>NC_090924.1:348683471-349308471 GCF_040938575.1 Ambystoma mexicanum
CCCCCTACTTTCTCATACCAAAGAAGGACGGAGGACTGAGACCCATCCTGGACTTACGAGAAAAAGTTCCTCAGGAAGGACAAGTTCAGGATGGTGACTCTCTCTCAGATCCTTCAGGCCCTCATGCTCCAGGACTGGCTGGTATCTCTGGACCTTCAGGGTGCTTATTTCCATGTACCAATCCATCCCAAACACAGGAAATACCTGAGGTTCGCAATTGGCGACTCTCATTATCAATTTCGAGTTCTGCCATTTGGGCTGACCTCCGCCCGAGGGTCTTCACCAAGCTAATGTCGGTAGTGGCTGCGAGTCTAAGGAGGGAAGGGATCCACGTCTACCCCTACCTGGACGATTGGCTGATCAGGGCTGTATCTTCGGAACAAGCTCCGATCCAGCTAGATTATGTCTGCCACTTCCTTCACAAACTGGGCTTCTCCCTCAATTTAAAGAAGACACAGATGATACCATCACAGAGACTCCAATTCATTGGAGCGGTCCTGGACACTGCCCTGGGAAAAGCCTCGCCACCAGAGGTGAGGGCTCAAGATATTCTGCAGATGGTCAACAAGTTTCAAAGTGCCCAACGTCTCCCAGCCTTCGACTTTTTGAGGTTGCTAGGCCTCATGGCATCCTGCATCTCCCTTGTTGCAGAAGCTCACCTGAGAATGAGATCTCTTCAGTGGGCACTGAGAACTCAGTGGTCGCAATTCTCAGGGAGAATGACAGATCTCCTCCGGATTCCGGACAAAGTAGCCCGCGACCTTCAATGGTGGGCCTATCCAGAGAACATCTTGAAAGGAGAACTGTTTTGGCAACCATGGCCGGAGATAACAGTAGTCACAGACGCCTCACTCACTGGGTGGGGAGCCCATGCCAACGACTTGACCATCAGCGGTCGTTGGTCTCCATCGGAGTCCAGACAACACATCAACCTATTGGAGCTGAGAGTGATCAGACTAGCGCTGAAAGCTTTCCTGCCATCAGTACAGGGTAGAAATGTCCTGATAATGACGGACAACACGGTGGCCATGCACTACCTCAACAAAAGAGGAGGCGTAGGGTCACTGCCACTGTGCAGAGAGGCAATGCAGCTCTGGTTTTGGGCAATTCAGGAAGGAATCTCTCTATCGGCAGTCCACCTAGCCGGAGAGAAGAACTTGACAGCGGACGCTCTGAGCAGGCAGAGCACAGTCTCCCACGAGTGGGAGCTAGGTCAGGAAGTCCTTCAAGAGATCTTCGCCCTTTGGGGAACCCCTCAGCTGGATCTGTTCACCACAAACACCAACAGGAAGTGCGATCTGTTCTGTTCAAGGGAATTTCCCCCGAGAGGAGCTCTGGGAGACTCGTTCGTAGTGGTCTGGGAGTTTCCTCTCCTTTACGCGTTTCCACCAGTCCCTGTTATTCCTCAAATGATCAGGAGGTTGAGAAGATTCCGGAAAACCATGATCCTAATTGCCCCGGACTGGGCCAGGAGAATATGGTCCCCGACCTTCTAGATATGTCCATCTGCCCTCCAATCCGTCTTCCACTCAAATAGAATCTTCTCTCGTAGAAGGGAGGTCAGGTTCTCCATCCAGATACCAGAACCCTCAACCTTCACGCTTGGCTTCTGAAAGGGTGAGGTACAAGGATTGGGATCTCCCTGATGACGTCATAGAGGTGTTGCTTTCGGCCAGAAGGCCAGCAACAAAGTCTTTATACCGCTGCCGTTGAAACAAATGTTGCAGCTGGTGTAGGGAAGAGAATATCGACCCTTTTTCATGTGGTACACCAACCGTGTTATCGTTTCTACTCTACTTGGCAAACTCAGGCCTTCAAGTTGGCACTGTAAAAGGCTATCTCGCAGCGCTTTCAATCTTCAAGCGCACTGTGGAGGAACCATCGTATTTCAAACTACCTCTAGTGATACAATTTCTCAAAGGATTAACTAATGTTTATCCTCCAAAACCATTCCAGGTTCCCTTATGGGACTTAAATTTAGTCTTAAACTTCCTAATGGGCCTCTATTCGAACCACTTCACTCTTGTTCGCTGAGATTTCTCACGCTTAAAACTGTCCTGTTGGTAGCACTAACATCTGCTAGGAGGGTGAGCGAGCTACAAGCTCTCTCCTGTAAACCTCCACATACAATTTTCCACAAGGACAAAGTTGTCCTACAGGTGAAGCCTAATTTCCTCCCAAAGGTGGTTTCTGAATTTCATATTACTCAGAAAATTACCTTACCTTCGTTCTACCCTCCTCCCCATCCGGGGAAAGAGGAAGAAAGGCTACATAGGCTGAACCCAAGGCGAGCTCTAAGCTTTTACATCAACAGAATGGCTAGGATTAGGCAAGCAGACCAACTGTTTGTAGGATACTCACGTCATAAGTTGGGACTACCCATAACAAAACAAACCATTTCCAGGTGGATTATTTTGGCCATTTTGGAATGTTACAAACTGGCAGGGAAAGAGCCACCCCAAAATCTTAGGGCTCATTCAACCAGGGGTATCGCAGCCTCTTCGGCTCTCCAAAGAGGGGTACCGGTCAGAGACATATGTGCGGCTGTCACATGGTCGTCCGCACATACATTCTACAACCTGGATTCCTCCCCTAGTCAAGAGACCAGATTTGGCAAGGCCGTATTACATTCGGTCCATCCCTAAGGGATATATAACATTCTTACTCCCACCTCCAATTACATGCCACTGCTATGGGAGTCTATCAAAGATGAGGAATACGTCGGAGGACACAATCCCTTCGAAGAACAAGTTACTTCTTACCTTGTAACGTTCTTTCAACGGGATGTTCCTCCGACGTATTCCTTATCGCCCCTCCCATCCATCCCCGCAGTAATACTTCCTTTGTGGTTGCAGCTTACGCTCCTTCAAGGTCAATAACCAATTCAGGCATGACTTTTCTTATGCTACAAAACGAAACTGAGCAACGGACGCCGCGCGTGGCTATTTATGTGCATGGTGACGTCGGCGCCGATACGGTGGCCGTCGAAGGACATCGACTCGGCAGACGTTGACGCGCAGCGCCCTCTACAGAGAAAAAAATTCCGAGGCCAGCAAGCTGGAAATGTATTATCAAAGATAAGGAATACGTCAGAGGAACATCCCGTCGAAAGAACTTTACAAGGTAGGAAGTAACTTGTTCTTCTCCAGCATGGGTCTGGCATGGATTCACATGCAAACATTCCCTCTGACCCCTCTCCAGCTCTTCTTGGTCATACTGCAACTTTAAGTGCTTACCAAATCTGAAGATGGCTGCCAGAGGGGAGGGGTTTAGGGAGAGGACTTTCAATGGAAGGGGGCAGTATGACCCACAGGATTGTGATTGGTTTAAGAGGGGAAATACAGTTTGTAAGTGAAACAGTTTTTACTTTTACAGAGGATTCCCCGCCTGACAAGGGGAAATATTCACGAGCATATGAATCCATGCCAGACCCATGCTGGAGAACAATAGTTACAGGTAAGTAACTTAAACGTTCCCTGACTCCTTAAAAGCCTACCCCACATACTCTACCACTGATGTTACTTACTATTCTAACCTCCAGTCTTAGAATATTTGGGGGAAGTGCTGGACTGTAGTCAGTGTACAATTTTGGGTTAATATCACACCTGGTGACTTTTTCCATGCCAACATTTCCACTGGATACCCTAGCAAGATATTCCGAGGAAGCTCCCAGTGATTTTGGTGAAACATGTCGAGAAGCTGTGAGCACTGCTGCCTGTGTTCTGTTATCATATGACTGAGTCACTTCTCTTCTTCACTATTTGTGGTGGGATGTGGTTAAGGAGATTACCATGCAGTTTGGCGTTGCACATACTGCAGTGGCACATGGAGGAAAATGTATACATGCTGGTGCCAATGTTTTGATTGCCTATGATTGAGATTCCTAAAGTACTGCTTTCCATGCTCACATAGTGCAAATTATGGAGCGTCCTTAACTGCCGACAGGGCTACTTTACTATGTTTTTCAATCTTCCAGTGCCATTGGTTAGCTTGCGGTTGGCAAATTACAAGTATTGGCTGTACATGCTTCGGCTGCATATTGTTGAGAATCGTTCAGTGCAATAGTATGGGTTGTCCACTTTAGCACAAGTCTTGTTTGCAAACTCTGTCCAAGATGGCACGTGATTTTGAATGACCAATACTGTAATCATTGCTTTGGTGGGACAAGTTTGAGAAGCTTAAAGTCCAGCACCTGCTACTATGGGCATCTGGACTTTTCATTGAATTTACCTTTTTTTAAAATAAAATTTGATGGATTTCGATGGAAAGTATTTTTAATAGGGTTTGGGTCATGGTTGGGGTTTGGGTTATATATACAAAAAAACATTAAATCATTACAAGGAGCTGGTCAGTGCCGAAATATCAGCACTGGACAGCTCCATGTAACGTTTTAACGTAGAAAATAAATGTATTGAAATGCTATTTTTCACATTTAGAAGTACATATCCATGGAAATTGGTCATTGGCCATTGCTATTTTAGATGTACAGGTTTCGATGGATATGTACTTTTAAAAGTACATATCCATGGAAATTGGCCATTGCCATTTTTCGATGGATATGTACTTTTAATGGAAAACATAGAATTTCGATGCATTTACTTAGACAAACATTTTTAGATGCATTGGGCCTCATTACAAATCAGGCGGTCCGGAAATAACGGTGGCGGTAAACCCGTTGTTGACCGCCTGATCCCGACTCCTGCAGGTGGGAGGTGATGTTCCCGCCAGGTTTGACCTGGCGGGTTTAACACCGCCTGCAGGCGGACGAGAAAACACCGGCAGCATTACGAGATGCTGTCGTGTTTCCATGATCCCCATTCCCATCGAGTCCCATAGGACTCGATGGGAATAGGACTCGATGAGAATGGGGATTAACACGTAATGAGGCCCATTGTCTTTTCAATGCATCTTTTTTGATGCAAAGACCATAAACCGTTTCTATGTTCTGGTGGCCCACAATATATACATATTTCAAGTACTCTTGCTAATCCAGTTAGGACACATAGGCCCTGTCGGTGCCCTGACCTCTCTTACCCAATAGGCCCAGCTCTTGTCTATTTGCACTTACACCCTCCGCCCTGGTGGCTTGAACTTACACCCCTTGCGGCTCCAGGCCATGTAGCACTCAACATTCTTAGCACTTCATCTGTGGCTCACCCAGGAGCTCGGACCCCACAGCACTGGCCCCCTGCCTTCTTCCTTGCTGCACTTGCACGTTCTGAATACTCACAAGGCTTAGTAGGTTTGTCCTTTTTTCCCCTTCCCCTCACTGCTCTTATTTTATTATGTTTTAATGTATTAATGTATATCCCTCCCGTGCTCCCGCCCGGTGTCCAGTCATAATATCGAATACAAAATTTCGAATGGCAAAAAAGTCGAATCAAAAATGTCAGAAAAAAAAATGTCGAATTATTTTTTTTTTTATTTTTTTTGGGCTCTAGTTTATATAAAAAAAATAGGTAAAAACAAAAAAAAAAGAAAAACGGGGGTTGGGGGGGGAACCCCCCCATTTCGAAAAAAAAGTCATACAAAATAAATTCGACATTATTTTTTTCGACATTTTTATTTCGACTTTCGAAATTTTTGATTTCGAAATTATGACTATAAACACTCCCGCCCTTGTCCTGTGGGCTCTTTGAAACAGTATTTTCTTATTGTGTAAGCACCGAAAAGGTAAACAATAAATAAATAAAATAAATAGGCCCTCATTATAAGTTTGCCGGTCTGGAAATAAGGTGCCGGTAACGTTGTTACCGACATCTTTTCCGGACTGGCAAACTACAAGTCTACCGGTAGGGGCAGTGAATTACACGCAGGCCTGACCTGCCGGTAGTTCAAGCCCCTCCCGACATAAATAACTGAAGCACCGGCATCGTTACCAATGGTCCCTCAGCTTCACTTTTAATTGCAACACAACGCAAACAGAAAAGTACTACCTCATCCATGCGCCAAATCTAACCCTTTAATCCTAGCTCAGACTTCAGATGAGTCATCATTATCATTCATACTATTCGTATAAAAATACATATTCATAAAAGCAATAAAATACATCATAATTAGCAATAACAATAAAAACGTTTTAAATTCCCAAATAATATATTTAAAATGTCCTTAAAATACATAATAATGTGAAGGAATGAATTTTGCATAGGATTTATGCTTGTGCCAAGCTAAATCTAAAATCTTTGCGAAGAATAAGATTAGACATTGCCTGATATTTAATTTTATAAAGCTAAAGCCTCCCTAGAGTTTGGTATTCTATGTTCGGTTATTAAAGGTAGCAACATCTGTGCCAATTGTTTGTTCTGTAAGGGTCACCGAAATGTGTAATTGTTATAGAAACTGAAACGCAAAAAAATAGGTATCCACAGATGATATATTTCATTTAGTTGTTACGCTTGCAGGAGGTAAAATATTAAGCCTAAATCTTGCATAGAGAGCCCACATCCAACTAATGTAAGGTTTACAGCCCCATGATATTTTAAAACAAATATATTGAATAGATGTAGCCCCTACTAAAGGGCCAGGAATAAAATTAGTCACTGGCTAGTCATCGAAAAGTGCCCTCAATTTGTAACTTGACATAGGTGGCCTATCTATGTTACTACTCCATAAATTCCCATGACCTAAACCACAAAAAAGAGCTTCACTAAAAGAAATCCACTTCCACTGGACAGACTCACTTTGGTAGATACGTTCTTGGAGGGCACCTTGATGAAATTTTAATTCTTCATTGTTGATGATGCAGAACCAAAAAAACACTATTTCTCTTCGTCTCATAATGGATCGGTAACATCTTGAGAGGTGCAACAGATTCTTTAAAAAAAAACTCTTTCCCCCATATCGATGGTGTTGATAGGTACGTGACCCCAAAGTTCCGCACCATATAATGCAACAGCGCAAGCTTGGAATCTATACACTACCAGTGTCTTAAGTGCAGACTCTGCAGTCATATGACTTTAATGGCCAGCATTGCACTTGAAGGCTTCCTCATCACACAGCCACTGCAGTGCACTAGATTACACTATTATATGTTAGCCGTCATTCAAGTACCTAGGTAATCAAAATGGTCCACGTAGTGGATTGAGTTACCTCCTACTCCCATTCATCACAAAATGACTCCAGACACCTAGGTTGACTCTTGATTCTGATCAGTCATCAAGGCCCTCGTGCTCTCCCACCGGGAGCTGGCAACATTCTCCTGGCAGGTGCACTACTTTGGCCTCCCTTAAAGCTGTCCAGCACACGGCAGCACATATTGTTGCAAAAATAAACCACATTCCCCCACTCCCAAGGAACTACACTGGTTTCCCCCTAGGCTTGCATCACTTTCAAGACCACCTGCATCACCTACAAAGTTCTAATGTCCAAGACGCTTTTATGCTTCGCTGAAAAGATTACCACCTCTGGAAGTCAACACAACACCAGGAGCCAAGATATTGCCAGATTGCAATCCAAGAAGTGGCAGAAGGGGAGGACGAGAAAACAAGCATTCTCCTGCTATGCTCCCATGCTCTTTAACAACCTTCCTGATAACAGGATGGCACCCTCTCTCCTGTGATTCAGGAATGTGCTGAAGATGATGCTCTTCAAGGAACACGTTATCGACAAATAAGGACCATAGACCAACAAGATGATCCTCCCCCTGACTATGTTCCACTCCCTTTACTGTACATGTTTCTTTGTTCTTTCCATCTAGGTTTATGCTATATTAATCACCTACATAAATACTTACATTGCCATGGTTTGCCTTAAGAGTGATACTTTCAGCTATCTCCTGAAAGGAAGATGGTCCATTTCCCAGTGATGGCCAGAGGGCAATCGAGAGTTGTGGGCCTTGTACCTTGATTGATATGCCTAGTTGAGCTGGAAAAATCCAGGTGATGTGCCAGTACAGGATGGGCTGACTTTTGTTGTTGTTGTTATATCTAGGAATGATATGTTATGGGATGGCTTGTACTGTGCTTTCATCTTTACTGTCGAGCCTTGTGTATAGTTATTTAAAAATTGTTATTTGGATTGATTGAAGATTCAATTGTTGCCAGAGGGGGTTTGATCCGAGTGTTACTTTGTACATTTAATATTTGAATTGGATTGTTTTTGTTTGTATACAATGTAAATGATTATAACTATAGATATATTAAAAAAAGAAGCCATTCTGGCATTATTGAGTTAGGTTGTGTTTTGCAATCTTTTCGAGTAGTTGGAGTGTGACAATCTTTTCAATTATCATGATTATCATGCCATCGAAGAGCAAAAGGGCGATGGGTGTTAGTTTTCCACTTCCAGAACAATATTTAATACGTAGAGGCTTATTTTGATTTCATTGCCTTCTGTAGTGGCAGGTCATACTTGGTGGGCTTCAATTTCTAGTACTCTCACTTCAGCTTGGGATAATTTCCACAAACAAACAATCTCAACACTTTAAGATGTTTCATTGAAAGAAAACAAAGTAATCATCTTACATTTGCTTGTAAATGTAGGTATTGTTTCTGTGCAAGATTCCGTTGGCGCCCCTCAAAGTCTTTATTTCCTTTGCTGACAGGGACTTCATTTAGTTCATTTCAGTAATATTTCCCTGTAGCCATGCTCTGGCTGGGTGTCCTTCATCCACACTTTTTGCGATATCACATTGCCGCAGTAGTCCTGAGGAAATATATATTCCTTTGAAAAGTGGAGAATTGACTGGCTTTTCCTTTACAATTTAAAACAAAAGAGGACTCTGATTCATCTGTAAACTACGTCATTCTTGCACCTATCCCCCAAATTACGGCAGTCATCGCTCTCGTGGCTCTCTAGTAAAGCCAGTCTTGCAATGTATGGGAACATATGCTTTTATGTATTGCTTAAAATGCAACCGAATGATGGGTTTAAATTAATCTTTCATACCCTTTCTTTGCAGGATTGGCCGACATTATGTTTTAGTCTTCAAGGATCCATGATGGCCAGGGCCTAGAATATTGCATCTTGCCTAACAAGGATATACATTACAAAGGCTCACGGTGGACTGTGTGCATGTGCTGTCCAACCTTGACCGCTATCTTCCCCTTCATCACGTGTGCCAGGATTGAAGGAAGCAAACTGACAGCTCTCCTATTTGGCCTATAATTTGTTGTGTGTTTAATAAATTCTTATTTGACTTTGAGATGTCCATGGCCTGTGGATACCTTCTTTCGGAAACAGTCCATTTGACTCAACATTCAGTTCAAAAGCTTCTGCTGAGAAATGTTTCCCTCTCTGCCCTTTTCCGCCTCTTGCTGCTCACCTCTAATTCAGACAGAGCCACCTACCGAAGAAGTTGGAATGTTGCAGAGAACAGAATTATTCAGTGGTCTCTAGACAAGGTGATTATATTGCTTTGCATGAGCAAATTGATGAAGGGAATTACCTCCTGCTGAGGGTGAGTATGTAGTAAAGGTGTGGATGCATGGGGCAGCACTCAGCGGTAGGTTACACAAACAAAACAATTCTAGCAGAGTAGGTAAATATGTGGATCACACTCCCTAGTGGAGGAAGAGGAGGATTCATGGGTCTTACCTTGTACATGCACTAGATGCACTCACATGATCCAGCAGATGTGATAAATGTTTGCAACATTGTCCCCAATCTCTAAACCCCTCCAAAGTAGAGGAAGGTTATGCCTGCGGAAGTGAGTGAGTGAGTGTGTGTATATTTGTGTGTGTGTGTGTGTCTGTGTATACGTACATTGGGTGTGTACATTGAACTGAACCAAGCAAAGAGTGAAGATGGGTATCTGCCACATGCAGAGGAGAAAGGCATAAGTTAGCCCTAAATAAAGGGGATTATGTGGATGTGGTAGCTACCAACAGAGACCTTTTTATTTTTATTTTTTATAACTTTTATTTTCATTTTCAAAACATACAATGGCAATAGAACTTACCCCCTTCCCTCTCCCCTCCCTCCTCCCGCCAGAAGTTGCTCTCGGAGTCTTCTAAACATCTCATGCCTTAAATAGGTCCAGTATTCTTATGTTGTGCGGGCACCATTGCACCAATGGAGACCTTTTAAGGCATGGGTCAGCTTTTGACAGAAGGTCCTCAGTTAAGGACAAGTGCGGGGTAAATCAGAATCCATTTGCGGATATGTGGTGTATAGTCGTAACTAGGGCAATGATAAGACTTAATAGGCCTGAGATTGTCTTCGTTGAAGGACAAGTATGTGTTTAATTTTTAATTCTTTCTTTTCTGAACAATGATATTGTGTTCTGAATCTTTCATGAAACTCACACAACCACCCAACTGGGAGCTCCTCTTTCTAAGAATATATGGCTGTTCCTTAAGGTCTTGAAAAGAAGCATGTTTTAAGAAGTTAATTGACAGCAAGGTGATTCTGAGTTGCATTTAGATCCTGTGAGCTGGCTCAAGGAATACTCCCAATTCCCATGACGGTTCAAAAGTTTTTATCAAATTATCTTTTCCAGGGCTCTAGGACCATCCCTCTCTCTCTCGTCTAGCAAGCACGAACCTCCCTAGCCCAGGGTTATCTACCCCCACCCCCTCCAAATTAGTATATACCAAATATTGACCCCCCCTCTGTCTAAAATCTGACTTGCACTGGTGTTGAAAACCTAAAGGCCAAATGCCTTATCAATCTAACCTCCCTCAGAGTCTTCCTTGACTGACCCCGCTATATCATGTGGCTAGTTGGCTAATAAGGGATAATAGGTTATGCCCTTTCAGGCACTCTCCACGATTTGGTCATCTTCCTAGCACACCCCCATACTCCTCTCTCCTTCATATGGTTCCCTTTTACTACTCTTACTACTGCCTTCCTTCCAACTCTACCCACCTCCTTTATTGTATTTTCCTCCTCTGTCCCGCCAATGTCTGTCACTACTTCTAAGCATTGCCTTCATCTTTTGCTGTTGCTACTCCCTAAACTACTCCCTCCTCCACACTGCTACTTTTTCCTACACATTACTACCCTCCTCCTCCACACTGCTAGCCCCTGCTCAATACTGCTACTCCCACTTCTACTCTGCTGTCGTCTCCTGCACACTACTGTCAACTTCTCCACACTTTTACTCCCTACCCCACACTACTACATCCTCCATTCTACTACTCACTGCTCCACACTAGTACTCTATCCCCCACACTACTACTCCTGGCTGTGTTCTACTACTACCTCCTCTACACTGCTACTGCCTCCTCCATACTACTGCATCCTCCACACTACTACTACCACTCCACTCCACCTTCTCAGTTACCCCATTTCACTCACAACCACTTCACATTCACTCCCTCCAATAATTTCACGGTCCAGACTTTCACGCACACTTACAATGAAGTACCACTAGGCTCACCTGCTCCAGAATTCCCGTCCACTCCACAGTCCTTTCTCCTCCTGGTGTCTTGATCTCCCACCAAATCCTCCTGTGACCTCACCGAAACAACCCACAACTTCTTGCTTCCTGGGGTCTCTTCTAACCTTCTTCCTATTCTCTGTTTGGTCTGCTATGGCTGGCCAATCTGCCCTGTGTTCCCCATCCAGGAGGTGTTGCATATAAGAAAACATTCATAAAGTGCTTTGCGCCTGCCCCTTTTCCCATGCGGGCCGCCACAGAACAATTATGGTGGTTCTTCTTGCACAATGTCCCAGTTCCTGTTAGGTGGTCTGGCCAGGCCTCCCCTAAGGTATGTCCAGTCTCTCTTTGGTGGGGTTCTCTTTCATATCCCTGGTGATCTGGGGTGCCTGCACCATCTCATTCCTGGGCAGACCGAAGTTGGTGTGCTATGCGCAGCATTGAAGACGGCCACATAGGAGCTTGAGCACCTCAATCTGTTGCTTTCCCTCCCGCTGTGCTGTCTGAACCCCTGCTCTAGTAGGATTATTGACCGGTGAGCATGGCTTCCGGCCAACTTCCTGTTAGCTCTTTCCCATTGCCATTGCCAGAGTGTTCAGAAGGCTTTGCCTGGGCTGCTAGTGGTTATCTGGCTTGTGGGTGGTATTCTCCATTGTCTGGTGCTTCTCTAGAAAAGAAAGATTAGACTTGACCAGCACCTGTATTCCAAGGCATGGGATGATTCAATTGGTACTGCACATATATAAGCTGGCAAAGGGGGGGGCAGGAATTGGAGCCCACCCAACTGCTACCATCACCCTCTGGGGCAGCATTAGTTGTAGATTCGTCCCTGATAGGTCTTCCACCCCAGGCTGAGAAGAGCCACCATTCCCTCTTTACAAGGTCATGTTACTGACCATGTCTCACACTTCCACCCTTTCCTCTGTCCTCCCCCTCTCCCTGCCCACTATCTGATTTACCCCCCCGCCCCACCAATGGGGAGAATTTTGTGACCCTTTTACCTCCTGGAGGCAGAGGTCAGATAATGGAAAGTCCGGATTTGTGGAGATCCGGACTCCAGAGGCTGCAGCACCAGGGTTATTTTGCCCTACACTGGAGAGCCATAATCATGGTTTTCCCCCTTCCCACCCTGCTAAGGGTATGATGTGTGTGTTGGAGGGGAGTCTTTCACTGGTCACCTGAATTGTTTAAATCGGTTAACTACATTGACCATAATTCCTAGGGACTGCAACTGCATTTATATTAGTTTCACCTGAATTGAATGGCAACTCAGCCTCCCCGATGAGTATTGCAGATACAAAAGCGCTTGGAGGAGTACAACAGTGCAAGAAGGGAATTAACCCTGTGAACATTGGGATTTAACCCTGTGAATATTTTGGACCCTTTGGGATTTTACCCTGTGATTGTTTTTGGATACTTGTTCAGGTAATATATTGGCCTGCTTTTTTGAACTATGTGAGAATTAGTTGACTAAAAAGAGATAATGGGTTGTGCTGTTTCAGAAACTCTGCCCGATTTGGTGCTTTTCCTAGCAGGCCCACTTCTCTCATTCTCAGATTCTTATGGTTCCATCTTAAAACTCTTCTTCCAACTCCACCCACCTCCTTTACTCCCTGTGCCTCCCTTCTCTGTCCCTCTGATGTCTCTCACTCCTTCGAATGGATTGTGTCCTTCCACGTATTCCTCATCTTAGATATCTTGTCTCCCAGCTCTGCTGTTTTGGAAAATAAATGTCACCAGAGGGCGCTTTGCTCAAAGGTGCGGAGTTGTAGTCCCTTGAGGGCCGCCGTCGAGCGTCGACGTCATCCGCATTATAAAGGGCTCGTGCTGTGCCCGTTAGCTCAGCTCTGTTTTTCCGAGCAACTGCTTTGTGTCACAAAACGGCACTTCAGGTTTTCTTAGAGGAAATGTCCTCATCATGGACTCCACCCACACCCAAGACGGGTTTTAAAAAACGTCTAAAGTGTGGTAGAAAAATTTCGAATACCGACCCCCATCATAATTGCCTTTGGTGTTTGAGCCCTGACCATCGGGTCGACGAATGTGGTGTTCCTGTCAGGCTATGTCCAATAAGGCTCTTAAGGAACTGAAAGGTAAGCTGGCGGTGGGGGAGGAATCTTATAAGTCTTCAAAAAGACAAAGAGATTCAGGGTCGAGTGGAAAGTCTCTACACGGGTCGAGGAGATCGAGGACTAAGAGTCGCTCGTGGAAATCCTCCTCATCTTTGTCCAAAAAATCAAAGAAGCAACATCATAGATCTTCTTCCTCCTCTTTCTCCTCGTCTGAGAGAAGGGTTATTTCCCATCCTGCTAAGCACGATTCCACTGAAAAATGGGAGGCCTTTAGGGTTTGATTATTAAAACTTTCGAGAAAGTGGCCCAGAATCCCCTCGAAAAAGCCACGTGAAGAGCATGCCCCTGCCCAATCCAAAGGTGACAGAGTAACATCAAAAACTAAGCATGCGAGATTTTTCAAAAAGTCGAGGGTGTCATCGGGGGAAAATTCTCCTACATCTCATGAAAAACCACTGGTTCATAAATCGGGGGTAACGGATGACAAAATGGCGTCGAAGTCGAATATCGACTCGACGCAGCCTTCAACGACAGCATTGAGGCCGCCATTGAAAATGCTGTCGATACCTTCAGTGTCGAGGCCTCCTTCGATGACATTGAAGCCTCCTTGGAAAACATTGAAGCCAGCGTCCATACCATCGATGCCTTTCTCGAGGCATTCTTTAATTCCGATGCCAAAATTGACGCCCATGTCTAAGCCTAGGTCCATGCCACCCCCTTGACCAGAGAAAATATTCCATCCTCAACCCAGGCAAGAATCTTTCAGATCTATGTCCTCTATTTGCGAGGAGCAGTCCTCTGAAGAGGATATTACTTCAGCTGGGGTTAGATTTGGAACCAATGAGGTTCCTGAGGAATTGATAGGCCCACATTCCAAGATGGCTGATCTGTATGATTGTCTTCAGACAGCCAGTGGCTTAGATACTTCCCCTGAAGTAGACTTTGAGAGGCCAGACCCTGCAGATCATGCAGACCCTGGGCATAGAAACCTAATGGGAAGAGTCATTGACTTCATGGGATGGAAAACAGCTTCCTCAAGATTCGACCAGGACGATATGACAAATCTCCTTAATGAGGTACCTCAAAGGCACTCTGTTCTCCCTTTCCATAAGGCTCTGCCAAAAAGGTTGATGGCAACTTGGGATACCCCAGATTATGGGGGTTCAGTAAATAAAAAGTTTGTGGGAAAGTACAGACCATCCTCATCAGATCCCGAGTCCCTGTCTAAGCATCCCTCGCCAGAAAGCTTGGTGGTACAAGCTGCAACCTCCACTAGGCAGTCAGCTTATCCTTCGATACAACCTGACAGGGATGACAAAAAGTTGATGCTTGGGCCCGGAAAGTCTTCTCTTCGGACAGCATGGCCCTTAGATCTACAAATGTAACTTGCATTTTGGCAAGATTTACATACACCCTGTGGGACTGTGACATCAGCGGCTGAACACATCCCGGAGGGTGAGGAAGGGGAGGGTTTCCTGGCGATATTGAAAGATGGAAAGGAGGCTATGGAGGAATGCCTCCAGTCAGGATTGGACACTGCTGATAGTGTAAGCAGGTCCATGGCATCTAGCACGGTCCTACGCAGATTTGCATGGCTGACGAAATCTGGCTTTGCACCTGATGTGCAGTCCAGATTACTCAATATTACCTTTGACGACTTGAGGCTGTTCGGCAACAAGGCAGACGAGAGCTTGGAGAAGCTGCAGACCTCGAAAGCGGCAGCTAAATCACTCAGCGCCACTATAAGACAGCCTCAGCAACACTCCTATGCAGGGTCATCTTCCTGGAGGAAGTTCCTTTCGTTTCTGCTCCTCTTTTGGAAGAGGGAGGGGACAGGCCAGTCAAAGAGGCCAACAGAGAAAACCCTCTCGTGGTGGAAGAGGGAAGGGTGCTAGATCAGCCCCAACAGCGGCTACTTCCTCCTCAGCCGCTTCTCTAGCTGCTGCAAAGCCACTCGGAGGTCTTCACCCACAAAACCCCGGTGGGAGGCAGGATCACTCGGTATCTGAACGAATGGGGGGCATTACGTCAGATGCCTGGGCGCTAGAGGTAGTGACCCATGGTTACTTCCTTCCTTTTCAACAAAGACCTCAAGAACATACACTGTGAACCAATTCTGTCAAAACTCCAGACCCGCTCCTTGCGCAGGAGATTTCAACCCTGCTAGAGAAAGGTGCAATAGAACATGTACCTGTAGCGGAGAGGAACAAGGGTTGGTACCCCCCGTATTTTCTCATTCCCAAAAAGGACAGAGGATTGAGACCCATCTTGGACTTAAGAAATGTGAACACATTCCTCAGGAAGGACAAGTTCAAGATGGTGACCCTTTCTCAGATCCTTCATGCTCTTCAGCTTCAGGACCGGCTAGTTTTGTTGGACCTTGAGGATGCTTACTTTCATGTGCCAATCCATCTCAAGCACAGAAAGTACCTGAGGTTCGCGGTTTGCGGTTCTCACTATCAGTTTGGGGTTCTGCCATTTGGGTTATCCTCCACCCAAGGGTTTTCACCAAGCTGATGGCTGTTGTGGCAGCGGGTCTCAATCGAGGGGGGATTTCACATCTACCCTTACCTGGACGATTGGCTAATCAGGCCATTGTACTACCTCATCAAAAGAGGAGGATCACTTCCACTGTGCAGAGAGGCAATGCATCTCTAGTTCTGGGCAATGCAAGAAGGAATCTCTTCGGCAGTTCACCTGGCCGGAGAGCAGAACACGGCGGCGGACGCTCTGAGCAGGCAGAGCACAGTCTCCCACGAGTGGGAACTAGTCCTTCAAGAGATCTTCACCCTTTGGCGAACCCCTCAAGTGGATCTGTTCGCAACCGGTGCCAATCGGAGGTGCGAACTGTACTGCTCAAGGGAATTTCCTCCAAGAGGAGCTCCAGGGGAGGCGTTCGTGGTGGACTGGGTTTTCCACTCCTTTACGCATTTCCTCCAGTCCTCGTGATTCCCCATGTAATCAGGAGGTTGAGAAAGATCAGGAAAACCATGATCCTAATTGCCTCGGACCTGGTACCCGGACCTTCTGGACATGTCCATCTGCCCTCTAATACGTCTTCCGCAAAGAAAGGATCTTCTCTTGCAAGAGGAAGGTCGGGTTCTCCATCCAGAGGTCAAGACACTCAGCCTTCACGGATGGTTTCTGAGAGGCTGAGATATAAAGATTGGGACCTTCCGGATGACGTAATGGAGATTTTGCTTTCGGCCAGGAGGCCAGCAACAAAATCCCTGTATCGGAGTCGTTGGAACAAGTTCAGTATCTGGTGCAGGGATAAGAATGTGGATCCATTCTCATGTAATACTCCTACAGTACTTTCTTTCCTTTAACACTTAGCCAATTTTGGGATCCAAGTTGGCACTATTAAAGGATACTTGGCAGCGCTCTCTATCTTCAAGCGCTCCTCGGAAGAGGTTTCTTATTTTAAAATGTCTTTAGTTACCCAGTTTCTAAAAGGACTGACAAATGTGTACCCTCCAACGCCTGTTCAGGTTCCCATCTGGGATTTAAATTTAGTTTGAAAGTTTCTGATGTGTGCCCCTTTTGAGCCTATACATTCTTGCCCGTTAAAGCTCCTCACTTTGAAAACAATTTTGCTAGTGGCTATAACATCAGCCTGCAGGGTGAGCAAGTTGCAGGCACTCTCTTGTAAGCCGCCTCACTCCATTTTCCATAGGGACAAGGTCATTCTAAAGGTCAAACCATCCTTCTTACCTAAAATAGTCTCTGATTTCCACCTGTCACAGAAGAGTACCTTACCTTCTTTTTACCCTCCCCCACATGCATGTAAAGAGGAGGGGAGATTGCACAGACTGGGCCCAAAAAGGGCTCTCAGTTTCTATATTTCTCCAGCACTGGATCTTTCATAGATTCAGATGCTTGAATATTCCCCATTGTCAGACTGGGAATCCTCTGTGATAAAATAATTATTAAAATGTTTTTAATATACACACATTGCTACATAGAAATGCATGAACATATTCCATTATGGCCTATGAGCCATTCTATTGTGTAGTCCCTCCACCTCACTTTGGTCCTTTATGACCCCAACCAATGAAGTGGCAGGGCTTAAGCTCTGCCCCCAGCAGGCATCCTCAGATTCTTCACTGCAGTCTAATTGACACAGGGAATCCTCAAGCTCTCTGAGCTTTTTCAAATTATGTCTTCAATTTTCACAGTAGTTTATATTGTACTCTACAACATTCCCCTGGCTAGGGGCTATCCCCACTGGTTTTTGGGGCTCCAAAAAACTTTGTTTTGACCCTGAATTCGTCGAGTGAACTTTCTCTTCAGATGGCTGACCTTCAGACTACCAAGAAGCCTTTCCTATTCAGGAATTGCACGAGGTGCATATTCAGGAATTGCACGAGGTGCAGGAGAAAGGTGGTTTACATGAAAGATCCCCATGATCACTGTATATACTGTCTTTATCCTCATGACATCCAGAAATGTCACATTTGCAAGTCTTTTTCAACTAAGACCCTACAAGACAGGCATAGAAGACTTCTTCTGCATTTGGAAGCGAAGGGGCTTTCTTCTGACGAGGAATCTGCGAAGACAGCTCCTGTTCACTCCAGCAAATTATCTGAGAAGCAAACTTCTAAAAGAAGGGCTTCTTGAGTGGAAAGGATCGCCTCTCCCACTCCCAAGAGCAAGATAGAAATTATACCTTTCCTACGTCCCCTGGAGTCTACAAGCCATAAGATGTAGCATTCTATGGCAAAAACTACCTCCAAACGTAAGGAAGAGTTTGCAAAAAACCAGGGGGGGGCAGTCACCCACGGAGAGGCCGTCTACGAGCGCAGTAAAGGTAGAGGCCTGTCGTCCACCAAGCCTTCGACGACACCCTCATCGACGACCACATGCGACAAACCGCATCGTCCACGACTAAGTCCTCGTCAGCGAGTTTGTCATCCACAAAGCAGAGTCTATAGAAGTGCCGCCTCAGTTTGTGGACGATCTTGAACCGCAGGGAACACAATTATCTCCCTTAGTAGAAATGCCAAAGCTACCGGATGTCATCCTGCAGGAGGAGTTTACAGACACTGAGTTTGTTGAGGAACAGCATTGTCTTACACCTAAGGAACACAGCCCTCCTTGGCAACCTACAACAGAGGTGCCTGCTGATCCATTATGATCCTGTGCTCATGTTATCAATGGAAAGGATCATTGAGGAGTTCAACAGACGTCAAAATGAAAAAAGCAAGTTAGCTCTGCCGAGGGAACCTAACCTCCTGCAGAGAGATTTTTCACCTTTACAAAGCACGCCAAGACATTCGCCTTCCAGGAGTAGGCCACAGAAAAGGGTGCATTCACCTGAGCCATCGCGCAGGTCTAGGAGCAGGACACTCAGTGCTTCACTGACAAGGGTTCCTTCTCCAGCATCGTCACACAGGACAAGGTCTCCAAATAGAGATCCAACGATTGTACCGTCCTCTGTTTCGGTCTCAAACTGGCAAGAAGATCCTTTCAGAGAATGTTCTGAACCAGAAGAAGGCGAGATCACGCAAGACCCCGATACTAGTGAATGGGACGATTACATTGTCGAAAAGTCCAGAAAAAAAAGATTCTCTTGGTGGCTCTTCACCACCGGTGAAGTCTAGTCTCCTTTCATACTATCATCGGCAAAGCCGCAGAATTGCTTCAGTTACAGGTCACATCGGAGGAGAAGTTGGTGCTCTATGAGCACAGGGACAAACATAGGAGAACTGTTACTACCATTCCTCTTCTCGACACCATTTAGGAGTCTGGTTCCCAGATATTGGCCACACCTTTATCCACTCCGACTCTAGTTTCCAAGCCAGAGAAAAAAGACAAGCTCCGGAGTCTGCACCTCTTTGTCTACGAGGTCATACAAAACCGGACTCGGTCATCACAATAGCAGCTAGGAAAAAGTTGACCAATCCAGCAACACCTGAATCAGCCCCACCGGACAAGGACGGTCACAAGCTAGAGGCTATGGGCAGGAAAGTGTCTGCATCAGCATCGCTTACCATCAGAGTGGGCAACGCGCTGGCCATGACAGCGAGATTCGACTGCGAGCTTTGACTCTGCATGTCCAATTTGGCCAAACAGCTACCTGAAGAACTCCAGGAGGAAGCCAGGTCGATTACCGCCAATGGGGAAGCAGCTTCGGATCACATGATTGACGCTGCAGTCGATGTGGCGGAGTCAGGTTTCCGGCAAATGGCCCACGGCACAGTGCCGAGAAGACAGGCCTCGATGAAGACTACCAATTTCAGGCCTGAGGTCCAAGCGCAGATATTGGACATGCCCTTTGATGGTCAAGAACTCTTCGGGAAAAAGATCAATGACCATCTCAAAGGAATCAAAACTGACACGGCACGTGCCATCAGCTCCTTGAATGACAAAGGCAAGGATCGCCGGTCGTTTCGTCCTTTTCGAGATTCAGCCTTGAAGTATAGAGCCTTTAACCGCCCTTCCTATGGCCAGAAGTCGCAAGGTAGTTCATACCAGGACACAAAGTACCAATCTTCAAACAAGTATGCCTAGAGAGGGAGGCGGTGCTCTGCTCAAGGGAAGTCGCAGAGCAAACAAAACTGACAGTCCAGCTCCTCCCCCCAACGTCACACCCCGGTGGGGGGGGAAGGATGAGCCAGTTCTTTCAACGCTGGCAGTCAATAACATCAGACAAATGGGTGTTACAGGTGGTCCGCGAGGGACATGCATTAGAATTTCTAAACCAGCCACCTTCCTTGCCCCCAACTCCGCGCATATGTTGAAGCAAGTCATGTCCGAAATCCAGAAACTGCTGCACAAAGCAGCAATAGATCCAGTACTTTACTCTCTAAGAGGGAAGGGTTTCTACTCCCGTTTCTTCCTCATCAAAAAGAAAAATGATCAATGGCGACCCATCTTGGATCTGAGATCGCTAAACAAATATATCAAGCGCATCAAATTCAAGATGATAAACTTTGCAAGGAGTGCTCCCTTGACTAAACAGTCTCGATTTCTTGGCCAGTCTAGACTTGGAGGACGCATTCTTCCACCTACCTATCCACCCAACACACAGAAAATTCCTCAGGTTCACTGTGGGCGATCTTCATTTTCAATTTCGAGTGCTCCCGTTCGGTCAGAGATCAGCACCGAGAGTGTTTACAAAATGCCTAGCACCAGTGGCTGCGAAACTCAGGAGGTCAGGAACAGAAGTCTTTCCATATCTGGACGACTGGTTGATGAGAGCAAGTTCCGCCTCAAGCACACGCTTGGCAGTTTCAAAGACAACACATCTTCTAATAGGGTTAGGTTTCGCCATAAACAACGCGAAGTCCTGCCCAGTTCCCAGCAAGACAGTTCCTTTCCTGGGAGCAGAGCTCGACACCAACATTCCCAGAGTGCGGCCGCTGGCAGAAAGAGCATCAGCAATTCTCTGCTTGACCTCGTGGATCTTAGGGAGAGAAATGACATCAGTGCGTTCTTACAAATCCCTCCTGGGCATGATGTCCTCGTGTATATTCCTCATACCATATTACAGGCTTCGTATGAGGCCTGTTCAGGAGGCACTGGACCACCAATGGAAGCAAGCTCTCGGCTCGTGGGAGGACATCATCCAGATTCCAACAATGCTGCACAAGGCTTTTCTATGGTGGAACGCTGCGCAGAACCTCTTACAAAGAATGCCGTTTCAGGCACCAACGTCGACACTTCTCTTGAGGAGGGACGCGTCTCTTTCGGGCTGGGGCGCTCACCTTGCGGACCTACAAACCATGGGCTCCTGGTCACCCCAGGAGTCCCAACTCCACATCAACGTGTTGGAACTCAGGGACATACGGTAGGCATTGAAAGCTTTCCTTCCTGTAGTAGCGGCGCAGGTACTCACTGTACAGACAGACAACACGACCTCCATGCACTACACAAACAAGCAAGGAGGCACAAGGTCAGAGATCTTATCTCAAGAAGCTCAACTACTATGGGCATGGGCCTTGCATCACAGAGTCCAAATCAAGGCGGAACACCTTCCGGGAGTGGACAATGTCCTAGCGGACAAACTGAGCAGGGACTACACGTCTTCTCACGAGTGGGAGCTGGACGAGAAGGAAGCCCAACGACTCTTCACCTTATCTTTTTGCCAACAGGGCCAACAAGAAATGCAAATGTTTCGTCTCCAGGTACCCAGAGAGTCAGTCAGTAGGACACGCGTTCTCTGTCGATTGGACGGGGAAATTCCTATATGCCTTTTCCCCCCTTTCCCCTCATTTTCAGGATACTACACAGACTGAATGAGCAGAAGTGTTCTATGATCCTAATTGCACCGGACTGGGCGCGGCAGGTCTGGTACTCGACCCTACAGCATCTGTCCCTATGGCCCCTGATTCACCTCAAAGCGCATCAGTATCTATTGACGCAACAGAACCGCAAGGTCCTCCATCACGATCCAACGAGCCCGTCTCTCAAGGCCTGGTTCCTGAGCAGCGTAAGCTGATGAATCTCAATCTGCCTGCGGAATGCTGGGATATAATCAGGGCCTCAAGGGCTGCTTCCACATGCATCACCTACACTAGGAAATGGACTCGCTTTTCCAAGTGTTGTGAGACGTATGCTATTGATCCTCTCACTGCTTCGGTGGAGCAAGTACTAACTTATTTATTACACTTAGCCCAAGCAGGTCTTTCACTGTCTTCGATCAAGGTTTACCTGTCAGCCATTACGGCATACACGACGGCCCCGGAGACGCAGTCCTTACTCTCCCTTCCTGCCGTCAAGGTCTTCCTTAAAGGGCTTTTGCGTACATACCCGCCTACGCCCACTCTGGTTCCAACCTGGAGTTTGAACACTGTGCTAACAGCCCTCATGGAGCCTCCTTACGAGCCCATCCACAGATGCGACATAAAATTCTTGTCATGGAAAACGGCTTTCTTGATAGCCATCACTTCGGCCAGGAGGATCAGTGAGTTACTACCCTTCTCCAGCATGGGGTCTGGCATGGATTCACATGCTCATGAATATTCCCCGTCGTCAGGCTGGGAATCCTCAGTAAAGAAAAAATCAGTATCAGTTTCGTTTCTGATCTGTCTTTCTTAGTAGTAACCAATCACTGTTCTCTGGGTCATACTGCCCACAGCCAATGACTGTCCTCTCCCTAAGCCCCTCCCCCGGCAGCCATCCTCAGATTTTTACTGCACGTTCAAGTGTTGGGAGTCCTCATGCTTTAGCTCTCGAGCTTTGCTGCGTTTTCGCTTTTTTCAAAGAGATTTTCTCATTTTTCGGTTAAACAGAGCCTCAAGCTCCACCGTTTCTCCATCCGATCAACTGGGACCCGTTTCAGATTTTTCTACGCCCCTCAAGGGTGAAGATTTCTGGACTTCTTGGAGGAGTCCAGAAGTTTCTGAGGTCTATCCGGACATGGCCCAGGAGAAAGGAAGCTCGACGCCCGGAAAGCTATTCAGGGTTTGTCCTGGATGCCAGCTACAGAATGTGTTCAAGGAGGACGAGCATTCAAAATGCCTCTACTGCCTTCATGAGGACAAAATGCACGTGGAGAAGGGCTGTGCGTTTTGCGGGAACATGTCGGAGCGGACCATGAAGGATCGACATCTTCGCCTCTCCAACTGGCTGGAAGGAAAGAGCCTGTCAGGTGAGAAGAAGAAGAAGAAGTCCGAGCGGTCTTCTAAGTTCTGTGAGGGTGCCCCGTTTACAGGGGCCCAACAGAAGGCAAAGCACCGCGAGTCCGCGGGCACCGGAAGCGCCCAACGGTCGGGATCCTCGGCTGCCAGGCAGGGCGCATCCTCTCCGGCGCCATCGAACACGAGCCAACGCTCTGACTCGGGGAAGAGGAAAGCCGAGAACCCGGCGAAGCTTCTGGAGAGGCCCCGGTTGGGCTCAAAGGATCCAGCCGAGGGGGAGCGAGGCATTCACCCTCCCCCCAAGGTGAAGGCCACAGGTCCACAGAAGGAGGTGAAGGCCTTGACTCACCCGGCTAAGGCCTCTATCGAGGAAGTCGTGGCAGCCCTGACGCAGCCTGTGGAGGCTACATCAGTGGAGGTGACCTCGGGGCCTAGAGTTTCCCTGCCATCGCGGAGGGAAGCCTCTTTCAGGCCCATCGAGAAGACCCCGGTGGAAAAAGAAGGGGGGGGCGGTGGCCATCGTGGATACAGACACAGCCTCCAAGGAGGAGCTGGTTGAAGTCTTGGAGGGCCTCGACGAGGGCGTTGAGGAGGCCCGGTCCCACGGGAAGGATCCCGATGAAGAGGACGACGAGAGCGACGGCAGCGCTGGCGAGGTTCCAAGTCAACCGTCGCTTCTGGAGCCTCAGGACAACTCGGTGGCCATTTTGTTAGCAATACAGTCCTTATGTACAGAGATAAGGACAAGATTGCCCCTACCACCGACTGAGGAGCCAGAGCCAGGCCCGACGGAGGAGCCAGAACCAGGCCCGTCGGGAAGTCCCCCAAGCAAGAGGAGACGGACCCATCCAGCCCCGCCTTTTCAGCCCTCTCGGCCTGCTCAACCTTTGCCCCCGTCCCTGGGGATGACACAGGAACGGACACGACCACGACGGGCACGGATGACGACGGCGATGATGACGGGACGGATCTCCCATCGCCTCCGACTCGGGCCTCCCCGCCCGACGATATTGGGTCCTTCCACGCTATGATTGCCAGGGCATCCAAGCTTTTCCAGCTCTGCCCCGAAGAGAAGAAGAAAGAGGGGTTCCTTTACCAACGGCGCGAGGCCAAGAGGAAGACGGTCCTCGCTGTGCCTCTGCTGGATGACATCTGGGACGAGGGACTCCCCTTCTCAAGAACCCGTCTACGATGCCTGCTAAGAGGGATCGGTATGAGAAGAAGTACCGGGTCCCCGACACGGCCCCCCTGTGCCTTAGGGCGCAACCGACCCCTGACTCGGTCGTCTCAGCGGTGGCCAAGAAGAAAGCGGCGAGACATCGGCCTCAACGTCACCTTCCCCGCCAGACGGCGCAGGAAAGAAGCTGGATGCGATGGAACGACGAGTTATCTCGTCGGCGGCAACAACGATTAAGGCGGCCAATGCCCTTGCGATCGCGGTCCTCTACAACAGGGAATTGTGGTACAAGATCGCCCCCCTGTTGGACATCCTACTGGACGACATGAGGGCGGAGGCCCTGGAGATCTTGCAGGAAGGTTAGGTGGCGTCAGACCACGCCATAGCGGTGGCAACGGACATTGCCGACATCGGTTTCCGACAGCTAGGCAAAGGCGTTTGCCTTAGATGGTGAGGGTGGCTCAAGGCCTTAGATGGTGAGGGTGGCTCAAGGCGACGGATTTCTGCCAGGACGTACAAACCAAGGTGTTGGACATGCCCTTCGATGGGAACAACCTGCTTGGGAAAACAGTGGCTGAGTCCCTCCAAGCCATCAAGGCGGACACAGGGACTGCTCGGGCCCTAGGAGTTCTCTAGCAACGACGGCCGTCCTTTCGGAACTCCGGAGGCAAGCAAGGTGCCTCCAAGGGATTCAGCGGTGGCTCCTCTACGTGCAGCCAGGCGGCCTGCTCCTCGTCGCAAGAAGCCTATAGGGACGAGGCAAGTTGGGTGGATCCCGCCATCGTCGCCAGGGAGGCCAAGGCGGCAAGGCGTCCTCCAAGCAAGACTGAACCAACCGTGGCATCGGGCCCCCACCGAAGCACCCCGTTGGGAGGCCAGCTGGCGAAGTTCATCAGCGTGTGGAAGTCCATCTCCACCGACCGTTGGGTGCTGGACGCCCTGGCCCAGGGGCATGCCCTCGAGTTTCTAAAAAAGTGCCCCCGCATTCCTCCCATGGCCAGGAAGGAAAACCACGTCCCTCAACTACTACTGGAGGTAAGGGTGATGCTCAAGAAAGGTGCCATCGAGCTCGTCCCGAAGAGGCTCTGGGGCTCCGGAGTATACTCAAGGTACTTCCTTGTGAAAAAGAAGACAGGAGGATGGCGGCCCATTCTGGACCTGCGAAGACTGAACAAGTACATCAAGGCACAGTAGTTCCGGATGGTCACCCTCCAGCACGTGCTGGGACAGCTGGAGGAGGGCGATTTCCTGTCGTCGTTGGATTTGGAGGATGCATACTTCCACATCCCCATTCTAAAAGGACACCGAAAGTTCCTCAGGTTTGTGGTCCAAGGACGGCACTACCAGTTCAAGGCCCTCCCGTTTGGATTGAAGTCAGCACCCAGGGTTTTCACCAAGTGCCTCGCACCAGTGGTGGCGCGGCTGCGCCTGCAGGGGATCCACGTCTACCCCTACCTGGACGATTGGCTCATCCGTGCAGGGACAAGGGAGCTTGCCGTAGAACGCACAGCGAAGACCGTCCAGCTGCTCACGGACCTGGGGTTCTCCATCAACTTCCCGAAATCCCGTCTGGTCCCCTCGCAAGTCGCACTGTTTCTGGGAGCCAAGCTTGACACAGTGGCGCGTCTGGCCTCGCCATCAGAAGAATGGACAAAGGCCATCCTGGGCAATGTGCAGCGTCTGCTGGCCACGGACGTGGACAGGGTGAGGTCCATCAAGTCCCTCCTCGGGATGATGTCCTCTTGCATATATCTTGTGCGCCTGTGCAGGCTTCGGATGCGCCCTCTGCAGGAGTTCCTCGACGCCCGCTGGATCCAAGCGACGGGCAGCTTCGAGGACAGGATCCCTCTCAACGAGACCTTCAGACGAGCGATCCGGTGTTGGGGCACCCACGCTCATCTGGCGGCAGGGACAGACTTTCCGACCTCGGCCCACCAGGTAACGGTGATGACGGATGCCTCCCTGGAGGGGTGGGGAGTGCACACCGGAGTTCTTCACGCGAGAGGCCTCTGGCTCCCGGAGGAGAAGCCGCTCCTCATCAACATCCTGGAGCTCCGTGCAGTGTTCTGGGCCCTCAGGTCCTTTCTCCCGTCCCTCAAGGGCAAGGTGGTGAGGATCTTCACCGACAACACCACCACGATGTTCTACATTCGGAAGTAGGGCGGAACCAGATCCCCTGCCCTATCCAAGGAAGCCCTGGATCTGTGCCATTGGGCCATTGCCCAAGGGATGTTTCTGGTGCCGTTTCATCTGGCAGGGATAAAAAACACCATTGCCGACTCACTCAGCAGAGAGCTGCGCTCGTGCCACGAGTGGGAACTACACCAGGATCAAGTGGATCACCTCTTTCAGCGATGGGGCAAACCCCAGATCGACCTGTTCGCGACAGCGGCAAACTCCAAATGCCAGAGGTTCACCAGCAGGTTTCCCCAGCCGAGGAGCATGGGCGATGCCTTCTCGTTCCCCTGCGATGGCCTGTTGCTATATGCGTTCCCTCCGTTGCCGCTCCGACTCATCAACCAGCTCAAGAGGACCCAGTGCAAGATGATCCTCGTCGCACCGGCGTGGCTGAGGCAGATCTGGTTCCCAGACCTTCTGGACTTGTCAGCGTCCCCACTGGTCAAGCTGCCGACGGACACAGATCTTCTTTCCAGAGAAGGAGGCGCCATCCTTCATCACGACCCAGAGTCGCTGAACTTGCAGGCCTGGCTCCTGCAGCACTAGAGTTCGGAGGGTACGATATCCCGGCTGACTGCAGAGAGGTTCTTGCAAAGACCAGGGCGTCCTCAACTCTTAGTGCTACGGACACAAGTGGAAGAGGTTCTCTGTCTGGTGCTGTGCCCAGAAGATCAACCCTCTACGGATTACGGCACCTCAAGTGCTACCATACCTACTGTCGCTGGCCAAGGCTGGACTAGCTCACTGTTAGGGAGAATTCTCTGTTAAGGCTAATTTCCCAAACATAGTGAGTCCCCCAGCAGCTTTGCTGGATTTTTTGGGGTTTATTTTTTTCTCCTGCTAAGAGTGAGACTATTTTTCTCCCACTCTTAGACATGATTTGAGATATCCTTTGACTTTGTAATGTGTTTTATGGGCTATGGGGTCTTTTACTCCATAGGGTTTCATGTATCTTTGGTAAGTGTGTTACACAGCACCCTCAGTGCAGTAACACAGGGGTGTCATAGTGACGCCCAAACATAGACTCCATACCCTGGGACTGACTATTGTCTCCCAGGGCATGTAAAGTCACCATTGACTTTACTAGTCTTAAATTGTGAACAGAACCAGTACAAACCATCATATTGTGGAAGTACTGGTAGGGGTAATTAGATTGCCTCTGGGTCTGTTTTTCGAGGGGGCACTGTGCAGTCCCCCATCGTCGAGTTTCTGGCTGGTGGCAGTGGTTACCACGCGAAATATTCCCCCCGAATATTTCCTATGGGATTTTCCCATTCATTTTAAACGCACCACTTTTTTGGTGCAATGTTAAAGATACCGCTGGGTTATTTATTTAATATTTATTCCCCGGTAGGGTCTTTTTGCCAGGACTCGGTTTTAAAATGGCGTTTGTGTTCGCCACTGTAACTCCGACCCAAGTCGAGCCCTTTGTTCCACTTTTTGGTGGGCTTCTCCACAGAAGCCTCCAAAAGTAGTGCCACTCTGTCTGAGTCTACAGGATGTGTGGGAGGGGGGGGTTAGGCACCCTGGACTGAGTTGCCTTGGCAACTCAAGTCACACTCTTGTGTGATTGGCCAAGTGGTGAGCCGCCCGGCTGACCACTTAGCATGTTTGAGTGACAGCTAGGACTGATGAATGGGGGTTTTATGCATAAAAGCAGGGCTTTGGGGACTGGAGCTTCAGAAGTCGCCACAGGACCAAAGAATCTGAAGAGGGAGAAGCTGAGCCGACCTGCAACGACGACACCACCGGTGGAGCCATGCTGAACCGTCTCACCACTTCCCAACGACAGAGAAGATCTTCATTCCGGAGAGTCTTCTTCCTCTGAACTGGTGGGGATAACCAGTTCGCCCTCTTTTTCGCCTTCCTGGATCGTCTCGTGGTCGAATCGCCCGTGCCAAGCACCCCGGCGGCCGGATAGCCACGCTTCACCACTACCGTGAATAAAAGGGTAGTACCTTTTAACTGGGAAACTCCGCGGCTGGTTTCTGCCCTGGCAGTGCAACGACCTCCAGCTTTCCTCCATGTCGAGATCTCCTCTTCCCCTGGACGAAGCACCAACTTGCACCCGCTGCCAGGAACAACTGCCCCCGCTGGAGCTTTCTCACCATTTCAGGTACTGTGTCCCGCCTGGTCTCCCTTGCAACAGACTGTTCAAGGTGTCCCGTAAATCCTTGACTTTCTATCCTGGGGTGACTTGGGACCTGCAAACTAACTTTTCCTGACTTGATCCAACCCTTTTTGAACTATCTGCAAAGACTCTTTAAAGTACTATTCAACTGTGTGATCTTGGACACATTCCGCCTTGCTCTCTACAAGAGTGGACCTGGCCTATGACTTTCTTGCTCCTCAGTAGACTCTGCCTTTTCTGACATGCTCTGGTTCTCTTAAAGTGTTGGTATTGTGTATTTTCCTAATTCTGCCTTTTTCCCTCCCTTTTTAATTAACTTATTGGAGTGCCATCTTAGGTTAAGCGCTCACCTCTGTCTGAAAATAAGTGGTGTTTTAACTAAGACTTGTTCAATAATAAGTAATCAGGGATGTATATATATTAATAGTGACTGTGTTTGAACTTGCTTGCCATATTAGTGTTAGTGTATATTACAAAGTGTGTCTTTTAAATAAATAATTATATACTTTTATACCCAAGCTCTGGTCAGTGTTTGCTTGTGCTACTGTATTTTGGTACCTATCTTGTATACTCTATATATTGTCTAACTCTTCTTGAGAGACGTCTGGCTGCTCAGCCATAGCTACCAGGTAAATCTGGTTGGTACAGACTGCTACCAATTGGGTTTACTGCCAACACCTGTAGTCCTAAGCCTTTTGCAGTGGTTCCTAAGGGAACTGCACAGGTTTCTGCCTAACACTCACGCCTCCATCAAGATACATCTGGCAGCGATCCCCCGATACACCAGAACTACAGGACGGCCGTCCTTGTGGTCTCATCGGCTGGTGAAGGAATTTATGAAAGGACTGTTCCAATCGTTCCCGCCGGTGAAGGCTCCAGCCCCGGCATGGGAGCTCAAAGTGGTGCTGACCAGGCTCATGGGGCCGCCATTCAAGCCTTTGCATCCGGCTCCTTTGAAGTTCCTGTCGTGGAAGACAGCATTCCTGGTGGCCATCACCTCTGCACGACGAGTGGGAGAGATTCAGGCCCTAACCTGCAAGCCCCCTTACTTGACTTTTCACAATACGAGGGTGGTGCTGAGGACGCACCCCTCCTTCATGCCCAAGGTGCCGTCGGACTTCCATTTTAACGAGCCCTTGGTGTTACCAATTCTCTTCCCGTTGCCTTCGTCGCTGGCCGAGAGGACTTTGCACTCGCTGGATGTAGCTAGAGCGCTTAAGTTCTACGTGGACTGAACGAAGAGTTTTTGGAAGACATCACAGCTGTTTGTGAACTTTGGACCTGTGAACCAGGGGAAGGCTCTCTCGAAGACTTTCATTTCCAGAATACTCTCCGGCTGCATCATGCACTGTCACCGGTTGGCAATCCGACCGTTCGAGAGCCCATTCCACCACAGCGATCGCTGCTACTACGGCGTTCTTGTCTGGTGTGCCCCTGCTGGACATCTGCAGGGCTGCTATGTGGAGGTCGACGCACACCTTCACGAGATTCTACTGCATCGATCGGGATTCCAGGGAGGTGTCCAGAGTCGGCCAAGCAGTGCTGCGCAACCTGTTTGCCTGAAGGTGGCCTGGTGGGGAGGTAAGAATTGATTAATGTTGAGTTTATGTAATGCTTAATGTTGAGCCTTTTGCCACCTCCTGTGGTTGTGCATGTGTGTACTGCTATGTATTCTTATATTCATGAGCTTGTGAATCCATGCCAGAACCCTTGCTGGACAAGGAACATGTTGCTTACCTGTAACTGTTGTTCTCCAGCATGGGTCTGGCATGGATTCACATGCGAACCCTCCCTCCTTCCCCGCTGCGGCTCTTCACTTGCTCATACTGCCACTTTAAGTGCTACCAAATCTGAGGATGGCTGCCGGGGGAGGGGCTTAGGGAGAGGACAGTCATTGGCTGTGGGCAGTATGACTCAGAGATCAGTGATTGGTTACTACTAAGAAAGACAGATCAGAAACGAAACTGATACTGATTTTTTCTTTACCGAGGATTCCCAGCCTGACGACGGGGAATATTCATGAGCATGTGAATCCATGCCAGACCCATGCTGGAGAACAACAGTTACAGGTAAGTAACTTGTTCCTTATCTTCTGAACCCCCCTTCACGTTGTTCCATAAGGACCGTGTCATGTTAAGACCACACCCTAAGTTCCTTCCGAAGGTAGTATCGGAAATGGCGCTCACAGAACGCATTGTCCTGCCAACTTTCTTCCAGAATCACTCTTCGGAAGCAGAATGAACATTGCATTCTCTGGACATTTGCAAGAGTATTAAAGTTTTATTTGCAAAGAACTAGGGAATTCCGTTCTTCAAAGACAAAGACTTCATAGACTGTTCATCGCCTTCTCTGGCCACACAAAGGGCCAGCATATTTCTAAACAAGGTCTGACGCGCTGGGTTTCTTCTTGCATCACCCACAGCCATCAAGCGAAAGGCGACCCCCTTCCCAAGCCACCCTCCGCGCACTCCACCAGAGGGAGAGCAGCATCAACAGCATTCCATGCAGGGGTGGCACTGAAGGACATATGCAGAGCCGCCACGTGGAGCACTCTGCACAGGTTCGCTAAACACTACTGCCTGGCTGAAGATGCCAACAAAGAAACTGCAGTTGGACAGCCAGTGCTCCGCCACCTCTTTCCATAAGGTAGGACCAGCCTCCTTTGCCCAACTTTCCCTGAGTATGTAACCGTTGTGTTACCGCATGGTAAAGGTATTGATCACAGATATGTTTTCTGTATCATGCATATATGTATATGATGGTGGCATGTTTTTAACTGCTGGGTATTCTATTCAAGAATCTGAATCTATGAAAGATCCAATGCTGGAGAAGTATTAGTTACTTACCTGTAACTGTATTTCTCCAGCATTGGTATCTTTCATAGATTCACATGCGCCCACCCGCCTCCCCTGAGAGGCTGCTCCTACGCTCAGCACCCGTCATACTGTAATTACTACGGTTCAAAATCTGAAGATGGCTGCCGGGGGCTGAGGTTAAGCCCTGCCACCTCATTGGTTGGGGTCATAAAGGACCAAAGTGAGGTGGAGGGACTACACAATAGAATGGCTCATAGGCCATAATGGACTATGTTCATGCATTTCTAGGTAGCAATGTGTGTATATTAAAAAAGAATTAATAATTATTTTATCACCGAGGATTCCCAGTCTGACGACAGGGAATATTCAAGCATGTGAATCTATGAAAGATACCAATGCTGGAGAAATACAGTTACAGGTAAGTAACTAAGACTTCTAGACTGGCAAATTTCTGACAATGTGACCAACTGTTTGTTGGATATACTGGACACAAATTGGGTCTTGGAGTGTCTAAGCAAACTCTATCCAGATGGATAATTCTATCAATCTGCTACAAATTGGCTGGGAGGGAGCCTCCAAATGGGCTAAGGGCTCATTCAACCAGGGTCATGGCATCTTCCACGGCTCTTCAGAGGGGTGTTCCAGTGCAGGAACTGTGTGCTGCGGCCACCTGGTCGTCAATGCACACTTTTGTGAAGCATTACTGCTTGGACTCTACATCATATCAAGGAGGCCTCTTTGCAAAAAGCCGTCCTTCATTCAGTCCATGATTGAAATTTCTGATACTCCCTCCTCCAAATTCTTACTGCTTTGGGAGCCTATCTAAGATGAGGAATACTTGGGAGGACACAATCCATTCGAAGAACAAGTTACTTACCAACTGTAATGTTCTTTAGACTGGATGTTCCTCTCACACATTCCTCATCGACCCTCCCAACCTACCCCTCCGTATAGTTTATCCAGTTGCACTCAAACGTCCTTTGAAAGCCTGATCAACTGATGCGACCATTAACACCGTAAAAACAGAACTGAGCTAACCGGCGCGGCTCAAGCCCATTATACGGCGGATGACAACAATGCTCGACGGTGGCCCTCGAGGGACCACAACTCTGCGGCTTTGAGCACAGCACCCTCTGTTGAATGTTTCCCCGAAGCAGCAGAGCTGGGAGACAAGATATCTAAGATGAAGAATACGTGGGAGGAACATCCAGTCGAAAGAATGTTACAGTTGGTAAGTAACTTGTTCTTCTAAGCCTTGCCTCCACCCTTTGATGTTACTACCCCCTCCACTGCTACCGTCTCCTCCATGGTAGTACTCTCTTCTCCACATTACTACCCCCACATCCACACTACTATCTCCTCCACACTACTGCTTCCACTCCGCCCTCTACCCAGTCATGCCCCCCTCTACCCAGTCATGCCCCTTTCACTTTCTTTTTTAAACATCTTTATTTGTACATTTTTGTGGGACATGAGTGACAGCACTAAAGAAACATATATACGTGAACGGATACCATTGATCATAGACAGTGCGACTGCATAACTAAAAAGCATGTATACACAAGACTGTTGTACACCGACTTTATATGTCAGCTGGCGACACATGAGTTTGTTTCCAAGCGTAGAGGAGAGCTAGATATTTATATAGCTTTGGCTTATGCAGACCATGACCCCTTTCACTCTTGCAACAACTTCACATTCGTCTTTACACTCCTTTTCTCAAGAACCCTCTTCTCAAGAAATCCACAGCTGATCCTTCTTGTCCGGCTAACTATCGCCCAATTTTCATTACTCCCTTTCTGGGCAAAGTCCTGGAAAAGTTGGCCATCTCTCAGCTTAACCTTCATTCCAATTATGTTGGCTGTCTCCATGACCGCCAGTCTGGCTTTAGAGCTGCCAGAAGCACAGAAACTGCTCTCCTGAACATCCGTGAAGATCTGCTCTCCAACCTTGACTCTAACATTCCCTCTGTCCTCATCCTCCTCGATCTCTCTTCTGCCTTCGACACGGTCAACCATAGCATCCTGCTCAACTGTCTCCATGATAACCTGGGTATCACTGATCAGGCTTTGGCCTGGCTGACCTCTTTCCTCTCTGATCGACCCTCCCATATCCAACTTGTGTCCTTCCTATCATCTATCTTCCTCTCTACCTGTGGTGTTCGCTAGGGGTCTAACCTCTCACCCTGGCTTTTCAACCAATACCTGGCAACTCTCGCCCACTGCATTGCCATTTTCTGCTCAAATTTCCAGTGCTACGTTGACGACACTCAACTCATTTTCAGACTGCCCTCGGCCACCTCCTCTCCCATCTCCGATTGCCTAACTGCCATTCAAGAATGGTGTGCCGCCAATGATCTTTGACTGAATGCCATCAAGACGGAGATCCTCCTCATCAGCACACCTTCACCATCCTTTCCCCTCACTCTCTGGCCGGCCTCCTTCGGCCCTCCTCCTACCCCCACCTGCGAGGCTAAGAGCCTTGGGGTCATCTTTGACTCCACACTTTCCTTCTCCACCCACATCTCTGATGTCTCTAAAAAGTCAAACTTCCTACTGCACCTCCTCAGAGGTACTCTGCCTTTCCTCCCCTTCCCCCAGAAGCTCATGGTCTCCAAAGCTCCGGTTCTCTCTAGGTTGGACTATTGTAACAGCCTCTTTCTAAATCTACTTGACTCTACTCTCCGCCCTCTGCAACTAATCCAGAATAGGACTGCAAGACTTGTCCTTGGCCTCAAGCCCTGGGATCGTATCTCTTCAGCTCTGAAATCTCTCCATTGGCTCCCAGTGGATGCAAGGATTAAATTAAAAAACCCTCTGCATTGTCCACAAGGCTTTCTGGGGGCTTGGTCCAAAATACCTTCAGCTTTCCCTCTGCAGCTCTTCGCTCCTCCACCTCTACCTGCCTCAGGGTCAGTTGTTTTTCAAAGAGACAAGCTGGGGGTGGATCTCTGTCTTCGGCCGGGGCCTTTCTCTGGAACAGCCTCCCTGCCACTCTAAAACTTGAGGAGAACCATCTCTGGTTCTGGAAGCAGCTCAAGACCTTCCTCTTTGCTTCTGCCTTCTCCCCCTCTCCCCTGCTGATCTGTTCTCTCTTGGCACCATGCACCTGGCCACCCTCTGTCCTCCGGCCCAGGTACCTGCTCACCCTGCCACCCTCCCGCACTGCCTCCGGGCCACCCCTTGCACTGGGGTCTGTATCTGTACCCATACAGTCCCTCCCTTTTTTCTTCTTGCACTTACCAGACCTACCCTGTCTGCTACCTTAAACCCAGCACTTGCCAATAATTGCTGGTTGCACTACCACCGTTTGTTGCCTTTATTAGTTATTTATTATTATGTATCCGTTTCTCCTTTGCTCCGCACTTTCCACCTCTCCCCCCTTCCATGTACTTTTCCCCTCTCCCTCTCCTATGCACTTGCGCATTCTCAATATCACTGGGCCTAGTAAGATCATTGTTCTTTTCTCCCCTGTTCCCCTCCCTTGCCTTGTCGCGCTCTGCAACACTTGTGTACGAGCGCGATAGAAATAAAATATCAATATCAATATCCTTTGAATATTCTCACCAGTCCTTCATGCACACCACTTGCACTCCTTAACCAATGCCTCACATGCTCCAAAGTTCACACCCACGCTCCACTCCAATGTCCTGCCTCCTGCTTGTGTCTTGGTCTGCCACCACCTTCTCTAACCTCACCCTAAGAATCCAATACTTCTTGCTTCCTGGGGTCTCGTTTAACCCCCTCCCTATCCTCTGGTTAGTCTGCTATCCCTGGCCATTCTGGCCCTGTGTTCCCCATCCGAGAGGTGTTACGTATAAGAAAGCTTTCATGAAGTGCTTTAAGCCCTGTGCCTTTTCCCACAAGGGGCAGCTGCGGACCAACGGTGTCCTTGTTTGTGTTAGGGGGCTCTGGCCTGGCCGACCGTAAGATAAGTATAGTCTCTATTTGGTGGGGTTCTTTTGCGTATCCCTGGTGGTCTAGGTGGCCCGCACTGGTCTTCCTGGTCAGGCCGAAAGGGGCGTGACGTGCACGTCATTGGAAACACCTGCATAGAAGCTTCAGTTTCTCTGTCTTATACTTTTTCTCCTGCTGCCACTCGGGTGGGACTACTGACAGGTGAGCAGGGCCTCCGGCTATCTTCCCTTTAGTTCTTTCTCGCCTCTGGAGTGTTCAGAAGGCTTTGCATTAGGCGCTGATGAATTTCTGTGTTGTGGGTGGTCTTCTCTGTCTGTGTCTGGTGTTTCTCTCGAAAAGAAAGATAAGACTTTGACCTGGATTCAAAGGCATGGGGCGATGCAAATTGGTACTGCACATACATATGGCGAGGGCACAAGAATTGACCTTGTCACAATTCCGAAACCAAGGAAAATGAATGGCATCTCTCAGGCAGAACACTCACAAGAAAATGATTTTGAAGGTTTTACAAAGCTTAGAGCAGTACATACAGTGGCTTCAGTGTATTGGCTCCAGCCAGCCAATCCAGACCTTCCACTGCAGCACAATATGGCCCTTTCTTGTTGTGCTATGGCTCCAGAAAGGAATGCAACAATCTGCACCTTTAGTTCTTCAATCAAGTATTTCAGAATTCCGAGATAAAGTTTATCGTGGTGCTTGAGACTTTAAGAGACAGTAACTTAAGTAATAGTGGCTATTACGGCTCGAGGGAGATGTGCAGGACCCATGAAAATATTTTGTGAAGCAAAAGGTTGTGCTACTGCTTCATACCCGCTTTTCTGTGATGGGTGTCTCTGGGGCTGCTGGATGTGGAGGAAAGGGTAAAATAATCACGCAAGTTGCTCTCTAGTTGTACATGAAGGCCAAGTCACATGTGCTCTATCTGGGAAATCTTTAAGTGTTTCATACTTATAAATGACAACTTCAACTATAAATGACCACATCGTGTTATTTTCATTGCATGCTGTCTAATTTATTAGGGAACACAGTCTCTCAAAAAAGAATCCAGGGACACAGAGTTCATTAAATAATGTACTGATATTTTTATTCTTGAGTTAGCCGACGCGCAGAGACTTAAGAGAAACATCTGCAGGAGGGATTTAACCCGTGAACTAATGCAGAAAACAACCCAAAAAATGAAAATGCGTAAGGATTGTAGGGTATTTTGTGGAGATTTGGGGCCTGACGGTATTTTATTACCGCCGAAAAAAATAACTTAGCAACAATCACTCCTTGTATTCAGATTGGGCCATGTACAACAATAATACAGTGGACATGCATTATTTCAGCATCCAGACATGCATATTTGGTATGCGTGGTTGGTGGTATTTTGGTGAGCATAATTCCCTTGTTTTATTTGTGGCCCCAATGTCCAGAATCCCTTATCTTTGCTTAGATTTTTCGTGTAATCACTAGAGAGACCTCAGACCTACATTTCAGGAATACCACATTTTCAGTGTTAGTGTTAGTGTGCCACCATGGGCGATCTCACTGACTTATTTACGACAGAGAGCTATATGTGGTAATTTTGTGGTAATTTCCACTACCTTATATACGGTAGGGAACTATGTCCAGAGAGTCCCTCTTCCCGTTGGCTCATGTACCTCCAACGAGCTATGCTACAAACAGTCACTCACAACTGTCCATACTGAATATGATCATGCACACATCTGTCTTAAAATGACAATTGCACTGTTTAAAAATCTCCCCACATCATCAGCACTGTATTGGTAAATATAAAACACACCACCCGTCTGCTTTCAAATATTTTTCTGTATTATAAAAGTTGCATTTAAACACGATCTCACTCTTTACAGAAATAAATAAAATAGCACAGTAATAGCATTGTCTGTGATACACTGAAAAGAGAGTGGCGGAGAAAAGAACTCAATTGGCAACATTAACATGTGATTAAGGCACAGGAATCTCCTTTCCTATACTGACTGAATATTCTCGTACACACTCAGCTCCCACACTTATGTAATTACCTTATCTGTTCAGCCCGAGTTTTCTTCAGCTGTTCTCTTTCTGAATGTGGCTCCCTTGAAGATTAACCCCAGTGAAAACGAGCGCCTTTCGTTCTCAAACCGGGGTCATTGCCTGGAACTCTCAGCTTTTTCAGCAGAAATGCTCCAACCAGGAAAAAACAGGTCCTTCTCCCAGCTCTCCAAATCTCCACTGTTCTCTCTCCCTCTTCAAACTCCCCCCAGCAAAACCCTCATCACTGCCTCTAGCATGATACTTGCTATGACGCTGCTCCAATCAGAAATTAATCATGCCATCTCCTCCCTCTCTACACAATGGCTCATTTTTATAGTAATACTTTGTAACCAACTGATTTCCTTTTCTTTCGAGCCCTTTTGCTTCCTGTAGTTATGTGGACAGATCAGCAGAGAAAACAAAAAAAAAAAATGAATGTGCGTTTAAAAGTTCACTTTCAGAATAGGCCTAATTCTGCAGTGGAGACACATTTTTATTAGTGGGTTATGTTAAATGAATTTTTATTAGTCAGGTTGTTTATTAATAATGTTAGTTATTAATTTTCAAATGTGTCTCTTGCACCATAGGCATTTCAGGTGAAAAGTATTGTGCATTTTTGAATGTGCACGTGAAAATAGATTTGCATCTTATATGTAAAAATCGTTTTTGACTGAATAGCCTGACTTTACTTATATGTCCATGTTATCCTGGCAACACATATAGCAATGCACCATAGGCATTTGGTGCTGCATCAAAAAAAATTGCTACCTGTGCAGTAGTGCTGTACTCTGTGCTGTAACACGCCAAATATCCTTACAGAATGCAATGAATGAGTGTAATTTAATAATTGTCCAGATTTGATAAAGGCACATGGTGTGCCGAAGCACGTGTCACCAGAAGGGCACTCACGAGAATAAAAATATCAGTACATTTTTTAATGAACTCTGTTGTGCTGGGATCTTTTTTGAGGGACTGTGTTCACAATATATATATATTGGAGCTGGGGAACTGGTCCTCCATTTCTCTCACACATGCTACACTAAGAACAACAAAAACGATATGGGCTAAAGGTCGCACCATTTCAAAAGTTGATATCAATACAACCCCACACATACTAATAACATTTGTCTAATTTATTAGACTGAAACATTGTGTATTATATAATTTGTTGTGGTTGCATTCCTGGAAATATATAAAAAGAAAATGTCTATAGAATACCTGCATGCAGTAGCAATGCTTGATAACAAACATCTTTCTTGAGTATTCAGTGTCATAATAGTGTTAACTGAGTTAATATTTATAGTGAATAACCTATTACTATAACTTACTCATGTGCGTTAGAAAGTTCTTTATTTTTAAATTAATGAGGAACCATGTCTTAGCTGCCATTCCTCATATGATTAATGATGCGATAGTCCTGCTTGTTCATGAAATGTTCAATAGCCTGTAATAATGCAGATCCGAATTGGCCTGTTAATCTAATCTACTGATACAATAGATATACATGGTGTGGCTTACCTAATGGTTGCCGTTTGTAATCCGGTCCCTTGTGTGTTTATTCATAAATAATAATTGGTCCATTACCAACTTGGTCTTGATATACAATTAGTTTAACAAAGGATACCTGGTGGTTTGAAAAGGTATCATCAAGTCATCACCATGCTGGACTCCAAAACCAGTTGGCTAAAGCTAACCATGTGTGGTGTAGAACTATTCCTTTCAAACCCTTCTATTTGCTATTTGTTCACAGAGAGTTCTTGCTATTGCACAACATTATGGCAAATTACAAATTAAACCGTGATGATGACATTGAATTATTATTTGCCCCTAGAAGCAGCACACTGCATGCATTTAGAGATAGAAATAGTGCTTCAGAAACTTTAAGACACACATTTGTCAGACTCGAAAGACTTTCTAAAAAAGAAATTAATAAACTTTGGGTTAAAGTAACAATGAGAAGATGCCTAGAACAGGGCAGAATCCTAAGAGGTTTAAGAACGTGTATCATATCAGACTTTAGCAATACAGAAGATCAAGATTTCGGAGAGAAATGGGAAGAAAGTCTGAACGAGTGTTCCAAAATAAGGGTCTCTAGTAGAACATGCTGATAGAGAGCCCAAACTAACAGGAGCAGAAATTGAGAACATCAGTAAGGAAATAGAATAAATGGCAGCAAGCAAAGCTAAACATAATAACATTTTAGACAAAATATACAAAATTCATCAAGATGAGGTTCACCTCCGTAAATTACGCAAATTCTCCAAGTTTATTACAGATCATAGAGATTACAGAGTATATACGTACCAACCCAAATATGATGACAACTCATTCAAAAGAAGCACCTCAAACAATTCAACTTCTTCCTCATTGAGCTCAGATGCAGACAGTGAAGGTGAAACAACTTTAGGAATGGAGCCCACTAATAGTTCAGTTACCAGGAAGCACACCACCGCCAAGAGAGGCCATTTATTAGATCCAATCAGATGATACAAAGGAAGCAATCAACTGGATACTACCAAGAGAGTTCAAGCAATGGTTTCAGGAACCCCTAATAACAAAAACACCAAGAAATACACACAGAAACTGGGTTCAAGAGGTGGAAGACACAGCGCTAGAAGAACTAAACGAGACCAGAAGAGTCATAACACAATCAGGACTTGCCTGTGAGGAAGAGCAGATGCAGAACTTAGTACTGGATCCATCTGAAAGAACATTAAATAAAACAGAGGTTAGCACACTACATAAAGGCTTGTCTTTTGCACCCACCTGCGATGTTAACTTCAGAAATCTGCGTATTGACACATAAATTCACAAGGAAATTGAAACTGAAAAAATATTTTCAAAATAAAAAATATACACCCGAAGCGAGAAGAGGGGAAACAAACTTAAGTACACTAAGTATTCAGGTTGTAGAGGAACCAAAACGAATTATGTCATTGGAAGAAGGACTTGAGACATCCAATCTAGAACTACTCAAAAATTTAAGGATAGACCCTGAACACTAAACACATCCAAACTCAAACCAACATCCAAATTCACACCTAATATACTTGCATGCAATCACATTGGGACTTTTCAAAAAGAGGTTACATAGGATGTGTATACCGCCAGTGACAAAAAATATCAGAAAAGACAAAAAATAGGTCATTACAATTTTACTCACCAGGAGAGGCAAGCATTACAAGAATTGAGCAGAGATAATCAAATCACGATCAAGGAAACAGACAAAGGAGGAAATGTTCTAGTACTTAACACTACTGACTATATAATCATGGACAAAGAACACCTTAATAAACCAGGTTGCTATCTTAAATTATCTAGCAACCCAGTATGTAAAATCACTGCTGAAGCTAATGACCTGATAACTAAATGGTATGGTAAAGGTTTGTTAACAGACGAGGAGAGAATGTTTCTAACAAACAATTGCCCCCTGATACCTATTATGTGCTTTCTACCTAAGGTACCGAAGACCTATAATGGCTTACCTCCAGTATGACCTATTGTCAGCGGCATTGGCCGGATTACAGAGAATTTCAAAATGTATTGATGAGTATATCCAACCAGAGGTTTTTAAACTTGAACCATATGTGCGTGACATAATGCACATTCTTCAGATATTGACAACTTTAACATGGCAGACAACTTACATTTTAGTCACTGTGGATGTGATAGCATTATATACATTAATTCGCCATGAAAGTGCACTAAAAGCCCTAGATTATCTTTACAAAGACAAATCAGCAACACACATGGCACAATATATCGTGATCAAAGGGATGATTAACTTCACTTTGAAAAATAATGTATTCATTTTCGACAGTGAATTTTATCTGAATATCAGAGGCGTAGCAATGGGGGCATGCCTTGCTCCATCGCTGGCAAACGTATTTATAGGGCACTTTGAAATCATGCATGTACTTTCTCTAAAGAAATGTTCAGGTAACATAGCACAGTGGAACAGACTCATAAACACCATCTTAATGATTTGGAACGGTACACAACAGGAACTACACGGGTTTACCCAACATATCAATGACAAGGATTATGGTATCCAGTTGTCTGAGCAGTAAATAAATATCCTTCTTAGACGTGATGATATACATCAAAGATAACCACATCAACACCAGAACAAACCGTGAAAAAGCACTGCAGTGAATTCAGTGTTATACGCCACTAGTTGTCATCGCAAATCCAATATAAGTAATATCCCCATGGGTGAATTCATCAGAGCACAGAGGAATTGTAGCACAGAACAAGACAGGGAACTTGAATTGCAACTAATAGAGGCAATATTTATTGCCAGGGCGTAAAACAGAGATTACATTAAAGAATCCAAAGACAAGGCACGCACCTCGAAACTAGCTACTAATACTTAAACAACAACAGGGAGGCAATATATTTGCATAAAAAGTTACATTTATAACCCGAAATAACTTGGTATTATATAAGATAATCAGGAAACATTGGCACCTGCTTGTTCTAGACAAAGACCTCAGTAATTATTTATATGATCAATCCAAGATTGTCTTCACCAAAGCACCAACATTATGCCATTTGTTGAGTCCTAGTTACATGAAACTCATTGAAGGACAAAACACAATACATAGCCGAAAGGCAGGAGGAGGACTGATTGTTCAGCTCCACTCCACTCCACTCTATGAGAATTGTCCACAAGTCCCACCGGACCAGTCATTCTATATATCTTGCTGGTGCCACCAACCGGCTGGCCCATCCACCGACCAACCAGCGTGAACAATGCCTTGTACTTATTGAACTTCTATTCTGCATGTACTCTTTTGTAGTGAATGACACACCTAGATTATACTGGGCATCTTGACAAAATTCCTTGCCTTCACAAAGTCCCATGAGGGTTGAAACACGTGTCGGATTATTCCCTCATTCTTTAATTAAATCTTATTCACTGGATGGTTATTGCAATCCTTGTAACTAATGATTAGGGCAACCAACGCAAGATGTCCAGGTGCAATCCCTACTACACATAAAAAACACCATCACTCCTTTAAATGTCCACTGAAACTTCACCACCAGAACCTGGAAAGATCAATCTTAACCTCCTCATATCCTTTCCCCTCTGTAATTTCCCCGCCCGTAGCCCCTCTGCATTCAAGTACTGGTTCATGTCAAGTCCCACAGGGTTATTGTCTGTCCCGTGTCTCCTGCTGCCCCGGGTTTATGTATCACATTTGCCATAGGCACTAGATTCCATGAAAATGGTTTATGACAAGCCTGCCTTACCGAAGTGTGTATATCCCTAGAGTAGACCAGTCGGGGTGTGCAGATGTTTGCAGCCAAACATGCAGGCAGATCAGTGACCCCAGCCCTTGAGAATTATAATTTGCAGGCACTTGTATCGGCAGTGTATGGTGCAGAATCGTGGGGCTACTCAAATTCTAAATACTTGGCGATTGTTGAAAACAAGATTCTAAAGTTGTTGAGGATTCCTAAGAGCTCACCAAATGCCCCACTCCACCTGCACTGTGGAATTCGCCCGATGTTTGATATTGTTTTATTTCGGCCAATATTGTGTTGGATGAGAATATGGTGCACCCCTGAACTTGGGAAGTTTAGGGGTGCATTATCGCATGCTTAATTTCCGAGGGTGGACCCTCACTCCTGTGGTTAGTCCACGTGAAAAAATGCCTATCGGCTTTGAATCTGCACAGACTTCGGTCTGATCCAAATTGAATGGCTGGAGGAAGCAAAACCAAAATATCTAAAGCTGCAAAAGAATTGTCCTGTCAAAGGGTGGAGGAATCTTGCTGTCAGTTAAGTTTGGGCTGGATGTATCTGTACATTTTCTGTTACTCTGTAATGGTTATAGAGACCTGAGAGTTAAATATCTAGTACCTTTGATTAAAGCTGCTATTATACGCTGCATGCATGATGCACTGGCCTATTGTAGGGCGACAACTGATCTTAATGTTGTCTATTTCACAGTAAAATTAACTCACTGTGCATGGTGGGTGAGAAAGCGATCGGTCAGCTAGGCATTTATTTCTGTTGATTTGGCAGGATTTGTTTATTTTTGCAGCACTCACGCCTAAGCGTTGTACATGGAACATATTTACATATATCCTCCCAACCAAGGTTGGTACTCAGTTATCGACCTCAGAAGGCTGAAAGGCTGAGTTGGCCTTGCCAGGATTAGAACTTCCAACCTGCAGTTCACACATAGATCACAGCTGAGCGTGCTCAACCCGCTGAGCTACCTTATCTTCGTAAGATTCTTGTACCTCTTGGTTATTTTATTTTCCACCGTTGTTCATCTGTATACCTCTTCTGGGTCTTAGTGTTGTTATTTATTCACATTGTCATTGTTATTGCAATGGGTGTTTTATACGTAGGAATTAATTGTATTTTAATTGGAGTTTGTTGTATTGTGTGTCTATATGAAGTCGAATAAAGCTCATTTGAGCAGAACATTTGCCATACCATCACCTGGCCAATCTCTCTGTATCATTTCCTCTTTTGAAAGGCGCCTTTACAGGATGGCCCCGTCTACTGTTTACTCTTTTGCAGTTTTTCTATTAAAAACACATTGGGCTTCATTACAAGTACCAGGTGTGGTAAAAAAGTGGCAGGAATTCCTAGTTTGACTTTGAACTGGTAAATCCTCCACTTCAAGATAAAATATGACCACAGAGGAATTGCCATTCAATCGTAATTCCGCCCAAATCTCCATCAAGTGCAATGGAATCCAAAAGTGGGGATTAACACCGCCCTGCCATCACTCATAGTCCGGTGTTAATGCCACAGGACAGAGGAGCGGTAACAGCAAAGTAGATTAGTAGTAATTGGATGGATTTGCTGCCAAATTCCCATCAAACGCATAATGAAGACCATTGTTTCTCTCAGTAAATGAGTAGAAGTACCAAACTATGATGGATTGCCTGAATATAGAATCATGGAAAGATTGTATTGGACCTTTATGAGGAACTGTCTTCATATTATGTTAAGTCCTTCGATATATAGAATGCCATAACTGACTAAAATCCACACTTGGATTTTCATTTTTGAAACACCTGTCAAACATGTTTTGACAAGAACCAGTAAGCTTGAACAGGTTGGGGTTACCAACATCACAAACCATTGTCATAAGCTGTTGCATATTTTGCAAACCAAGCAGAGATGCCTAAGACTGAATGGGTAGAGATTTCATGAGCTCAAAAAGCGCATGAAGGGCTCCAGAACGGAGTTTGCTGTACTGTGCTTGGAAAAGAGAGGCGCTTGCAAATAATGCTCACCTTGCTAAGCGAATAGCAATTCTTTGTCACAGCTCAGGTTCCTTGGCTTGCCATGAATTCAGGGTGAACTAAATGCGCTGTGCTGACAAGCTCAAGGCCAAGCTATGCTGGGACGGGAAGAGGTATGTTGGTTGGGCTAGCCTCAATGAGGAGAGTCCCTGCCGACACTCATCAGCTCTTGGATTAATGGACATACACACACCCGCAACAGCCCTATTCTCCCTCCACCAGGTCCCTGTTCAGTGAACTAAAAGTGACAGTGACAAACAATGGTGATTGGTAACCAGCCCTCACGTATGTTTGGCACCAGGGCTGGCCCTAGGAGTTGTAGGGCCCTGTGCGGCAAAGGATGTGTGGCTGCCCTCATTTGCATAAATAGTGACAACAGTGATATCACAGTCTTTAGTACGCAAAGGTTTCATGGGAAGTTAAATTATGGTGCCATGCGTAAGGTAGTAGACAAATACACTGCAACGTCCAGTATGTGAATTGTCAATTTTACCTTTGTGGCAATATCAGGAGTGAGGCATTTTTTAAGTACATCCAGCTGAATACCTTGACAGACTTTTAATTTTGGCAGATAAGGCATAGTGTGATAGAAGGATTTTATGGGAGCACACCCTTTGGTTAAGTGGAGAAGCCGGGATTTGAGACCAATCTGCAATTCAGGAACTTGAACACATCTCTTCCCAGATGTAATTAATAAAAACACTTTTGCAAAAGGTCTTTTGAAACTTTGGTTTAAAAACACTATCTGTGGAAGCATTGCAAAAATATGGTGATTGTGTTTTGGTAACTGAAACTAACTGTTGTTTTTGCAGAAGTTTCATGATTGTTTTTATTTTTACTGTGTGTGTGTATTTTGGCATATAGTTGAAATCAGCAACACACTTTTATTTCACAAGCTACAGATAAGGATTATAAAAAAAAAGAATAGCAAATAATAACTACGTTTATCAAGTGCTGCTCATTAAAAAATAAGAAGGATGCCCCATTAATGTACCCACTGAGCCTTGATGGGAGGGGGTGAGCAGGCCAAAACTGTCTGCTGGATGTTGAATAGCAGGGGATCCTATAGCAGAAAGCTGCTAAGGCCACTGAGCAGGTTGGGAGACTCTTGCAGAGAAGTTATACGTTTAGACCTTCCTGTAAATCATATGTCTTCTTTCCTAGTCCTGTGGCAACATATGCTGTAAAATGTGGTGTTTCGACATGGGGATGAGTATGGCTCCTGCGCTTCACTCAGTGTGGGAACATTTGCCCCCATAGCAAAAGTCAAAAGCTGGCTCCCAAGAATATACACACACTAAGTGAACATATCTTAAAGTGAAAGATACAAATGTAGTTCACTTGACCTTTCCCCTTAGGAGAAAGAGTACCAGACAAAAGAGCATTGGCATTAAAAAAAAAAGGTAATTAAAAACAGAAAAATAACCTGAAAGAGGACATTTTTCATTAAATACGCTGGTCACGTATAAAAGGTGTGCACCTTTTTAACCCAGCAATAATGTAGTGAAATAATCTCTACAAAACAAAATCCCAATACGATAATTGTATGCGCCTTTTGTGTGTCTGCACTGGAAACATGACAACCTGGGTGAAATCCTGGCAGCCAAATGTTTGAGCAAGCTTGCCAACCTCAAAAACACCCCAGGGGGTTGCGTACGCCCTCTGAAAATGTTACGTAGTCCACCCACATGTATCCTTTGTTGTGCACTGAAAAGCAGCACATGGCCACAATCAGGAAAGAATAACTGCACCAGTCTCCAGGATTGCAACCTCTCTTGCCACATCCTGGGCCAATATATCAGACATGCATGCACTCTCTTAATTCACCCTCCTCAACACCACGTCCGGCTTTCAACAATACTCTGCTTTATAAAGATGACTTGAAAGTGCACATACCATATTAAGGTACCACTCAAATATCTAAATCGTTAGAGAAATTTGTTAAGCAAAAAGTGTACAATTGTGGCATTATTCCCCCATTTTGACTGGAAGACTACAAATACTAGAATGCAATTTCTGAAAAATGGACAAATATTGCCTTCAGGCTTTGAAAATGTATTTTCAATAATTGGTATCACAAAATGTAATGTGTGAAAAGGTTTCAGTGTTTGACAAATGCAGGGTTCATATATGATGTGATGAAAATATCACATTCTACCAAAAACAAACTCTTTTTGGTGCATTAAATATGAATAACTGAAAATAATGTAGCTAATTTAAAACTGTTTTGTTTGATATACTGTAATTGACCTGGAGGAGAGCTTAGATTTAGGCAGCTAACTGGTGCTTTGTGTGCGCTTTCCGAATGAAAATGCCAATTTGCATTTCTTAACACAGAAACGTTACGAACATCTGCTCCAAAACAATGGTCTCTTAAATGGGCCATCATTTGTAAATCGCTCCCACTTTAATGCGTTGCTTGAAGAAAGAAAGTGATAAGCAGTCATTAAAGGGCCTGCAGCGTCTGATGGGCCGATAGGGGAATGAGTGTCTCTCTCTAGAGAGCCACAGGAGGTTGGGAGGCAACACTGTGGCCTCACACAAGCTTCCTACATGGAAGCTGCACAGCAGTTGAGGTAGACATTGGTGCCTTGCGGGCCCCTCTGATTGCTTCTGACAGCAGGGCCCTGGGCCACCGCACAGACTGCCCATGCCTCGGGCCAGCTCTGCTTGGCACAGACCACTAGCTGCACTGGGCTGGTCATGCACCAGTCAGGAGGGGGGCAGCCTGTCACGGGATACCCTAATAGACTGCAACACTGTCTATAATAGTCAGGAATACATGACATGGCAGATTAGATTTTTTTGGGGCTTATTGCATTTCCCCACACTTCCGGCCCGGGAAGCAGCAACCCTGCCAACCTGGGGTGCAATTGCCCCCATTCCCAGCCCTCCCCTTCCTATGACGCTGACAAAGAAAACTTAACAGCTTTTCATGAATGGACATGTGGGGTTAAAGCGTCCGTGTTGGCACATACAAATGTTCCTTGATAATCTGCATTGATATATAGAGAGAGAATACTTAATTTTGGCCACAGCCATTAACAATAAAAATATCTATAGCTCACAGTACCGGCTTTAGACAATTTAAAAGAACATTGCTTTATACAGGATTTTGCCACAGGCTCGAGGCACACCCCATATTCACTAAGGAACCTCGTTCTTATCATCATGTTCATATCTTCCATATCAACATAATGATAAGAACGAGATGCCTCAGTGAACCTGTAATCCAGTAAGGCCGGTACTGCTGGAATACAACATTTCACCAATTGGACGTGATTGTCCCCCACAACACGTATATACTGAGCTCCCACTGCCCTTTTGATTTTGAAAACTGGAAACCATTCCACATCAATGCATTTGGTAAGAAGGCAGGGTTTCCTAGCTCGATTTTGAGCTAAGCCGGCCAGGCTCGGCGCACACAATATAGTGGCCCCAGGGTTACAGAAAATGACCCCAAAGAAACTGCAAATGTTGGCACCGAAAAGCTAATTCTTCACGTGATTGGTGAGCTCACAGCACATATTGCAATCGCTTATTGGCTCTTACTTATCACCCGTAGTCTTTCCCGTGCTTGGGAAGTTATGCTGAGAAAAGTCAGCAAGTGCCGACGAAGCACAGGTGATCAAGATGACAGGGTTCACTGTGAAAATGTCCCCAGGAAAAGAAGGCTGTGACCCTAACATTGCCCCAAACCTTTAATAAAACCTCCACAATCATCCTAACTCTGTTTCTAAAGCTTCCCCTCAACCCCCGACTCTAATTACCACCCTGAACTCTTACAGAGCATAAACGTTACTCAATACAAAATAAATGGAAACTGAACGGTGTATCTAACTCCAACCCCATCACCAGCTCGCACAAATGACGTAGCCCTTGTCCTAACCCATACTCTAATCCTAACCATAGCCTTACCCTAACTGCAACTCTAACACTTTCGTAATGCTCACTTTGTTCTGACCACTAGCCTTATCCTAACCGTTTTCCTACGCCAACATCACCAGCCCTCCATGACCTTCCTATCCCTTTCTTGAACACTTACCCAAAGCATTTCTGTAATAGCCCTAGCCTTATCATAAGCCTTCCCTAATACTTACCCTGACACTCATTCTATCCTAACAACTAACCAGGCCCCAACATCAGCCCTGCAGCAACCACCCTGACCCTACCTCTTACTCTAATTCTAATCAAAATCTTTACTCTATCCCGAAAACTTATCCTTACCCTAATCCCTATCCTAACCCCAAGCCAGGCAATTACAGGCCCACAAAACCCTTCATAACCGTAACAATTACCCAAGCCGCACTACATGTTTGGCTACCTTCAGCTGCATTTTTTGACTACTTTTTGCTTGACAACTTTTTCACTGCAGAGATATTTTCACCATGACATTTTCACTAACTACATTTTTTTTCTGGCAACATTTTCACTGGATACCGATGACAGAGCTGCTAGAGGCCTAGGCCAAAACAGAGTTTACAAGGTTCATGAAAAGAACAGCTTTCATAACCTACATGGAAACTCTGTCCTCGGGCGCCAGGTGTAAAATGGCTCACAGCTGTCAGGCTGACCTTGGCACGATAACAGCCTAGTGGTTTAGTGTGCCTCATGCAGAAATGTGTGTGTGCAATTTACTTTCACCACCACCTAACCTTACCTCAAGACAATAACCCCATTTCAATGTTGCCTTTATGGTGATTGCAGTTCACAGTACCCGACATCCCATCATCATTTAGAAAGACAGTAAGACAGAGTAGTAACCGTTATATGCTAAGTTAGTGGGTTATATACATATATATATATAGTGCTCTGCTGCCATTTCATGTCTCCGGCGGATCGCAAAGAAGAATAGGGTGAGATTCGGCAGTGGAGAAAGAGGGAAGATGCCATGCTAACGTTTCTCTTCGGAAGCAGGCGGGTCAGTTTCTAGGTCGCTTGTGTCAAGTAGTCATAGTTTGAGGATGCATTGGTTGGGACTGTGATATATAAGTTGGTTGGAGAGGTGTATTGCTTTGGTGATTGATGTCCATTGGCAGGGGTGTTCAGGTGCTGTGTGTTGGCGGCTTGGTTGGTATGGTCAGTGTGTGTTGGAGTGTAGAATTTAAGCATGTTAGTGCAGGAAATTGCAGTGCACACCTCAATGGGCCTTTGGATTATCTATCCGTTGTGACCGTGCTGACCTCCTGGTAGTGGCGCACGGCAGGTAGGGTAAAAAAGGGGCGAAGTGCTAAGACATCCTGGAATGGTTTATAGTCCTAGCAGTGGGCAGTGAGCTGCTTGTTCCTTGTCCTAAATCACACTGGCGAGAGATGGCGAAGGCATATATGGAGCAGGTAGTAATGGACACCTAGGCAATACTAGAGAGAATTTGTGTTAAGGGAAACTCCCTGTCGGGACATGACACCCAGGAGCAGGATTGCAGTGGGGCACTTGGGAACAAAACAGCGTGGGCAGAATCACAGAGAGACATCTAGAAGTACACCTGCAGTGGGGCACATGGGAGCAAGATCAGTGGGACACCTAGGAGCAGAATCATAATGGCACAGCTGGGATCAGTATAGGATAACGTAGGACGTAGAATGGTGAGCATGTTACTGAGAGGTGCAAACATTTAAGAAGCGACATATAGCAAGGCAAAGCAAGAGGAAACCAGTGAATGTATAATGTCAAAGTTATCTGGAATGAACCATAGATTTGAGCCAGTGTTGAACTCAGTAAGTACCCTGTAGGTGTAGGGTAAAGATATTGTCAACCTGTGATTTAAGTGCTCTGGGTCCCTGATGGCCCTCGATCCACCAAAACTGCAAACGGCCCTTAATGACAGTTCAATGTAAGACCCTTATTTACAGACCTGATCGCCTTTGTTATTGCTGTGAGTTCCCAGTGGAGTGTGGGACTGGGAACTCAGTACGCCCCTGCTTCTCAGTACCCCCCTGCTTTACAGTGATTTTCTGCCTCTACCAGTGGAGGTGAAAGGGAAGGGTGATGCTGTAATGCAATATAAGTGATTGGGGGTTGGGGGGTTGTGACTTTACAGCCAGAGTGAAAGCCATTCGACAGCCAGCCCACCTAATCCACGCTTCCCGTGAGTGGTGATATGGACATAATGAGCACTGGTCAAGAAACGAGAAGAACCAAGAGCTGCAGTATGGCGCAGGGATTAAGGGAGCCTAGAAATGAACAGGGGCCATAGCAAGAGCAGGAGAGGCAATTGGACTGGAAAGAAAGGGTCAGGGGTCAAGAAAACGAGAATCGTAGAGTGGAACCAGGAGAGTGAAAATGAAATAGGGTGGGGGCCAAGAATTAAGGGGGGAAGATCCAGTAGAAGCGCAAGGTGGGGAGTGCAAGGTTGGAATGAGCAGCTTCAAGAGCAATTTGAGGACAGTCCCTGGCAGGTTGAGCAGGGTGGGAGTGTACACTTTATTTAGATAAGTGGGTCAGGGAAGTGCCTGGTGGGGAGAAAGAGATAGAAGGGGGGTATTGAGGGCAAACAGAGCCTAAAGGGGGGGGTGGGGTGAGAAGAAACAGAAGATACACCTAGGGGCAGCACTGATGCAGCAGGAGGCTCGAGAAGAGAAAGAGGACTTTTAGTGTTTCTGGGAGAATCAATCATGAAACAGAGTTGGGGGCGGGGGGGGGTGCAAACAGAGAGGTGAAAGAGAAGCGGAAAGGACAAAATAGACTTGACGGAGGAAATTGTGGAAGAGTGCACCAGAAAAGAAGGACTTTGGGAAGAACAGGTTACTACAGATAAGAAGACAGAGACAGAGTGGGCAGAAGGATGTTGGCAGAGCATGATGGCTAACGCCATGGGGATAGGGGCCGTAATCCAAGAGAGAGACAAAACCAGAACCTGCCCTCTCTGGGAATTTGATTGCCACCTACATTGTTTAAGCAACTCTGTCGTTTACATAACCTACGCCACTTATAAAAGTGTCTTAATTAGTCTCCTTGAGCTGCAACCCGGATATATTTTGTGTTACCGTATTAGTGATTTATATGTTAAAAAGGGGAGCGTGGGGAGAAGGTAAGGTCTGAAGTATGACGGAAGGGGCATAGACTTATCTTACTCAGCATTTCGTTAGGTTTAATCAGTGTCCCCACTATGTGCCTAATTTAGAGCCCTTGTCAATCCTCATTCAGTATTGTGACAAGGCGTCGCCAAGAAATTACTACTTCTCAATACAACACTTTATCGGGGTAATTCATGGAATTTCGCACAAAAGTGGCAAACGCGGCTGGCGCACAGTCTTCCTGTGCGATAGACTGCGCCATCCACGTGCGATAAAATCCATTTCATTGCACAGCGTATTCATGGATTTTAGCCTCCAAAACCAGCCGTGGCGCAGAGTGGCGCAGCGACCCTGCAGCAGCGCCAGTTACGCCCCCAAGAACGCCCTCGTGCAAGGAAAATCCATCAAAAGTCCCAATTCAGCGCAAAGGGCTGCGCTAACCCTGGACGAGTTTACAGGGCTGCCAAACAGCAAACGCCAAGCGGGGAATGTGTATTTCAGGGGTGCGCGGGAAGTTCCACACGCGATTGTGCTGGGTATGTGTATTTCAGGGGTGCGCGGGAAGTTCCACACGCGATTGTGCTGGGTACGTGTATTTCAGGGGTGCGCGGGAAGTTCCACACGCGATTGGGCTGGGTCTGTGTATTCCAGGGGTGCGCGGGAAGTGCCACACGCGATTTCAGCAGGGTGCGTGTATTTCATGGTGCGCGGGAAGTCTCACACGCGATTGTGCTGGGTACGTGTATTTCAGGCGTGCGTGGGAAGTTTCACACGCGATTCCAGCAGGGTAAGTGCATTTCGGGGTGCGCAGGAAGTTCCACACGCGATTGGGCTGGGTACGTGTATTTCAGGGATGCGCGGGCAGTTTCACACGCGATTGTGCTGGGTACGTGTATTTCAGGGGTGCGCGGAAAGTTTCACACGCGATTGTGCTGTCTACGTGTATTCCAGGGGTGCGCAGGAAGTGCCACATGCGATTTCAGCAGAGTATGTGTATTTCGGGGTGTGCGGTATGTTTCACACGCGATTGTGCCGGGTATGTGTACTTCAGGGGTGCGCGGGAAGTTGCACACGCGATTCCAGCAGGGTAAGTGTATTTCGGGGTGCGCGGGAAGTTTCACACGCGATTGGGCTGGGTACGTGTATTTCAGGGGTGCGCGGGAAGTTTCACACGCGATTGTGCTGGGTACGTGTATTTCAGGGGTGCGCGGGAAGTGCCACACGCGATTTCAGCAGGGTACATGCATTTCGGGGTGCGCAGGAAGTTCCACACGTGATTGGGCTGGGTACGTGTATTTCAGGGGTGCGCGGGAAGTTTCACACGCGATTGTGCCGGGTACGTGTATTTCAGGGGTGCGCGGGAAGTTTCACACGCGATTGTGCCTGGTACGTGTATTTCAGGGGTGCACGGGAAGTGCCACATGCAATTTCAGCAGGGTACGTACATTTCGGGGTGAGCGGGAAGTTCCACACGCGATTGGGCAGGGTACGTGTATTTCAGGGGTGCGCGGGAAGTTCCACACGCGATTGGGCTGGGTCCGTGTATTCCAGGGGTGCGCGGGAAGTGCCACACGCGATTCCAGCAGGGTAAGTGTATTTCGGGGGTGCGCGGGAAGTTTCACACGCGATTGGGCTAGGTACGTGTATTTCAGGGGTGCGCGGGAAGTTTCACACGCGATTGTGCTGGATACGTGTATTTCAGGGGTGCGCGGGAAGTTTCACACGCGATTTCAGCCGGGTACGTGCATTTCGGGGTGCACGGGAAGTTCCACACGCAATTGGGCTGGGTACATGCATTTCAGGGGTGCGCGGGAAGTGCCACACGTGATTGTGCTGGGTACGTGTAGTTCAGGGGTGCACGGGAAGTTCCACACGCGATTGGGCTGGGTATGTGTATTTCAGGGGTGCACGGGAAGTTTCACACGCAATTGGGCCTGGGAGAGCGGGCTACGTGTATTCCTGTGGTGGGCGGGAAGATTTACACAGTCGCCTACAACGCGCCAAAAAAGACGGTCCAATCCGGAAACACGTACGCCAGCATGAAGCCGGCGTACGTCGACTCGCAGGAAGCAGGCGTACGTCAACACGCGCAGCATAAAAGTGCGCGCAAACAACAAACAAGCTCATACGCCAGGATGAATATACCGTTCCTAGCAGCAGTGGCCGTGGGATACCGTAGGAGGAGGAGGAGGAGGAGGAGGATAGTCGGGGCCAGAATCTTCACACCCAGAACCAGCCTTTTTGGGATGCCTGATGACCAGGTGTATGGGAGGTACAGGTTTCCACCTCACATAATACTCGACCTGGTCAGTGAGTGGGAGGATGACCTCACATCACCCACCCTCTGCTCCCAAGCACTCACCCCCCTGGAGAAGGTCCTCAATGTACTGCACTTCTTGGCTACCGGATCATTTCAGTGGACAAGTGCCATAGTGGGGGGGGGGTGTCACAGGCCACGCAGTCACGGTGCCTACACCAGGTGTTGGCCATCATCACTGCACGCCCATCAGTCCGCAGGCACATATACCTGCCCAGAACACCTGCAGAAAGGCAGGCTGCCGCCCAGGATTTCTATGGGGTGGCACAATTCCCCAAAGTGCTAGGTGCCATTGATTGCACCCATGTGGCTCTACGTCCCTCCAGGGCATCTGAGCACATCTATAGAAACCACAAGCACTGGCATTCCATCAACGTCCAGGTAGTATGTGTTGCCAAGGGAATCATCACCTCAGTATATGCCAACTATCCAGGGTCCACCCACGACAGCTTCATTTACAGAATGTCAACCCTAAACCGGGACATGGAAGCTGGGTGGCATGGTGATGCATGGCTGCTTGGTGAGTATAAATGCCACTGAACATGCATGCATGTCAGATACAGAGTAATGTCACTACCTCACTAATGATACCCATCACCACCTCCCCAGGGGACAGTGCCTACCCTCTGAGCACCCACATGATGACGCCAATTCGGAACCCCATCACGCCTCCCGAGGTAAGATACACCAGAGCCCATATTGCAACCCGGGGCATAGTGGAGCGCACATTCGGAGTGCTCAAGTCACGCTTTCGCTCCCTTGACCGTTTTGGCGGGCAGCTGTTATACGTTCCCCCAATAGTGTGCAGGATCATAGTGGCAGCATGTGTCCTGCACAATGTTGCAACACACCGGGGCCTGGCTGTGGACATGGTGGTGCCCCCACATCCCCAACCACATGCACGCCCGCTGCGCATGAGAGGGGAAAGGGCACGGGGTGAGGCAGCCCGTACGCAGCTGGTGGCTAATTACTTCACATAGAAATCACACCCCTGTGGAGTGCACCATCTGCCAATCAATGATGCCTCAATCAGACAATGATGATGACTGAAGGGACAGTCAACTGTCACAACCATAGCAGCCTGAGATTGTTCACCTGGAAGTGTTACAATGTGTGCATCCCTACCTACACAAACACCACCAATGCAGTGTCATCAAAAGACACACTTCTATGCAGCAAACATGAATACCCACTTGCAAAATACAACATGAGAACAGTGCCACCCAACCCCTCCCCGGCACCGCCACACAACACACCATGGCATGTCATGCAATGTGAGATCAAACAAAGTAATCCCCACAACATGACACAAGTGTCAAAAAGTTCATTGTCCCTAATGGAAACTGGCCACACATGAAATACTCACAGTAATGCAGGACCAACAACACACATGAGCAGATATTTAGCAATAATACAAATCAGCTACACAACCTCAAGCCTACCATAAACATGACAGTACGAATTTTTTGAAATTTGTAGTCTCACTACCTGATAATGCCAGCACTTCGACCACTTCCAACTGTACAGTGTTGGCGCCACGCAAAAGTGTAGGCGCACTGCTTACAACATGGACTCCATCTCCAAAGTAGACGGCCTTGTGAAGAAATGAGGAATGGACCTGCAAATCAGGAGGATGAGATGGATGCAGAGGCACATATCAATACACCATGCAGTGTACAATACAACAACAATATGCACTAGGAATGTATACACAGTATTGACTACAGACTGACCACACAGCACATGGGAGTCCAACGTCACTGTGTAAGTCAATGTCACTTGGGCACACCCTTTGCAAGCCCATGGAAACGGGAAGAAGGAGAGGTGTGTGTCTCACAAACCCAAGCATCTAACCCAAATTCAGGACAAGCCTGCATGTTCCCAGCCACGATACAGCGGATGCCCACGGGAGCCACACAAGGCAACACACTGAAAAGAAATTCAAAAATCAAAAATTGCCATGTATGGGCTAGGGGGGTGGGGGAGGCCACCCAGGAGGTCCAAGGACAGGGTGCACACCAAAACCCACCTGTGTGGATTCTGCGAAAAAAAACACCTCCATGGGCTCATGGCCTGCACGGCTACCCTATTGTGGGAGAATCGCTGCTGTCGCTCTCCCCACCCTCTGCAGTTGTATCAGGAGGTGGTGGCACTATGGGAGGCAGCCCACGCAAAGCCCTAGTCTGGTCCTCCATGGCAGCAAGCATGCTGGTGTGGAAGGTATGGTTCTGGAGGATAATCGTGCGGAGGTCCCCATGCAACAACTCACGGGATGCCCGGACCTCCTCCCGAGTTGCCTGCATCTCAGCTGAGAGCGTACGTGTGAGACGCACCAGCTGCTGTTCTGTCCTCATGTCAGTTGAAGCCTCAAGCTCAACAAGAGTCACCCTGAGGTGACGGAGTTCCACCCTCAGGGCTTCCCTGTGGCCCTGGGACTCTATAGAAATGGCTTCCCGCAAAGTCTCCAGTGCCGCACGTCTGTCCCTGTTGGACGCCAACATGTCCTCCCTGTGTGACTGGCAAATGGAGTCTGTTGCTCCATCAGCCTTTCTTGGGGGACAATGGAAGTGGCCACCCTACCATGGCCTGAGCCATCATCTCAGCTGATGCTGCCTGTTGGTTTGCCATACCGTATATGGATTGCTCCCATGCGGTATTGCCAGGTGGCGTACGGCCACAGCGTCGGCGGGCACCACACCTGTCTGGGGCAAGGCGAACCGCACCTTGCTGTGCCGGCACTGCCTGAGGCTGCAGGACTGCATTCCCCCTCTGATCTGCTGGCCCAGGAACAGGATCAGATGTTGCGGAGTGTGACCCTGCATCCGTAACCACCAAAGGCGGACCTACCAACACTAACATCCCCATTGAGGGTTCTACCCCTGGTGCAGGTGGGTCGGACAGAACAGAATCCCTCACAGAAACACTTACCTGCGACCGCACATAGGTCTCATCATCTGAATCGACACCTAAATAGAGCTCGGGGGAGGTGCACCCAGAGTCACCCCTTGAGCGAATGGTCTGCAGCAAGTGTGGGTTCTCACCCACCACCACACCACGTTCCTCATTGGTGCCCGGTCTGCCCTGAGACCCCTCCTGGGTCTGCACCATCTCCACAACCCCAGCAGTATCAAGTGCGTCATCCCCTGCAAAGACATGAAAGAAAAGAAATGGGAACAGGCATTAGCACCATGGCACACAATTAGGGCTGAGAAGCAACAGAACCAGTACTTCATTGACACATGTCCCACATGACTATAACCCTCCCATGCATGCACCGTCACTGTGTAGGAAGGGGAGGCAAATGGCACACATTCATGACACCAAGATGGAAGATCAACACATTTGCTGCATGCTGGCTAGCAGTGCAATCACACATTGGTCTGTGATTGGCATGTCCAATACACATTCATTACACATGCCATCACACAGATGTACTATAGCCATGTCACACATGTGACAATAGGACTGAGAAATGCCTAGTGAAAGTGGTGGAATGCAAACAATCAGCCTGAATGAACACAGAAAAATATGCAACAATGTTGTGGCAAGATGACACTTCAAGGGCAACTGGCGTGATGTTGGGCTAAATGTCTACTGTTGCCAGAAGGGATACTGCAATACCCAAATCCTGGTGCGCAGAATGTATTGGATGAAGCACATGGGTGACCTAAACCACTCAGGCACACACACCCTCACCTGGCACTCAATCAGAAGCCCTCACACACACACACCATGCACATGGATGACACACACATGCATGTCCACTCACCGGACAATGCCTCGTAATCTGGCAGGTCAGCCACGCCTTGGATCTGTTCCTCTGTGACCTAGGTCCCAGCAACATACTCATGTGGAGTGAGTTCAATGTCCTCTGCTGGAGACCCACCTCCAGTCACTAGAGTAGCAGCATGACTTGAGGCCAGCTTTTTCTTTTGCCCTGCGCTTCAGGTCATTCTTGTAGCAATCATTAGCTGTGCGCCTCACGATTCCAAGGGCACTTATGATGTCCGCGATCGTCTGCCAGTGTGCCTGACGTTGAGCAGGTGTCGTCTTGCACCCTGCAGTAATCAATATTTCCCGGTCATGTGCGGACACATACTCCACAAGTGCATCACGTTCGGCCTCACTGAAGCTAGGCTTCCTCGAGGTGCCGGACTGTGTAGCCGTGTCTAGGGCATCAGCCTGTACTGGACGAGCACTCTTCCTCTTCCGCTTGGAAGGTGGTGGGGATCCTGAGTGTCCTACGCCGCTCTGGACACTAGGTGCAGGAGCCCCGGTGGACTGTGTACTAGGAGTGTGGGAATGAACACTGAGCATGGGACTTGGTGCAGGCATTAGCTGAAGTGTGATGTAGTCAGGGGGAATGTCAGCAGGATGGACTGGGACCGACACTGTCCTGGCTGGGTGAGTGAGAGCTGGGGTGGATGGAGCCGCAGCTGCCCCTGCAGCCTCCACACCCTGCCTACTTGGGGCAGCAGATGACATAGCTGCCCCTGATCCACGTGGCCTGGTGACACCAACGTGCACTGCCACACTTGGCCTAGACCTGCTGACCTGGAAGTCAGCCTGGGAGTCACCCTATGCCAGGTCTGGTGCCACAATGGGCTGGTCCAACAAGGGCTGAGCAGGGATGGTGTCAGCCACATTACCCTCAACCAGGGGGGGGGGCATGGGTGTCCCTGACTGGCCCTCCACACATGGGGCCTAGGGGCACCCTGCAAGTCCCGGCCACGTCCCCTACCGTATCCACCACGCCCACCTCTTGAGGCTCGGCCACCTTTGCCACCCTTACCGCATGCTCGCCTCCCATCCATGGCACTTATGTTGTTGTGCGTATGGGAGTTGCAGTAAACTATTGTCCTGGGCAATTGGGGGTCAAAGGGGTAGGGTACTAGATGGAATTTGTACCCCAGTGCTCTAGCAAGGCTGTATGTGACGCCTGGGGAAAGATGACGGGTCACGCAACGCACAGGCACCCCAAAAAAGGGAGATAACGTGCACGCAACCCCTCCTAGAACACGTGCGTGGAAAAATAAACCTGCACTACGCTGTGCTACCCAGAAACACAAAAATGAACGTATGCGTGTCACACGCAGCCTAGAATGACCTCTGAAGGAGTATGCGACACACGGGGCAAGCACAGATGTTAAATACGTGCGCGACTCACCGTCTGCCTGGAAAAATAGCGTGAAAAAGACGCGCGTGTGCGCGCTGGCAACACCCCCGCCAAAAGAAGAATTGTACGCTGTCTGAGGAGACAGGACAACAGAAGAAGTGTACGCTGTTTGAGGAAACAGGCCCAGAAAAAAGACAAAAATAGAAAAAGCTGTCAGAGGTAACAGGGCGTATGAACTTGAAACGCCGTGAAGTAAATCGCATGTGAATCGACAAGAAGTACAGATTTCACCCACTCGCTCTCCACGAAAAGCACGTACAAGGAAATGGCGTCCTACACGTGCCTTTTAAACATGCCCACACGTCCAGCGTCACTTCCGCGTGTACGCGCTAAGGCCCTATCCTCCAATTACACGAGCTGACACTCTGACGTGCAGTCATTGGACGTGTAACATGCACCCGTGTACAGGGTAACGCCTGCGCACGCACGTCACAGATGGGCTGAGGCCCTTTCCACCAATTACACGCTTTGACACTCGGACGTGCTTATTTTTTCCACACGCCATGGAAAACGCTGTGCGCCTACACGCTGGGGGCCTTTGGGCCAATGAATTTGCGTACGTGTGCTGACGCGCTTACGCGCTAATGGCCTTTCCTCGAATTACACGCAGACGTGCTGGATTTTCACGTGCCAAATCACTCCATATCAAGCTGGCCACGCGTAAGCACACGGAAGACCACGCTCCTGCCCAGAAGGCCGAATCACTGCCCCCCAGAGCCCCGAGCATGCTCCCACCTGCCATCTGCTGCTGCCTGGCTGCCTGCTGCCCACGTGCCCTGCCATTTGCTGCCTGCACATCAGCCAGGGGTGCTGTTGCTGTGACCACCCCTGCTGGAACCGAGGACTCCCGACTGGGATTCCATCGCTCCACAACCAAGCCCCAGGACCCAGTTGCCCACCCACTCCTGCCTCTGGGGTTGCCATGTCGGGCACTACACCATCTGGCACCACTGGCAGCACCCAGCCAGAGAGGCAGAGAGGCACCAGCTTCACTGCCACTGAAGTTGGTGTCCTGGTGGAGCTAGTCCTGGGGCAGTATGATGCCCTCTTCGGAAGTTTGCGCGCCGACAAGGAAGGACGGTCTCGGATCTGGACGGACATCATGACTGCCATCAACGCGGAGGGGGTGGCAGTCCAACAATTCCATCATGTCAAGAAGCGCTGGGAGGACTTCAGGTCCAGGACCCTGAACAAGGCCCGGCGCCTCTTGAAGGCAGCGGATGCTAAGGGGCGCCGTGGCCACTTGTCGGAAGATCAGATCAGGGTCCTGGAATGCATATCCCCAGCGCTCCACGTCCAGGTCCTTGAGAGGCAGACCGGTCTGGAGTCGAGCGGTAAGTGTACATGCATACTGATTGTAAGCTGTGCGTGTGGTGGTGTGCCAGTAGTGTGCAGGTTGCACATGTGTTTTTATGGGGCCAAGTATGGGGGTGTGTGTACAGGGCCGTGAGGCTAACACATGCGAGGGCTCTCATGTGTGAGACATGGATGGTGCTTGTGTGTGTAGGCTTGCATGCCAAATGCAGATGTGTGTGCACACATGTTTGAATGAATGTGTATGTAAGTAGGCATGATCGTGATGTCACACATGGATGTTGGTTTCAGCTGCATGTATCTGCACCGTGTACATGTGCATGTGTGTGTATTTGACAAGGGTGCAACAGTGATGCAACATGGATGCATGTGACACCAGGATGTGGAAGACTGATTGGCAGATGTGACATGGATGCCGATCGCAACACTGCAACAGTTGGCGGAGGTGTACACATGCATGCAAGTGTGGTGGTGTGTGTGCATGTGTAGTCCACTCCCTGTGTTGCATGTGATGTCTGGCTCACCTTTACCTGCTCATGCTGTTGTATGTGTATGGATGGTGCTGGCTGTTGCGATATGGCTGTGGTATAGCTCATGTGTGCGAGTTGAAATGACATGTGTGTTGGTGATTGTGATGCCATGTCTGAGGTTTGCCAATGCCACTCATGTACCACTGTCATGTGTGTATGAGTCCATTGTACAGTGCCCTGATGCCTGTGTTTTATTTCTCCCTGTCTGCAGCGTCAACTAATGAAGAGGGCAGAGAAGGTGGTGTGGAGCACAGCGTCAGGGATCGCACCGCCAGCCGGAGACGCAAGGCCCGGCTCCCCTCCCAGGTTGTCATCTCGTCGGGGAGTGAGGAGTCCGGTGCCGCGTCCCAGGCCGCAGCTGCCGAGGGGAGGTCCAAGAGGCAGAGGTCGGAGTTGGACTCCTCGGCAGCAGAAGGGGCTGCTGGGACCCCACAGGGCCCGACGGGGGAAGATGGCACGGAGTCATCCAGGTTGGTGGGGGGTTTGGTGGAGGAGGAGGCCGTGCAAGCGACAGAGACGGGGTCTGGAGGTGGGGATTCCACTGGTGCTAGTGGTGCAGTGCAGATCCAGGGACAGGAGGCAGCACAGGCCGCCGCGGAGGTGCCTGTGTGCAATCCTGTCCTTGATCCTGTCACTGCATCATCTTGCACCAGCAGGGATGCCTACGTCCAGACCCGTTTTCAGGCAGGGGATGAGCTTACAACTGGCCTTCCTCTGCCTGCGGACGTGGCTATCCAGGTACGTGTTGAGCCTGTCCTGACTGGTGTGGCGTTGCGTCAACGGGCCATGCGAGGTGACCTGCAGTCTTTTCGTGAGGAGACTGCACGTCATCTCAAATGGCTCGTTGACCGCGTTGGCCTACTGGGACGGGTCACCCAGGCCGGATTCCTCCGTTTGCTGGAGCTTGTTCCGACCCCCTCCTCAACTGAACACCCTATGCGCCAGTCGTCCTCCGTGCCATCTTTCCACCCATTTGTCACCTGGGTGCCCTGTGGAGCTGCCTCTGACCGTGCGGCCAGGCTGGTGGAGGACACATCCCTGCCACAGTCGGGAGTCGGACGTCCAGCACGGGTGGCCACATCAACGACTGCACCCCAGCCGGAGGAGGATGTGCAGGCAGCAGGAGCACGGGCACGGGCACAGGCACAGCAGCAGCAGCAACGAGGTGGGAGCCATGATGGCTCGGGGCCTTCGACATCGGGGGGGCAGGCATCGGCCGGAGGGCAGGAGGAACCAGGACGGGAAGTATCTTCCGCCTGGCAGCGGTTGGGCCACGCCATAGATGCGGAGCGGCAGCGGGCGGAAGAGGCATGGCTCACGATGGTCAGGGCGGAGAACTCCATGCGGAGGGCCCTGAGGCGGGCCGAGTGCCTCGAGGCAATCCACAGGGAGTTGGAGGAGAACATGTCATTATCCCTGTGGACCCTCGGGGCCATGGAAGAGGACCGCCTCCGGGACATTGAGCAGGAGTTCGATGATGCCCTGGCCCGGAACATCCAGAAGTGAGCCGTCGGACTAGCCCGCTGCCGTTGTAAATAGTTATTTAGTGTTAAGTTTCCTTTCGGTTTTTCTTTTTTTTTGGGGCGGTTTGGACAATGCCCAAACTTCTTGTATATAGTTCTTCATTAGGTAAGGTTTTATTTCATAGGTTTCATTTTAAGGATTGGGCACATGGACCCTGGATGTTCACTTTGTAAATAGTTTGACAATGGATTTGGATTAATTTTTTTTTTCCATGGATCAATGTTTTTTTTTATTATTTTTGCAGCTTGGATTTATTTTCTCAGACTAACACTTTGGAGACTTGCTTTTGGATTGCTTTTCATTTGGATTTCATGCATCTTTTCCACTTATTGGACATGCAGGATTTCATTTCTTATTTCCATTTTCTTCTGTTCCATTTCATTCCCTTGTTTTTCTGTTTAATACATTATCATTTGGTACTTCAATGTGTGGTATTCTCTCTTTGGTTTCATGCATGTCACAATGTGTGTTTTATCATTCACATGCTCTCATTGTGTGGGTTTGACGGATATATGTGGATGTGCAGACTAGCCATTTGGGATGCATCATGTGGTGGTGATTTCTTTGTGGGGTGGATGTCATACCTGGTGGTGTGTTCTGACTGGGGTGGCGTGGGGGTGTATTGAGGGGGCATGGGGACCATGATTGTGGATCGCCATGAGGTGTTGGGGGGACATGTGTGGGGGCCGGCTGGCAGGTGCCCTGCACTGCTGGGGGGTTGGGGTGCTGGGAGACATGAGTGGGGGCCTGCTGGCAGGTTCCCTGCACTGCTGTGGGGTGGGGGTGCAGGGGGACATGTGTGGGACATGAATGGGGGCCTGGTTTAGGGTGCCCCTGACTGCTGGGGGGTGGGGGTTCAGGGGGACATGAGTGGGGGCCTGCTGGCAGGTGCCCTGCACTGCTGGGGGGTGCCCCTGGATGCTGGGGGTGCAGGGGGACATGAGTGGGGGCCTGGTGGAGGGTGCCCCTGGATGCTGGGGGGTGGGGGTGCAGGGGGACATGTGTGGGACATGAGTGGGGGCCTGCTGGCAGGTGCCCTGCACTGCTGGGGGGTGGGGGTGCTGGGAGACATGAGTGGGGGCCTGGTGGAGGGTGCCTCTGGATGCTGGGGGGTGGGGGTGCAGGGGGACATGTGTGGGACATGAGTGGGGGCCTGCTGGCAGGTGCCCTGCATTGCTGGGGGGTGGGGGTGCAGGGGGACATGTGTGGGACATGAGTTGGGGGCCTGCTGGCAGGTGCCCTGCACTGCTGGGGGGTGGAGGTGCAGGGGGACATGTGTGGGACATGAATGGGGGCCTGGTGGATTGTGCCACTGGATGCTGGGGGGTGGGGGTGTTGGGAGACATGCGTTGGTGATCAGTAGTGCAAGTTGACATGTGGGTTGGCTGGGGGCATGGCCATGGTGGATTTGCTGCCTGCGGGACATGACCAGGGGTGCAGGGTAGTCCCCTGTGGTGTGGGCTGCCTGCAGGGGCCGTGGAGGGTGTAGAGGGAACACCTGGGAGGACCCACACGGCCAATTCACGTGTAGTACTCCCCGGCACCCCCGAAATACACGTACCCTGCTGAAATCGTGTGTGGATCTTCCCGTGCACCCCAGAATACACGTAGCCTGCTGTATTCGCGTGTGGAACTTCCCGCGCACCCCGGAATACACGTAGCCTGCTGTGATCGCGTGTGAAACTTCCCGTGCACCCCGAAGTACACGTACCCTGCTGTAATCGCGTTTGGAACTTCCTGCGCACCCCAGAATACACATAGCCTGCTGTGATCGCGTGCGGAACTTCACACGCACCACGAAATACACGTACCCTGCTGAATTCGCATGTGGAACTTCCCGCGCACCTTGAAATACACGTACCCTGCTGCATTCGCGTGTGACACTTCACGCGCACCTTGAGATACACGTACCCTGCTGCATTCAAGTGTGACACTTCACGCGCACCCCAAAATACAAGTACCCAGGCCAATCACGTGTGGTACTTCCCGAACACCCCGAAATGCACGCACACGCTATTTTTCACGCAGCAGGTGTCCGTGTTTGTCGCGTACCCCTTTGCACATCATTTGTCCTAGAGGGCCACAGTATGGGACATTCATCATAGCTGTATATAGGTGCTTTTTGTTAGCGCACATTTTGGCGCACATTTATTTCAGGCGCAGGGACGCTACCGCCTGCATACTTGTGGCGGACATGTTTGGGCCTGTGCGCGTCTTTGCCCGTGCGCTGGTTTGCCCTATTCGATTCCATGAATACGTGTTGTAGGCGAGCGTGTGGGCGTTCCGCGCACTTGCCTCCTGTACTTCCCCCGTGACGCCCATATTTTCACGCGTTGTTCCCCATTCCGAGTGTTACGTCCCGTGTCCCGCCTACTTTTGTTATGTGCGCCGCGCTATGTGCGATTTTGCTTTGGCCGTGGCGCACGCCGCTAGATGACCTGTGCGCCGGCGTGCGCCGCGCACTTTTTCAGCGCACATCCAATATTTTTCTCGCGCACGGACTTCCATGAATCGATGTGTGCTGGTTTCCCTGCGATTTTTGCCCTTTCACTGCGAATCGCACGTTTTTGCACGCTTGCACCGAAATTTTCGGCGCACATTAATTCCATGAATCGGCCTGTATATTTGTTAGCATTTAGCATCTATTATAACCCCTATTGGTTTCTTGAAAGGTCTGAGAGCCACTTTGCTCTCATGTGATGAGCTTGGATTTTTTGAATCTTGTCAGTTATAATTTTTCTCCTTTTGGATAGGTCTTAGGGACTGAGTTTCTCACCGGGCGTTTTTCCCCCGCGACCCTTAAGCTACATCACCTCCTCACTTGCTCTGCCTTTTGAGCTGTCTCTGCAAGTGGGTCCCTGGTCTGGCTGGGCATCCTTATCAACAATTCCTTCTTCTGATAGGCTCAAGCTTCTCTCTCCTCCGGCAGCGACTGTGGACGGTGGCTACGCACTCCAGGTTCACTTGCCAGCTAAGCTTGCGTCCTGGCTTCTGTCCCTCACAGGATCGACCTGTCCATGCCTTCCTCGGTTTCTCCTGTGGCCCCCTCGCCGCTGTCAGCGATTGCAGTGTGCCTCCTCCACACTTGCTCTTTGCTACCTACTACTTGCTACCTACAACGCCCTGCTCCTCCTCCTTTGCTCAAAGGCCCTTTGTCTTGTGTTCTGCTCACGCCAATGGTGTTGCTTATGATGGACATAAATGTCTGAAATCGGAGACGTGCCTTTTATGTTTTGTAGTGGTAATCTTTCTCAGTATCGGCACTTTCCTGATTTCAAATCTCCTGATTGGTCCAGCACTGCAAGCTGGACCACGCCTAAATGGTTTCAGGCAGAACGGAAGGTCCCACTTGTGCATATCACTTCCTTCTTATAGTGGTTACTGGTTTATACAATCTCAGTCTTGCCAGGTAAGTGGAATCGGGCACATTCCCAGGATCGTACAATGTGGTGAAGCTGCGGTGGAAACAAATGCCTCCTGGTTTGATACCACATCACCTCATACAAAGCTTTGATTTAATAGCAAATTGCTGCAGCAAGCAAACTCAGCAGCAACCCTTCCACCTAGATGTATGTGTTATATGTTATATAGAAATGATTGACATTCCATGCTTTGCTTAACTTGAGGACAGCTTGCAACATGTCTTCCAGCTATTTTTGTGGTCTCCGAGAGACCGTGGCCCAAGGGAAGCCCTCCCACCCACCAAGCCTTCAACAGTTTCATTTATTTGCTTGCCCATGAGAGAGAAATGGCTCCCAAATGTGCTGAGAACTCGTATTTCCTGTGTTATGCTCTCTTATATATTTTTTTTTAATTCAAATTAGAAATATGCAGAGAAAGTATTGCACTTTTCCTTATTTAAAAAATTAACATTACATATTTGATAGAATGCCAATAATTGTGCATAAGTTGCCATCATTTATCAAGCATTTCATATCTACGTTGCCCATATCATATACTTTTTTAGCATACACGATCTCTGGATGTTCTGAACCTCACGGAGCACTCCAGTGTAGACGCTAATAGCCATAATAACGCCTTTTAACACAAGGCTTTGGTTGGGATCCACCTAAAAATGAAACGGTGACCTCTCACACTTGTGCGCTCAATGCATTTGATAAGTCATTCAAAAAATTATTCTGTTCCTTGTTAGTTTTACTAGAAGTGCTTATTTCACTTGCTGTGGAAAGGTTACTTCATAATTATCAGATGTGTACTTGTGCAATCAAAATCAGCCATTGCATACAATGCACTAAGAAACGGCCAACAATAACCTCTTGCTAGAGCTAAGCGCAGTGCCGCTCCTACCCCGTGTGGGATAAGATTGAATGTATTCCTCCTATAAACACTAACACAATTCACTCCTAGTATCTCCTAGAGAATCCTCTGGTTAGCTACACGCAAGGTACTCCTGTTTGTTTAACAGGTTGGGTCCTAACTAGTCTCTGTAGCCCCAAAAAATATTAGTAATCCATCTATTTATATGGGCTGGCCCCGGTAGCTTTCCTTTTTGTGGCAGTATGAAAATATGTTCATGTGAAACTTTTCCCTGAACACACCTTGGGCAATGAATCGGTGCCTCTGGATACATTTGTCTTAATCTATCTGGAGTAGCGGAATAGTGATGTAGCCCATTTTTGCTGGCCAGCGCTACTATTATTGGCTTCCTTCAGGTCTTAACTCATTACAGTTTCAATTACCTACTACGTAAAGCTGCCCTGCACCGTGACAAGGGCCCCGTCCTAGGGGGATAACAATAAGACAACATTCCATAACATCTTGAGCTAGATCCTCCTGACAGCCCTGTAAAAAAAAATAATGTTCACTTAAGATCTAATATCTCACCTCTCCTCTTTCTCTAAAAAGCTCCTTATCTGCAGATATCTGAACAAAGTTGTTTCGACGACGATCGAATTCCCTTCTTGATTTTCTCAGAGGTGCAGATCTTAACGACCTGGTATATCTGTCCCTTGGTCAGTCCTGTAGACAGTAGAATATGTTGAGGGTGCCATGGCCCCCAATAATGACAGAAAGTTAAAATGTGGAATAGGGGAATCACCCACTCTCCGCCTCTACCCACCCCCATGATTGTATTTAAATTAAACTGTCAATGGTTCATTTCAAATGCTGTTTTCCCAATCATTTGGCTAAAAGAAAACTGGTATTAGAGGCAATTCTTATCAAGGGAACTCATGAGACAATCCAACATTTTATCATCTGCCATTCGTGAACCAAAAGCCTTATTTCACTGCACCAGAAATTACAGCTATGAACCTGAGGGAAAAACTCTGTTTGCTATAAACAATGTCCTTCAATTTACACGTGCCAGAGACATATGAACAGAAGAACGCCTCCACTGAGAATGTGGCAATCTGATTGCCTGACAACTGCAATGCACAGCTGCGTTCAAGAACAACATAGTGACATCACGTGCTGGTAACAGTACAATAAAAGAATATCTTTATAAGTACCAATCGTTAACTAAGCATATACACGTGTTTGTCTATCAGAAACTAAATGTCAACAGTCTGCGATTGGGGTTGCACTCAATTGTCAATATAACAGTTTTAAGATCTCTAGAAGTATCAGTGCAAAGGACTTACTGGTACTCGGGCTAAGTACTGGACCCAATAGCTTATACACCTTGATCCACCCTGGATGAGGGACAGTTCTGCATGTCAATGTGATGAAGGTCCTCTATCGGCTATGTTAAATTATCAAAAATAAACATTACCAAAATGCAACTCTGATACTGTAGGAAGAACATTTAATCATGTATGTATATCAACAAATGAAAAACTTTGTTGTGCAAATACAATCAATTAAAAACAGTGTGTTACTCAAATACAAATATCACAGTAAGTCCATCATTTTACATTAAAAGTATACATCAAACTCATGATCAAAAATGTATATGCATAAACAATTTTTCATGAAAGGTTAATGCAGTGTCTTCTTATTTCCAGAAAGTTTCCAGAGTAAAATTCAACTCTTCTTCAGGAGATCCTTTCCATAACATCATTAAGATAAAAAATATATAGGGAGACTCAATAATCAATACATTTCATGTTACACTTTAGGTCACTGCATCCCTGAAAGCCACTAACCTTATTGGCGTGGTAGTTCAGTGTTAGACCGATAATTGGAAAAAACACAAAGTATACGACTAGGACTAGTTGTTGTACCCCTAGCTCTCAATATTCTGTGAAAGAAGTGATAAAAATATTAAGTAAAATCAAACCACACACTTATCATAAATATCCTCAATACGTACCAAAAAAGAAGGTATTAAATACCTGTAAAGAAAAAAGACTAAAACTCCTCGAAGCAGCCTCTAACCAAAGTTCATTTTTAAAATACCCACATGTTTGTGATACTCTGCAAAGCAATCGAAGGTGTAATTACCAACTTTATTTGAAGATTTGATCCGTAAGATTCTGCTCTTCATACATCAATATAACAAAAAATATCATTGCCATTTCCGCATAACTCCACAGAAACCTTACTCGCCTTATTAATCTTGAAAAAAGTGTGGAAGTTCTGGTGTTTCCCATATAAGGAAACACATAGGAAATAACGTTAATCTCGCCAGGACGGCTGTATAATCGGTTTATGAGGTCTAGCAAGAAACATTAACAGTAATGCCTTCTGGTTTAATGTCATCCAATACAATAAACTCCCTAACATGTAAACAAGGTAGCAACAAAGGAAGGGAAGAGGAATGAGGTGGTAGTGGGCAAAGGGAGTGAGGGGGCAAATAGATAAAGGGAGAGGGAAGAGATGAAAAAAGAATGAAAAGATGGAAAGAAAAAAGGTTCACCTAAATCACTGACTCACTGTCAGGGTGGCAGCCTTATCTTTGATTCCAAATTCACTTTTTGGATGCGAGTAATATCTCAGACCCACAGTCATTGCTGTATCCTGCCGCCTAATACATAACGTGAGTGTTAAGTAGATTCTTGTAATGTGATGGCTTAGAGGATATAATTGGTGAAACTGTACGCGTCAGCCTCTATGTAGAGCCTTGTGAGGGCGTTCACTTGGGCCTGGTCGTATAAGGAGTTCTTGATCTTACCTTTGTACATTGGTGTGTTCAGATCATCCCCATTTCAATACTCTGACACGCGCTTAGTTCTATTTTTCAGTTTAAAAATGATGAATCAGATGCCTGGGTAACATTTGAAAGGCATGTGTGACCATTCCAGAATGGAGCCCATGAAAAATACTGCATTAACTGTGAGGACACCTGTTGGTGTTGAAAGTTGAACTGTATCCCTTGACTCTACTACATATTTTATTTTATTTTTTAGATTTGTAAAGCACACTAACAGCCCATGGGCATTGAGGCGCTGTTGCAAGCGAGTGTCTTAGTTACAGTAAGGTTTCTTTGCTCATGGTTACAGTGAGTGTATGATAAAAGGTTACATACATAGGTGGTTACCGGTCAGTATATCATACAGTGATAATAACTATTCACTATTTGGTCTGAAGTCATCAATATCCATGTGTGCAGGTTCATATTTTCTCCATGAGTCAGCTGCAGCTGTAATATTTATAAGGCACGTGTGAAGATTCCAAAATGGATCCCATGAAAAATATTGTTTTAATTCAATGTTATGAATGGCAGCCTACCTATTTTATTATTTAACCATTTTATAATGCACCTTAAATGCGAAAAAACATCATCAGTGCACACACAGCATGGAAGCAAAACATGCACTTGAAAGCATTCAACAAATCTCTCCCCAATATAGACTGTGCAAGAATCTGGTAAAGGAACATTCAGCAAATCTCTCCCCAGTATAGACTGTGCAAGAATCTGGTAAAGGAACATTCAGCAAATCTCTCCCCAATATAGACTGTGCAAGAATCTGGTAAAGAAACATTCAGCAAATCTCTCCCCAGTATAGACTGTGCAAGAATCTGGTAAAGGAACATTCAGCAAAACTCTCCCCAGTATAGACTGTGCAAGAATCTGGTAAAGGAACATTCAGCAAATCTCTCCCCAATATAGACTGTGCAAGAATCTGGTAAAGAAACATTCAGCAAATCTCTCCCCAGTATAAACGGTGCAAGAATCTGGTAAAGGAACATTCAGCAAATCTCTCCCCAGTATAGACTGTGCAAGAATCTGGTAAAGGAAAATTCAGCAAATCTCTCCCCAATATAGACTGCAAGAATCTGGTAAAGGAACATTCAGCAAATCTCTCCCCAATATAAACTTCAAGAATCTGGTAAAGGAACATTCAGCAAATCTCTCCCCAATATAGACTGCAAGAATCTGGTAAAGGAACATTCAGCAAATCTCTCCCCAATATGAACTGTGCAAGAATCTGGTAAAGAAACATTCAGCAAATCTCTCCCCAGTATAGACTGTGCAAGAATCTGGTAAAGGAACATTGAGCAAAACTCCCCCCAGTATAAACGGTGCAAGAATCTGGTAAAGGAACATTCAGCAAATCTCTCCCCAGTACAGACTGTGTAAGAATCTGGTAAAGGAACATTCAGCAAATCTCTCCCCAATATAGACTGCAAGAATCTGGTAAAGGAACATTCAGCAAATCTCTCCCGATATAGACTGTGCAAGAATCTAGTAAAGGAACATTCAGCAAATCTCTCCCCAATATGAACTGTGTAAGAATCTGGTAAAGGAACATTCAGCAAATCTCTCCCCAACGTAGGCAGCTCCACTGGCTGTTACCAAATGGCTGCTGATTTAACGCAGCTTCAGGCCGGTGTACTGATTGTGCATGATGGAGCAGATAACTGACATCAGGCCCCTCTCAGTTGTATGTAACTTCAGTAGCTCTAGCAGTGTGCAAAACTTTTTCCAGCTAGACCTTAAATTGAGCCTGATCATGCACAGAGCATACTCACAGGTTGCAAGGCTGTAGACTCCTACACAGTGTTGTTTTCTGCAGTGAGCCTTGTGCACTTGCAGCTTCATACCATGCCCACGGATGCCAGGAGCCCAAAGAGAAAGAGACGAGAGCCTAGTATGGGGGCTTGTCAGCGGCTGAAAAACAAACAAATCAATGCCTATGCAGCAGATCAGGGGACATGAATAAGTTAAAGTCAAAGGTCTAGGCTATCACTAGCAAGGCTGATCTCTTTTAAAATTGGTGACCTGGCACAGACCTATCCTGAGGCGCTTGTTGCAGCTCTCCCAAATCCTGAAGCCGAAGGAACTATGCTCACTTAAAGTCTTGGATGGCGCTTTAGAGACCACCCAATTTTGTTCTTACTATATAAAGTACTGTGCCATCAACAGCATAGTTAAATAGTAACCCAGTCAGCTTATCCCCATTAGAGTCTGCTGTGACCCTTGGCACCAGTCATTTCTTGCAGTAGCTAAGGGAGTTGGCATGGAGTGTGAGCAAAGGGTCAAAAGACAGCTCTGCAGCAAACATAAACATTCTCCGTTTATCTGCTGATAGCATTCTAACCAACTTGCAGAATAAATAGCCCAACTTATTATGTTTATTATTCTTTAACAGTGTCACATGTTTAAAATCCTATCGGAAGGGAGGCCCATATAGACAAAGAAAGCAAGATTTACACAAGCACTAACAATGTCACACCATTTTAATCATATCTGAGTCGGCCATTTTGAAAGATGTTCAGAGCTCGGCTCTGTACCAATGGCCACAATATGATCTGGTGTTCTCGTCGTGCCACAGGTTACATGCAGTGAATAGCCCGTTCTTTCATGCTGTATAATTGTGCATGATTTCTTCATGAGGACATAGTATTGGGGGTTTATTTGTGAGGGGAGACATCACACAATAAAGATGCTCACACAGTACCTGGTAGTTCTAACTGCCCACCGTCCTGAAGGGCTAAGCCTTTTATTCAAAGTGATCGTCACATCCCCCATATGTCCATGATACCCTGCATGGTGACATTACAACATCCCTCCTTCACCATAAACAAACTAACAACAATGAACACAGAAAACTATAACCCTCTGACCTGTCCTTAAAGAGGTTATATTTCTGTGGTTTTCTTTCTTTATCATATGGCCAGCACGGTGTGATCCGATGGTGATACACTTCATAGAAAGAAAGGAAGTACTTCAAGTTTTTGCTTTGGAATGGCGGTCCATTGTCAGTCCACAGTTGTGGCAGACCATGCACAGCAAATGTGTTTTTCATTATTACATCAATGGAATTACTGTGCCAGCTTCCCTTGAGAAGATGAATCTCACCTCGAATGTCGGTAGAATTCATCTAACAATTCCATACAATGCCTATTTTGCTATGTGGTTCCAAAGTCAATGGTCACAGCCTGCCATGGTGTGGTTGCCCTGATTGGAGAGTGAATGGGCGGTGGTCTCATAGGTTCCACTACTCACCTGACACCACTTTCAGCTGGCAAGTGGCTCTTCCACATTTGTCTCCAGATCTGGAAAGGAGACTTTTTCTCTTAGTAGTGATTTAGTGTTGTTGAGACTGTGATGTCTTTTATGATAATACTGATTAGTCTCTTGATTAATTCTAGGGGGATATCAATTCTTGTCCCCCTTAGCAGGACCCCTTTGAATGGATTGTGTCCTCCAACGTATTCCACATCTTTGACATGTAATGTCCACAGCTTTGTTGCTTCTGAGATGTTTCGGCAGAGGGCGTTCTGCGTTGATGGCGTTGGGTCGATGTCCCTCGAAGGCCTCCGTCGAGGGTGATGTCATTGGATGTTATAAATAGGACGAGCCTCAGTTACGTTTCTTCCGCAAACGTGGTTGCTTTGAGAACTAGGCGTGCTACGTGTATCTACATCGAAATGTCTTCTTCTTCTACTCCCCTGAACCTGCAGTCTGGCTTTAAAAAATACCAGGACTGTAAGTCCAAAAGGTCCATCATGGACCCGCACCGTATCTGCTTGCAGTGTTTGGGCGAGAGCCACGATACGGACAACTGCTCGAAGTGGCAGTCGTTGACTGCCAAGACCTTGCGGGAGTGCATGTGGAAATTGCAGGTATGTGGGGTATCCAAACCCCGTAAATCCAAACAGTCGACTACTGGTCGTTCCGCCGATGATTAGAGGGGTGACTCTCCCCATTGGAGGGAGTCCCAGGGATCTCAGTCCTGCAGTGGTTCCCGCCACTCGTCCTTCTCGTGTAGGCACTCCCGGAAGCAGCGTCAAGGTTTGCCTTCCCTGTCCACATCAGATGATGGCTCCGCAAGGAAAGTGGCTTGTCCCACTAAATCCTCTACTCCAGAGGAATGGGAGGCATTCAGGGAGGAAATGCTGTAGATTTTTCAATCTTGGGGCACTGTTCCGTCCGCGCCTTCGGTTGAAGCCGGCAGGGAACGGTCTCAGTCCGACACTCGCTTGCCCTCGGCCCAGGTGGTCAGCGCGATAAACATCAAGAACCGTAGAGTTCCCGTTCAGACAAGGCTCCGGTATATCGCCAGTGTTGTGCCAGATCACTGTCTTTGTCTTCAACAAAACTGTCAAAGTCTGGGAAGGTGTTGATGGCATCGACACTGTCGGCAACGTGTCCATCAAGTGCGGTTGTTGGCGCTTTGCCATAGGTCCGAGCCACGGAGCCTTCGGCGCCCTTGTCGACGTTGAAGCTGAAGCCATCAACGCCATCAGGGCCAAATGTACGGAATTTGCCGTTGGAGGCCCTGTGGCTGTGGATCCTCAGAGAAAGGCTCTGTCTAAGAATGTGAGACCTGTTCTTGACTCCAGGTCTACTGCTGTGCCCAGGAGAGAGTTATTTCATTCTCTACAGGACATTTATGAGGATGAGGAGAGGTCTGATATGGAGTGGGAGCCTTTTGATGGTCCTGGTGAAACACCTGCTGCTCCGAACATGGTCTTCTCTGAGGACAGTCAGCTGGAGGATCTGAGGCAGTCTTTACATGATGCCAGTGGCCTCGACACATCTCCTGAGATGGAGTTTGGTAGGCCAGAGCCTGGGGCTCCTGCTGAATCCTCCTGTAGGAGGTTGATGTCGAGAGTTACAGAATACCTGGGGAGGTCTGACCCCCCAGTTGCATTGGATCAGGATGACCCGACTGACATTTTAGATCAGGGTCCGTCCACTGACCCAGTGTTGCCTTTTCACATGGCGTTACAGAAGAGGGTGGCTGCTACTTGCCAGACCGTGGAGTCACTTCCGGCGGTCAACAAGTCGTTGACTAAAAAATCCCGCCCAACCAGTAGCGACCCCGGCTACCTATCCACTCACCCCACTCCTGAGAGCTTGGTGGTTCAGGCGGCCACGGCCACCTAGAGGCAGGCTGCGTACCCTACCATCCCTCCTGATAGGGATGACAAGCACTTTGATGGTTGGGCACGCAAGGTATTTTAGGCTGGGAGTATGGCACTGAAATCGGCCAACTCCACATTTGCCTTGGCAAAATTTTCGCACACTCTGTGGAATTGTCTCTCTCTAGAGGCTCAGCATATTCCTGAGGGGCATAGAAAGGGATGGGTTTCTTTCTATCATGCAGGATGGCAAGGGTGCCATGGGTGAATCCCTGCAGTCTGGGCTGGACACGGCTCATAGTGTTGGCCGTTCCATGGCTGCGAGCACTGTGATTCGCAGATTTGCATGGTTGCGGAAGTCGGGTTTTGCTCCGGATGTGCAGGCCCTTCTTAACATGCCTTTTGACTGTTATCATTTGTTTGGTAGCAAGGCTGACGAGAGCCCTGAGAGGTTGCAGACCTCCAAAGCAGCTGCTAAGTCTTTGGACGCAGCTGTGTGTCAACCTCTGCCTTTTCGTCCTAGGGGACAGCAGTGGAGGGGGGTTCCTTTCGTTACTGCTCCTCGTTTGGTAGAGCGAGATGAGCAACCAATCAAAGGGGCCACTGGAAAACTACCCGTGGTGGATGGGGAAGAGGTTCTAAAGCCGCTCAGGCACTGCCGCAAACGCTCCAAATCAGCTATGAGGCCAGGTCCTATTGTTCGCTGGTTGGGGGAAGACTGTCTCAGCATCTCGAAGAGTGGTGAGCCATTACTTCAGGTGCGTGGGTTCTGGAAACAATAGCCCATGGCTACTGCCTACCTTTCCTAAATCTGCCTCACGACAATCCACCGGGGAAAGATTCCGGATCCGCTCCTTGTGCAGGAAATCTTGACCCTGCTGGAGAAAGGCACTATAGAACTAGTGCCTGTGGCAGAGAGGAACAAGGGCTGGTATTCCCCATATTTTTTGATTCCCAAAAAAGACAGAGGACTGAGACCCATCTTGGACTTGCATCACTTGAACATGTTCCTCAGAAAGGACAAGTTCAAGATGGTCACTCTTTCTCAGGTCCTTCAGGCCCTTCGCCTTCAGGATTGGTTGGTGTCATTGGATCTACAACATGCTTATTTTCATGTGCCGATCCATCCAAAGCACAGAAAATACCTGAGGTTCGCTGTTGGCAGCTCGCACTTTGTTTTGGGTCCTGCCATTCGGGTTGACCTCCGCCCCAAAGGTCTTCAGCAAGTTCATGGTGGTGGTGGCGGTGTATCTCAGGAGAGGGGGGCGGGTTCATGTCTACCCCTACCTAGACGACTGGCTGATCAGAGCGCCTTCTCCCGAACAGGCCTTGAATCATCTCAGCCTCACCTGCCACTCCCTTCACAAGTTGAGCTTCTGCCTCAATTTCGAGAAATGGCATATGACACCTTCCCAACAGCTCCAGTACATCAGAGCTGTGTTGGACACGTCCTTGGGGAAGTGCTCGCCACCCAAGGTGAGGGCTCATCACATTGTCCAGATGGTTGACAAATTTCAACATGCCCGGCTTTCGAAATCTTAAGGTTGCTCGGCCTCATGGCATCCTGCATTTTTCTGATGCTGGAGGCCAGACTGCGGATGAGATCCCGTCAATGGGCTCTCAGGATGCAGTGGTCCCAATTCTCAGGCAGGATGTCGGATCTCCTTCATATTCCGCTCAAGGTCTCACGGGATCTTCTGTGGTGTGCTAGCGAAGGGAATCTGATTTGGCAAACGTGGCCAGAGGTGACGGTAGTGATGGATGCTTCCCTCACAGGATGGGGAGCTAACGCCAATGAGCTGACCACCAGCGGTCCTTGGTCTCCGTCGGAGTCCATACTTCACATAAATCTTTTGGAGCTGAGGGCCATCAGGCTAGCCCTGAAGGCTTTTCTGCTGTTTATACACGGGAAGAGTGCCCTGATCATGACAGACAACACAGTGGCCATGCATTACCTCAACAAAAAAGGGGGGGTAGGGTCACTCCCGCTGTGCAGGGAAGCGATGCAGTTCTGGTTCTGGGCAATACAGCAGGGAATCTCACTCTCTGCAGTTCATCTGGCCGGAGAGGAGAATGCAGCAGCGGACGCGCTGAGCAGGCAGAGCACGGTCTCCCATGAGTGGGAATTAGCTCAGGAAGTCCTTCAGGAGATCTTCGCCCTTTGGGGAACCCCTCAAGTGAATCTGCCCGCGACCGGTGCCAACAGGAAGTGCAAGACATATTGCTCAAGGGAATTTCCTCTGAGAGGAGCTTTAGGGAATGTGTTAGTCATGGAATGGTCATTCCCACTTCTGTACGCATTTCCTCAGTGCCCCGTCATTCTTTAAGTCCTAAGGAGGTAGTGGAGGTTCGGGTCCCACATGATCCTAATTGCTCCAGATTGGGCCAGGAGAGCGTGGTACCCGGACCTTCTAGAAATGTCCATCTGTCCTCCACACCGTCTTCCCCACAGAGAGGATCTTCTCTCGCGGGAGGCGGTCGGGTTCTCCATCCATAGGTCAAGACTCTCAACCTTCACGCATGGTTTCTGAAAGGTTGAGATATAAGGATTGGGACCTCCCGGATGACGTGATGGAGGTGTTGCTTTCGGCTAGGCGTTCAGCAACAAAATCCCTGTACCGTTGCCGTTGGCGTAAATTTTGCGACTGGTGCAGAGGTAACAATGCCGATCCTTGTCAGTGTTCCATTCCGATGGTTCTTTGTTTCTTGCTTTCTTTGGCCCACAAGAGTCTTCAAGTGGGTACCATTAAAGGTTACCTGGCAGCGCTGTCTGTTGTCAAGCGCTCATCTGAAGAATGGTCTTATTTTAAGATTCCTTCGATTACCCAGTTTCTAAAAGGGCTCACAAATGTGTTCCCACCGTCCCCCTTTCAGGTGCCGTTTTGGGATCTCAATCTAGTCTTGAAATTCTTGATGGGTGCTCCGTTTGAACCTTTGCACTCTTGTCCTTTGAGACTGTTGACCATCAAGACAGTTTTCTTGATTGCAATTATATCTGCTCGCAGAGTGAGCGAGTTGCAGGCACTTTTGTCAAAGCCACCCTTCACTGTGTTCCACAGGGATAGGGTTGTACTGAGGGTACGTCCGTCTTTTCTACCTAAGGTAGTGTCTGAGTTTCTTTTGAGCCAGAGAGTGGTACTTCCTGCTTTCTATCCTCCTCCTCATCCTAGTAAGGAAGAGGAGAGACTCCATAGGTTGGACCCTAGGAGAGCGTTGAGCTTTTATATTTCTAGGATGTCCAGGGTCAGAGTGGAAGACCAACTTTTTGTGGGATACACTGGACACCGATTGGGCCAGGCTGTTACCAAACAGACCTTGTCCAGGTGGATTATCCTTACCTTTGCTGAATGCTACAGATTGGCTGGCAAGGACCCTCCTGAGGGTTTGCGAGCTCAATCCACCAGAGGCGTGGCAACATCCACAGCCCTACAACGGGGAGTTCCTGTTAAAAACATTTGTGATGCAGCAACATGGTCTTCCATCCACATCTTTGTCAGGTATTACTCCCTGGATACTTTCCATGGTCATGATATGGCCTTTGGTAAAGCAGTGCTCTATTCTGCCATCTGATTGGGTATATCCAAATTCGTCTCCCTCCTCCGTTCACTGGTACTGCTTTGGGAGTCTGTCAAAGATGTGGAATACGTTGGAGGACAAAATCCATTCGAAGAACAAGTTACTTACCAACTGGTAACGTTCTTTCGACTGGATGTTCCTCCAATGTATTTTACATCGCCCTTCCAGCCTGCCCCTCTGAAGAATTTACTATGCTATTGCAGCTTGTGTTCGCACAAGGCTATGTGCAGTCATGAAGGCTTGGTGTGCGGTAATGGCACGCATTGTGGAGGGAAAAAACATGAACTGAGGCTACGGGCCCCGTGCATCCTACTGATAACAGCCGATGATGTTACCCTCGACGGAGGCCTTCGAGGGACATCGACCCAACGCCATCGACGCAGGACGCCCTCTGCCGAAAAACGTCCGAAACAGCACAACTTGTGGACATTACATGTCAAAGATGTGGAATACGTTGGCGGAACATCCAGTCAAAAAAACGTTACCAGTTGGTAAGTAACTTGTTGTTCTTCTCCAATGGGTAGCGAGTGCATAGACTTTGATCAGTTAGAAGAGATTTTCTTTGGCCAGCTTGGAGTTGGTCAATCACACATTGCATCCCGCTGTGTTGAGTTGTAGCTTCAACAACGTCCATCAGTGACATCGACTTTTGAATGTCTTTCCTTGTGACAAACTTTACTAGAACTTCTGTATCCATTTCTTCCTTCTGCCGCCCTTTTTGGGGACCCCTGGGTGGCATGATAGGTAATCTGTTGGATTACTGGCCTCAGCCTCATATAGTAAAATGATGCCATAGTTCTGCAATTGCAGCATCCAGGACCCCAATCAGAGCTGCGGTAATATAACACAGATCTTTTTAGTATTTGAAGCAATGACTTGTGGTCAGTAATGGTCGTGATGGGGTACCTGAACACATATTAAGTGTGAATGCTTGCATCCCCACAGCACCACCAGTGCCTATCGTTCGATTTCCATTGGCATCAGAGCCTTGTTTGCAAATGTGATGGGGCATCAGATTCCTTCTGTGTCCAGCTGTACAAGCACTGATCCTAGCCCTACTGGCCTGTTATCTACAATTATTTCTGATCACTTCTGAGGGTCAAAGAATGCCATGGTTGTATCTTTAGCCACATCTGTTTTGGATTTCTCAATTGTCTTTTGGGTGCAGGTGTCCCAGACCCATTCTGTATCTTTCTTGATGAGGTTGCTCATAGGCTCAGTAATTGTTGCTACATTTCGGCTAAACAGGCCACAAAAATTGATCATTCCGAGGAAGCTGCACACATCTGCTGGGGAAATGGGGGTGGGGATGATGCAAATTCCTTGATCGTTGCTATGGTGATCAGTGGATAGTCATGTGTCCTGGAATACAAAGCCAAAGAATGTAACCTTTTGTTAGAGAAGATAACACTTCTTTGGATTCATAGTGAGTCCTTTTTGTCGTAGTTGTTGGAATACTTCCTCAAGTCTGGCCAGGTGCTCCTTTTTAGTTATGGAATAAATCAACACATAATCGCTGACACTGATGACTCCTTTTAGGCCAGCCAATGCTCCTCTTACCGTATGCTGAAACACTTCTGCTGCCGTCGATACTTTAAAACAAAGTCTTTTATAACTAAAAGGGCCAATGTGAGATGAGAACTTAATGATGAGGTGTGAGTCTTGATGCAGGGTTTTTGGTGATACCCAGATCTGAGATCAATGGTGGGGAATATCGGTGCTCCCTGGAGATAAGTGAGTATATCATCCAACATCAGGGTTGGGTGCCTTTCCCTACAAATTTCCCTGCTGGGTAGCCTCATGTCTAAGCAGATGCAGACTCCACTGGTTGTTTTGGCTTCGTAGCGATCGCTATTGGGGACGCCCGTAGAGTGGGCCCGCTGATTCTCTAAATGATATCAGCCTTTTCTAGCCTGTCCAGTTCTTCTCCCACCTTTCTCCTCAGATTGAACAGAGCGCGATGATGTCTCAGTGACACGGGTTGTATTATGGATTTATATGCAACTTCATGTCTTGACCCTGCAGGCAACCTACATCTCCTGAAACTCTGCTGGAAATCCTTCAGTGTTAGTTTCATAGTCATTGAATGCAAAGTGCACTAGTCCGATGTCTTCCACCGTGTTGCAGCTCAGCCGGTGACATAAAAAGTTGCAGATGTGGATACTCTGTCATGCACGACGTGCGTATGAAAGGCATCCTCCAGTAGTAATGAATGCTTACCCCCATAGGTAAAGAAATGTATATTATATGAAGGCTCTAGCTTGCAAGCTTGCACCTATGGCATCACGTTGACAGAAGCCCAGTGCCTATTGACTCTGGAACGCTTGCTCACAGCGCAATATGCCTCCTTTTTCCTTGGGAACTACGACATATTCGTCAAAAGCTTCTTCCGCTTCCACATTGCCATCTGTAGGATCTTGCTTTACAACGACCATCTTGCCGGGATGGCCTCTTGAGTGTGCTATGGACTTTTGAGATGGCTGTGGACGCCACATGGCTTGACACATGCTGGCGAAGTCATTCATTCTCCCACAATGCCCACTTTATTGTCCACTGGCCAAACAACTGTCTGCTTGTAGCAACACCTCCACCCAATTCACAGGGACTCTTCACCTGCTCTTGTCTGTACAGCCTGCCACATGGCCTCTGGCTCTGCTTCTGGGGCATGAATCTCTTGAAGGGCTGGTTTTCATGGCATGAGATTATTCACACTTGAGGGCTTTCATGGCATCTTCGATGTGGGCAATCCATAAACCATCCAGATAATGCACCCACCCTAACTCTAAAATTCTTCGTAAGGGGAGTCCAGATTCCATCAGCATTTGCTTCCTAAATTGTGATAAAAAGCAATGTTCTATGATTTGACCTCTGATTTCCCCTTCTTCATCGGAGAATGCACATGTGGAGGCCAAAGTCTATCTTAGAAAGTTTCAAGGGATTTTGTTGGATTAGATGGGCCTGTCTTAGCCGAAACCATTCTGAGGCAACATTCCCTGTGGGAGTAAAATAGTTCATCTGAGCTGTCGCTCTGTCCACATAAGAGCCATCACCTTGTGGAAGGTTTTTAAATAACGTCTGTACTTCACTCCCCGAGTAGAAAAGCATGGGCGTTTTCATATCATCATTGTCGACTAATACAACTGCAAAGAACATGTCTAACGGCTCTTTCCACAATGACCACCTAAGTCCTAATGTAGCAGGAGGCCCAGTTATGTGAAGTTGAGGCATGCGACAATTGAGTAAAGGTTGTGTCATCCGGGCAGGACCACTCATGGTTCTTGGTTCCCTAGGCCTTGTAGCTCTGTCCTGGCCATAAGGGCATGGAGGAAGACACTACATCCTACTCCCCTCCATGTTATTGCCCTCTCCCTCTTGCCTGGACATTGTCCTCTCCAAAGGTCTGTGTGTTCTCCAATGTATGAAGGTATTGAAGAGAATACATGGCCCTGCACGAGCACTCTATATGATCCAGAGCCACTGACACTGTTCAAGTTCAATCTCCCCAGTGCAGGGCACTCACATTGTGTAGGCGATATATCTTGAAACAGGAGGGATTCTTATGTTTGAAAATGTGATAAGCAGTACAAACCTAATGTCTCAGAGAACTCTAGTAGCAAATATTTTTACAAAGCCAGCTGTGACTGTTTTGAGGTGCGGGGGAGGAAAAGGGCCTCCGAAAGGAATACACAGGACACCTGGCTTATCATGGCCATTTCAACAAAAAATTCTAAGCTAAATAGCCTATAAAAGAACTTACCAGGACAAATCGTTTGTTAATTTTCCCAATTTGGAAACTTTAAATGAACCATCTCAATCTACTATTTGACATTTATCAAGGATACACGCCCCACATAAAGAACTAGTGGTTGGAGCCTGGATGGGACATCGCCTTCCTATTCGTGGGTGAACCTGATACACCTCTTCAGAGCATTATGATGATTTGAGTCCAATTAGGCCCTTTCTGAAGAAGAGGGAATCCTCGAAACGCTTCGGCCAACTTATATTGGACACTATTGCTTGTACATTGTGTTTCTCCTCACATTTATTATGCTTGTAACATTAAATCATTGTTCTCAAAGGAAAATTGTGTTTCAGAAACCATTGTGGTATTAAATTGTGAATTTTACTGTACTTGTTTGACTTTTGAATATCTATATGTTTAACCGCCCTTGTGGCATATGTAGAAAGTGTTCAGGGGACGGGAGGATCCCAAATTTGGGTTCTCTTCTCTTTCGGGATTCTTATGTTTGCCCAACTTGTCCGAGCCATGCAGCATCTGCGCTGCACACCTGGCGAGATGGTCCATCAGATGCTGTAGTCGGCAACGTATATGGCGGGATAGTTCACTGGATGCTGGAATCTGCAGCGTCTTACTTGCAGAGTTTGCTTCGTGATCACGCCACCCTTAGCACATCACTTCGCTGAGGCCTTTAATTACGTACAAGACCATGGGGTAGGCAGCATCCGTAAGGCTAGTTGATGAATGGGCCACACTTAGCATGGCGTGTATCCACTCGTTGGGTGAGCCATCGTTACGGTGCAGTCCTGTGCAGTGGTCAGCAGGCTTGGTGTTGCCACAGCTAAGCAGTTCCCACCTTTGCCACCAAATGTTGGGAGTTTGTATGTATGGGGGGACCTCCCGCAATAAAGACAATCACACAGTATTTCGTAGTCCAACTACCCGCCCTGTGGAAGGGTTAGGTCTTTTATTCAACGTGAACGTCACATTTTCTGCACGTCCACGGGACCCGGCGTGGTGGCTTTACAACATATAACAGCATCTGTGCACTACAGAGAGGAAAAAGCCTAATAAAACGTATATGTCTGCCATCAGTAAGAAGAGGTATAAGCACCACATAATAGTTCATTGTTTTACATTTAAATGTTCAAAACATTCATTAATCGCTGGGCTAGAGACATCACACAGTTAATCGTATCTTATAACATTATAAACCATATTTTCCAACAAAAGAAAGAAAAAAACACTAAAACCCATATGAAAGCAATGATCTAGAGAATGGAGAACATAGCTTGTATAACACATGATGAAGCACTGCCTAATTATGTCCCAGAAGATGTATACAGCTTGGTCCAACAAGTCCACCAGATTGTATTTCACATTTGGTGACCATTGAAAAAATGTCACAAAGGTGAAATGCCTAGAAATGGAAATTCATATGAAGGAACACATTTGTGTACATTATGGAGGATATGGTTCAGGTGTAATTGATAAAGAAACAATAAAAATTCCCCATTTCAGCATCATAGTTAATTGGGTTCCCTCCTATTTTGTTGCAACATATTCTGTTCCACAGTTGCACACACTTTCAGTTCTGTCAGTCTAATAGCCACTACACGAGGTAAACCTGATAACCACTGCATGGCTAGTACCACAGTTGCACGCACTTTCAGTTCTGTCAGTCTAATAGCCACTACAGGAAGTGAATCTGATAACCAGTGCCTGGCTGGTACCACAGTTGCGTGCACTTTCAGTTCTGTCAGTCTAATAGATACTACAGGTGGTGAACCTGATAACCAGTGCCTGGCTGGTACCACAGTTGCACGAACTTTCAGTTCTGTCAGGCTAATAGATACTACAGGAGGTGAACCTGATAACCAGTGCCTGGCTAGTACCACACTTGCGCACACTTTCAGTTCTGTCAGTGCAATAGCCACTACACAAGGTGAACTTGATAACCAGTGCCTGGTTAGTACCACAGTTGCACACACTTTCAGCATACTTGGCAACATTCTGTGATCAAAAAGATGTAGGATTCTTCAAGTTTCAAAAATAAGAATTTGCATAAAAATGGCATCATCAGAAAATACCAAACATACATTGTTGGCACCATTGAAGCATTCTAAAATACACAACCCATCAAACTGCACAACATGGAAATATGATCAAATGTAAAAAATGTATAATTCTGAATGGTAAGTTAACACGAAATTCAATTACACAGAAGGTAATCACACAGAGCTGGTAGGCAACGTTTGCCACTGCTCTGTAGCAGCAGCCTGGGCAATACATATGTATTCCTGCAGTGCAAGTTGAACACTGAATGACATGAAGACTGATACCCCCTCAATCTGATAGGCAGATGCTGTGTGATGGTGTTACACTGCACCGCTTGCCTTCACTGGTGGTTCACCTAACGGTTGACCCGGCAAGAGTGCAGGACAGAGTCATGTAGCTGTCAGGTCAGTGGCTATAAGATGATATTATCACTACAGTTATCAAAGGACTATATGGGTGAGGGAAAGATTCAAGAAAAACAAAAGAGATTCTACAATGCAGTCTGGATATGTTCGAATGGGTTGGATAGGATTACTTAAGGATAAGAGATTGGCTATGGCCAATTCTATGCTATAGATACTCACAACTATGTTTTTGGAATAGGTCCGTCAAAGATCTGGTCAAAAGGGTTCTGGACTGGAATTCTGCTAGCCCACCGAACAGGATTTAAGCACCCGGTTCTGCACTCAGCACGGCACTCTGGTCTCTGCACGGCCTTTGAACTGGGTCTGACAGGTTGGTTCTGGGGTTATAGCTATCTGGTTACAGCTCTGCTCTACTGATTTGGATCTCTGGGTTCTGGCAAAAGTTCTTGGTAAGAAGCAAAAACAGCACAGCCAGGCTGTTCAATTTTGGTGTGCCCCTTGGAAGTCTGGGGGTAAAATCAGGTTGCAAGATTTTAAAGCCTAGCTGAGAAGGGTTCAGCTTTGGATATGGGCCTTCTGCTTTCAGAGTTCTGGAGTATTGGATCTGTGTTCTCCTGCAGAGTGCTTTGCCAGTAAATAAGTTGATGGGTGCATCTGTGTGTCTGACTCTAGGTCCTAAACTGTCCCTATTTATGTATTTCCCAAAAGGGTGGGTAGGCTAATTATACTAAGCCCACCCTCTAGGAATCCGATTGGTCGGAGTATTTCCCCTCTCCTGATTTGAGAAGGAAATCTAGTGTCATAGTGATGCTGCAATGTACAATCCAGGGAAAAACCTCCCCTTTGTTTCTACACAGAAAATCTATTTTTCATATAAAGCATATTTACAATATCACCAACTTGCTAATAATACATATTCACATTACAGATTTAATAGAGCACGTATCGTCCGAGTCCCATCTTCTTCAGAGTTTCGGTTCAAAATTGACCGTTTTTCACACTTTTGGTTGGTTACCCAGTGTCAGATCTGTACACATTTTTCCACATACATGCGCATGACATCTGGGCATAATCCTGTAAATTTTCATATTCCTAGCATTATCACAATTGCTACAACATCAACATTTTGGTAGTCCTGTCTCTGAACATTGCACAGGGTTCAGAGTAGTTTGAAACTGTGAGCAGCATTTTCATATTAACAACCTATAAAATACAGATTTTTCCAAGTTTTACACAGTTTTCTATGAGTTTTTTTCCAAAAAGATATTTCCTTGGAGTTTAAGATACACATATCTGTCTAGTCCCGCCTCCAAGGTTGGGCTAGGCCAAGAGCAACCTGGGCCTCTCTTCCTTTAGCAGTTGGTTTCTGTTGACACCCGAATTTGCATTTCCTTTCAGTCAAGGGAGTCTTTTGTCTCCACTCAGAGCAACAGGCCAGAATTTCCTCCCACTTCCATTAACAACTCAATGCCAGTTCCTGAGCAGAGAGCAGGAGGAAGATTCCTTTGTTTGGGAGAAGCTGTGGAATGTCTTTGAAGTCCAGTGTGGCTGACATTAGTTCACTTTTAAAACACTGTTTAAAATGGTCTTTTCTAAAATACAATTTACATTTTCACCTGACCTGAGCAGTACTGTAAGAAGCAGTAGTCTAGTGTGAATGCATAAGTCAAGTTGACACTAGTCATCTATTCCTAAACCCCATAAGGAACAATAATTGGCTCTTGTTTTCCTTTGTCTGGGGTTTCTTGGCGAACACATATGTGGATTTCCAGAACCAAAAGAGGGTGAAAACTAAGCAATGTCAAACCAAAATAGGGTGAAAACTAAGTAATGTCATAATACCCCTCTGCCATAGGAATACAATTTATTCTCTGTGTTATTCATAGTTCTTGTCCAAATGAAAACTTTTTCTTATTGTTTTTTTTTGTTTTTTTGTAAAAAATGTTTGTACGTTCTCTTTGTTTTACTTGTACTTAACTTTTATTGCTTTCTATGGTGCATGATTATTTCAAATGCTGACACTTTGATCGAAAGATTATATTCGAATTAATGTATCTTTTGAAAAACAATAATTTTTGTGTAAAATGTCACTGAGGCTCTTGCACCAAAAGTTGTTTCATGTTTTCTATTAAAATAATGAGAATTATAGCCAAGACTTTGGTCAATATTCAAGTGTTAAATTTATAGCAATGATCCTCTGTAAACAGCTATGATATGACCACATGCTAACCAGAGGTAAAATACATAGAGCCAGAGTTAATTAGGACACTCTATGGAACTAGAAAGTGGTATGCCCAATTAAGAGTGATTCTTTAAGGGAACCTTGTGCTAGACCTGTCTACTAGTCTGTGGCATTTTCTTGTATGCTACAGTGTTGTACATTAGGTGTTTGCTTTTTGAGGTTAGAAAAAGTGAGGTGAGTATCGGTAATTGGTATACCACATCACCTGTATTTTACACCCTGTGGGGTCATTATTTGTTGATATTAGTTCCTGAGCAGAGAGCAGGAGGAAGATTCCTTTGTTTGGGAGAAGCTGTGGAATGTCTTTGAAGTCCAGTGTGGCTGACATTAGTTCACTTTTAAAACACTGTTTAAAATGGTCTTTTCTAAAATACAATTTACATTTTCAACAAATATACACACAGGTCTCTTTATTCCAGTCTTTTTAAAACATAGAAATTGAATTGTAACAACCTATATGGCTTTGATGTCTCTTCTTTTCAACAATTTGATTTTAAGACACAAGTTTTAAACTGACAGTATAAGTAAATGACAGCTTGGACACAGGCGAGCGGTGGTACTGCGTCCATATCTGACATATTTTTCCCAGGCAAGCACCTTTTGAATGTCGATTTTTTTTTATGATGAAACGTGCTTCTCCTGACATTCTGCTTATGGGGATTCCTTAAATAAGGTGATTGTGAACGCCGCACAAGGAGGTTGGATCTTCTCTGCTGTCTGGGAACCATGATTTTGCACTTCAACAGCCAAGGAAAAACGGATTTTAAAGCACTTCTGGATTTTCCTTTGGAATGTAGCACTGCCTTTTCAAGTAGTTTCATTTCACTCTGCGGGCAGCCCAATGATAGGTTTTGGCAGTGTGGTCTCCTGTTTTGCCACTGACACAGGCCAAAATAGATTTGGCAGCCTATTTTTCAGGTTTCCCTCTGCACTTCTCAGAGATTTGTAGCGCATAGGGCTTTTTGGCGGCCATTCGGTTGTTTTTGATGAAAGCAGCACACAGTGATGTTGCAGGGCAGAGCCAGTGGGTCAGAACATCCCACAGATTGGTCTGAACCCACTCAAAGTAATAACCTAACAGCCTGCCTTAGAGTCACATAAATGATCTGCCATTGTAAAAAGCAGTAGGACCTGTCACCCAAATCTGTAGGCGGTAGGACTGCCTAAAAAGCAGTAGCCTGCTGCCTAAATCTGTAGGGTTGGCAAGTATGTTTCAGTTCCGTCAGTCTAATAGCCACTACAGGAGGTGAACCTGATAGCAGTAAGGGCATAGCCAACACAAACCCCAACTGCACAACCCTGTGGATCCCTTTACCATGTCTTTTCTTTGGAATCAACCCAGAAACCCCAATAAACACTTCTCAGTAGTGTCCAAGTTCCACTGTTTCGTTGCTCCTTCTAACACTATCACTGTTCAGAAAGATGAGACTTTGGGGCAGGTCCAAATCAAGTGAAAGAAGAATGCCACACTTATTCCACACTTGGAGCACAAGGCATCCTGTCCATTTTAAGGTGCAGGATTTCCAGTGTAGTGCATACTATGCTGTAAATAAGGATTTAATGAGCAGGTGCTAAAGGCCTCTCCTGGGTAGCAGGCACCACCCAGTAAACAGGAGCTATCTCTGGGAATCAATGAGCTATTTATTTATTGCATTTATATAGCACTACAAACCCTCAGGCATCTGAGCCTGTTTATTACCCATGGTGTGTGGTGCTCATTTATCAACCTCAGAAGGATGAAAGGCTGAGTTTAGCCCTGCCGGGATTCAAACCTGTGTCAGCAGGCTCTGCACGGAGGTCAAAGCAAGCGCTCTACTCGCTGAGCTATCTGACAGGCTCAGTATATAGCTGGTATATAGCAAGTCGCAAAATCTAACTTCTGTATGAGATGCACACTTTAATGTCTGTTCATTATGACCTCTTATGCCTACAAAGTCTTCTGTATGTATCTGATTGCTTCTTTGTACACGTTCCCAAATGTACAGAGTTAATGTCAGGTAGTTATGTTCCTTTGGCAGCAGTTGTCCTGGGGAATCCAATGATATTGGAATGGATAACTTCCTTTCCTGGTCATTGGGTTTCAAGAGTGTCACTGGAGAGTGTTCAATCCACAGGGATCCTGCATCTCGCATCACTTTTTAACATCTATATTAGACCACTTCTTGACCTACTTGACTATCTGGGTGTCCGTTCCACCAACTATGCTGATGACACCCAGGTGGTCTTTGAACTAACTGGAAATTACGTACAAGACTCTGAAGCCCTTTATGTGGTATACTCAGCAATTCAGTCCTGGATATCATCTAATTCATTTGCTCTAAATGACAATAAGACTGAGCTCCTAATTTTGGCTACCGGCCAACAACTGAATAAACTTGATGACTAATACAAAAGCTTCATGAAAGAAAGGCGGTACGCTTCTGACGATGAGGATATAGTCTATTAGCGGACGAACCCCAGCACCCAGCTGCTCTCACCCCAAGCAAATAACTGATTAAGAATGTGGAACCTTGGACGTGGGTAAGCAGTCCAAGGTTCCATTACAACACTTCTCCCTTCCATGGAAGAACAGAACGATAATAAAAGAAAGGGAAAACAGGAAAACTACAATGAATGTCAAACTATGAAAATGCAAATGCACAGAAAAAGGAATAGAACACATAGTAAGATCTTACTACAGTAAATGACATTGGATAAGTTGAGCATGGGTTTGACCACATCCTACGGCACACCACGAGCCACTAGCGCTCCCTAACACAATTGCATGCACTTCATCAGAAGCATTCCATTCAGCAAACTCCTGCACTAACGCTCGGACACCAATTACATTTGGGTAACGGTACCTCCCTCCTAGACTCACACTGCACATAGTATTTGAACTTTATGGGTGACAGCCTAATTCTTGCAGGGCAACCGGAGACAACACACTCATTGAACTGGGCCCCTTCTTGATCGAACTGCACATGCGGGATGGAAACCGGAACCCCTCTTTCAGCCCCATTAACATCTCCTCCTCCACTCCACCTAACATCCACTCCTTTCCTCATTAGTAACTGTGGTTGCACTCTTCAGGGCCACACCTCCCCCTAAAATACTAGACGGAATGTCACTTTCCTTAGGTCCCCACACACATCCCTCACCTGGAACCGCTGGGCCAGAATTAGCCCCCCCTTCAGTACCACAATCCTCCTTTTACTCCACCTCGACCCATCATCGCATACCACATAGCCTGCACCCACCTTCATCACAATGCGGGGAACCATGTATACACTGGCCCCTTTTTGGCACAAACTGGGGATTTTTTACTCGAACATGATCGCCCACTGACACATTAAGGGGCCTCCTTCCTAACTGCTCCTCCCTTACCCTTTCCTGTCATAGACGCACCCTTTCCAAAACTTCAACCATGTACACATCGGAGTGGACACCTCCACCCAATTCTCAACTTGGAATCAGGTTTCCCACCTCTTATAAGTTCAAAAGGGGAATGTCCAGAAATAACCGACGGTGTATGCCTGAATGCCGGCAATGCTTCAGACAGCACCTCGGTCCAGATCAAACCGTTGGCCACTGCTACCTTTATAGCTCCCTTGACAAAATGGTTCATCCTCTCCACTAAACCATTGGATTGTACAGTTCAGTCTTGTGGTGCCTTATTCCCAACTTCCTCAGAAAATCTGGCATACAACCCGACTCAAACCATACCCCGTTATCAGTAACAATGCTGGCTGGCACTCCTTCCCTGTCAAAAACCTTGCCCAAAAATGACACAATCCTCCCTTCCGTGACCATTTCCAAGACGGTGACTTCCACCCAACGTGAGGTATAATCAACTAAAACCATGACGAACCTTAACTCTCCACCCAACACATCCATGGGGCCCACAATATCAATCACCAACTTTGACCACACGTCTTCGGGGACCTCCACAGGATATATGGCTACTGTCTGAGTACCTTACTCTTATCACGTACAGCACACGCTGTGCAATCTTTCACAACCATCTCATCTCCTCATCCATCCCCGGTGACCAGTACGAATCCGCAACCTTCTCTTCATTAATGACCTTCCCAAATGTCCTTTGTGTGCCAAATTTACCAACTTGGCCCTCAGATTAAACAGAGGGACTAACCTGTCCCCTCTCGGAACGCCCCATGGGCCTTCCGACAATTCATGCCAAATATGCTTGTAGCTCTTTCCTACTTCCTTGCAATTCAGTTCAGAAACTCTGCTTCTCAGGCTCTGTCTGATCAATGTCAATTTGGGATCTACGGCGCACCCTGTCCCACTCATTTTTGTCTATAGCAGGAAACACACTGGCCACTTGTGTATTTTCCTCAAGGTCCTTCTGAAAATCCTTACCACCACTAGACAAATTAGGCCAACGAGATAAGCAATCTGCCACAGCATTCTTAGCTCACGGTATGTACTCTACTCTGAAATTAAACTCCTGTAAGTCGGCCATCCATGTAGCGGTCCTGGGAGAAACTGAAGACATGCCCCTTGTCGTCAATACAAATGTGAGGGGCTTGTGGTCCGTCGGGGACCACATAAGGGATGCCCCAGAGAAACATCCTGAAATGCTTGGACGCCCACACAGCAGCTAATGTCTCTCTCTCTCTATGATGGCATAATGCTTTTCTGCGTCCCTTAGCACCCTAGAGGCAAAAGCTATGGGACGGCTTTTCCCGTTCTCCCATTGTTCCAGCACTGCCCCCAAGCCCACATCACTGGCATCCACAGTCAGCACTGTCCTATTACTTGGATTAAATGAGCACAGAGACGGGGCATGTTCCTCGTCGCTCTTCAAATCCACAAACACTTTCTGACAATGCTCTGCCCACCCGAATCGGGCACTTTTTTTTAATAGAGCTTGCATGTTCACCCTTTTCTCTGCACATAAGGGAATGAACCTAAATTAATATTCGGTCATCCCTAGGAATAACCTGAACTGCTCTTTGTTCACTGGGGCAGGTGGTCTTCTCATCACGTATTCCCTTCTCATCCAATCTTTGACTCAGGTAAGATACATTAGGTACTCCCACTAGGCACTTTCACCACTTCACAGTTAAACCATTTTTCTTCAGAACGTGCATCATTTCAATCACTCTGTCTTCATGTTCCTTGCAATCTTTGCCCCATACTAGTATGTCGTCCTGGAAATATTCAACACCTGACAGACCCCTAAATAACATCTGCATGAGCCTCTGAAATACTGAGGATGCCGATGCCAACCCAAGGGGCATGCAACAAAATCGATACGCCCGGAAAGGCATGACAAAGGAAGTCGGGGCACATGACTCTTTGTGCAGATTTATCTGGTGGTAAGCGGAGGATAGGTAAAACGTGGAGAAACACGTTGCATTCCCTACAGATGCCAGGAGCTTGTTACTGTTGGAAAAAGGATGACCGTCGACCCATATGTTGGTGTTGACTTCTCTTAGGTCCACACACTTGTCTTAGGTCTTGAAACACTTGTGTATAGGCGCGTTATAAATGCCATATCATATTACACATTCTTAGATTTCCAACCGACTTGCGTGCAAACACCACAGGTGACAACCACTCAGAGCATTCAATCTCTTCTATTATGCCTGCATCTTTAAGTTTAAGTTCACTTTTTAATCCATCCCTGGCCATCACAGGCACCTTCCTAGCTTTGTGAGCCTGGGGCACAGCACCCCTTTTTAGCACAATTTTGTGTGAAAAACCATTCAGACTTCCCAACATCTTCTAGAATGCAGTGGGAAAAGCCTCTTTAAGGTACTCATCGGTTATGATCCGCCCCGGTCAATGTCCCGTCACCGCCCTCTACACATAACACAGGAATAGGTTTCCCAGGGCGTATCTCTATCTCCAAAGCTGCTTGCCTATCCCAACCCAGGACTGTGTCACCCTTGTGTACAACATAAAGATTTCCCTCCACTGTGCATCACTTGCACTCAATCTTTGCCCACTTGTACCCTAGCTCCCTTATGGGTACGTGATCATATGCGTACAGATTTATGTCGGAGGGAGTTAGGGAGGACACTTCCCTACCATAACTCTTGACGTATAGCTCTGGTGACATCATGGCCTACGGTGACTCTGAATCTACAAGCATTTGCAGCTGAGCACCATTGACTGTTAGGGTGGCCCATGGCCCTTTCTGTTGCACACGCACCACAATCAGCAACACACCTTCACACAACACTCCTTCACGCACTCCCTCACTGATATATCCAAACACACCATCTCTGAACCTCCTTCGGCATCCATCATCCTCACAGTTTGTCTATTATCTGTAAGTTTCCGGCATATACGTGCAAAGTGCCCCCTTCCCTTGCACCTCCTACAATCCACGTTCCAGGCTGGGCATTCCTTGGCTCCTGTAGGATGTCCTCTCTAACCACATTTCCTGCACACTTCTCTCGTCGTGAAGCGTCCCTTTGTTGTCTTTACTAGAAAAGTTCTCTCCTCTGATAAATCTTCCTTTTCCTTCTCCAATTCCTTTCTTGGCCATCACTGTGTGAACACCAGCTGATTCATTCTCTTTTTCATTCCTTTTAGTCACTATCTGCACACTCACTCGTGACTCTTCAATTGCCATTGCAATTTCGATTACTTTCTCCAGTGGAGGGTCCCTATTCATCCATAGACTCTCCCTCACCTTAGCATTACTTGTCCTCATCATTACTTGATCTCTTATGTATTCTTCCAGAATGTCTGTGTAATTGAAGGTGGCAATGAGCGTATGCAAGGTGGTGATGTAGGGATCTATTGACTCACCCACTCCTTGGACCCTTCAGAAGAAATGGTACCTTTCTAATACCGCATTTGGCCTTTTTCTGAAACGCCCTGAAACGCCCTTCGGGTTTCTTGAGTGCTGTCTCATATGCGCTCACCACAGTTTGTCTTGCAGATGTCTAAATACGCATAGCCCTCCTGTACCCAAACAATTTAACAAGGCTGCTTCTTTTTCATCATCAGAGTACTTGGCACCCCCTGCCGCCCTCAGGTACACCTTAAAAGCATAAATACAAAGGTCCCATGCTGTGGGGGTTCCCCCGGGCTAGGCGTGAATGAAGGTGGAGTGCGGCGTGTCTTTGCTGCATTGTGGCTTTGACAGCAACTGGGAACTCATGCTGGAGGTGGGCATTGCCTTAATTCAAAGTTCAATTTCTACTGCTATTACCTTGCACCATGAATTTAAATCATTCTCAGGGTCATTAGTAAGAGGCTCCTGCTGTCATTGTAGTGTATATTCCCTTCACTCAGATTGGAATTCCTGCTGCCACTCCAATTTCACCACAGAATTTAATTTGCCCTGCTGATCCCTGGTGAGATGCACTGCCAAGCGTTTCCTTCCACTTTGTTTCCCCTGTCGTTCCTGGAGCGTGTGGATAAGGAAACCAATCTTTTGTTCTTGTTGATTTGGCGACCGTCATGCATGAGCCAATGCACATAGGGTCTTTCCTCTCGCCCTGTCTGATGCATTGCACAGTAGCGCGAGGTTAATGGCGCTCGCGCTGGGGTTTTGTCTCTATGGGCTTGCGATGGGGATACTGCAACCCGCACCCTTTCCTCTACCCTTTTTGGATGCAGGACCTGCAGGGGAGAGTTGCTGTGCTCATCTTTTCTGTGTGAGGCGGACAATCTCCCTCTGCCTCCTCTCTTCTGTCCACCGCAGGGACACCGGCCCTCTGCTCTCTGAGTGCCGAACCTGGCGGTCCCCAACTCCAGTGGACAGTCTGTTAGGGGGGATTCTTCACAATGGTTGCTGGGCTCACAAAGGGTACAAGCAAGGGTTTGTCATAGGGATACTCGTCGCCAGTGAAAGAAGGGCGATACGCTTCTGAAGCTGAGAATATAGTTTATTAGCTGACAAACCCCAGCCGCTCTCACCCCAAGCAAATAACTGATTAAGAATGTGGAATCTTGGACGTGAGTAAACAGTCCTGGGAAAGCAAAAAGAGAATATCGAGGCTGAGTACCCCAAAAGGAAATACACCAAACGCGGGTTCAAAAGATACACAGATCTTTATTGTACAACTGAACAGTTTTCAAAGACCAAAGCAACAGATAGCTATCAGGCCCTCAGTACAACACAGCGAATACCAGCCCTGTTCGGTGTGTGTAGTGAGTGGGGCTGTACATCAGAATGGACGTGTCTTTTATACAATATGTAATCTGATGTTCAGCCCACTTGCAGGTTAACCATTTCCTTGAGCTAGGGGTTCATGCCGAGTTCGCTCCTAATTTATGCATCTATAAATTTATGGTTTATCCTTAATACATTCTCCAATAGTAACAGTGTGTCTTTGGATTCTATATTAAGTCTTCGTACATATGCTCATACAATATAGTCAAACAAGTGTTCACATGAAATGCTCGAACAGTATTGTGCATAATATATGTTCATGGATTAGTATCGTTGGCCCAGGTAATCCTTTATCCACAGGTCAGGTCTCAGTACATGACCCTAACATTTGGCCTACGGGCAGTTTAAGCATTAACATGCATGCAGAGGTCAAGACGGCCATGTTACTTAACAGAAGAACACTGTCCACCATCTTAGAACACAGGGTGACTTTGGAGCGAGAATCAAAATGGCGGATGAACCTAAAATGGTGGTTTGATCGATCTAAGGTCAGAACCTTGAAGCGCGGATTTCTTCGTAGAACGACTGGTCTTAGGCCAATATATACAATAAAGGAGACACAATATGATTTTCCATCTAACAAACCCTCCTTTTGGCCGAAGCCAAGCGCTATACTACTTCTAGTCACTTTTCGAGTAACTCCACGTCCATACATCCTGAATCACTATCAGAGATGTCAATTGCCAAAAGATCAGTTACTAAGATTTCTTTCAACACATATTCATTGGAGTTCTTGTCTGGGGCATATACATTGCGTCCTAATGTACCCATCGCCTGTGCGCAACATCCCCCTAGCATCGAACATATACCAGGAAGACATTGTATACAACAACAAAGAAACAACACAATTCCTAAAATGATCAGCAAGACCGAAAGTAGCTTCCAACGCCAAGATCGCAAGAAGTCCCAGAACCAAGCACTAAGATCCCAGTTTCCTTCGGGAACATGCACTTCTGAACTTAGGACATACATATTCTGTATTGCCTTGAAGATAGTTGGGGAGGAATCTGGCACGAAAACACAGCAAGCGGACCCCACTAATCTACATACCCCACCATGTTCAGCCAGGATGACATCTAATGCCATCCGGTTCTGAAGTGCTACTAACCTTATTCCTTTCTTTTCTAGAGTCATATTATAGAGTATGTCAGTGGTCTGATTGATGGTCCTCTCCAGCACTCTTTTGCTAGTCTCCTGATATCTTCAGAGTTCATTATTTGCCCCCAAAATGGCACAAAGGATTTCGCTACATCACCCAAAACCTGTGCTGAAGTGTCACCATTCTTGTCCCGCCGTGGACGAGCCTTTGAAATTTCTAAAGTACTGGCTGTGAATACCCCGGGTAACAGGATCCCTAAATAACAAGTTACCTGCCAATCCCTGGGTAACCATGGAAATTCTACATTACTGCAAACAAAGTAGACAGGTTCGCCTACATACAAAGGTCTGTCCTCCCCAGTCAAATTCGCAACGTTGGCGCAACCTTTAAAATCACCCATTGACTGAGTACCATTCCTCTGTATGCAGAAAGAAACTGAATTGGGGCTATGATTAACAGTGTAGGAAGGAGGTGTAGCCTATAGGAGCCATTTTAAAAGAAATCAAGGATTGATATGGACGAGACAGTCTATCAGAAGGCCTAATAGAAGCAACATTAGGCTTACTCCTATTTGCGAAGAGCGAGCATTCCAATGGAGTCAGAACACGTTTTTCAAACTGATTCAAATTAGTCCCATCAAAGTTCCCTGAGATGGTATCGTTCCAGCGACCAAAGAATAGTGCTCTAAGAGAGGCATAGCATGCAGTTGACAAGGTAGAGGATGAAAATACCAACCTAGCCCCTTATCCCCGTGTTGCGGTAAATGTGAACAGACCCAACAATTAGATTTGTTAAATATGGCATGTGTAGCATTCACGATAAGTAATAGTGTATTATCATATCTCTGTCTGTGCTGAGAGTCTCTAGGAGATAGAGTATGCAGATGCATGAAAGGAGTAGAAACAGTAGGTACATTTTCAGTCGACAACAAATTCTCAGGCAGATGCACTTCTTCTAGATACCAGAAGCCTAAAACAATGACTATTATAAAACCAATTAACATTATCAGGGGCCCACGTAACCGTTTGTCCATTTTCACAGCTGGTCACATGTTCACTTATCAGTCCTGTATGAGCGGTAGCGATAGTAGGCATTGTAATCTTCAAACGAAAACACCAGTGTTCTTAGCTGACGACCTCCAAGCCGAGCGTCTTCTTAGTCCTTCCACAAACCCTAGCCAACAGAATCCCCTTTTCAAACAATTAATCGGGCCAAAAGGCAAGCCCTTGATGACTTTCTTCTTCTCCGAGAACACAGCCGAACCGTGCCGCAAGTCTATTTCCTTGGACGCAGATCGTACCTTGTGAACCCTGGTACTGATTGATCTGTGAACAACGTGTCGTCACTTCCCACTGGAAGCGGCGAATTAGCGGAAGCAAGGTCAGAGGCACAAATGGGGATCGCCTCCGGAAACAAGATGGTTGGAGTGTGTGTGGATGAAATGGCTGTTTCCCCAGACCTCACAGGATCAGGGAGAATCCCCAACACACTTTCGACGCTGGTTACTGCTTTGGGATCGTTGGTTGCAGTAATGATGAGGAGTTCTGCTTCTTCTGTATCGTATGGCACTGGGTGTGGAATCTTCTTGGTATGAGTTGCATGGATCCAATTTTTCGAGCCTGCCACCCGCACCGCAGTCTGTGTGACCAGCAGGACTTGGAAGGGGCCCCGCCAACGAGGTGCGAGGCAAGAAGATCGCTCGAAGGATTTTACGAAGACCCAATCCCCAGGTCTTATGCTGTGACCGGGGCCCTCGTATCGTAAAGGTAAGGCCTTTCACAACTGGTGATAAATCAAATACAAGTTTTTAGTCAACTGGCTACATTAATCTGAAAGAAGTACATTTTCAACATTTCACAAAGAATGACATTTCGGAACATTCCAGATATTAGCAGGCCTTGCCATAACCACCTCAAAGGGAGAGAGCCCAGTCTTAGTTTGAGGGGTTGTCCGCATTGATAATAACACGATCGGTAAGGCGTCCGGCCATTTTAGTTTGGTGCCGACACACACCTTAGCAAGCTTGTTTTTGATGATGCCGTTGTGTCTTTCCACTAGTCCGGCACTCTGAGCGTGTCTGGCCGAATGAAACCGTTTATCGATCTGCAATCCCGCACATATCTGCAGAATTACAGCAGCGATAAAATGTGGACCATTGTCCGACCAGATAACTCTTGGTAGCCCGAATCTCAGGAAGTACTCTTTTAACATAGTCTTTGCAGTAGTCATGGCTGTAGAGTCTTTAACAGGAAAAGCCTCAACCCATTTCCTAAAAGCACAGATGATGACTAACACATACTTTAGATTATTACACTGTTCCATCTCAGTAAAATCAAAATGGATGACCTCGAAGAGGACAGAAGGTGGACCAAAACTACCCCTGGGAGTTGATGTGCCCTTTCCCACATTATGCTGCAAACAAGTCATACATTCCTGAACAAAGCGTTCAGCTACTTTAGAGATTTTATCATTTATCCATACTATTTCCAACATTTTTGTGATTTTACGAGCACATATGTGTGTGGGACCATGAGCCATAACAACCATCATCATAATGTACGCATCGGGAAGTAGCCACTTCCCTTCAACTCTGTTCCCCCAACACCCATCGTCATCAAGTTTCCCCAAGCCCTTAGCCCATTTCTTAGACTCTTCTAATGTGGCATCAGCTTGGATATCCCTTACGGAATCAATACCCTCATCCATAGTACAGGCATTTGTGGCCTCCCTTGAAGTATACATGTCTGAAGAGTGATCAGTGGCAGTCTGTTTGGGTATCTGATCAGCGAAAGTGTTCCCTTTTTCCTACATCATCTACAATCTTAGGATGCGCTGCGCATTTTACGATAGCTAGCTGAGTAGGTAGTGGAAGCGCTGAGAGTAGCCGTACTATCAAGGAGCCATGCTGGATTTGTGTACCATGTGAAGTCAAGAACCCTCTTTCTGACCAAAGTCTCCCAAAGTTGTGAACCACCCCAAAGGCATACAGACTGTCAGTGTATATATTCACAGTGAGCCCTTCGGAAAGTTCACAAGCTCGGGTCAATGCTATAATCTCTGCGGCCTGCGCGGAGTTATGTGTGATTCTCTTGGTTTCCACGGCCGTGCTCAATGTAGTGATTTCATAAGCAGCGGTGGATATACCATCCGGAGGTTCGAAGCAGGAGCCATCGCAAAACAGCTCCCTTTGTGGATTGTTCAAAGGAGTATCTTTCAGATCAATTCTACCCTTTGTCCTTTGTTCGGTAGTGTAAAGGCAATCATGTGACTCTCTGTCACTGCAAGCAGTACCTTGCGGGAAAGGTAAGAGTTCAGCCGGATTAAGAACACAACACCTCTTAATTTGTATGTGTGGTGCAAACAAGATCAATTCATATCTCGTCAACCGTGCAGAAGTGAGGTGGTGCATTTGAGTTCTGTTCAGTAGAACATCCACAGAGTGAGGTACCTTCAGGGTTAAAGCATGGCCTAGGACCATTCCCTCACTCTGTTTTACAGACGCAGCAGCAGCAGTGAAAGCTCGCAAACATCTTGGAAAAGCGCATGCTACAGGATCAAGGGTGGGAGAAAAGTAGCCGCATGGCTTATTCTTCCCTCCATGTTCGTGCGTTAATACAGCCAAAGCACATTCATCACATTCATGCACATACAACACAAATGCCTTTTCATAGTTTGGTGTGCCCAAAACCGGTGCCGAGCACAATGCAGTCTTGAGCAAATCAAATGCACGCTGGTGCTCCATGTTCCACGGCAATGGCGAAGAAATGCTCTTCTTCATCAGAGCCAACATCGGTTTAATCACTAGTGAAAAGTTGGGGATCCACTGCCTACAGTAAGAAGCCATTCCAATCAAGGCTCTAACTTCTTTCTGTGTATTTGGGACAGACATGCTAGAAATGAGTTTTATCCATTCAGGCGTCAATCTTCTTCCCTCCTTTGACAGGAGATAGCCTAAATAGGTGACCTCCTGACAACAATATTGACATTTTTTAAGCAAAGCTTTATGTCCATGTTTAGCCAGGTGAATAAGCAAGAACACAGTGCCCTCCTTACAAGCGCTCTCTGAGTCAGCAGCTAAAAGCAAGTCATCAACATACTGAAGCAGTGTACAAGTAGAGGGCAACTCAAGGGTGTCGAGCTGCTCTTTCAAAGCCCTACTGTAAATGCTAGGACTTTCCGTGTAACCTTATGGTGCACGTGTGAAGGTAAATGAACGTCCCCCCAAGGTGAACGCAAACAAGTATCTACTGTCCTTGTGTATAGGAATACTAAAGAAAGCGTTCTTTAGATCCACAACACTAAACTCAGTAGCTGAAGCCGGGATCATAGTCAATATCGTCGTCACATCAGGCACAATTGGAAATTGTGGAGCGACGATCTTATTGATGGCAAGCAGATCAATTATGAAACGAAAAGGAATTGCATTATCGCCTTTTTTGTACACGGGTAAAATCGGACTATTGCACAAACTACCTGCAATTTCCTCAATCACCCTACGATGCACAAAATCAGAGACGATGCATTTCAAAGCTTGCTCACCATCGACTGAAATCTTATACTGTGGAATACGTGACAGCTTTACTCTGTTTCAAGACAATTTTAACAGGCTCAATTTGCAAAACACCGACATCATTATCGTCAATTGCCCACAAACACTCCGGAACATCACTAAATTCCGGCGGCAAAGGTCTAGTCAAGAATTGAGAGACAGAAAATTGCTGTGGTGAAATCGTCAAACGCACTCCATCAGAAGAACAATGAATTACTGCATTTAATTCCTTCAACAGATTCAACCCCAGCAAATTCTCTCCACAATTCGAAGTCAAAACGAATGGACAATGGTCCGTAAAGGGACCCAAAGAAATAGGTACCAGCGAAGAAACCGGACAGACAACTGGTGTGCCAGAAAACCCTACAGAAACGTTAGTTTGCCCTGACAGTGGAATGTTTGGAACCGAGAATGATCAAAGGAACACTTCTGTGCCTCGTATCTATCAAGAATAGATATTTCCTATTTCCCACTATCATTTCAACGTAGGGACCTTTCTGATTAACGGGAATAGGAATTGGTTTCAAACCCTGCTTTGGGCAATCCTAGCAAAATAGAATGTCGTCAAAAGAAAGTTCTTCAGAGAGGTAAGCGGTGCAATGCACCAAAACAAATTATCAGGATACTTAAGAATTGGGTCACGACTTAGTTGATCAAATCCTAAAGAGGTCCGATCGGATTTCAAAGTTTTCTAACAAACTTTACCTCGTATTTGGTGATTTCGGCAAATCTGCCCACTTCGATATGTGGATCCTCGCCAAGATGTCAACTCGGACCGCGTGCTCACCGTCCAGGGATCGGGCCGTGCAGCGCTGCTGAGGTGTCGCTTCTCATTCAGGAAAGGGGCCCCCTTTACACTGTCCGATCCCGGTCCGATATCCGCGTCGTCCTTCAATGAGCTGGCATCAATCTTGAGGGTCCCTATTCGTGCGCCATCTGTGAAAGCAAAAAGAGAATATCGAGGCTGAGTACCCCAAAAGGAAATACACCAAACGCGGGTTCAAAAGATACACAGATCTTTATTCTACAACTGAACAGTTTTCAAAGAACAAAGCAACAGATAGCTACCAGTCCTTCAGTACAACACAGCGAATACCAGCCCTGTTCGGTGTGTGTAGTGAGTGGGGCTGTACATCAGAATGGTCGTGTCTTTTATACAATATGGGGTTCATGCCGAGTTCGCTCCTAATTTATGCATCTATACATTTATGGTTTATCCTCTTTGGATTCTATATTAAGTCTTCGTACATATTCTCATACAATATAGTCAAACAAGTGTTCACATCAAATGCTCGAAAAGTATTGTGCATAATATATGTTCATGGATTAGTATTGTTGGCACAGGTAATCCTTTATCCACAGGTCAACGAAGGACAAGGTCTCAGTACATGACCCTAACATTTGGCCTACGGGCAGTTTAAGCATTAACATGCATGCAAAGGTCAAGACAGCCATGTTACTTAACAGAAGAACACTGTCCACCATCTTAGAACACAGGGTGACTTTGGAGCGAGAATCAAAATGGCAGATGAACCTAAAATGGCAGTTTGATCGATCTAAGGTCAGAACCTTGAAGCGCAGATTTCTTCGTAGAGTGACTGGGCTTAGGCCAATATATACAATAAAGGAGACACAATATGATTTTCCGTCTAACAGTCCAAGGTTCCTTTATAACACTTCAATATCGCTGACAGTCAAACGCCATCAAAACACTCAGTGTATATTTGGACGCAGAGCTGAACCTGAAGACTCATATATCTAACACTCGGGCATCTTGTGGATACGTGGTAAATATCTTGGACCAAATTAAGCCCCAAATCTCACTCCAAAACAGATACATTTTTGCCTCAGCCTTGGTGAACTTGAGGCTCAATTACTGTAATAGCCTCTTGTCTCGGACAACTAAGTCTAACGTACAGTCCATGGAGCTTGCCCAGAATAGCACAGTGCACACTGTTTTTGGCCTTCACCGACAGGATCGTATATCTGACTCCAGAAAGGCGTAGCACTGGCTACCGGCTGTGCCTACGATATGTGAGAAACCTGAAGGTGTATCACCGGCTAGTACCCGGGGATCTGTCATCCAGGTGGCCAGGACACGGTCTTCCCTATTGGATCCAGTTCCTGGGGGTGAACCAGTGCGGGAGGATCACCTGGATAGGGGGTCCTCGGGGAGTGGAAGTGGGACACCGGTGGATGAGATGCGGTACCCCCTTCCCTATACCACCTTTGCCCATCCTACCCTGTAGTTGTCCCCCCCTTTTCCAACACAAACACTTTTTTACACTGTGACAGACAACGGACTAACACCAGAGCCATTTACCTGACATGTCCCAACACACGGATCAGGTGGAGTCAGGCAATTGACAAGGTCTGCACACACCTGACAGCCCTTTGCCTTCCCCACAGGGATAAAAGGTAGAGCACGAAAGCACACTTCGAGTAAGGCCGAACGCACAGGGAAGCAGCTATTCCAGACCGGCAGTTCAAACGGAGGAGAAAGGCAGAGAGACCTCGAGGAAAGACAAGGAAGGGAATTGCCCAAGTACTTTTCAACTCAGACCCGCAAAGCCTCCGAAAGGGAAATCATAAGACCGGGAAGTTCAGCTGGCATGTGGTGTGACAGTTGTCAGCGACACACAAAACCCTGCCGCGCTGGAGGAGAAGTGCTTGCCGCCGTGGTGCCGTTCTTGACTCCTGAGACAAGAAACTCCAACAATTCAACACAGCCAGTGAGTAGGAGAAGAAAGTAAAAGCGAACTGTGCTGGGCCCAAGGTTGCAGGCAGCAACCTTGTTGAACAAAGAACATGTGTAATTGAACTTTAAAGAAACCCCAGTAAAAGGTTAAGAAGCAGTGTGGTCCGGCGTCATGGGGCTGCTCATTCGAAGGACTCTGACTAAAGCCTTTTTGGGTTATGTTATTTTGTTGAAACTACGAGAGCCAAGAGGCCGTAGGAGAGGCCGTTGGTAAGTATCAAAGTGGAATTTAGAGAAAGAAAGGGTTTGCTCTCAAACTGCGCACACACATAGAATAATAAGCAAATGCAAATTAAATGAGTGGTTTTAATCAGAACTGGTGCAGCCTGACACGTGTTTCGAGCTTCCCGCTCTTCTACTGAGGCTGCTTGTGCAAAATTATAAAACATTGATGTACAACGAAAACATTTGTTAAGCATGATTCAATAGCAAAACAAACCATTCCCCAGACCCAGGGCAAGGAGGCAGTTAGGGTTTGCCAAACCAACACATTGAGTATATGGTTTAAAGTAACAGACAGTTGCACCGAATGCACATATCAAATCAACCCAATTCAAAGAAAGGAAATTAAAAACACAAAAAGTGCGTAATTCGGTGGAAAAAATATATCACATTATAAAACAATGAGAAGAGGGGGGAGAGAGAAAAAAGACAAAAGAACAACAAAATTATTCAGTGAGAGAAGATGCTCATGGTAATCAGCCAGAAATACATGTATAAGGCCACTGACTGTTAAAATTGTACCTTAATCTTGGCTAGTGTGTATTTTGAATACTAGAGAAAAATGCAAAATTAAAAAATGTTTTATCAAGTGGCAACTTAATGAATTGAATACGATAAAAAGAGGGGTTGCAAATATGTTGCGTCATAGAAAATTGTTTTAATATTATATATATAGTTTTATCCCACTTACCAAAGGTAGAAGTTGAGTAATCTGACAAAGTTAGGCGTGGGCTCCCTATACAGCAAAAGACGGGATGGTTATTTATATAGGAATCTGACTGACTAGATTTCCACCTAGCAGTCATTTGAAAATAAAGAAATGACATACCATTATTTTGCAGTTGCACGAATGAATTTTCAGTAAATTATTATCTTGCTGCAGCACGGGCAGGAAACGAAGAATGCAGGTGCGGCAAGAGCCAAAGAAAACAAAGCAACAAGAGGTCAATTAGCTAATTGAGTAGTTTATCTCTGTGGACATCTGAAGCAGCAAGAATTCTCGCTGGAAGGGTCCGTGTACAAATTGTCAACGTTGACTCACCAGTACGTTCACTGCTATGTGGGGAACTGGAGCCAAACGGAGACCCTCTGTGTGCCGAGTGTAACTCGGAGATGTGAGGGAAGCAACAGTGAAAACGCCCGTGCACAGGCGAGTCACCACAGAATTAATGGGAAAACAAGAGCGCCATGATGGACTAGTGTAGATATCATGTAAAGAAAATCATTAAAGCTACTCAATATAGACAAGGATATGTTTGAGGTGTGCGTATGCCGGAAATAAATTGCGCATGGTAAATGCACAAATAGAATTGGAATTACAAAAAAAAAAAAAAAAAAAAATTGCGAGACAGAAGGACATAGATCCGGAAGACATTAGTTAATTAATTGGAGTATGAAGTCACTTGAGCTGTCCACGGATGGCAGTAGTGTATTGTAAAACACCTGTGCCTGCATCTATAATAAAGAGTGTTGCATGTGCTGAAAAAAATGCTAAATAAAGGAAGTGCGCCTCGACCTGACTAGATATGCAAGGGTTGTATTAAAACGGTTGCGCCCATGCTAGCAAGTGTATTCATTAAAAAAAAAAAAATTAAAAAAAAGGGGGGGTGGCGCTGCACCCGGGTAGATAGCATAATAGTTGAGTAATGACATGTAGATAGCGGCTGATTACCATTGACATCCATACAAATAATCGGTACCTATTGTGTACCAAAGTATCAAAGTGGTTCTACGAGGGTCAAGCAAAACCCCTTGTACACTCAAAAGTCATTGACACATTGGAAAAAACTGATTCAACTGTGAAATTGGCAAATGTGAACCTGACAGAGGGATGCCTGCAAATTGAGGGTAAACAGTATATACCCATGAGCATTGTAGCGACAAGTGTGAACCCGGCTGAGGGATGTCCACAATGAATAGTTGTTTAAAAAGACATTTTCTTTTTTTTTTAAAAAAGCCCCACTGTGAGTCCACGGACACTTCGACTGTCCGGGGTGTCTGCACTCAAAATGTAGGTGCCATCGGACAGGCGCTATGTCCGGACATGTCTTCTTACGGATGATGCACTTTTAATTTGTCCGTGGACACCGCACCTTTTCTACGGACACCTGGTGCATGTGCCCTGCGATTCCTGCCCTATGGGTGCCTCCGGACGGCCATCACGGCCGCGGATGGCTGCGGACATTATCATGTGACTGCACCCGTGCAGTGTGACGTGGGTGTCTGCGAATGGTGTCCGTGGCCACGGACAGTTTAAAAGTGCTTTTCCAACCAATCTAGGGTGTTTCAAGCAGAAACTTTACCCTTCCACGGCTCCGAGCTCCTTGACTTAACGGCTGCATTTGATACAGTTGTAAGAGAAGTACTCTGGGCATAAATGATTAAATTGGGTTTTCCTTCTCATCTTGTTTCCATCATTGCCCTCCTACATCATAGGATTCGACTAAAGCGTGAAGGGGCACTCACAGATCCTATTCCGACGCACATCGGAGTTAAACAAGGCTGTAATTTGGCAGCAGCACTCTTCAACTTGTATATATCTGACTTAGATCAATCATGGAAAGATTTCCCTATGTACCCTGTCAAACTAGGTCCTCTTACTTTGAATTGGATTGGTTTTGCAGACAATGGGCCTCATTACAACTCAGGCGGTAAGGGGTTTACGGCAGCGTTAACAGCGCCGACCCTTACCGCCTGAGTACGAGGTCCCCTAGCGCCATGGTGCTTTTAACACCTGCTTTTAGCAGGTGTTAAAATCCATGGCGCTAAGGGACCATGGAGTTAATTACGCCACCGTAATTTACGGTGGCGTAATTAACGCCTTCCCCACTCCCATTATGCCCTATGGGGCAAAAATGGGAATGGGGAAGGGTAAATGGGGATTGGGGACTTACCGCCCCGCCTAGGTCGGAATGGGGCGGTAAGTCCGCCAACCACCATGGCATAAACGTAGTTTACGCCATGGTGGTAAAGTCACGGCCCAGGCGGTAACTTACCGCCTGGGTCGTAATGAGGCCCAATCTGCTGTTCGTTGATCGGACACCATGTGGGCTCCAAAATAAACTAAACCTGTTTGCAGGCTTCGCTCAACAGCATATTCTTCAAGCAAACCCTTCCAAAAGTCATATCCCAACCTTTACAGAAGGGAAACGCAAAACCTCAAGGTTTGCTTGGAACTTGGAAGAAATACCGATTATGTATACACCTACAATACGATATCTTGGTAACACACTAACCAATAATTATTCTGTAGAAATGTGGAAAGCTACATTAAATAACAAAAGCAAACCTCTCACATCACAAATGAAAATTATCTTTCATAGATATTGTAAGTTCTCCCTGCTACCCCTTATTCAGTTTTATTTGCTAAAAGTAGAACCCATTATTGTTTGTGGGTTTGATATATGCTTATTTGAGATGGATGCCTTTTTAGAGATGTTACAGGGTAGATTATGGAAAATGGTATTCGGGTTGGCCTTATCAATTCCAAATGTCATTATATGTCATGAACTTGGTCTTCTCCCCCTTTCTGCTAAATGGAATTGGCTCTTAATGAACAATCATGCTAAAATTATACAGCCGCCTAGAAATTCCATGTATGAGGAGTTGCACCTTATGTATATTGATGCAAAATCTCCATCCATTAAGAAAAATCACACAAAACATCAATACGGTTCTTGAGGCAATTCTGGTAACAAATGAAGACTTATGTGCTAAATTGCCTGCCTGCAAATGTAAATTTCAAAAATATCAATGGTGTATCCTTAAGGATAAAGTTTGTGGCTATAAATCTTTCACAGAATATCGCACATTTCTCAGAAAATGGGCGGAGAGGCCAATATATATCCTCAAATATCCATGCCATAAAGTTTTTTTTATTTTTAACTTTTTTTATTAATATACTGTGTTATAGTTTACAAAAGAAACTTTTCACACTTACAAAATTAAAATACAAATTGCGGTATTACAATAAAAGTGACTCTACATTTCTATGAAATCACATTAAAAAGAGAGAGAGAAAAAAGAAAAAAGAAGAGAATATTCAAAGCAACTTATCTCTTCACAATAAATTTTGCACAAAAAATTCCAACTTACTAACACAAAACACACAAAAATCTAGTGATTGCTAACATGCCTACTAAAGGCCTTGTAAAAGACAAAAGTATGAGATGTTACTGTTATCAAAATTTCAATGCACATAATGCTCAGTTTAGATCATTTTCATAGCACTTCATTTTCTGCGCAAGTTCATCTTCGATTTTAAATAGTAGTCTAGCCAAGGCACACATGAAGGCAATATGAGGATTATTCAAACATTTATACCATAGGATTTCACGTTCCCAACATTTTTGTCTCCCAAAAGCGTAATTCTTTCTTTTTCAAAATACCTGCAATAAATAACCAGAAGTTTCCTTTTGTGGATTTATCTCACAAAAGTGACAAGTATCTGAACCAAAATGCAACCACTGACTGATACTTTCTTTTGAGTGTAATTGATTTAGGCGGAAACACATGTAGATTTCCCGTACTTTGATGTCTGGGAAACACTCTATGTACATCAGCCTCGGAGCTTTTTTGTGTATATGTGAGGCAAACTCTTTATACAGCTGATATGAACCAATTTTATCCTGAGAGTCGACCCAGTCCATTTGATACAACATTTTTTTGGAGTAACCCACTCTCGTTGTTATATCTTCTTTATTGATGTTAATTCGAAGAAGGGCAAGATCCATTCTTTTTTAAACAGTACAATTGAGGCAGGATTATCTAAAACCAACATCCTGGCAAACTCAACATGAATGGAATTTTGGGGGGACGCAACATTTTGACATACAAATTCATTTGACGCCACAAAAAGCACAACGACAAGTTTGACAAACCCAATTCTATGCGTATACATGCTTTTGGAACTTTTTTAGCCAGATTTAACACTTGTTTCCAAATGCTGCCTTGTACAGAGTTTAGCAAATCATCGATGTTATGCAAACACAGGTCCAAATTGTACAAGATTATTGGTTCAATCTTTAAAAAGTAAAACTGAAGAGCGGGATTTAAAGGAAATTTGCAAAACTTTTGATAAATTAATTTTAAGAGTGAAATCAAAGGTCTGACTTTAGCTGTTAAGAATTTGCACCATTTTTTTTTTGGAAAAGTAATTAGAAATGTCAAAACCTAGGTATTTGAGCATGGAAATTCTTTCCAGTTTGTGACTATTAAAGGTCCATGAATAGTGAGGAATTTTGCTTCACCCCCGTACAGGAAGCATTTCATGCATAACATCACCCTGCCTGTTTATTCGAATCTTGAAATATGTTTCAGTATGTAGAAGGGCAAATAGCTGCATAATAGTTGCCATAAAGTTAGAAATATGGATATGCGCAAACATTTTTAGCAATTTCCCACCAATGAAAAAATCCAATCTTGGGACAAAAAAATGATCAACGGTTCTACTGGTTACTGTCGGTTTTGTAGTAGAACACAAGAGAAAGAAACACTTCAGCATCTTTTTAAGTACTGTGATTATTTTGAGAACATCAGGATCATAATATTTGACACCTATCTTGTAACCCGCTCAGAGCTCTCCAGAGAGTCTACTTGGAATAGATGCATGTGGGGTAATAGCCAAATACTGATTCTTAATTTGCCAGTGATTCTTGGTCTTATAGAGGAGAATCTTGTTTGAAAAATTGAAAATATGGTAATATACGCAAGTCTCCTAAAATGATTGGAGATAGACAAATGTGATTATCGCGAATGAATTAGATCTCAAAATGTATCATTGTTTATCTGTATTCTATGTTGAAGGGGAGGAGAGAATGTATACTTGTTGAGTCTAATCCCTTTTTGTGGCATTATATGGTTTTAATTGTTTGTTTTGATTGTTTTATGTATTTTCAAGGTTTTTATCTTATCCGATCAATCTTAATGTTAAGACTTTATATGTTTATTTTAATTTTAAATCATATGAAAATTACTTTTTGTAAAGGTTTGTTGTAAACCAATCACAATAAAAAAATAAAAAAAGAGTTCACTATGGGACTTTAGACTTCATCCCTTCTCATTAGCATCCCTCAGCCGGGTTCACTCCTGCCGACTTTCACCATGTGGGATTCACTTCCCGTTCTTCACAATTATCTATTGGTCAAAGAATTTTGACGGTACAGCAGATTTTACAAGACCCCTGTATGACCACTTTGACCTCTCTTTGCCTCTTCCCATGGTCTTCTGGTTATGGTAGTCTCTACCTTCAGATAATCGCCCAGAGTTTTCTGCGTGACCACCCACGTGGTGCTGGATGCCTCTGTTGCAAGCTTTTCCCCCACTTTCTCAGTAGTTCCTTTGCTTGTTCAAAGTTCAATTAACAGCTTGCTCATTTCGTTCAACACAGTTCGGTTTCTTTATTGGCTTTCCCCTCGACTCACTGATTGTGATGAACTGCTCTGCTTTCTTGTCTGTAAAGTCAAGGCCGGTACTATTGGGCCGTGCATCTCTCCCCGGCTTGGCTGTCAGCAGAGGAGGCGCCCAGGCTCAGTTGACATCTGCTGCAACACACGCTGGCTATCATTCGCGGTCTTCCGATTCCTTCTCTTGAGGCTTCACAGGACTTTGTTGATACGGGCAAGGTCACTTCTTCCCTTGGTATCCTCTCGACTTGCACCGTCTTTCGCCTCTTCTTGAACTGCTGTGCTGAGTTAGCTCTCACATCGTGTGATTTGCCTTGCTCATAGGGTGCTGTCGTGCTCCATCTTTTATCCCTGTGGGGAAGGGAAAGTGCTGTCAGGTGTATTTGTGATTCTGGTCTATTGCTTGACTTTGCCTGACTAGTATTGGGACATGTCAGGTAAATGGCTCTGGTGTTACTCTGTTGTCTGGCGTGTTGTGCGATAGCATTCATGTTGGAAAAGGGGGGCAGTGTTTTGGAATATCCTACATGATAGGATGGAGAAAAGGTGTTGAAAGAAGGGGATACCGCGTCTCACCCATCGGTGTCCCACTCCCCAAGGACCCCCATCTAGGTGATCTTCCCTCACTAGTCCACCCCCAGAAACTGTATCCAATAGTGATGGCCGTGTCCTGGCCACCTGGATGACAAACTCCCGTGGACTAGCCAGGGAGGCACAGTCGGGTTTGTCAAAGGTGCCACACCAAATCGGCCCACCCGACTGCCATGAGAAAGGCGATATCTTTCTCAGGTAAGAGCAGGTTGACTTCCTCCAACCTATCATCTTCATCTGCTCCTGTCAACGCAAAGCATACTCCTTTGGGGCAGAGGATCCCAGCGGCGGCTTCACAGGCCATACAGAATGCTGTTGACCCTTACCTTTCGAGGGTCACATTACTATGTATGTACTGTGAAGCAACGATCTGCAGAGGGGGCAGTTTTTGAATGCTATTCGAGGCTGCGGTCAAGGAGCATGAGAAACACTGCCACCTACCTTATTAAGGCCCATCCAACGTCTTCCTCTCTCCACCTGCCCCTTCGTCCCTGTGGTTGGTGTCCCTTCTCTCCCTTCCCTCCCCTACCTTGCCTCTTGTTAAAAAAAGCCAAAAGAAATTACAAAACCAAAAAAACACACAAAAAACGGTTCCTTTAGGAGCTACCTTTCACAATTAAAAAGTAGAAGTGAGAAAAAATTCCAGGGGTGGGACCGTTGAAATCATTTTAATAGTTTTGCGTTCAAAAAGGGTGGCTCTTAAAATAACCTTTTTTTCTGTTTTTTTTTGGATTTTATAAACTGAACTAAGAAAACATTTTACTGAATTTCATTATTTCTTGTCACTTTCACAAAAACTGCTACAAAGCATTTTTAATGTTTTCCCCAAAAATTGGATTACCCACATAAGTTAGATGGACTCCATCTCTCCGAAAAACATTGGTCCTATCAAATTTAATTTTCTCATTACCAAACAATGTCATGCCAACATCTCGCACAAAAGCACACACAGCTTTATTGACGTTGCGCCTTGTTTTTCTATTTGTGCAGCAAATGAACTTGAGCGCATCCACATCTGTCTCTGGTAAATGCATGAAAACATTATTTTCGTATTAGGGACCATTTCCTTCAATTTTCCCAATGTCTTCTTCATTGCAAACTGCAATGACATTCCAGTCACGTTCCCCAAACTCTTCCCTCCTCAATGATCAATAATAATGTCTGGATGTTTCAATTCATCATATTTGCACAAAATGGGAGGAAGTCCACCCACCTCATACCTCGTACTCCATACAGAACACTTGCAATTCATGGAATCCAAGATTTTTGGCTATTCCACAATGCTCAGCATACACTTTCAAACAATGGATCCAAGAGAACCCCAAAATCCAAACACTGTGCCTGCTGAAAGACATTGCCATGGTCATTTTCAGTCCTCTCACTGATCCTAGTATCAAAACTCCTGGTACCCTCTCTTCCTCTACACCACACCCAAGAAACCTGATTGGCTGATCCTCTGATGCCCGCGGACACTCACAACTATCTGCAGTCTCCAAAGTCCCCTTACCATGCCAGGCGACCTTAAAAGACCCAGTTGTGGCACGGGCCATACACAGACTACCTTGGTGTGCGTTCACGCCGCAGCCAGAGAAAGGGGTGAGGGGATTAAACACAATGGGCCTCATTACGACCCAGGCGCTAATGGGTTAACGGCGCCGCAAAAGGCTCCGGCGCCATTAACCTATTAGCGCCTAATTTCGAGGTCCCTTTGCGGGATCCAACCTTAACGGCTGGTTTTACCAGCCGTTAAAGTAGGGACCCGCAAAGGGACCTTGGTGCTAAGTATGGTGCCGCACCATACTTAGCGCCTTCCCCATTCCCATTGAGCCCTATGGGGCAAAAATGGGAATGGGGAAGGGCCATGGCAGCATGGGGAATTACCACCCCGCCAACCTCGGAATGGGGTGGTAATTCCCCATTCCGCCATGGCGGAGTCGGTAAGTTACCGGCATGGACCATGGTGCTTTTAGCACCATGGTCCAACGCCTGGGTCGTAATGAGGCCCAATGTAAGTTATTTAATCTTTAGTGGTGGCTCTGAAAATACATTTTTTTATTTTTGGCGGGTTTGTTAACAAACACCTTTTTTCTTTTCTTATTTTCTGCTTTTATGTACCGGAACGTTTTCAATGCATTCCTAACATTGTAAAGGTAAATTGCATTTCTGACATCTGTGAAATGAACTATATCTTGACAAAATAATTCACACCATCAGAAATTATATTATCATTCTCAAAATATGACATTTCTGTAGCATATAAAAAAAGCAGATACAGCTTTATTGACAAACTGCCTTGATTCTTCAATTTGTGAACTGAAAAAGTGTGTTGGACAGCTCCATGTTTGCCTCTGATTTATTTCAGAAAAAATAATCTTGGCAGCAGGAAACAGTTCCATTATGCTTTCCAAGAAATCCTTCAGCGCAACTTGTAAATACAATGGAGTCACACACCCCAAACTGTCCCTTCAACAATGCACAATTACAATGTCTGGACATTTAAAGTGAGCCATACTCTCACATAATGAAAACAAGCTTGCCCAGTTTAAGCTACAAACTGCATGCTACAAACCTTCCACTTCTGCAATCCAATATTCCTAAGGATGCCACGATTTTCGGAATACACCTTCACTGACTGCATTGAAGAGTCCCCCAGAATCCACACAGTCTGCCTTCTCAAACACATAGCCATAGCCATTTACAGTGCTCTCACAACTCCTGCAAACAAAACTCCTGCAACCCTCTGTTCCTGTACACCACACCCAACAAACCTGATTGGCTAATCCCTACAGTCCCCTTTCCATGCCAGGCATCCACAAAAGAACCAGATGTGGCATGTGCTGTACGCGGATTTCCGCTGTGTCCGCAGATCCAGTAGGACAGGGGCAGACTTCTACCCTTTCCAATTTCATGTTCTCAACACTCTCCTGTTGGCAGCTTTAAAAGAGTCGCACATCCATCCACCAATCACATCCAAAACCTCCACCCCCAACCCTGTCATCTCACTTCAACACTTCAGATGTACACTTGAGTTCTCAGAGTATATATCTCCTGTTAATGAAAGCCATCACATCAAAAACTACTGTGTAACTGTACAAGATTTCCATTTCTTTCAGAAATATATATACATATAGAGGGCTCCTGCTACTAACCCTGTAATCTTCTCAATACATATATTCTCTTTTGTAACCACTCTAGCAAATGCCCTGCTTTGAAGCACTCATCACCTGCTCACATGAAGCATCAAATACTGAGAATGCTCTTTGCTTCAAAATGTTTCCTTTTACAAACATTGTGATGAAAGTTAAAAAATGCATATGTGCATTTATAGCAGCACTGGGTAACTGTTTCATAAAATAAAGGAAAAACCGATAAAATAGATCTTTAGACCATTTTTATGTGGCACTTAGTGTCTGCCAGTTTAATACGTTGCCAGCACATGCACATGCATACATCCCAATCACCCATTCCATTCTATAGGTGCTTATTAAGTCTTTATTTTTTCCTTTGAATTCTGTCACTTCCAACTGACTTCACCCATTGTAAAACTCAAACTGCAAGTCCCAGAATGCAAAGAAAAATACATGACTGAACTTCAAGATTTGAAACTGTGACATGTATTTCAAACAAACATACAAAATGCTGTGCTTTTCAAAATATGTTTCTGGGAAGCATTTTTAAGAAAGTTAAAAAATGCATATCTGCATTTGTAGCAACTTTTTCATAATAGAAAGTTAAAGTAGATCAAATAGGTTTGTACACCATTTATATAATTGGCACTGAGTGTGTGCCAGTTTAATATATTCACAGTACATGTATACTTCCTAACGTAACCCATTTCAATCTTCAGCTGCCTATGCAGTCCTACTTTCTGCTCTACAATCTGTGACCTGTACTCCAACTTTCGTAATGGGAAAAGTGGAAATACAAGTGTCGCAACGCAAACATAAAATCTAGGATTACATAAACACCTACAGATTATAATGCATCATGTTGGCGAGTATGCATATACTCCTAACATATTAAACTTCCACACACCAATTGCCATTTAAAGGTGTACTACAAATCTTTTCCATCAACTTTTATTCTCTTTTACAAAACGTTACAGAGCTTTTATAAATACACATACACATTTCTTAACTTTCTTGAAAATGCTCCTAAAAGTAACCATTTTTAACCATTCACCCAATTTATTAACTGTTTTCCCCACCACTCCTCCTTCCTTCATATATAACACCCTTGCTTACTAAAAGTACTTCACCATCACCACATATCTCCACTAACCTTCTTTTACAATTACTAGAAGGAAGCACATTACTGAAGACACCAAACAAAAAAAAGAATACTCTTCACATCCAACAAAGTGAGTACATTAATGTACCATGTATATGTATAATTATAGCAGCACAGCACCACTATGTATAACCCCAGATTACTCTTTTCAAAGTAACATTTCTTTCACTCTAGCTCATTATATTCCACCATTCACACTTTTACTATTCCCATCTACACACCACCATTGCAACACACACTCTGTGGCTTAAAACAGCACAATGACCCTACAGATTCCATCACACCACCACTCCCTTACTCACTTAACCAACACCATCACACCTCTGCAGATTCTTACTCTCACAACCGTCCCAAACACACCCAATATACCACCTCACAATCAAACACCACTTTTATATTGCCACTTCCGAAAGCTCTCCAACAACTTAACTTGTACGAGAGCATTATAATCCAAACACTGCTCCCATTTCAAGTTATAATACGCCTTCAACCGAAATCAGCCAAATGACATCCACCGGAGTTACTAAAGGTCATATGTGGCACAGTAGTATATTTGCCATTAGATCTGAAAGAAAATGGACAAACTCTAGGAGTAGAACGACCAATAGATCAATCTTCGATTGTACTAGTTAATATTGTGCCAACAAAAGACAAAGGGCCTCATTACATGGTAGGCTGTAAGGGTTTACCAGTACCGGTAAGGGCACCGGTACCGGTAAACCCTTACTGCCTTACTACGAGTTCCCTTTGCGGGACCCGACCTTAACAGCTGGTTTTACCAGCCGTTAAAGTAGGGTGCCGCAAAGGGACCTCGGTGCTAATTACGGTACCCCAATTTGCGGTACCGTAATTACCACCTTCCCCATTCCCAGTATGCCCTATGGGGGCAAAAATGGGAATGGGGAAGGGCGTTGGTGAATGGGGAATTACCGGCCCCGCTGACCTTGGAGTTGGCCGGTAATTCCGCCATCCACCAAGGCGGACACGTTAAAATACCGGCGGCAACCATGACGCTAACAGCGCCATGGTTACCGCACAACCTGTAATGAGGCCCAAAATAATTTGACAACAACTAGTCGACTTAAACAAAGTTAGACAAGCCCTACAATATCTAAAAGAAAATAATGAATGCTACAAAGATATAAACATAGACGAAAACCTAAGAGAAACCACCCACATTATTCCAGACTCACCAGCAACTGGCCAATTTGAACGTGTAGATCCTGTCACTGCAGCCAACATTTTAGACGAGTATTCAATTCACCTCCTCCACTAAAAAGACACCATTGACGATGCATTAGAAACATATCAAATGCACCCCAAAGGATCCCCAATGATCATATGGGAAAAAAGTGTAGAAGCACGTTATTTAACTCTACTCTTTCCCACAGGAAAAGGATGAAGATATGATGAAAGGTCCACACAAATTAGTGCATCAGAATATCGGTCTTTAAGAATGTATTCTGAAGTCCCCAGATTCAGACAAAATGTGGAATACATTTTCCACCTCGTCTTTGAAAGTAAACTAGTAACTCTATGTTATGGAGTTGCACACACATTAAAAACAGGCTCTAACTTTTTAAACCTATCCGCTACCCAACGGCTTAAAAAAATAAAAGACAAAAATGAAGTTTTGCAGTCAAGTATCACAAATCTTTTGGCAAACATGCATGGTACAAAGGAATATTGGTTCCGACATCACGCTGATGCATGTTGTATGCTAAGGAACGTAGGCCCACCCACATGGTTTGTTACTTTAAGTTGTGCAGAGTATGCATGGGATGACTTGCACGACTTCTTAAGTAACTGCAAACCAAAACAAAGACAGATATAAAAACACCAGTAAAACTCTGTTCGCTTGACCCTGTCACGGTATCAAGGTACTTTCACCATCTCTTCATCACTATGCTGCACTTGACCTGCAATAAAACTACCCCTCTACTCGGAGAATTGCAACACTTCTTTTGGAGAAAAGAATATCATTCCAGAGGAGCACCACACATCCACATGCTTTTGTGGATAAAAGATGCTCCTAAATTTGGCCATGATAGTGATGCCACTGTTTTATAGTTTATTGAAAAATACATTATCTGCGACATCTGTAAGGGACTCATGGTGGCAACAGTAAAGACTGACACAATTGATCACAGTTCAAGGGTGTTTATTGAGCCTTTTAAAGGGTGAGATGAATGCCTAATCTAAACCTAAATCTAAGATGGGAACGAGCTTCGACCATCAAATAATAATATGGCAGGCCTAGTGGTGTCTTGTCAAATAAAAAGGTCCTATACTAAAAAACCTATTGCCAATCGTTACTTCTAAATTACAAAAAGAGTGTGGGATAATGTTCACCAGAAAAGAAAGAAGTGTTCACAAAATGATAAGTCAGGATGGTTTGGCTGGGTCTCCCTTCCCCACGTTTTAAGTATGGGACAAGGCGGGACTTCAGAGCACAGTCTCTTGCCTTAGAAAGTTTGCTGATTCAAAGTAACAAACAAACAAAAGTTCTCTCAGTGATCTTGCACCTTGGGCATTTGTTCTTCGCCCAGATTTCTCAATGACAAACAAAATATGACAAAAAAAAGTTATTTGGGTAATTGCTCCTCACCCCTGGGATCTCCCTCTGCTGGACTCGGATCCTCCTTACAAAAATGGGCCTCCCTTTGTCGGATTCACTACGGCCTTTCTTCAACACAGTTCATGTATTCATAATACAGTTCATATATTGCTCAGTTTTATCAGAAAGCATGGTTTCTTTCTCTTTAACTTTCTTTTGGCATCCCTCCGTCGGGTTCACACTTGCCAATTATCACAGTTCATAATCATAGTGGAAAGTGGGGTTCCGTTCCCCTAGCTTTCTTCTTGCAACGGGTCAGAGACTTTCGGTTGTGCAAGGGATTTGACATGACCCTTGTAAGACCACTTTGACGCCTCATACCACCCTTTCCAAGGGACTTCTGGTTGTTGTAGTTTCAGAAAAAACACGTGCCGGACAGAATCTTTCAAATGATCGCCCATGTGGCACTGGATCCCTCTGCACCTGGACCTCAACTGGGCTTCAAACATACACTCAAGTCCTTTTTTCTTGCGTTCAAAATGTTGCTACTCACAACCTTGGGTTTAACACAGTTTGGTTGGATATCTGCTTCCTCCGACTCACGGGCTGTGCTGAAGCCATTGGCTTCTTTGTTCTCTGGAGTCTAGGATAGTACCACGGTAGCCAGTTTGCTTCTCCACCTGCGTTATCAATGCAGGAGGCCCCCACGTACCATTGACACCAACTGTAACTCCCGGTCTTATGATTTCCCTTTCGGAGGCTTTGCGGGTCTGAGTTAAAAAGGGCAAGGGCAATTCCCCCTTCGTTGTCCTTCCAGGTCTCACCGCTTTTCTTCTCCCTTTGTACTGCCAGTTTGGTTTAGCTGTCTCCTCATGCATTCAGCCTTGCTCAAAGTGTGCTTTTGTGCTTCGCCTTTTATCCATGTGGAGAAGGTAAAGGGCCATCAGGTGTGCGTGGTTATTGCCAATTTCCTGACTCTGCCTGATCCGAGTGTTGGGGCATGTTGGGTACACAGCTCTGGTGCTAGTCCATTGTCTGTTACTGTGTAAGAAAGTGTTTGTGTGGAAAAAGGGGGGTAGAGTTTCTAGATATCCTACAGGGTAGGATGGAGAAAGATTCTACAGGGAAAGGGATACCGGGTCTCAACCCTCAGTGTCCCACATCCACTCCCCAAAGACCCATCGCCCAGGTGATCCTCCCACACTGGTCCACCCCCATGAACTGGATCCGATAGCGATGACCGTGTCCTGGCCACCTGGTTGACAGATCTCCGGGGACTAGCGGGTGAGGCACCTTCAGCTTTCTCACATACCCCCCTCCATGAGATGTAGACACATCTTCTTCACAGGACAGGAAATCTACATTACCCTGGTCTTTCCCTTTCTGGTGTTCCACCATGAATCAGTAGGGCTGCAGGTCTAGAAACCATTGCATGACACCTGGGTTTGAGTCTTTGCATTGGCTAGTCCAAACTAGGGGAGAATGGTCAGTAACTAATGTAAATGTTCTTCCCAAGAGGTAGTATCTAAGGTAGATAATTGTCCACTTGATGGTGAGGGCTTCCAATTTAAGCACGGAGTAATTGTTTTCACGTGGGAAGAGTGTCTCACACATCCCTTCAAAAACCACAGATAGTGCCATACATACACAAGTCGTACGCTTCCAAAAACATAAGTGTGGCAAATACTGCCGATGTACATATAAAAACAAATACAAATACTATACCACATGTTGCAAATAGCTTGATGTCTTCTGTTAGACACAGCGTAAAAGGCAAATGCCCTATAAATACATACAACATTAAAAGGGAGGAAGCATCCAAGTACATCAGTGATTACAATGCAATCATTGCCCTTTTGTGGAATGCAAAGATATACATACAATACGTTGCAGACAATTCGACTGCAGTTGCAAGATATGTCACAGCCTATCACACCAAAGCTGAGAAAACAGAGCTAAAAGACCTCTGGGATGACATATCATCTGACAAAACACTATCACAAAAATTGTACAGCTTTGTAATAAAAATGCTCTCCCATAGAGAATGCAAGTGCTACGAAGCTGCAGACCATTTAACAGGTACAACCTTATATGGCAAATCTGAACACATTGTCTTGCTGAGCCTTGGACCAGCTTCATCACTAAAAAGAGTACTAAAGTCCTACCAAGAGATAGAAAAAATAGCCACAAATGATCCCAACAACCAGGACATTTAAGAAAAAATGTAATTGACACATACTACCCAAACAGAATTACTGCTTTGGAAAACATGTGTCTAAATGACATTGCCAAAAAACTACACCTACAAAAACAATGTCACACCAAGTGACACAACTGCCAAATATTCAGTATCAACTTGTGAAGGAAGCCTAGTGAAACTCACCAAACCTAGTCTAATTAATCATATAAAGTCATAATTTAAATCTCCAAAATATAGAGAACTGTATTACATTGCCCTACTCCAACCTTTTAAACCTTGGAGAAAAGAAAAAAGAATTATTAGGTGACTATGACTCATTTGAAGCTGCATTCAAAGCAAATGAAAGCAGTATAACAAATGACAATTTCAAACAATACAAAAAAATGTTGGACAATTAACGCCAAGAGGAAGAAATTGAAGCTCAACTAGACAAAATACTTCTGTGGGCAGTCAACATTCCCTTAGAGGAAGCCAAGAACCACTTGGAGAACCACTCATTCTAGATGAAGCAGAAATAGCCATGACTGGGGTAGAAAATACCATGTATCTATATAAACAATATGAGGAAGACTTGTCAATGCTCGAATCACAGCTAAATGATGAACAACTCACCATTTATCTAGAAGTCACTCGAGAAATTGAACATGGTTTTCAATATGAAACCAAAACCTATAGCTGCAAAAGTTATAAACCTCTGCTCCTCTATGTAAGTGGTGCTGCTGGTTCTGGTAAAACATTCTTAATTAAAATAATCATCACATTTCTACAAAACTTAACAAACAACAAACTTTTCGGCTGAAGTAACAGCCCCCACAGGTTTAACTGCCTACAGCATAGGAGGTGTAACATTATACCGACTACTGCTCCTCCTCATACAACACCAAAACAAATTCTAATACTACATATTATCAGCAGAAGCTGCTACTGAGGTACGCAGAATTCTAAAACAAATAAAAGTGCTCCTGATAGATGAAATAAGCATGGTTTCCAACCTCATGTTGGCTTTAATTCATTTCAGAATGCAAGAAGTCCTAAAAACCAACTGCGGAGACCTCCTACAGTTAACACCAGTGGAAGGTCAATCTATTTTCAAAACATTAGGACACAAACAATGCCACAATACCCTCTGCAGCATTTGAAATGTAAATCTCTGACAAAATATTCACTACAGAGAACTCAAAACATGTGTCAGTCTGCAGACCTCACCTATGCTAACATTTTAAAAAGTATTAGAAGTGGTCTGCTTACTAAAAATGCAAAATCCATCTTAAATAGTAGACTCATCCATGAGCTATATGGACGAAACACATCTGCTCCTGATGTCATGGAACAATTAACTCAGCAAAATCTAAAATGCATGTTCTTAATGCTAGCTCTTGCAAGCTGTAGTCAATTCAATGAGACAATCTTGATAAAAGAAATGCAAGCCATACTGAATATCAGCTCCACAAACAAACTAGAAGTGCACAGCATAACACTTCCTATGTGTCAACAAGCAACAGCACGACTAATTATCTTTGAAAAATGTATCTCCAACACAGCTGGATTGGAACAAATATTGACTTTGTGTCTAAACTGCAGAGTAATTCTAAAATGTAACCTTGATGTAGAACAATGTTTAGTCAATGGAGCAATTGGTACAGTTGTTGGCTTCCAAACATATCTACATGACAACAACATTCACTTGCAGAAGTTAAATAAATTGGCCGGACAATAGCATGTTTCCTTCTTTTCAAAGACATGTACGTATGCAGAGAGCAATTTTCTCTATCTCTTGCATATGCTGTCAATATTCAAAAATCACAAGGTATAACCCTAGATCAAGCATTAATTGACATTGGCAGCACAGTCTTTATAGAAAGTATGAGTTACATAGCACTTTCACATCTGCATGCACTCATTGGTCTATTCCTAGTTAACTTTGATGCAAACAAAGTAAATTCTGACATTCCTTGCATCCTGGAATACAACAGGCTATGAGCACTATACATCCCCATCTAGATATGTACCCTGTACCTCAAAAAAGAAACCTTTAAAAGACAAGTAATACAAACAAAAGCTATACCAGATCTCCCAACAATACTGCTAATAAATCAACAACCAACTCCTTCTGCATCAAATACAACCAGAAAACTGTCTAATACAAAGTCAACTGCACGGCCATCAAAAAAGAAAGACACAAATGTCTCTTCTGCAGAAAGATCTGCAGGCCCATCAAACGATCCACAAACAGAACTTTCTGGTCCGTTTAAATTCAGCAACACAACTGGAATAAATTGTTATGTTAATGTGACAATGAATCTTCTCTTTAAATTGCCACCAATTGTTCACAACATTTACTTAAACGGCTTGGACCAGTTGTGTTTGCAAATGCTCATCCTTCATAGAAATGCCACAAATAATCCTGACAACACTTATAGTGTCTCGGGTATAAAGCAGGAATTGGACTACTGTGCAAGGATGGTAGAATGTACCATAAACACACAAGAAGATCCACAAGAATTCCTAATGTACTTACTAAAAGTACTAGAAATCCAAAACATCCCTATACATGAGATCTTCCAGATTTCATACATGTGGAAACATAAATGCACTCTCTGCAACTATGTTTCACAAGACCACATTCCTAATGAACGATTTGTATATGTATCCATACCAAATTCTGAATACATTCCATTTCACCAGCTTCTGCGAAATTCAAATCATGGCATATTATGCCCTTTTTCCAATTAAGACAAACGTTCCACCATACAAATAAACTCACATAGCCAATATGTCATACTAATGCTTCTAAGGTACAATGCACATGGTACCAAAAATAACTGTAAGCTTACAGGCTTCATACACAGCCAAGTATCTCTTGGAAAGAAAACCTTCACAATAGAAGGTATAGTATACCACATTGGTGCCACAACCACTTTAGGGCACTACACTGCGCATGTCAAATAATTAAGTGGTTGGTTTGAATGTAACGATACCTCCGTTACTCCAAAACATAAGTTACTATCAAATTTAACAAAATTATTATTCCTTCAACCCAAATTTAGTCACTAAACTATAGCACAATTAACAGTTAGAATACACCAACAGGTATCTAACTACATCCATGATACTACAATAGTACTTTTCAAAGTCAATCCAGTTAGAATACGCCAACAGGTATCTAACTACTTGAAAAATACCCTTCATTCCAAAACACTTCAAATACGCCATCTCAATTCTTATACAACAAAACATCTAACCTCTAATGTAGTTAGAGTATGCCAACATGTATCTAACTACTTCAAGCATTGCCTTAATCACAACATACTTCAAACAAACATACTATCACCGTTACACTCACAGAACTGTAATAGTTTTTTTTTATCCAGTATAGATTTGTTTTCCCAGTGATCCAATGATAATTTAATGTCAGCACAACAGCAATGTGGCAAACACTAATGTTGTACTAAACATAGTACTTAGAATGTACTGTTTATGAGGGTCTAAAAAAATGCATATGTAAAATTGCATACAATTACAGCTTTTAAACTATCCTGCTTAACGAATTGTACAGTTTCGTTCCACAGAAAATAAAACAGTGATTACAACTTCATAACGCTATCAAACTAATTAACATCATTCCTCCATATTACAAACACTTTGTACTCCAACTACATTACCTATAATTACTATAAACATATTACTACTATGGTGATTCTGGCAATACTCCTACTATATTCCCTATAATAACTATACACATATTACTACTGTGGTTGTTGTGGCCAGTGGACATATTCTTGGGGCCATGGCCTGCAGCCATGCCCTCCAGAACCTGGCCACGGGCCTCAACCACCACAATACAATTAACTATATAACAAGTTCGTACCATACGTCATCAACTAATAAAACATACTCTGACCCCCTGCAATCGAAATGATGTTCGTGGACACTGAAATAAATCGTGGGCTCGGCTGCATTTCCAAACCCTTTTGTCACCAATGAAACAGCTCCACATTACCTTCATTCCACTTCCCTATCATTTCTATGCCCTCTTTTAGTCATCAAATAACCCCAAATGTCTTTCTCAAGCTATCCGTTCATGGCACCCTCCTCAAACTACTGCGCTGTTCGCAGACAGCTACCACACCTGCCCAATCTTTTTCCACCTACAAAAATAGCCCCATATCATCTTTTTTCCACTGCCCCACCTTTCCCAGCCCCTCTTTACACCACCAAATAACCCAAAATGTCTTTTCCAGACTTTTTCCACAGTGTGCTGTCCACGGTCGCCGGCGGCTGTCCGCGGATCCAACATGGTGGGCGTTTCCAAAAATATGACGCACCTCACGCTTTTCACAATCCAATCAGCGGGCACGTCCAATGTCTAGGCACCTGATGCCGCCCTCTGGGCCAATCGGAGGCCTGTCTATGGACCGAACAGGGAAGTGAGTCGTGGACTGAACCCAGATATCACTCATATTTTTGTAACTACTTTTTGGTCATTTAAAAAAAACGACTGGACGGATTTGCACCAAATTTACAAAAGCACGCTTTTGGGACCAAGCCGCTGCTCCTGCCACATATTTGGTGAAAATACATCTGTCGGTTTGGGCTGAATGCGTGAGCAAGATTATTTTTCCATTGCATCTATGGGGAAAAACCACACATTTTGGGACCCCTCCTATTACTTTGCCCCCCCCTTAATGAAACCTCGCCAAGCTTCACTGAATCAATCTGACAGGGCCATATTCTTTATTTGTAAAATTCTGTGAGGATTCCTCCAGCGGGGGCGAAGTTATAAGCAGCCCTAAAAGTGTTCTTCCTATGGGTTGAGAAACTTAACTATAACTACAGGGCCACTACCGCAGGCCCTGTAAAAAAAACAGTAGTGGCTGTGTAGTTATGGTTAAGTTGCTGTTTCCATTGTAAGAGCACTTTTTGTGTGGCTTATAACTCCGCTGTCCATGGACGAATCCTCACGGAACTTTGCAAAAAACGTATATGGCCCACTCTGCATTTATTTGCAAAGTTTGGTGAGGTTTGGTCCAGGGGGGGAAAAGTTGTAGGGTGGGTCCCAAAACGTCTTTTTTTCCCATAGACTGAATGGGGGAAAAACTTTGTGCATGCCTACAGGCCAAACCGCTGGACGGATTTTCACCAAGTTTGCGGCAGGGGTGGGGCTTGGTCCCGAAAGTGTGCTTTTATAAATTTGGTGACAATCCGTCCAGTAGTTTCCTTTTAAACGATCTAAAAGTATGTCTCTAAAAATTGGTGATATCTATGTCTGCTCCGCGGTTACACTTCCCTGTTTGCTCCGCGGACAGGAGACCGATTGGCTAAGGGGCTTACGTCTTGACCGCGGACACGTGACATCTCCGCCAATTGGCAGCAGTGAGCCGTGATTTGCATCAGGTTGTTTGGATGCGCCTGACATCTCGGATCCGCCGACAGCGCGGCTGCGACCAGAGACGAAATGCTGTTTCCGAAACTGTGTTCATGATGTATTGATATGCTGTGGTAGTTGTGGCCAGCACCTAGAGTCTCGGGTGCATGGCCGAAGGCTGTGCACCCAAGAACTAAGTGAAAAGCAGAGTTATTAGCCACAACGGTTTTCACACACTATACACCCACACCTTCAACTATGTATGCCCTTACACCCAAGCCTCTAGCCTCTGGGCACAACCACTTCATCATATCACAGCTATAGACACACCAGGCCATACACCAAACAACAAAGTTATAAGCACTGCAATTATTTGTCACTGCACACCTATAGATTAAAATATGTATGGACAAAGACCCAAGACTCTAGGCCTGGCAACAAAAACTCCAGCATATCACAGCTATGCATACACCCGTATTATCGACCATCAAGGAGGTGGTTGTGGGAAGGACATATAGTCTTGGATGCATGGTCGAAAGCCATGCACCTAAGACCGAACTTGTACGTAGTGCAGTTAAAGACATGTGACCCCTTTACTGATTGGTTGAGGAACAGCGTGAAGTGCATGAGATTCTGTTGCTGCAGCCGGCATGTTTCGTTCGTGTTTTGGTGTACGTGGACATTGCCCCTAACGCATACAATCACAGCTAGCATTGCACTTGTTACACTTATGCAACACTGTTTTGGAAGGTGAGCGTTACTGAGGCTGGGATGGGCTGTGGCAGCAGTAAGTCAAAAAGTGGTGTTTTCATGTCACCAAAGTCATACGGTACAGTGGCAGTAGATGCTCAAAATACGGCAAAGAATCACTCTGTCTGTCTTGCAACGCTTCAACAATACTATTACTGTGAGACTGGCGTCCTACATTTTAAAATCTGAGACAGCCACCTGCACTATTTGCTGCCAACAGAGGTTCAGCACGTGTATGGGAGTAGCGATTCTCATGAATGGATTCTAATATGTTGTTGTAAAGTGAGAATGTATTTGCATTCTGAGTGAAGGTCACTTGATTTTCTTTTTTTGGTTTCCAGCACAGGAGCCACACATCCAACTGTACCCATAAGGGTCCATTGTTTTTTGACCTGAGGGAGTGAACATTTGCAACATATACCATTTGATAAGGTTATGTTTCAAAAACATTTGTAAGGCACATGAAATATCACTTCACTGAGATTCATTGAGCCAAAAACATTGCTGTCTGATTTCACCTAAACCAATGGAGGCATTACATATCATGTAAGTTGAATTTCGACGACTGCACGCCGCACTGAGTTTGAATTTTTATATTACCAGACCATTATTTTTGACAATATTACTGATTTATTACTTTTCTATGCAGTTGTTATTTTTTTCCCCCTTACCGAGAGTGCAAATTGCCCGTGTTCTCAGGCTATCCGTTCATTCACCCTTGTTGAACGCTAATATTTTCCCTTTAAAATGTCATGTTTGGCCATATCGGTAGCTGTATCACTTTGCACGTTCTGTTGGTCTTTTCTGAAATCACGAGGTGGCATTTGCAAATGCTTGCACATTACTTTTGCTTTGGTAGCTGCAATAGCATCTTTGTGTATAGTTGTCATTTTTTTTAAAAGTTATAGAGAGTGGGAATTGTTGACATTTGTAGCCTGTCACTAGCTGTACCCATGTTGAAACCTACTATTTACTTAAATTTGTTTGTATGGCAACTTTGATTTGTGTCTTAGTTCCTACGTTCTTTTTGTCTTTTTTTTCGTTGTTTGGTAAAGGTTGGTTATTGATACGTGTTTTCTTTACACTTTTCCCGACCAGCTACTTCCTTCCATACTGTGCATGTCATGGTTTCCAGTTGCCGAGTGATGGCTTCTTCAGCCGCCAAATGCAGTTGCTGGTGACCGGGTGCATGCCCGTAATAATTCTGTGGGATGATCGCGCCAGCCCACTTTGTCCGTACGCTGAAGTGTCTACTAGGAGAAACATAACATCTTTTACAGTGTTGAGGCCAAAAGGTCATGGTGACGTTTTGACAATATTTGCGGAAACAAAGGGGTTGCTTTATCGAAAACGCTTAATTTTTGTTTGGAAAGAAAACAACGTGTGCTTCACCATTAACATTTTCGATGACGACCGAAGAAACTAATTTATTATGTGATTGACAATGGGATTACTCCGATGTTCGTGCAGTTTATTGTGAAATAAAAGTACTTTAGAAATTCAAAAATGTTACTCTTTCTTTTAAAAACTAGTTTATTACTTCAAAATGTCAAGTGCTACATTGTACGTTCCTGTGTGTTAATTTTCAGGTGCTGCGTCACGGCACGTAGGTGCTTATGAGCGCATTTGGCTATGCTGGAGAGGATCGTCAAAGAGAAAGGTACTGCATATCACTAGGGTTGGTTATGTGAGGGTCAAGGGCGGCCATTATGTTTTATTGACGTCAGGCCCACTTATGTTAGGCAGCTGCAGCAATGGCAAACAGAACAGGATGAACATGCTCTGCTGTCAGATTTAGTATGTTTGTCAAAGAGGAAGAATTAGGTAAGGTACACTGCAAATGTTTGTGCTACATCAACGTTTCTGCAAACATACATGGATGCATCCTCGGTACAATCTTATCTTCTGACCTTTCGACCTGGGCACCTTATGAAAATATGTGTACGAAGGTGAGTTCTAATGCTCATGGTTTCAATATGTCTGCCATGATTGCGATTGAGGCCACAGAGTTTGTTGGGATTTATTTCCACACGTAATATGACAATTCATTTGGGCAGTCATTTGACAGTTTTGGGGAAAAAAACGTGGTGAATTTACTGAAAATGTGTCTACGGCAGATTGGTAATGCCCGAAAAGACTGGTGTTGCAGATGTTGCAGTGTTTTGGTGTTTGACAAGTGTCGCTCTTTCAATAAAAAACAATGCTACAACTTCAATGGCTGAGCGGTAGGCTGTACCTATGGGTAGTGGCCACAGTGTCGGGGTCATGGTATAAGGTCATGATGTGCGCATTGTGGCTACTGGCCATGACCTGAACGGAGAAAAGATAGCATTACAGTGGCAATATCCACCTGGGACTGGATTTGTGGTAAATTGTTGCACATAACCATACATTTCAATGGGAATAAAAATGTGCTCATGGCAATATGGTCACACAGTTTTCATTTTTTTTTGCAGACTGCAATGGAAAGCGAAGAAGGACTATGTATACAACACCCGGCTTTCCTTTCCATGGTGGCCATCTTGGAAGAGGATTTTATTTCTTAAAGCCGGACGCCAGAGGCGGCCCGCTTCAAGACACAAAATCATCTGTTTTAATATCACGGGTTACTGCTTTGGAAATGTACATTGCAAATGGCTTGCATCCCCCTTCTTAGGAGTGGAAGGGGGGGTTAATGATCCAGAGACCTCGTTTTGCACTTTCGGTTCCATTGCCCTCATAACTTGCCCTGCTGGCACTTTGTCCACCATTCCAGTCCCTGGAACGGAGGATGAACACTACAATATTCCCATTAGCGTACCAGAAACTATAAATGGAACTGTTTGAAAATATTATTGCGTCTATGTACTTTACTACGAAATATAAAGCAGATGCAGTGTATGCAGTTTTTTTTTCCATTCCTTTTTGTGACTGTGAATGGTGGGTCCCCAAGGAACATTTCTTTTGTGTATGTATGGCTTTTGTTTGGAAGGATAGCTAAAACCGAAAGTTTCGGACTGAACTGAGGAAAGGGGCAGCAAACAGTAATATGGAGGGGTAGGTGGAAGGTGGAAAATGTCTTTGATGTCCTGGGTGTTAGTCTTAGCAATGCACGTAGGTGGCGCAAGTTATGGTTGCTTAGCTTACCATAACTTGCGAATGTCAAGGGTTTTTCGGTTTGACTTTGAACCATAACATCCCATTAACTGTTTTTTTAACCGATATACACATATATATATATATATATATATATATATATATATATATATATATATATATATATATATATATGGAAGTGAACAAAAACAAAGCGCCTACACATGCGATATCATCAGTGATATCATCAATGACATTTGTGATGCCATCTGTCATGTCCTGGGTGTTAGTGTTAGCAGTGCACAGTGGGGCGGGCAGGTATGGTTGCTTAGCCTACCATAACTGGTGAATTTAAGGGGTTTTCGATTTTACCTAGAACCATAATGTGCCCTTAACAACGTTTTTTGTATTGAATTCCATAAGTTTTTAGTAGTGCAACTTAACCATAACGTCCCTTTAAAAAAGTTTTTTTTACTGAATATATATATACATATATATATATATATATATAGATATTACTTGGCCCACGGTAGTGGCCGTGTAGTTATGGTTAAGTTGCTAAACCCATAGGAAAAGCACTTTTTGGGGGGCTTATGACTTTGCTGTCCCTGGACGAATCCACACCAAACTGTGCAAAAAAAGAGTAAATGCCCCACTCTGAATTTCTTTGCAAAGTTTAGTGAGGTTTGGTGCAGGGGAGACAAAGTTATAAGGGGGGTCCCAAAATGTCTTTTTTTCCCATAGAGTGAATGGGGAAAAAACTTTGCTCACACCTACAGGTCAAACCGCTGGACGGATTTGCACCAAATTTGCATCTGGAGCAGCGGCTTGGTCCCGAAAGCGGGGTTTTGTAAATTTGGTGGAAATCCGTCCAGTAGTTTCTTTTAAAATGACCAAAAAGTAGGTGTCAAAGAAATGTGTGATAACTATGTCCGCTCCGCTGACACATTTCCCTGTTCGTTCCGTGAACAGGACACTGATTGGCTAATCGGTTTGCATCATGTCCGCGGACATACGACGTGTTCACTGATTGGCTCGTATGAAGCGTGAGGTGCATAGTATTGTTTTGATGCGTCTGCCATCTTGGATCCGCGGACATCCGTGGACAGCGCGGTGGCAAACGGGGAAAAATACAACTTTGGGGAGTGTGTTAGTGTGTAAGAGTGCTTGGGGAGGGTGGGGGAGAAAGAGATGGGTCAAATGCTGTATTTCTTTAGGTGGCAGGTGCCCCTGATGTGTTCGTCATGTCTGCGGTTACTGCGGCTGTCCGCGGACATAAAAAATGCCCATATAGCACAGTTAAAATGTTTGATTCTATGGGTGTGTTATGCTACGGTGGTTGTGGCCAGGGTCTAGAGTCTTGGGTGCATGGCCGTAGGCTGTAGGTCGTAGGCCATGCACCCAAGACTCAAGGCCCTGACCACAACCACCGCAGCATAACACACCCATAGAATCAAACATCCATCAAATATCCACAAATCTACAGTTTGTGTACTGTTTGATTTGTATAGTTTGTATGTTACGTTTTGGCTATGTCATGTAATTAAGATTGTAGAGTTTGGTAACGAGCACTGCAATATAACATATCCATGGAAGTAAACATTTTGAATTGTGGTGTATGGTTAGTTGTTTGCTTCAATGGTTGTGTTATGGAGCAGTATTTGTGAGTTGAATTATAATATACTTACTGTTTGATTTTTTGTGATTGGATATATTTTTCCATGACTTGGGTAACTGGAGCAGATATTCTCTTTCAATTTCTGTGATAATAGAAAAGATCATGTTAGTGTAGGTAGTTTATAATGAGTTATTGCATTGCATAACAGAAATTTCTGTATTATTTTGCCCCTCATATTTAGTAGTTTACAAACCAGTGTTCTGTGCAATTTGCTCAGTTTCTGTGTTTGTTTCTTAAATCATTGGGTCTGTGGGGAAAAAAAATCCATGCTGGATTAAAAATACCTTTTTTGTTATGATACTATACATTTCTTTCTTTCTTTTCAGTGTTTATTTGTTGTTTCTGGCTAATGTTCTATCTGTTGGCTTGTTGCAGATTGTTAGATACCTGTTGGCGTATTCTAACTGGTTATAGTTTTTTATTTATATTTTCAAGTTGCTCATTTATCTGTTGGGTTGTTAAAGATTTTTGGGGCAGTTAGATAACTGTTGGCGTATTCTAACTGTTTATTTCTTCTTATATATCAGTGATATTGATTTATCTGTTTGGTTGTTGCAGAGTCTTGGGGTAGTTAGATATCTGTTGGCGTATTCTAACTGGTTATAGCTTTCTATTATTGTTTATGTACAGATTAGTTATTAAATTTTGGTTTTAAGTATATTAAATAAGCATTTATAAGATTTTCTGGTAATCTCTGCTTTAGAGTATCACTTGGTTGTGGCTCCTGTGTGGTAGATTATACCTATTGTTGAGAAGGCTTTCTTACCAAGTGATACTTGACCATGTGTGAATCCAGTCAGCTTGCAGTTGTTTTTAGTACCATCTGCCTTGTGACGTAGAAGCATTAATGTTCGTATGGTCTGTTAAAAAAATATATGTTAAGTACAAATAAAGTAATGATTATTAATTTGCTTATATAGAGAAGTGTCTACCATTAGTATCACTATCTTCAGTCATTTCCTCACGTGGGAAATTTTCTTCAAGCCATTCCAAAGTACTGGACGTTTCTGTGTAAAAAAATATATATTACTTTTAGTGTACCTAATACAGAAAGTTTAGAAATATATAAGAAAATTATGTTTACTTACTAGTTTCTGGTAAATGTTGTTGTTACTGCTGTGTAGGTCTAATGTTTCTTGCTGTGCAGTTTCTGTTAGGTAATTATGTTGGAGGCATATCTTTATTGTTTTGGTATATTCCATTTTAGTACATGTGCTATTTAAAAGGACGTTTGATGTGTTACATACATAGGTTTCACTTCTTATTTATTATTACATATACATATAATGTGTTTATGTGCTGCTTTTTGAACTTGTTCAGTGTTTGTATGGCATGATAGAACAAGATACCCCCAGGGTTTTTGCTAGTGTTGATGTTGTCCGCGTCCGTCTGCTGACATACGCACAGTCCGCGGACATCAAAATCACTAGCTGGGGGTTCAGGATTGTCTATGTTACATGTATATAAAGTAAGGCAATCCTAGTAAACATCTATCAAATTCACACTATGAATAGGTATATTCAGTAAAAAAAACTTTCATAAAGGGAGGTTATGGTTAAGTTGCGCTATTAAAAACCTATGAAATTCAGTAAAAAAACTTTGTTAAAGGGACGTTATGGTTCCAAGTAAAACCGAAAACCCCCTGAAATTCGCTAGTTATGGTAAGCTAAGCAGCCATAACTCACGCCACCACCATGCATTGCTAAGACTAACACCAAGGACATCAAAGTTGACATCACAAATGTCATTGATGACATCACTGATTACTTCACATGTCTGGCTCCCTCTTTTTCCTTTAGTGATATATCTTGGCCAGTAATACTTAGGAACAAACAAATGAAAAACTACTATATTTGTAGACTTATACTTTAAATATGTTCTTACAGTAATTAATTTGGGGTTCACACACAACATATGAAACAAATACATAGGGAAAATACACACTTGAAGGAAAGCAATGCTTTCTGTGTATGAAGACAATCAGTAAGGTTATCAACAATGTTATTTTTCTGCTGTTTTTTTATTACTGTACTTTCTCTGGATATAATCATATTTATATGCGCATTACTTTCCTTAGAGTGCAGTCACATCATGTTATAGTTATACATATGGAAGTAGTAGGTTTGACGCCGAACAATAATTTCTTTGCATAAAGATAATTAGTTAGTTTATGAACACTTTCTGGCTCTACTGCAGCTACTTTGCGTACTTCACTTTCACTGTAAATGCTCATATTTGTATGTGTTGTTGTGCCTTTGTGTTTTATATGTAATAATACAATTATATAGTAAGTGGGTTTTATTACCTACTGATTACATGTTGCAAAGTACACACAACTCTAAAAATAAAGCATTTATCATTTCACTATTCAACATGGGAAGATTATGAATATTGCACCTACATCATGTATGCTGCACACAATGCTTACGTTTATACATGAGTAGATTATTATACTGTAAAGAACTTCATAATAGAATGCTATTTATATCAATGCATTGTTTAATACACTACATAGCTCATGATACCTATTTCAATGATCCTTGACACATTTTTTTGTCAACATTATAATAAGAATGCCTTGTACAGACTTTTCACGAACAGTACATGCACATGTGATGTCATCAATGACATTTGTGATGTCATCTTCTTTGATGTCCTGAGTGTTAGTTTTAGCAATGCACGGTGGTGGTGCGAGTTATGGTTGCTTAGCTTACCATAACTAGAGAATTTCAGGGGTTTTTCGGTTTTACTTGGAACCATAATGTCCCTTTAACAAAGTTTTTTTGCTGTATATATATATATATATACTTTTCTTGTGAGTTAAGCAACATCTCGGAGCAGCAGCGCTCCCATTTTCATTTGATTATACAGGGATTTTTTTTTATTAATTTAATTGAAGCTGCAGCATGCTTGGTGCCATGTTTTCGACTCCCCCAGGCACTTTTCTTGTGGTCTCGTGGGGTAAGCAACATCTCGGAGCAGCAGTGCTCCCATTTTCATTTCATTATATGGGGAATTTTTTTTTCTTTATTTAATTGAAGCTGCAGCACGCTTGGCGCTATGTTTCTGACCCACCCAGGCACTTTTCTTGTGCTCTCGTGGGCTAAGCAACATCTCGGAACAGCAGCGCTCCCATTTCCATTTGATTTTATGGGGAAATTGTTATTTATTTATTCAAAGCTGTAGCACACTCTGCACTTTGTTTCTTCTGTTCTCGGCTCACCCACCTTGCTGCTTTCTCTCTCTCACTGAGAGCCTCCCTTTCCCACCCACTGCTGGCAGATTATCCATTACAGCCCGCCCCTATGGAACACTTCCTCTACGACACTCCCATGGCAGCCCCCTGCTCGGGCAGCCTCCTCAGATAAGGGCCCGAGGCAAAGGACAGCTCTTACAGAAGCAGCTCCAGATTGTGTCTGCCAGTGTCCGCAGGGGAAGCAGGAAACCTGCAGCCGTCAACCAGCATCGCCTGATAAGTTAGGTGCGGCGCTGGCAGGGGGGACAGCCATTACTGTACTCCACTAAACTGCCCCCCCTTATTACAGTTTACCAATTATCATGTACCTACATGCATTTAGCATATATTCTGTTGGGTTGTCATATTCTGTGTCAGCAATTTTTGCAAGGTAACTGCACCTCACGGTGGATCTGCTGGCATAAGCCATGACCCCACTTTAGCCCCACTGCATGAGTTAGCTACATCTCGCATTCTGCATTTAACCTAACTGTATGAGATAGTAAAATCAGCATCCAGGGATTGCATAGACTAGCCACATGCCACTCTTGGACAGATTCACAAAGACTAGCCATGGATCAGTTTGCACTCAGTTGGATTTGGGGGTTGAAATGCGATTCACTTAGAAGTCTCTCGGCGGGAGGAACTTGTAAACTATATGTTTGCCCTTTACGCTGTGTCTCAAATCTAGGTGTCTCGCCCACTACTGTACTCAACTAGCTATATCACCTGTCTCATTACCTAATATCCTACTCCCCCAGGCGCTTAGCCCACCTATGCCTAACAGCCATAGCCAGCATTTACTACACTTCTATAAGGTAGCCATTTTGAAACCACCATCAATGATTAAGGTAACTATACTCTGTATCAATACAATTGTGTTAGTCATCCACAGAATACATTGGGCAAATTGTCATGTGTCACATCTAGATAGAATTGTGAAGATTAGCCTTGCATCACATCTAGATAAAATTGTAAAGATTAGCATGGCGTCACATCTAGACAAAATTTTGAAGATTAATATGTGTCGCACCTAGATAGATTTGGGAAGATTAGCCATGCGTCACATCTAGATAGAATTGTGAAGTTTAGCCATGAGTCACATTTAGATAGAATTTAAAAAATTAACCATACGTCACACTTAGATAGAATTATGGAGGTTAGTCATTTGTCACAACAGATAGGACTGTGTAGATTAGCCACATAGAAGAACTTAACAAGTACCCAAATCACTCACCACCCTGCTTCTACTTCGTCAATCACACCACCTAAACAATATACATGCCCACTGGGCTAGCCAACCTTTACCCTGACACACACCCAATACAAGCAACACACACTTACAACACACAAAACCGGACACTGAACCTTATCCGTTTGGACACAACAAGCCAGTGCAATGAACCTTAAACACCTGCCAATCTACACATAAAACACACATACACACCCCAACATAACATATAGTCATAGAAACATCCCATCCATTGGACCTTACCCGTAGGGATACAAATCAGTGCTCACGACCCTAAACACCAGCAATCTACACATAAAACACAAAGACACACCCCAACACAACAAACAGCCACACAGAGAACATCCCAGGCATTGGACCTTACCTGTGCGATACAACAAGCCAGTGCACGCAACTTACCATCTACAAGCTAACACACTCACAGATGTCAGTTTCTCCTGGTTCTGGACCTATCCTATCATTCTTCCCTCACTAACCAACTCTGTCCTCTTTCTTGCAGAGCCACGTGAGCGCCTGGACTGCCCTTGGGTGGTATCGGTGCGCGGTATAAATAAACCTATATACACACACACACACACACACACTTACATGCACTGCATGCACATTTAAAGAAAATACATTTTCTTAACTTTAATCCGTTGGTCCAGGGAACGAGGCCTTCAGCTCCCTGCAGCAGCCACGAATGCTCGTTCCCATCATCTGCAGAGGAACCCAGAGGCCTCCATGCCATGGGGTGAAGGGAGGCCCTATAACTTCACAAATAAATTATTTATTTTTCAAGTCACTCTAACTTCATAAAGAAATGATTTCTGTTAAAGGACCGAACAGTAATGGAAATCATTTCTTTATGAAGGCATAAAAGAAACAATTTATTTTTAAAGTCACAGGGCTCCCTCCACCCCATGGCATGGTGGCCACCAGCCTGGAGGCTTCCCTGTCATTTTTTGGGGGAGCCCTCAGACTTCAAAAATAAATAGTTTCGTTTTGTAGTCTCTCTGCCTTCATAAACAAATAATTTCTTCATGATGGCAGCGTGACTTCAAAAAGAAACTATTATAAATTAAAACAAATTTGATATTTCTTTTTTTGTTTTTTGTCTGAGGTTGCCCCCTCTGGGGACATGTAGTGGCGGGGGCCCCTGCACCGCAGTGGCTGCGGGCGACCCGCTATGCCAGGGTGTAAATGTACTACTTCTGTCTCCCCCCTAGTCTTGTCGCGCCTTGAAACAATTGTGTATAGGTGCGTTATAAATGACATATCACATACAACTCCCTTGCTGCCAACCCCTCAGACCTACTTCTTTCATAGCCCTGAAAAATATGCTAAAACCTCATCTCTCTAATTGGGAACATACACATTATCCATGCAAATTTGTGAGCATGCAGAAAACGCCTTAATATCACTAAACGCTCATTGGGAGCCAGTTCATTGTTCATAATCTCCAAGGGCACACCCGCTGCCACTCAAACTAACACTCCCCTCGATGGTGAGGTATAATTAGTACCACATACACCACACGCCTACACTTTTTTCCAAGCTATACCATTTGTGTGTTTCCTGTAGAAAAACAAGTAGAGTAATATTTTCCAGCCGAGTGCAATATATTTGACATTAGGACCCTGGTTGGCTTTTTAAGCCAATCAAAGTGCTCAGATCGCTGGCTGTTTTCACCAAGGGCAGCCTGGGCTCCGAGCACCCAGCGCCCCTTGCCTTCCCCGCTCTCCCCATACCCTCACCTCTCAGCATCCTTGTAGTTCCCTACATGGGTGCTAAGAGTGTTTCCCCTCGCAAAAAAATAAATAAACGCACTTTTGCGAAGTAGCAGGGCGCCTCGCAGGGCTGTCTTTCCAGCAGTCCCACTTCAGTGTTCATACCATCAGTCATGAATATTGAAGAGGGACTTCCATGGATAACAGCATTGCAGCATCAAGCCACGCTGCAACAGTAACTTTCTTTTTTTCTAAAGTAAAAAAAAATCAAATATTAGCACCCATGTAAGGATCTACACAAGCGTTAATGGTGATATGCCTCTCGGTGGTGGACTGATCCTGTATGTAACGGCACTACCACCCTCGCTAAGGGACACTCTCTGGCCCTTAACTTGGGTGGCGGGCCACTGCCTACAGAGTTGGCCTGCCACCTCACGGCATATCGCCTCAATCTATACATTATACAATCTGCTCATATTCAGGCAGAACAATCCACATATCTCAAGTAGTTTCATGAAAATAAGAACCCTTTAATTGTTCCAAGTTTCCATTAATTATTAAGGCTATTTGGGACACACCTAAAAGTAGCAGCTGATTCTGTTAAGAGAAATAACTAATATGTTAAATCAAACCTGAACAGCTGGCAGACAGCCTACTGCATGAAGGTGCTGTGACAAAGTCCCATGTCTGGGTTTACGGGTCACAGGTAGACTGACTCTGGGTGCTGTGTGCCTCCCCGACGCAGTGGATTATGGCCTGGGGGGATAATGGGGTCTATTTCAGGTCACACTCCTGCTGACCCAGTCACTTGGCAAGGGCAGTCACATTGCCTCAGACCAGTCACATTGCGTCAGTCAAGACCAGTCAAAATTGCTTCAGCCCAGACCACTCCTGGAGGTTGGGTTACTGTTTCCTCACGTGAGAAGTGTATTGTCCACAACAAAGTGCCCCTCTGGGTTGGCAACGGTTTACTGGGCTTCTTATTCACCCGCTGGAGAGACGGAGGGAACCAGTGTTCAGTTGGTAGTGCAATGAGGGTTCAAAAGGGGATAATCCACATGTCCAAATCAGTTCTTAGATCCAAGAAGGTGACTAGTCTTGATATAGTCTTAGGCTAGCACGCTCTCAGCGCAGATGCCCCACAAGCACATAGTCCCATCACATCTTAGCCCAGAGCCCTCAACAGGTGCAGCTACTGAAGGGAAGACATGTCTAAGAGTAGTTGTTATTGCCATATAGAATCCAGGACTCTCACCAAACATCTTAGGGTTGCAGGAAGAGTTCATTTGGAGCAAGTTGGAAATTGGAGAGTAGACTGAAAGAAACTGGAGATGCTGCACCAGTGTTTAGTGGAAATAGAAGTGGTAACATCAGTAGGAGGTAATGAAGGGTTGGTTGTATCAGGAGGCAGTGGTAGTGTTGAGAAGGTGGTGGCATCAGAAGGAGGTAGTGATAGGTTGAAGGGTGAGGAGGTAACATCAGGAAGCGGTGGTGAGGAGTTACAGGACGTGACATTGGATGATGAGACTGAAAGACTTGGAGCAATAACATTAGGAAGTGAACAAGGACAGTTGAAGGTAGTGGTAGCAACTGGAATGGTAGCGGGTGAAGAGATACATGCTGTGTGATGCTGGTTCCTTGGGATAAACGAACTTGATTGGGAGTAGTTAATGCTTGTTCTTATGCTACACAGTAGTAATGCACATGCACAACATCTACTGAGTAAGGAAATGCAGAGGGCCAGTGAAGCTAAAAAAAAATCTGATCAATTATGGACCACTTTTCCCACCTCCATCATTTAGTCTCTCATTGCTTCGCAGCTTCCAAGTTTTTATTTTTAGGTTCTGAGATATTCTGAAGGTATTTACTTTTCAGGTTATGCTGTTCATGTCATTTTGAATTTCTGTACAGTATTTGTAGTTTTATTTTCCCACTATAATTGCAGAACGTATTTAGTTAAAGCATGTTTTTAAAGGGAAGTGCACACACGTATAGCCAAAACATTAACAACATGGATCTTCATCAAGCAAAATAGTCAGGATGGATGTCCTCTCCTGGATTTAACTAGTGTCTATGGAAATTATTGAAGGGAAGTGTCTGTAGGGAAAGCTTCACCAAAAGAAAAGCATCTTTGGGGAAAGTTCCTGAAACAAACATCATGGTGCTAGGTTTCCCTTTAGTCCTTATTTGTAGTTTTCTAGGGGTTCCCAAACCCCTGTGTTGCATCTTCTCCCTCCCTTCTCCCAATCTTTGTCATATTCCCAGTTTTGCCGGTTCCCGCACCATTCTTCTTAAGATGCCTCAATAAGTATTTCTCAGGTTCATGAGTGCCTTTAGGCCTCCTCGAGGTCAGTGATTTATAGTTGAATGTCCTCCTTAGTTGCGTCAAACGTGTGCAGGAACTGTTTCCTTGGTACGGGAGAGACACAGTGGAGGATCTTCCTGGTTTTTTAGTGGCTGAATTTTCTGTATGTTCCCGTCCCTTCTTCCAAGACTCTTTGCCTCAGTGCCCCCACTCCCTCCACCATCCTGAACATAATTTTCCTCCCTTTTAGATGTTCATTCCTCTCCACACCTCTAACACCTGCCTTGGGCCAACCAGGCCACCTGGAACCATCCTGTGCTGACTAGCAATTGAGTCTAGTGGTTCCTCCATCTTTTCCTGCTGGTCTTTAAGGTTGTTCTTATCCCTCTCCCGATTGTCTGTGATCTCTACCTTATGTCCCCCTGCCACTCATAGATATTATCATACTTCTTCCACCTCTGTCTCCCCACTCGACTCTAGCCTTCCCTCCAAACTCTCTTTGGCAAAGTCTGTAAACTTCACCACCACCATCCTATTACCTCCTGTAGTCTCCAGTCACCCCCTGACGTTCTCCGATTGTTTCTTTCTGCTATCGCCCTGCCTCCTCCTCATTCTCTCTACCAGCCTCCTTTTGACATCCTTAAAACTCCATCTTGCTCTCTTCGTGCACCTCTTTCCAATGAACACCCTCTCTCTTTGGATATTCTTCTCCAGCACACTCCTGCTGATCATCTGCACCACCTATTGATATGTTTTTCTAGTCACCTTTGATGATATCCACAATCACACAAGCCCTCTGCCATCATTTTCAAACACACATCTCCCCCCCCATCTTCACATGGTACTGTGAAGAAAAGATGATTGGGAGTAGTAAAGATTACCCGTATAAAACACTTTATGACACAGAGGAAAGACTACCACCAACCACTCTCATGTTGTCCTGTTAATTAAATTAGGCAGGGTCAAGCACTTAATTGTAATTACTCACACCTGACTTCACTTGACTCTCCCAGGCAGCTTAAAAGGCATAGCAGGGAAGCACACTTTGAGCAATTTTGGGGATGCAGGGAAGGTGCACGAAGCCAGAGGACGACCAAAAGAGCTGGAGAGGCCCTGGGAGACCTGGAGGAGTAGAAAACCGCTCTGACACTGGCCCTGTGAGTTCAAAGGAAACTGCAATGTGGAGAGGGAGCTGTACCTCCAGACGTCAAGACCAGGGCAGCTGGGGTTGACTGATGGTACCCACAACAAGACTCCTCCCCTGGGCCAGGCAGGCGAACCATGGTCTCTGAGGGCCAGGTGGAGACACCCTGTCCTCAGAACAAGATCCCCTTTTAGCTCCTGCAACTCCGAATGCCAAAAAATGCAGTTTTGGGGAGATGTGAAGTGGGAGCGAAATTAGCCCAGTGCATTCTGGGACTAGAAGTCCCAAGACCTTTTTTGTGAATTGAGAATTTTGAAAGGAGGCTTGAACCCGACTGAGGGAAGCCTTCTTAGTGAGCTGTGAATTGTGAAGGGAGGCCTGAACCCGACTGAGGGAAGCCTTTAATGTGAACTGTGCTACATGAGAGAAGGCTTGAGCCCAGCTGAGGTAAGCCTTCATTGTGAACCTTTCCAGACAAAGCAGCACCAGTAAAGACAGCACAGCCAGTGAGTCAGAGTGACAACTTTGGGAGGCTAAGAAAAGATACCATAGACAGAGTGGTCCGGCGCCACGTGGGTGCTAATTCGAAAGTCTCTGTTAGGTACGCAGCTGATGCTGAGTGTGAGAAAAAAGAATATTGAGATTGAAGTGGTCATTTAAAGGGTCAAGCTAAACCCTGTGCACATTCGAAAGTCTTCAATAGTTTAATATACATCACTGTTGGTTCGAGCCCAGTGAGGGAGACTAATCGAGAGAAAGAAAAGGATCTGAGCACAGCTGAGGGGGATCCGGGCTGAACCGTGAGTCACCCGACAAAGAATTCTCTGAATATTGTTAAGAAAGTAATAGGAGCCCAGGCAGAAGGGGATCCAACATTAAACTTTGTTTTTGAGAGGGATCTGAGCCCAAAAGAGGAGGATCCAATGTTGAACTTTGTTTCTGAAACCCAAATTGAATATTGATAAAATGAAAAGAACGTTTACATGTTGTTTTGTGTACCCCATGTCACCTGAGTCAAGAGACTTGCAAGAAGCAAAGAGAATTGGACACAGGAGGTCTTCAACTGTGAAAATAGAATTGTTTCGTTGTGCCACAGAAGCCTGAGTGTGTGCTTGGCTTGAGTGAACTGCCTTGCCCCGTGCTGAAAACATGGGAAAGGGAGACCAACGGCCCAATCATCCTGGCTTATCATTTTGTGAACACTTCTTTCTTTTTCATGAACTTCACCCAACATTATTTGTAAATTAGTAGTAAGGATTGACCATAGTTTTTTTTTAGTATAGGCCCTTTCATGTTGACAAGACTCCACTAGGACTGCCTTATTTATTATTTGATGTTCTTAGCTTGCTCCCATTTTTAGACTTACGTTTAGATAGGCATTTATCACACCCTTGTGAGTGTTAAATAAACACCCTTGAACTGTGGTCACTTGTGTCCGTCTTACTTTTGCCACAATGTGTACCTTACAGTGCCAAGACAATGTGAACCATGTTGCTTACTTGAATAACTGTCAGAGCAGGAATATTCTTTCTTTTCTTTATGTGGTGTAGTGGCATGGTGCTCTCTCAGCACCCTCAGGCATCGTACAGGGAGACCCTGGGCCTTAGGAAGAGGGCCTTGAGAGGGGGAGTGGCTACCACCTTCCGATACCCTCGATTGGATTAGATGAACAAGGCCAGCTAATCAGGGAATGCAAGGTGGGCTCAAGCTCAGCACAAAGGAAGTTAGTGAGAGAAAGAAATGGTGGTGGCCATTTTTAAAAGGTGCATGAGGCAGTCGATCTGCAAGGGTAATCCAGACCCAATGGATATTGTGAGGCTCACAAAAATAAAAGAGCACTGTGGATGCATTAGTAATACATCCAGGGCTCAAGTGAGCCAAGTACAAAAATTGCTGAGGCAAAAAAAATTATAGGATGGAGAAACGATTCAACATGGCCCCAAAATGCTCAACAAATTGCAGATTACCTAAGGGAACATTCGTGTAGCAACAGTAACATCAACATCAGATCAGGCGAGGCAGAATGGTGTTGCTGCCAGCTCCTTAGCAGCTCAGATGATAGTGGATCAGACATATGGAGACCCTAGGTCTTAGGAAGAGGGCATTGAGAGGGGGCCGGGTACCGCATGCCAGCTCCCTCGATTGAATTAGATGAACAAGGCCAGCCAATCAGGGAATGAAAGGCGGGCTCAAGCTCAGCACATAGGAAGTTAGTGAGAGAAAGAAATGGAGGCTATCCCTTTCTATTATGTTCACTAGTGTCTGGGGGAATATAGTAGTGGCATGGTGAGATTATGTTCCCCAACAGTAAGGGGCAATTCATCAGTAAATGGAACCAATTTTGCAGCCCCAGAAAAGCCTTGTGCATTAATGGCAATGCCTGACATTGGTATCTCCCTTCCCTAACACAGGATCAGGTGGCCCCTGTATCTACAAGAAAAGAGTAAGTTTGTCACCTATGGTCACTCCCACTCGTGGCTCCTCTTGTGGATCAGGTGTGACAGATAGGATGGAACACATCAAGTCAGTCTGTGGGCTGTCCTATTGTGGGTATAGGTTCATGCTTATCCCAGTGAAAGGGTTCCCTCCCACTACTGTCACATTCCTTATTCTGGCTGCGGGAGTCTGTACTGCAGTGTTTGGATTCCATGTAGCTAGAGTATTCTTCTGCATTAGTGCTTGGGGTTGCGTCTGCAGTTGTTGCATCTACATTTGTGCCTGCTGAGGTCATGTCTCTGGCTGTTGTGGCTGTGCTGGTGCTTAGGGCGCTTGTTACATTTGCAGTGCATGCGTCTGTTACTGTGTGTGCATAGTAGTCAGGTGGCTCTGCAGTGCACTCTGAGGAATACGCTGCCCCCTTCTTGGGTCTTGCCAGTTCTGCTACATCCACTCCCCTACTTGTACACACTCAAGCTATGTGTCCAATCTTCCTGCATGCCCAACATTGCTGTGGTGGTCCCATGGGTTTCGCCTGCCATTAAACACTACTCCTTGCAGAGCTTGAGGTCCAACCCCTCTTCCACTGGGCACACACCCTCTTCCCCGGCACCAATAGTTGAACTCTCCCCTTCCTGCGAAGTTCCTTTTTGCCATTGGCTGATTGTGCTGGGGGTCTTGTATAACCACTCCCTCTCCACCAGTTAACATTGCCCCTTCCATTGAATATTTTAACAATTGTTTCTGAACTAACTTAGCTTCTTCCAGTTTTCTTTCCTCATGTTTCTTTCTGGCATTCTCTTGCATTAACCAACAATAATGTACTATATCCAAATGAATCTCTGGCCATGGTCCCGCCTCCATCCCCACTAGTTTCTTCAATTGCTTTTGTACATACTTTGGTAATCCCTGGCTTAATATGTCATAGAATACACCTACTATCTTGTCTCATGGCTCACAAGGTTCAAGATGCCAGAGTTGTTGAATCTCTTGAATGTATTCAATGGGGTCCTCATTCTCAAACATTATGCATTCCATAATCCTGCTTATGTCTGGCATGTCGGTGTCCTGTACTCTGAGTGCCATACGGCTGCCATGCAGTTATTGTAAGGCAATCATGTATCGTGTTCTGTTCAGTCACCCCAAGATATCATGCCATTTCCAAATGTTGTCAGCCCTCTCTCCAAGAATGGCAGCGAGCAAGCTTTTATTGTAGGCCCTGCTAAGGTCATCCCTGCTATCAGTTTCTCTATCTCATAAATCCACTTTCCCGCCCCTGCTGTTAACAATAGCAATTTACAGCTCAGGTTATCCTTGTCCATTGGTGGCCATGGTATGAATTGTGACCATCCCCCCTCTATAATAGCAGTAATTGGGGTATCTCTGCATAACTCTTAGGGGCATTGATGCCTTTTGTTACCGTGAATAGTCCAGGCATGCTCGCCTTCTTTTATCCTGGCAATGCCTTCAAGCTCTGGGCATATGGGGTAACTTCATCTAGGCTATGTGAGTGTCACTTTGGGTGCTTAGTGTGTGTCTTAAGCACAGACCTTTCTCTTTCTACCTCTTCTCCCTCTGACCACTCTGCTTCCTGTTCTAGGCTCGCCCGCTCAAATCAGACATGTGTGCTTCTCCTTTCTTCCTCTTCACTATCCCCCTTTTCCTCATCTGACCCCATTGTCCCACAACTGTCATCACTCTCCTGTTCCTCCTCAAAATTCAACTGTTTTAAAATGCTTTTCCCTGTTCATGGCTCTGTCTAACAATCCCAGCACTGTAACGCTCACCTGATTCCCACGGAGGCGCGGGTCTTGGCAGGAGGGTGTCTGTGACTCGAAAAGTGATGTGCAGGACTCGATTGGCTTCTGGGGCCGAACCTCTTCGCACTGTGTGTCGAACTCGAAGAGTGAGGTTTCTGCAGGTGAAAGAATATGGGGGTTAATGGCCTGGGTTGTTGAATGTCCCTCTCTCTCTCTCTCTCTCTTCCCAGCTTTTCGGTAGAGTCCCCCCCAGGTCAACCTGCTCACCTTAGATAGGTGAATGCTGGGCTCTCCATCTGCGTCTGGTGCAGGGTGCCGTTGCCAGTTCCTTCACTGGTGAAACATTGGCCTCTTGAATTCAGAGGATGGTTACCGTCGTTATCTGCACGAGCGGTGAGTTTCTGGACACCTTTTGTCTTTATAGTCTTTAAATGCGTGGCACGTTAACGTTGAAGACTCTGTATAATGCTTTTCCCTTATGTATTGCAGGACTCTTGGGATGGAAGATGGAGTGAAGCGCTTGGAAATTCGTAAGTATGGCAAGCGCTCTAACTGTCTCTTTCCTTGCAGCTTAGTTCGTGTTAAAGAGACGCCGGAGTATTCGCAGGCATTTTATTGCGACGAGCGTGATGGGCGTGAGTAAATACCTGCTTAATGTCTTTTTCTTTTGTCTTTCAGATGATGGTTTGCAGCGCCGGAGTCAGCGGAATGCTAGTAAGTTGTAACTAAACTTTGTCTTCACAGGCGGCGATGCAGAATGAAGAAATCCGGAATTCACGGCGTGCCGGTAAGTACAACAATGCCTTTGTCTTTGCAGGCGAAGGTGCAGCGTGAAGACACGGCCGCTGCTGATGGATCAGGTGAGAAAGCACTGTGTGTAAAGTTTGTCTTGCTAACCTGTTGTTTCTTGTCTTTTGCAGGTGCTGATGTTGACTGGATACAGGAATGGTAAGTATAATTCTTGCAGGTTCAGGATCGAAAGAGGAAAGGCTGGAGCAGACTCGGTGAGCGTTCTGCTGCAGATGCAGAATAACGCGAAGCACATTTCATCTATCGGGTGTGGTTTAAATAGCCTTGGAGTGATGAGGCGTCTTCTTCCACGGCCCCGCCTAGGTAAGAAAAGAGTTCCAGTTTCCAGAAGAGTTCCAGTGCTGTATCCAGGGAGTGGAGCTGCCCCACCCAGGTAAGAAAGTAGTTCCTGTTCACAGAGGGCTTCTAAGTGGCTGGTAAGTAAGCAGCATGGTCTGCTGCAGGTAAGTCCACCCAAGCACTTTCACATCAATTATGAGCCCGGCGCTTCCAGTGCCGGGACCGATGGTTTTGATGAGCCTGGTGCCACCGGCGCCAGGACAGGGTCCAAAAGGTCCCAGTATGGACCGGCTGGTGCCCAGGATTAGGGTTAGGGGCCTGCTTCCAAGGACGTTGGGCTGGTCCTGGCTCCTTGGAAACAGTGATCATGACAGCACCCCCCCTCAAGGCCCCTCCTAAGCGTGTCTTCTCCGGTGGTTTTGGCTTGTTGGGGTGATTCAGATGGAATTTCTTGACCAGACGAGGTGCGTGGACATATTCTGAGGGTTCCCAAGACCTCTCCTGGGGGCCGTATCCTTTCCAATCAACCAGATAATATAACTTAGATTTGGAGATTTTGGAGTCTAGGATGTTCTTCACTTCGAATTCAAGTTCTCCATCTACTAAAACCGGTTCTGGAAGTTCAGTCAATCGGGTTTCTGTTGTACTGGTTTTAATAAGGAGACATGGAATACTGATGTATTTTCATCTGCGTAGGTAATTCCAGTTTGACAGCCACCGGATTAATTATGGCAGATATGAGATAGGGTCCAAGGTATCTCGGGATGAAGGTGCGGGGTCCTTTTAGAGGCAGGTGCTTAGTGGATAACCAGACCTGATCTCCTACAGCGTAGTGAGGGGCCTCTTTATGATGTCGATCTGCTCCTTTTTTGAATTGAGCTTTAGCTCTTTGCAGATGGGCAGTGGCTTCCTTAAAAGCACGGGTGATCTCCGAGTGCAAGTGATCCACAGCAGGTGCTTCAAATTCTTGGGGAGGATCCAGGTTGGAGGTTCTAGGATGGTGTCCGTATAATAGGAAAAAAGGAGTCTTCCCGGTTCCAGAATGAGTCGAATTGTTGTAAGCGTATTCCCCGATCCAAAGAATATCCTTCCAGTTTGTTGGAGCATGCAACGTAGATATTGTTCTAGTGTCTGATTTGTCCTTTCGGTTTGTCCGTCAGTTTGGGGATGGTGACTGGTCGAAAGTCTTACATCAATTTGGGCTAGACGACAGCAACTGCGCCAGAAGTGGGAGATGAATTGGCTTCCCCTATCGGAGACTAAAACCGAGGGAAAACCGTGTAAGCGAACGATGTTTTCCAAGAATTCTCGGGCCAATACTGAGGCTGAAGGTAGACCCTTCAGGGGAATGAAGTGAGCCATCTTGGAGAATAGATCCACGACTACTAAAATGGTAGTATACCCCGAGCATGGAGGTAAGTCCGTGATAAAATCCATGGACAAGGTATGCCATGGACAGGGAGGGATGTCTAGTGGCTGTAATAGGCCGGCTGGTTTCTGCTTCTGACTTTTATTTTGGGCACACACACCGCAGGAGATTCCAAAGTCTCTAATATCCTTTTTCCATGATGGCCACCAGAAATGTCTTTTAATCTTTTCCATGGTTTTGGTAATGCCAGGATAACCCTCCATTAGAGAGTCGTGATAACAGGAGATTACTTGTTTTTGTATTTTATCACAGGGCAAGTGCAATCGTCCTCAGAAATATGGTAGGTCTTGATCCACTGAGAATTCTTTTCCCTTTAATTGCCAGTCCTGCAAATCGGCCGGAGTTAGGAGTGATTTAACCGTGGTCTTGATGTCTTCAAAAGATTGGGTACTGACCAAACCCAAAATCCTTTGTTCTGGGATTATGGGTATTGGTTCTGGAGTGGTCAAATGTTCATCTACTCCCATCCGGGAGAGGGCATCTGCTTTTCCGTTCTTACTGCCTGGTCGATAAGTAATTATAAAGTCAAATTCAGCCAGAAACAGAGCCCAGCGAAGCTGTCTGGAAGACTGAGCTTTGGCCGTCTTTAGATATTGTAAATTGCGGTGATCAGTCATTACGGTGACTGTGTGTCTGGCTCCTAAAAGATAATGCCGCCATGCTTTAAAGGCCGATCTGATAGCTAAAAGTTCCTTGTCTGTAATTGAATAGTTGATCTCGGGAGCCGAAAACTTGCAGGACCAAAAGGCTACAGGGTGTAACTGGTGTGTGACCAGATCTCTTTGTGATAAAACTGCCCCCATAGCAAGACTAGAAGCATCCGTTTCCATGATGTAGGGGAGTTCTGGGCGAGGATGTTTTAGAACAGGTGCAGAAATTAATTTAGCTTTTAAGTCCTGAAAAGCTTGTTCTGCTTCAGAAGACCACTCAAACCGTTTGTTCTTTTTTAACAGAGCGGTGATGGGCTGGACTATCCGAGAAAATTCAGGAATAAATCTGCGGTAAAAGTTAGCAAAGCCTAACATGCTTTGAACTCCTTTTACAGAGGTTGGTGATGGCCACTTGATGATTGCATCGACTTTCTTTAAATCCATATGGACTCCGTTAGGTGACAATATGAATCCCAGGAACTCGACTTCAGTTACGTTGAAAACGCATTTTTCAAGCTTAGCAAAAAGATTATGTTGACGCAATCTCTCGAGAACCTTTTTAACGTGTCTCTGGTGTTCCTCTTCGGATGATGAATAGACAAGGATGTCATCAATATAGACAACAACACACACGTCTATGAGTTCTCTAAGGACATCGTTCATAAAATATTGGAAAGCGGCAGGAGCGTTACAAAGTCCAAAGGGCATCACTTGATATTCGAATAGTCCGTACTTGGTGCGGAAGGACGTTTTCCATTCTTCGCCCTCTTTTATCCGTACCAAGTGGTAGGCTCCTCTGAGATCCAATTTTGTATATATACATGCGTCTTTGACTTGGTCCAGGAGTTCAGGGATCAAAGGTAACGGGTACCTGTTTTTAACGGTGATTTGATTCAGGGCGCGATAATCTATGCAAGTCCTAAGGTCTCCTTCCTTTTTCGGAACGAAGAACAAAGCCGATGAAGCTGGAGATTTTGAAGGACGGATAAACCCGTTAGCTAGGTATTGGTCCAAATATTGTCTGAGGTGAAGATTCTCTGGCTCGGTGAGGGCATAAATCCTGCTGCAAGGAGGAGTTGTTCCGGGTATCAAATCTATTTCACAGTCGTAAGACCTATGAGGAGGCAGGGTGTTAGCTTGATCCTTCCGGAAGACGTCTTGGAATTCCTGGTATTCGGGAGGTAATTTGGGAACCTCCTCCGAAGAGATTGCCGCCAGTGAGACATCAGGCCTAGGATAGCAAGTGGTAAAACATTCTGGAAACTGAACCGTCTTTGCTCGCCAATCGATCTGAGGATTGTGCTTCTCTAACCAAGGGATTCCCAGAATGATCTGGAACTGAGGAGCCTTGATCACATCAAACACGATTCCCTCCCGGTGTCCATCTTGACTCACTAGCGTCACTTCTTGGGTGGCATGCGTTACTGGTCCGGAGGCTATCTCCGTGCCATCCACAGTAGTAATGACGTCTTTTACAGCCTTAGGGACAAGGGGTAGATTCATCCTTGATACCATTTCACGGTCCACATAATTACCGATTGCTCCACTGTCGATGTAAGCTTCAATTGCATGCAAACGATCCGGACGTTCAGGACTAATGAGGACCATGGGTACCACGAAATGCGAGGTCACGGGACAAATCTTAACGCTCGGCAAGAGGACCTCTACTCTTGTCGGGCTAGGTCGTTTCCCTGCTCAGAATGTGTGGTACAGGTATCCGCGGCTCCTACAGCCTTCTTAGCTGGTTTCCCTGGACAGTCCCGAAGAAAGTGTCCTGAGTTTCCGCAATAGAGGCATAATTGCAGCCGCCTTCTTCTTTCCCGCTCTTTCTGGGTTAAAGGTCCTTTCATGCCCCCTATTTGCATGGGTTCCACCGTGTCAGCTCCCCTAGTAGAGGTTTGTGGTTTAGAAAAGACTTGGTTATCAAATTTGGAACGATCTGCCTTCCTGTTCTGTAGTCTGTGGTCCAATTGGACAACTATGTCAATATAGTCTGAGCATTCTTGTGGAGGATTCACAACTTGAGCTAACACATCCTTGAGCTCTCCACGCAGGCCTCTGTAGAAAAGCGTTATTCTCTTATCCTCGGGCCATTGAGTTTCCACTATAAGTCTGTTGAATGAGGCTATATAAGTCAAGAGGTCTTGATTACCCTGTCGTAATGAAAGAAGTTCATTGTCCAAGGCCTGCCCTTGTGCATGTCTTGTGAACAGTTTCTCCATGCTGGACTGGAAGGCCTGGAAATCATGTAAAACCGGATCATCCTGGGTGACTAAAGGGATCCACCAATCGGCGGCGCTGCCACTGAGATAAGAAAGCACGAAAGCCACCTTGGTCTGGTCTGTTGGGAAAGCAGCTGGTCGACATAAGAAGTGTAAGCGGCACTGGTTGATGAACACCGCAAATTTCTTTGGATCACCTGAAAAGCGTTCGGGCGGAGCCAAGGGCACATTACCGGGCAGATTGATTTGCACTGGATTTAAAGATGATGCAGAAGGATAGCTTCCTCCTGGAGCGGGCAAAGGTGTCTGTCCTGCCTGCGCTTGTAGCAACTGCCTAGCGAGGTCCTCAGTTCGCTCCTTGGAAATTATCAGTTCTCTTCTTAGAGAGTTTGTTTCCTAACGAGCTGCATGTACTTCTGCTCTTAATTCTCCGAGCAACTGGGCTAGGTGATCAGTGTCTGAGGTTTCCATTGCGCCTGGGTAAGAGTTTTGTGGTGGGCTTCGCGTTCTGTAACGCTCACCTGATTCCCACGGAGGCGCGGGTCTTGGCAGGAGGGTGTCTGTGACTCGAAAAGTGATGTGCAGGACTCGATTGGCTTCTGGGGTCGAACCTCTTCACACTGTGTGTCGAACTCGAAGAGTGAGGTTTCTGCATGTGAAAGAATATGGGGGTTAATGGCCTGGGTTGTTGAATGTCCCTCCCTCTCTCTCTCTCTCTCTTCCCAGCTTTTCGGTAGAGTCCCCCCCAGGTCAACGTGCTCACCTTAGATAGGTGAATGCTGGGCTCTCCATCTGCGTCTGGTGCAGGGTGCCGTTGCCAGTTCCTTCACTGGTGAAACATTGGCCTCTTGAATTCAGAGGATGGTTACCGTCGTTATCTGCACGAGCGGTGAGTTTCTGGACACCTTTTGTCTTTATAGTCTTTAAATGCGTGGCACGTTAATGTTGAAGACTCTGTATAATGCTTTTCCCTTATGTATTGCAGGACTCTTGGGATGGAAGATAGAGTGAAGCGCCTGGAAATTCGTAAGTATGGCAAGCGCTCTAACTGTCTCTTTCCTTGCAGCTTAGTTCGTGTTAAAGAGACGCCGGAGTATTTGCAGGCGTTTTATTGCGACGAGCGTGATGGGCGTGAGTAAATACCTGCTTAATGTCTTTTTCTTTTGTCTTTCAGATGATGGTTTGCAGCGCCGGAGTCAGCGGAATGCTAGTAAGTTGTAACTAAACTTTGTCTTCACAGGCGGCGATACAGAATGAAGAAATCCGGAATTCACGGCGTGCCGGTAAGTACAACAATGCCTTTGTCTTTGCAGGCGAAGGTGCAGCGTGAAGACACGGCCGCTGCTGATGGATCAGGTGAGAAAGCACTGTGTGTAAAGTTTGTCTTGCTAACCTGTTGTTTCCTGTCTTTTGCAGGTGCTGATGTTGACTGGATACAGGAATGGTAAGTATAATTCTTGCAGGTTCAGGATCGAAAGAGGAAAGGCTGGAACAGACTCGGTGAGCATTCTGCTGCAGATGCAGAATAACGCGAAGCACGTTTCATCTATCGGGTGTGGTTTAAATAGCCTTGGAGTGATGAGGCGTCTTCTTCCACGGCCCCGCCTAGGTAAGAAAAGAGTTCCAGTTTCCAGAAGAGTTCCAGTGCTGTATTCAGGGAGTGGAGCTGCCCCACCCAGGTAAGAAAGTAGTTCCTGTTCACAGAGGGCTTCTAAGTGGCTGGTAAGTAAGCAGCATGGTCTGCCGCAGGTAAGTCCACCCAAGCACTTTCACATCAATTATGAGCCTGGCGCTTCCAGTGCCGGGACCGATGGTTTTGATGAGCCTGGTGCCACCGGCGCCAGGACAGGGTCCAAAAGGTCCCAGTAGGGACCGGCTGGTGCCTAGGATTAGGGTTAGGGGCCTGCTTCCAAGGACGTTGGGCTGGTCCTGGCTCCTTGGAAACAGTGATCATGACAAGCACCTCCCTTTGTGGAGACACTGCTGTGCTTCTCGCTACCTCTAGGGTAGCCCTGCTATTCCTTCTGCTTTGATATAATGTCCCAATCCTTCTGTGTATCCCCTCTACCTCATCCTCGTCAGGAAGTGTATGATTTTTTATTATCTCATCCATTTCCCTAGCCTGTCTCTCCCAACTCCTTGCTCTTTCCCGCTCTTGTTCCTTACATTTCTCCTTACTCTTGCGTAGACGCTCTTGGACGAGCCTTTCAACTTCCCTTCTCATCCTCTCTTTGCTCAATTACACCTGTCTCCCCCTTTCTTCCTTTACTTCCCTTGTTTCCCTCTCTTCTGCTTCCTTCTGTCGTTCCCTTTCCACCTTTTTTCTCATTGTTCTCTTGTCTTCCCTTTCCTTTTCTCTCTCCGCTTCTTCTAGTTCCCTCCTACTTTTCTCCTGCTGCTTTCTTTATTTCCTTTCCTTTTCCTCCACCTCTTCTGTCGTCTTTTCCAATTCGCTTTCTTCCTCCTCTAACTTCCTCCGCTGTTGTGCTTCTTTTTCCTCTTTGTCCTGTTTCTGCTTAGCTTCCCTCTCTTTGTCTTTGGGGTCACTTTTGTGTTGTCTGGTTTAAGCAATATCTGTCCTTGCACCCACTTGTTCTTGTCTGTGGTGACCCCTTCCATTTTACTCTCTGCCAGTCTCGCATGCAGCTTGCAGAATTCCCTATACTCATTGCACATGGGTAGTGACTTCGAATTATTTAACTATGCTCAATTTATTGCGTCTTCACTGCTATATGCAGGGGTTGCATACATGAGGTTAGTATAACCTGCTGGTACCTTCAATTATTTCAATGGGTAAAATCCTTGTCACTCACTTGGTGGATCGGTGCTCTGGGGAATAGGAGGGGCCGTTGGTGCTTTACGCCCCATGTTGTGCTAACTCTCTACTGAGTGGCTCCTCCACCTCGTCCCCATACATCGTCCATAATTCTAGAACTGCTAGCCTGCTTCCTAGTTTCTTGCCCTTGTGTGTGGCATGTAAGTACATGGTCATGTGTTGCAGCACAGGTTTCTAAAAACTGCCCTCCTGGGGCCAGGGTTTCACCATCTGACCCACTGTCTTACCTTTATACATCGGAAGGGATTTGCACATATAAATTAGGGGAGTGTCCCCCATGTTGGCACATCACACTTATGACTGACGATACTTACTTGACCTCAAAATGGGCTTTTGTTTGTACCCCAAAAATGTTCACTCAATTTTCACAATCTTTAATTAACAATCAATATACTTTCTCCAAATGTTAACACATCTAAAGCCTTCCCCCACGCCTCTCTGGCTTCACTAACACCAATTGTAGTGCACACTGCAACCACCACCCCTACTCTGAACTCCGCCTTTTAAGGCCACTCCCAAACCTCCATGTGCTCCTAGAGCCTGCATCTATTGCCAAATAACCTCCTTTCACAACCTTCAGCCGGCTCCTCACTCTTCGGCTATTACCTCACACCACAAAACCAAAATATTTTTGGTAACTTCACCGCAATCTCTGCGCTCTCTATCATGGGCCAACAACCTCTTCTTATCAATCTTCCAAATCCTATTTACAACCTATCTCCGGTGAGTACTCCTCAGCCAATCTTCCTCACCTCTCCCCACTGATGTCAGTAACCCCTATACATGTAGAATGGTTCCATGTAAAAATGTCCCCTCAAAAATATCGCTGTGCAAAAAAATCCCTGAAAAATTGCCGTTTTTTTGTGGGGACATTATTCCATGGAACATGTGGCGGACACCCCTGCAACCCCAAACCCTTTTTTATTTTTCATGGGGAGCGGGGGACACCCCTGGAACCCCTGCTGCCCCATCCCAATATATATGGTCACCTATATAATATCACCACAACCTTTTCCCGGCAACATTATATACGGCAACCATATATATAGGGATATTATTACCTGATACCCATAGAACATATGTGTGCACTCTCAAAACAACACAATGACCAAACTACCCCAAACCCACGGCCGTCTTCTTGTCACATGGTGATCAAAATCAGTGATAAGTTCAACCAGAGATTGCAAGATGGACGCCAGTTGTCCTAGAGAAATCCTCTGATTTGGGTTGGGTTGGTTTCAGGCCCTGAAGCAGAGGAAGAACTGAAGCATCTGCTACTTTCTGAAAAACAAGCAAAGATAGGCAAGAGTCTGATAGGTTGAAGAGAGATTCGATAAGAACTTAATTATGTATGATTTTTGGAATTATTGCAATCTTTGACATAAATAAGTCATCCAAGTTATTTGCCAATTGGATGGAGATCACAGGATTTTGTTGCATACATTTAGAGATAGCAAGCGCATTAAGAATTGGAAAAGGCGTGTTAGGTTTGGTGATAACTGGATGGGCTTGGCCATGAAAAAACAATGTTTTAGCTTTCACAAGCACACTTTTGTAAAGGTGCAGGCCCTCTTGATCTTTAGAATAAATCAATTTAGGGTCCCTCAAACACTGTCAGAGTCTCTCTTTCTTTTCGATAATCAGATTTAAAAGATCTTTCATCTGAATTATGCGATTATGACATGAATGTTCATATGTATTTTAGGGGAAATAAGTGGCTATAACATAGGTCACAACAAGGTTGCTGTGTCCCTTTCCTGCAGTCACTTTTTCTTTGGAACTCCTGCCTCTAATTTCAAAGTGAATAGAAGGGAAATAACGTGTTAGTTAACTGAGGGAATGCAAAAATGACAGACACGTGATGTCATTACGTGGCGTGACCACTGACTGGAAATCCGTATGTTGCTGACACAGTCTACTCAGGAAGTGATTGATCTGGTCAGTTTGCAGTTAGAGGTTTTTGTCAATGTGACTGTGACCGGTGGACGCGGTGAAGGGAAAAAGAGCAAGAAGGTAACTATCCAAAGGGATATATTCCAATCACCAAAGAGCAGTGGTTTCTTAAGAGGTGATATGAGATTCACCAGGGACTATGCATATATTTTTACAGATGTCAGAAGTAAGAGAATGGTTCAGGGACGTCATTTCACCAAAATGCCAGAGGTAGTGGAAGTGACATCACAGGAAGTGATGCCATTTGACCCCACCGCGAAGTGATATCGCGGGAAGCTATTGAACACGAACCTTACACCCGTTAACAAAACAGGAAGTGGCATCACATAGCATTCTACACTACAAAAAATATGGTTACGATATCACTATAATGTGATGTACATTTCATACAAGAATGGATCGCCATATGTATCGTTAAGATCAGTGTGTATAGGCCCATATTACCAAACTACTGTGAATGCAAGCAGACGTCCATGACCAAATGAAAATGATGTGTTATTATATAGCACTAATACTTAAGTGCTTTATATAGAAAAAACATACATCCAATATCACCCAACCTGTGTTGGTACTCATTTATCGAAATCAGAAGGATGAAAGGCTGAGTTGAGGCGTTTAAGAACAGACTAAATCAGTGACTCACCCCCTGAAGTGTGCCTGACATAAACCTTTAATGAGTCTAGCAATTATTGTATAGAATTCCACAAAGACACATTATTTGGTATTCCTATTCATTCTTATTTAGGATCAGTGCTGAAAGTGTTAGACTTGTGGCACTCCTGTTCTTATTTTTCTTCTTTTTTTAAGGGGCATGAACAAGGAAGCCAGCCACCCCAGAAGTGAAGAGCCATATGGTGCTGGCCACAGCCCAGGAGCTTGCATTAAAAATAAAAAAATAAAAGATTTCTTATTTTTTTTTTAGAGGTCGCAAGGGAGACCTGAGAGGTCGCAGTTGCGACCTCTGGCGATCCCTAAATGACGTCCCTGGAATGGTTTTAAAATCTTCACTTACGGCAACGACAGGAAATGTGGGGACCCATTAATCGACTATAAATATGTTTGGTAAGGTAAAGAAAAATACCCCTTATCTATATTCATTCACTCTCTGTAAACAAAAGAAAGAATAGAGATTTGAAATAATGTCGGTTTCTTTGCTACATATTGGCAGGAATAAGTATCAGTTCTGGAAGAGAAGCCTTAGTTAATTTGGCGACATATACACTTCTCATTTTGCAGTGCATGATACTTTAGGCAGTTATGTTAAAGCTCTTATATTTGTGGGAGTGCTAGAGATGGCACAATATTTTGGATGTTGGCACGAGAAGATCCCAAGAAGGCAACAAGGAAGCATGGGGCATAGAAATCTGTGAGTGCGAGGGGGTGGGGATCATAGAAAGTTGAGAGGGGTTCCAATTGTGATGCTCCACTAAGGTCTTTCTATGGGGCAGTGCTGGAGGGGGTCTCAGGGAAGGAAGAGGGCATCAGCTGTCCTCCTTGCTCCCATAGGAAAAGAAGTGGAGGGGAGGTGATCCGGCCCTGCAGTGATCTTCACAATCAACAGCTCAGTCTTAAAAATGAGTATGTGGGTTTTGTTGGAATTTTGTATGTGCAAAAGTGGGCTGTGTGTAAGCCCATGTATGTACAAGGAGTGCACCAGGAGGGGAGGGAACATGGGTAAAGGGTGTGGCACCCGCGTGTGGGTTCTGGTATAACTGTGCATAGTGTCAATTCTGCAGTAAAGGGCAATGCTCTCACGAGTGTCTTCTTACAGGGGCATATACCTGGCATTTTTGGGCAAAGCCATTATAAGTGTGTTCTTACTTATAGCCAAAAATCAAATGAGAACTAGGTATGGTGACTCCCTTGCGTCAATCTGGACTTGATGGTAACGACTGAACTGAACCACGTTGCACACAGATAGAGCTATGGCTAGGGACAGGGGTCACAACTAGATAAGATCCACAGGGACCAGTTTGCATCTGGCACAGACTAGGATGTGAGGGCTAGCATAAGTAACAATAAAGATAGAATTGTAGAGACTGACTAGCGTAACATATGGACAGACAGGTGAGGGACAGCCTTGCGCCATGCTGAAACAAGTTCACTGTAAGGAAGAAAGTCAACTAAACCTTGAAAGGCACAGAAAATGAGCGTGCATCTCTTCAGACAACAATACTAATAACCAACCCTACTAACCCTAACTAAACCCAACCGTACCTCTTTAACAACAGCAACCTGCATGCATATCACTACAGCGCAAACCAACAAACAAACAAAGCACACAGAGCCTTACACAACAGCACACGACAGAGACAGACCGGATACCACACCAAAAAGCTCCGCGAACGCTGTTAACCGAACAGAAGCTGCCAACAGCACATCACAGCTCCCTTGCTCTTTCTCCAAACGTTGTCCTACTAACGACGCCAACCTACCCCCCTTTCCTCCAGATCTGCCAGAGCCCCACAGGACCACTACGGTGGTGATAGTGCGCGGTATAAATATCCTTTAACATTAACAGTAACAGAGTCATCACAAGTGTGTTCATACAGTGTCATACAGTATTGTTGGGCAAAGCCAAGATGAGCATGTGCCCACAGAGACAGCCCTAACCATATTGGGTAAACTCATTTTGGGTTTGTTCTTACTTGCAGTTGCAGAACTGGCCTTATTGAGCAAAGCCATCATGGGTGTGTTCTTACGGTTGCAGACCTGGCATATATAGACAAAATGCTGGCATATATTATGAGAGCCGACTTTCTGAAACCTAGCATCTATTGTAATTTTTTCATGCGTTCCTCTACCCAACTGATTTAAAATTGTATGGCTTTTGACTTGTTTTTTCACAAAAAGTGTGGTGATATGAACCATTTCAGCCATCATATTACACATTACTCAGTGGGAGAACCGCCTTGAACCTCACTTTTGTGTGTGCTCCCTCCTTACTGCGCTCGTGCTCATTTCGCCCTGCTCATTGCAACAACAAGAAAATCTCCTGGTGTCACTGTTCAGTTTTGAAATGTTGCAGGGCCTTTTTTTTAAATCCTGGTGGAAGTCGTGGTGCCCTTTCGTATTTGAATCTACCTCTCTCAAATGTGACTTGTTGGGCTTCAGTCAGTTCCCTGGTGAATTCCCGAGAAGTTCTGTCCTCAAGGGGTCGGGCTGAGACTAGACGCTCATATTAGAGACACCACCCGTTGCGCTTAAAGGCGCTCCAGCCTGACAGCCCTCCTTGGCACCCATGCAGCAGAGTGGAAGGCCGCCATTGGCTCTGAAAATGCCCTTCATACACTGAAAGCGGATTCATCAGACAGGTCTATTGTGTTAGCAAATCAGATTCGCGCGCTGAGCGCATACCACCACGGAGCAGTTTAATTTGTGTTTATTATAAATGTTTCCCTTCACTGGCTCCGCGATAACAGGAGCCAGTGCCAAGTGCGACTCCTGCGAATAACAATTAGCGGCCCGACTGCGCGTGCTGCCTAACGATGCCGGCTGTGCGTGCCCTGGTAATGGTGCACCCCCACCCAATACCTCCCCCTCGGCTCGCTCCCCCACTCGCCACAGCTGCAGAGTGATTCGCCGCAGTGTGCGCAGGTTCATCTCAGGACGGCCTCCTGTGCACATGCGCCTTGGCAACTGCAGCTAATGCCCGGGGACTATACGCGAGAAAAAGCAAAGCAAACCGACATTGAGCAAAACTCCCTTGAAACGGAAAATCCACTGCTCTGAAAAATAGACCTAGAAAATACCGTGGGAGTATCTGGCCCCATGGTGTAGCGGCGAAGGGGTGGACTTTAAGGAAAAATGTGACCAATGGGCGATCCTCTCAGTAATATAACGGGAAGAAGCTGTTTCAAACTGAACAATTTTCTTTTTTCACGGGAAACGATTTGTGAACTAATTACCTAGAACGATTTATAGTGCTAGCCTAAAGGAGCTCCCAGTCTTAGGTGTCTAACTGTTAAAAGAGTTATAGTTAATATATCATTGGGCATTTTAAAATACAGAAAAAGCCACACAGCTTCCACAAAATTGGAACGAGGACGTCTAAGGGCCTCATTACACGGTATGCGGTAACCATGGCGCTTTTAGCGCCATGGTTGCCGCCGGTATTTTACCCTGTCCGCCTTGGTGGATGGCGGAATTACCGCCCTACTCCAAGGTGAGTGGGGGTGGTAATTCCTCATTCACCAAGGCACTTCCCATTCCCATTTTTGCCCCCATAGGGCTCAATGGGAATGGGGAAGGAGCTAATTACGGTACCGCAAATTGCGGTACCGTAATTGGCACCAAGGGCCAGTTGCGGGCCCATTCCTTAACAATTGAGGTCGAGTCCCGCAAAGGGACCCCGTATTAAGGCGGTAAGGGTTTACCGGTACTGGTGCCCTTACCAGTACCGGTAAACCCTTACCGCATTCCGTGTAATGAGGCCCTAAACCTTCCATAGATTGCTCTTGGTCTTGTCAGGAATTCTTTCCAGGGTGGGTTGGTACATCACATTCGCAAATCCAGTGCGAGTGTACTGTGCACGCGAAGCAGGTCCGATAGCACAGCGAGTAGAGCGCTCGCTTTGACATCCGCGCAGATGCAGGTTCGAATCCCGGCAGTGGCAAACTCCGCCTTTCATCCTCCCGAGGTCGATAAATGAGCACTGCACACCGTGGGTTATAAGCGCTATATAAACGCAAAATTATTAATATTATTTAGGAGTCCCTGCAGCTAAAGGATTCTATCTGCTGATGCACTCTAAGAAGCACTTAATATTCACCATAAACGGATTCGGTGGATAGACAAATCTTCCTTTAATGTAGCATCCACACCATTTAAAAGCCATCAACATTTTGGCGTTCCCGCACTGTAAAGCCCCAAAATTCGGCAATATATATATATATATATATATATATATATATATATATATATATATATATATATATATATATGCATTGGGATGGGAGGGTTTTCTTTGGCCTGCTCCTGTGGACCAGGTCAATGTTTAAACTCTTCTAGGCTATTAAATAGATAAAAGCCACAATTCAATCAACTGCCCCTTTTAATTGTCTATAATATAAAAGATGTGAGCCCCAAAGAGTTTTCTTTCTTTCTAGACACACAACAAAAGAGACTGTGTGATAAGGATAACTGCTTGTAGTCATTATTTGGCTGGGGCATACAGCTTGTTTTGTTTTGTTTTGTGTGATGTGATGGTAAATTTGAAGTGCTGCAAGAAGGAAAGTGGCCCTCATTAGGACTCCGGTGCTAAACCGCCGGAGTCCGCCATGGCGGAAAGGGGAATTACCACCCCATTCTGAGGTTGGCGGGGCGGTATTTCCCCATGTCACCATGGCCCTTCCCCATTCCCATTTTTGCCCCATAGGGCTCAATGGGAATGGGGAAGGCGGCAATTACGGTACTGCAAATTGCAGTACTGTAATTGCCATCAAGATCCCTTTGCGGGTCCCTACTTTAACGGCTGGTGTAGACCAGCCGTTAAGGTCGGGTCCCGCAAAGGGACCTCGTGATTAGGCGCTAAGTGTTTAAACACTTAGCGCCAGGGTCCAAATGTGTTTTTTTTGTGATTCAGTGTTTTGTTTTGAAAGTAAGTTTAGATTGCTAAATGGGATGTGGGTGGGGGACTTTGAGACCACATTCATCTTTTTTTTGCAGTGTGAATGGCTGAAACATTCACACTTACCAAAAAGACTTGCCACAAACAAGTGAGTGAAATTCACTGCATAGTAATGATTACTGTAGCTTAACACCATTTTAAATAATACATGTTAATTGTATCCAACTAATTGCAAGAGACAAAAAGTGTCCACAATGATTAATCCCCCTCACTAGCATGAGGGGCTTTATATTCCATTAAAGACAAGGGCCCTCATTACAACACCGGCGGTAAACCATGGCGCTATTAGCACCATGGTTGGTGCCGGTGTTGTAACGGGTCCTCCATGGTTCAATGGGGAATTACCACCCCATTCCAAGGTTGGCGGGGTGGTAATTCCCCATTGAACCATGGCCCTTCCCCATTTTCGTCCCATAGGGCTCTATGGGAATGGGGAAGGCGCTAAGTACGGTACCGTAAATTGTGGTACCGTAATTGCCACCTTCCCCATTGAGCCCTATGGGGCAAAAATGGGAATGGGGAAGGGCCATGGGGAAATGGGGTAATACCGCCCCGCCATCCTTGGAATGGGGCAGTATTTCCCCATTTTCCCATGGCGGACTCGTTACAACACCAGCACCAACCATGATGCTAATAGTGCCATGGTTTAGCGCCGGTGTTGTAATGAGGGCCAATAACTTTTAAGAAGTTAAACAGGAAAAAACACAGTATTTCATTAGAACCAAAGGGAGGCATCCCAGTCCAAGATGGGGCTCAGGTCAAGCCCTGCCAGTAACCAATAAGCAGAGACCCACCCCCATATAAGTCCATTCCTCTAATAGCAACTCCTCTTCTGAAGGTGCACCATGTCGCCATCCTTAGGAAAACAGTAACATGAACACTCCGGTGGATAACCAGCTCCGGGATCCTAATATGCCACACCATCCGGAGGCTCTCAAGAAACTTCATTGTCTGAATCTTCTCAACCCGAAGCTGCATGTAAAACAAAACAGAATAGGGTGGGTGGGTGGGATAATACTCGCCTCCTTGTCCTCAATAGAATCCAAACCCCCTCTCATGCTAATGAGGGGGATAAATCATTCTAGTCAAGACAGGAGGCTTCATATTATGCAAGTTCAAAGCCCTTGTATCACATTTAGTGCCACATGATCATTACGCTTATGATAAAATGTCTTGAATGTGGACTCTCTGGACCAATCAACTGCATTTAAAATCTGTTTGAGACCTCCCTCTAGGAAAGCTGCTTTAGAAGCCATAGCCCCCCTTACTGAGTGTGCCCTGAAGGAAGAAACATCAATTCCTGCTTCCTTCATGACCCATCTAATCCATCTGACCAAAGTGGCGGGGGAAACAGGTTTATAGGGTTTCCTGTAGGAAATAAGCTGCTGAGAGGTACCCAGGGGTTTAAGCCCCTCTGTCTTTGACTCAAAACATTTTAAACATTGCACTACACATAGTTTAACATTTTTTGGAAATGCTGGATATGAGATTAAATAAATCATACATTTAGTCCTTCTACATACAAAGAAAGTTACCCCCTATGGGGAGAATATTTTATTATCAACATCCAGAGTTCTAATATCTGACAGTCTTTTAATTGAAACGAGACACAGAAGCATGGCCAACTTATAGAAAAGCTGCAGCAAGGATAGAACCTCATTATGGGACCAAGAGAGAAACACATCTAAGACCCTATTGACATCCCAATGAACTGAATATATAGCTTTAGGAGGGACCTTAATACGGGGTAGACTTAACGGCCTTCCTCACCAAGAAGTGCCTGCCCACTGGCTCTCCTATAACGAGCACGTGACAAGCCAAAATGGGCGATCTGAACACATTAATAGTTCTATAAGCCTTTCCCTCTTTGAACAATTCAACCAAAAAAATGAACAACCTCTACAGGAGGAGTAGAAATGGGATCGAGGTGCCTAGCATAATACCAGCCCACCCAGCGGCTCCATGCTGACGAATAGCCTGACTTGGTGGAGGCTGCCCAGGAATCCTTGATGACAACGATAGAGTCCTGCGAAAGTCCTTGGAAGCACCAGGAAGAGCTGACATCTTCCAAGCGATAAGGGAGAGATGCCCCCAAAGGACCAAGTCATGAGGAGCCAAGGGTGGGGAGGGAGAAGACGAGGGATATCCACTGCTAACTCCAGGAGAGCGGGAAACCACACTTGAGAGGGCCAAAAGGGGGTTACTATTATCAAGGTCGCAGTGTGCTGCACACTTGCACCAGGGTTCTTGCAATCATGGTGAATGGATGGAAGGCATAGGAGAGGGGATCCGACCAATCTTGCAGAAAGGCGTCAGTCACTAAGCCAAGGGATCTGGTCTCCAACTGTAAAAGAGAGGAACCTGACAGTTGAGACGAGAGTCAAAGAGGTCCACTTGAATTGGACCCCAGAGAAATAGGATCTTGGCAAAGAATGCCCTGTCCAGCATCCAACCACTCCTGCCCTGAAGATACCTGGCGTTCTGTTCTGCCACAGCATTGCAGGCCCCTGGGAAATACTCTGTCTTTAGGAGGATGCTCCTGTCTAAACAAAAATGACAAAACTCCCTAGCTAGATCCACAAGGGCCTTCGAGCGGGTTTCCCCCAGGTAGTTTATGTAGTGAACCGCTGACACATTGTCCATCCAAAGAAGGACACAACAATTCCCTTGATCCTTGAGGAGACTCTTGACTACAAAAGAGCCCGCTAGTAACTCCAGACAATTTATATGAAGACATTTCTCTTGAACGGACCACTTGCCTCCAGTGGAAACCTGTCCTATCCTGGCCCCCCAAAGTGGCCTGTTGGTGTCAGATTCTAGAACAGCACCGGGAGACAGAACAAAGATCGCCTTGCCATTCCAGGCGGTCATATGCTTGATCCACCATTGGAGCTCCAATATGGCATCGGGGACGACACCACCATTTGAGAATAGGAGAGGTTCTTGCGAAGATGCCTCCCCTTTAGGTGCTGTAACGCCTTGTAATGTAAGGGAGCTGGAAAGATGGCCTGAATGGAGGCAGAGAGCATCCCCATCACTCTTGCTAACTGCCTGAGAGAGACGATCCCCTTCCTTAGGAGGAGGCAAATTTCTTTCCGAATCTTTGAGAGCCTGTTGTCTGGTAGAAGGAGGATGCATTGCCTGGAAACTATATTGAAGCCCAGAAACTGGATGCATTGAGTAGGCAAGAAGATGGACTTCTTTTCAATAACTACAAAGCCTAGGGCCTGCAACAGGGAAATTGTGAAATGTAAGTGTTCTAGGAGAACCTGGAGATCCTTCCCCAAAAGGAGCATGCCGTCCGGATAAATCCCCTTTGCTCTGAGGAAAGCCATCACTGGCTTCATTAGCTTGGTGAAGCACCACGTGAACTGACGAGAGGCCGAACGTGAGAGAGGCAAACTGCCAAAGGCGACCACCCCATTGAAACTGGAGAAACTCCTGTTGAAGGGGAAAAACCGGGTCTACCAGGTAGGCATCCTTGAGGTCTATTTTGACCCTCCAATCTGCTGTGAGAAGGTTGTCCCTGAGAAGGTGGATCCCCTCCATCTTGAAATGTTGGTAGACTACAAAGGAGTTGAGGGCTCGTGGATTTATGACAGGGTGAAAACCCTCCTCGGGCTTTGGCGCCAGGAAAATCGTGCTGAGAAACTGGGAGGCTCTGAAGGTGGCTGGGACCACTTCACCCTTGAAGATGAGATCCTGATCGTCTGCATCCACTAACTTCTGTTTGACCTTGTCGAATGAGAGCGGAAGGGGAGGAGAGATCTGACAGGGAGGGGAGTAAAATTTGAAACCCCCAAACTGTTTGCAGTACCCATGGATGCGAGGTGAGCTCCTCCCATCGATGGAAGAACCTTGCCAACCTGCCCCCCAAACCTCTGCGGAAAGAAACATTTAAAATATGTGGAGCGGTTCTCACTCTACCCACACCTCTGCTGGCAGGTCCTCTCCATGAAAACCCCCTCTGGGGCTAGAAGCCAGCTTGAGCTCCTCTAGCAGAGGAGGAATGATGGGCACCACAAGAAGTATATTGCTGTGGACAGGTAGAACCCTGGAAGGAAAGGCCGGAAGAGCGGGCTCTACTTCATCCGGGCTTATCAAAAACCTTGGGGGCAAACACCTTCCTGATGTTTGTCTGGGCCTTATCTAGGGCAGTGAAGGTGTGCACATAGGTGGAAAGGTCCTTGGGCAATCTGTCCCCAAACAGGTTGCATTGGGCCTTAGGGCCTGCCTCTCCTTCTGCCATATCTTGCAGCTTGGAGTCAATGCGCATCAGAAGGGAGGACTTGTGCCTCTCTCTGGAGATGGCTGCATTGGCATTGCCGAGCAGGCATACCGTTCTTTGTACCCAGCCTCTGGGAGCTTGGATATCAACCTGGGTATTGGTGAGCGCAGCCTCTTCGGCCAATTCAAAATTTGAATCAAGGGCCCCAAAATGTCTAACAATTTGTCCTGACAACTACGAAGGGCCTTGTGAACCCCTTTCTTAGGGTCCTTTCCTTTTTGAGATAGGAAAGACACAATTGATTGATCGATATCTGGGGTAAGGGCCACCTTATCCGGAATAACCTGCCTGGGGCATTCAGAACGTAACTTGTTCCTGTCCTTTTTGGGCAGCGGTCTTCTGACTCAATGATGAATAAAAGAAGAAACCGCACCAGAAGGGGATCACTCCACAGATCTTGGGTGTTGGATGAGAGAGGGGTCAAAAAATGGTACCGGACTACCATCCAACAACGGACCCTTAGCTCCTTGAGATAAATCCACAGATATACCCTTCTTCTTACACTTCTTGGGCGGGGAGTCGGAATCCTCTGAACTATCAGGAGAGGAAATGGGAGTTGAAAGGGCATGGACCAGAGGGATTGACTCATGGTCTCCCCCCCCAATGTACGCTTCAGGACCCTACTAGGGGAATTAATCTGAATAGGGGAACTGGACACAGGACCGAGTTGTCCTTTTAAATGCCTACAGTTTTCCGTACACTTCCTAGGGGCATGCACTGCCAAACAGGGGTTAAAATCAGACATTTTATTAATCAGTCTATCAAAGTCTGAGGCTAGGGTTGAGTTCAGATTAAGCAGGGCCAAGTCTGTGGAATCCTGAATAGCCCTAGTCACTGAAGGGGGGGGTCGTTATGGAGCTCTCCCATGAACCCCAACCCTAGAATCCTCCCCAGACCGCTCTGTTTTCTTCAAAGGCCTAACTTGGGTACTAGCATCTGCAGAAGGGGGTCCCTCCAAACCCTTGGATGCAACCAAGAGCATATTGAATCTAAACGGACTGCAGGCAAAAAATGAACGTTGATTTTTGGAACAGTACAAGGCACATGTGAATTCTCAAGTCCTTACTAATCCTATCGCTGTCAGTTCAGTACGTAATGTACCTTGAAACATACTGACACAAACTTTTATTTACCTTGTAGACTGGCTTGGAGTCTGAAGAATGACTTTTGAATATGTCTAATTGAACATTAATTTTCTCCTGATGAAGGGATAGATGTTTTCATGAAGCACGTTGAGCTTGTTGTATATCTGGATTAAAATGTTCTTTTGTAAAAATATTATTTATTTGTGAAAGTTCAAAGAAATGTGCACCTGCATGAGTACTAGAACTAACGTTAACAACAGAATTTACTGCATTATAAATCTTCATAACTACTGACTGGTATTTACCAGTACAAGCATGTGCAGGGGGCGGGAGTGTCAGTCAATTGTGGACACTTGTTCTCTCTTGAAATTAGCTCAACGACTTTTAATGTCAAAGCCGTCTTTTTCTCCTCTGCACCCTTAAATAATTTAAATCCTTGTTCATACCAGCAAAATATATCATCACTACTTCATCACTCATATCATCAACACTACACTAAGGATTATTACTATATTTGACTGCCTAAAGATAAAATAAATAGTTGGACCTGACAGAATTCAAGCATTTGCATGTTTATTTGCTCTTCTGATGCAGAACAGCAACTCCCATTCAAAGTAACTGCTGAACATGAACATTCATAAGCCTGCTGGAAATGCAAAAAAAATGATCCACTTTTCTTGTGTATTATCGTTCCTTCATGCACGCTCATGTTTCTTACAAATATGCCAAAACAGAGCTCTCAAATCATGTTCTATAAGTCCTTGCATTTCTATTGAATACCATTTTGCAAATATGTGCATGCTATAAATGCAGGCCTACAAGTACCAGAATGTAATATGTAGTGAAACTAAAAGTCACAACTGGCTTATTATTTCACACCTAACATAGCACAACCTGTGATATCTATAAAAGACCTCACTTTGCTCTTCTTCCCTCCATCACCCGCCCCTGCTAACCCCCTGTCTGCAGCAGTGATTGGCTACAAGTTCGTTCTAGAGTTCTCTAGACCCTCTGCCCCGCCCAGTCAACCCCCCTCCGAGCACTTAGCATGTGGACCCTCACCCCCTTCACCCCATGAAATCCCTGGCACATTCCATCCTGGCACTTTCCCTCCTGCCATCCCCTTGAACTCGCCGAGCCCCTTACCCTCTGCCCCCTTCACTTGCACTCTCTCCTCTTTACCATGCGCTTCCCTTCCTATCCTAGCACTTCGCATTTCGTGCAGACTGCCCCCCTCTTCCTCGCACTTCTTGTTACCGCACTTGCACAATTCGAATGTCTCAAGGCCTAGTAGGACCATTATTGTTATATTCTCCCTTGCCCCTCCACCCCCCTTTTTGTCTTGTGGCGCCTTGCAATACCATTTGTTGTATTTGTGCCTTACAAATATCCAATACACAAAAAAAATAAATAAATAAATAAACTACACTATTTATTGCTTTACTTTTTTCAGTCTTACCCATAATGCAGAAGAGCCTGTGTGGTAGCCACCTGCTTGCACCCCATATTTTTTAAATTATTTATTTAGTGTGTTACAGTTCGTACAGAACTTTTCACACAAAATACAAACATTTGCACATACTTAAAATCTCAATACTATACTGTAAGGATGCAGAAGGACAAGTCTGACACAAAGGTGGCAGGTTCATTGCTATACTTTTATTTATTCAGAAAAATAAAGAGAAAATCTAACTTTCCCATCTCTAAGAGCGGTTTTCCTGCTTCGACTAAAACACTAAGGGTTCTGTCAGAATGTACGTGTAAATCAGTAGTCCACAACCCTGTGTCAAAAACCCTGCTTCTGTCCCTTACACTTAAAGCTGAACTAGAGATAAAGTAGACCTTCTTGGTCCAGAAGAATGACTCCCTTCTTCTGGACTGGGGATAAAAGTGAACTTCCAATTCTTGGGTTCGTTTTAGGGGAATGGCTCCCATCTCTGGGATTGTCCTCCAGTAAAAAAAGGCAAAGTCCAAGTACTTTTCATTGGAAGACACACTGCCTATCCTCTAACACTTTGTATCTAAAAATCTTTATAACTTAGTTACTAGGAGAATAACTCCCTTCTAATGGTATCTTGGCATCAGAGTTCCATATAACCAGGGGGAATTATTCCCTTCCACTGGTCTCTTTACACTTGGTTGCACAGTTCAACACAACCAGGGGGAATTACTCCCTTCCCCTGGTTTTGGTTCCTGGGAGAATGACTCCCTTCTCCTGGTATATTTGCATCAGAGTTCCATATAAGCAGGGGGAATGACTCCCTTCCCCTGGTCTCTTTCCACTTGGTTGCACAGTTCAACACCACCAGGGGTAATGACTCCCTGGTGAGAAAAGCGTCTCATGTTTGTTCGAGTTGACCAAGAGAATGCCTCCCTTCTTCCAGCTTTTTATGTCAGTTGGCCTGGGGGAATGACTCCCTTCCCCAGGCTTCTTGGCCCTGGCTTCAGGCTACGGCCACCAGGGGGAATGACTACCTTCCCATGGTCGATGTATCAAATAACTTCAAACACACTGTTCTCGAATGTTAGAAGGGTCCACGACCACAGCTTCTCTTCTTTGGTTGGACTCACTTGGTATCCCTCACTACCAAGTACTGTGGAAGATGATTTGTGTTACTTTCTGACTTTGGGTCCCAGACCCTGGTGTCTATTTCTCTTTGGCTTGGCCCACTTGGTTCACTCTCCTGCCAACTATTACTAGGAGGAAGGTACCTTGCTTCTTGATTTGGGTCCCAGACCCCGGTTTCCCTCACTCTTCAGTTTGGCCCCGTTGGCTTACTCTCTTGCTAAGTACTGCCACAAGGAAGATGCCTCGGTTCTTGATTTGGGTCTCAGACCCCTCTTGAATATAAAAGACCTGCTTGCTGTGCTGTCTTTCTCCCACCCTCCCTTAAGGGATGAATGGGTATGTCTGATTAGGGCCTGGGCCATTGGGGGTGACACACTTATATAGTATTGGGCAATAGGGCACCCCACATTCTCTGCCAAAAGTAAGGGCACCTTCACTGCCTGGATAGCATCTCAGAACACGATGCAGTGGGACTCCTTAGTCCAGAGGTATTCAAACTGTGGGGTGCACCCCTGCCCAGGGGGGCTGCAGACTAAATCCTGGGGCTGGGGAGTGGGGGGGGGCAGTGGGGCAGAAGGTGCGAGGCCCCAGCCTAAAATTAAAAAAATAGAATGTAGATATTTTTTGGCAGGGGAGCCCTGGGCAGGGGTGGCTTGTCCATAATGGGCAAGGCGGCGTCAACTCAGTGGCCCCCCTCACCCATTATGGAGGAACCAGCCCAGTGAAAAACTGAGCACTCCCTCAGATGCCTATTTCAGCTGAGGGAGCACTCCTGGGCTGGATGACTATAAACGGGAAACACTGTTTTCCTATGACAGTTCTGTTTCCCAGACGTACATGTTGAATGAGCCATGCAAGGCTGGGGGCGTTTTGCTTCACCAGCCTTGCATAGCTCATGGAAAATGCTGGCTGGAGAACTTCATGTGAAGTTCATGAGAACCTGCACCTCCTCGCCTATACAGGCAGAGCAGGCAGGCGGGGGCCATTTTGAGACCCACGCCCAGGCCCCTGCACGCGTGTGCACGAACCAGGTAGCTGCCCGATTCCTGTTCATGATGCAGGAGCTGAAGCACTGGGGAGGAAACTTCAGGACTGGGGAAGAAGGTACGTTTATATAAATGATTTTTTTTATATAAATATGTGTATGGATGCGTGTATGCTTGTGTTATGGGTGATTGTATGTTTATGGGTGCTCATGTGAATGATAGGGTGCTTGCTGTGTGTGTGTGTGTGTGTGTTTGTTTTGGGGTAGGGTTGTACAACAAAGGCATTTTTAAAATGCTTTTGTTGCACCATCCCCCTACCCACCTTCCAAAATCAGCTATTTCTGAGACGCTGTGGAGCTCAGGGGACAGGGATGGTATGTCTTTTCTGTCATAGATGTCCAGTAAAAAAATACCATTCTTTCCCCCTCTGCCCCCAGCGTCGTGCACGCACACATAATCACTTTGATTGTGTGTGTGTGTGTTAGACGCTGTGAGGCCCGGGGGACAGGGATGGTATCTTTTTAATGGGCATCTATCATAGATGTCCAGCAAAAAATACCATGCCTGCCTCCTGGGCCCTCCAGCGCTGCGCATACACACATAATCATGTTGATTGTGTGAGTGTGTAAAGCACTGTGAGGACCCGGGTACAGGAATGGAATCTTTTTACTGGGCATCTATCATAGATGTCCAGTAAAACATACCATGCATGCCCCCTTGCTCCCCCAGTGACAATTTATTTTAAAAGTATGCTCTAAAATGCAACATTTTAACCCATTATTTTAAAACATTTCCCGGGGGAGAACGATCCCCGTCTCCCCCCCGAATGCTCCTTGATTGGTTGGTGCTCCCTCCCTGCGCTCGATTGGTTGCTATGACATATATGGGGAAATATTCATGCCCCTCCACTTAAAAAATGCACCAGCCGCCACTGCCCCTGGGACTGTGCTGGGAGCGGGGTGGAGGAAGTGCAGGGACTGTGGTGGGAGCAGGCTGGCAGCCATGGGATAGTAGTGGGAGCAGGGTGGGGAGGGCCCAGGGACTTTGATGGGAGCAGGGTGTGGAGATCCCAGGGTCTGTGGTGGTGTGGGGAGAGCCCAGGAACTGGGCTAGGACTGGGATGAGGGAGCCCAGAGACTGTGAGGAGCCCAGCGACTATACTGTGAGCAGGGTGCGGTGACGGCGTGCGATTGTTCATAGCCATTTGGACTTACTGTCCATTTGGCATTTTTGGGGGGACCTGGCCTGCCCACATTTTGCTCAGGGGGAGCCCATGCCTAAAATGTTTGATGACCACTGCCTTAGTCATAGGGGCATGAATTCCACACCAACCTGGCTCTTACCCCTTCAACATCTTAACCCGCTAACAGTTGTAAGCCTCAGCAACAGGGTTTGCATAGAATGGTGACCATATTGACCAGAAGAGGAGAGGTATGAACACTCTACCTGTAGGTTCCCATAAAGATATCCAGAACTGGAACAAAGCTAAAAATCTACTGGACGGAGATTCTTCCTGTTCTTCACTGATAACTTCTCTCTCGCTATTCGCCACAGTTTCACAGCTGGCACTGGGCACCACTAAATATGCCCTTTAACAGCTGGCATTTGTATCCCAATTTCTCCTGCCAACCATTGTAATCTGAATCCACCCTCAGGTGCCATGAACAGAACTGTTGATATTCCCTTTCGACAAAGACCTCCTTGGAGGCCTGCCAGTTGTAAATGCCTGGCCAAACATCTGCGTTTTCATTGTATCTTTGTTGATTGTAGTGTGTCCAGAAATCACAGGCGTGTTCCGAGATGCTGTTGCAAGGTTATTTCCTGTAAAATTCCTGGAAAGGCAGCCATCTTGGATGCGGGAAGGCGACTGATAACCTCTAAGTCTCGGCCAGTCACCTGCCAAGTATTTTCCGTCCGCTGGCTCCTTGGTTATTGCTGCGTGATAACAAAACACACCGTCGATTCAGCTTTGATGGCCGATAACTGCAAACTCAAAATTAATTTTCCAAAGTGGATGCATCATTTTGGTGTGTTATTAAATTCCATTGAGCTGACACTACTGCACAAACGATTTTAAAAAAATTGCGTTTTGTGGCAAGCTATAATATTTCAGCAATACGTTTGGGTTGACCAGTGGTTCTGTGTTAATATCCCCGCAATAATAGCCTAGTCTGGAAATTAGGCAGCAAAAATGAAGAGGTCAAAATTGCTCATTTTACATCAAAAGTAATGCAAACAGAAAATACAAAGACATTTTGAACGAGGAAAGTAAAGCATTTGCATGTATTGACCTATTTGCATTTTTTGAAAAAGGGATTTCCGTCCAAATATATGTATCTGTTTGAAAGTTATGTACGTTGAGGGGAAGCCTCATATCAGAACTCCTTCGTGTGCACTGATCTATCTGCATATTAACCCTACTGCGCCCGAAGAGAAGAGTTTTTCTTTTTGTCTTGATGTATTCATTTCAGGATTCAATTTCTGTGCTACTCGTTTTTGCAGAGTGTACTGCAGCGTCCTTCTTACAGGTAAAGCTACATTACGGCTCTCATCCAGGCCCTTACCAGATTAATGTTGTCATTTTTGCTTTTGTGGGCTTTCGGACATACCAAACTCTCCCCTGTGGGCAGGTTTGTCTTGAAAAATAAACCTTTCAAATGTGGGGAAAATTTGATATCAAAATGATATCTTTTTTATATCAATATTTTACATTTTTTTTTAAAATGATATCAACATTATTTTGATAATTAAGCCTTTGAACAATTTTACATAAACTTTACATCATTTTGTTTAGAGCTGTAATATGAAGCTAAGCAGATGGGGTGACGTCATCATTGTGTATAGATTTTATATAAACTTGAAGCATATTTGATAAGCCTTTGAATAATTTTATATAAATGTTATATAGATTTATTAGATCTGTAATATAAAGCGGTGTGATGTCATCATTTTATAACAGATTTTATATAAACGTTATATTATTTTTATATAAATCTGGAATACATTTGATAAGCCCTGAATACATGTTATATAAACTTTATATACTTTTAATATACAATTTGATTAAAAGGGCCGGCTTAATGCTAGGGTGACACAGGGGTGTGCTTTAGAACCCGGATATATAGGTTTTTCCAGCTGGGTGGAAAACACAGCACTATCTGAGCTAACCAAGGACTATTCAGAAAATGGCCCCTATGATCAGCTATAGTTACGACCCGGGGAGAACAACCCCAGGAACCCCTATGGATTTGATGGCGTATGAAGGGATGGAAGATGCTCAGGATTTAACGGCTGGTTTTGAACCCCGAGAGTTTTGGCGCAGTGATGATGAGGTTATGTAGCAGCGATGTGTGGGTGATGCGAGCGCTGAAGACGAGGATTGTGAACCTATGACACTGCAGGCGGATGCGGCGATGATGCCAGAGATGGATGCCGCCCCTGAAACCATGATGAAAAACATGGGCTTGTGTGTGGGAATGGCACTACCAGGCGGCGACCGGGACTATTAACACTAATTGTTGTTCAAACCAACACGAAAACACTAGCATGACAAATACCTGCAAAGTATGTATAGATATCCATGTGCAAGCTTCTTGGTTGAGTTTAAATCACTGTGGATGGCTAGCCTTTCAAGCTTCTAAAAGTTGATAAAACAAACATTACTATATCTGCGCATTTCTAGTTACCGTTTAAGCACTACATGGAAACTTATGCTGAATTGTAAATAAAAAAACTGTAAATAAAAAACATGATGCAGTATACATCCTGAAAACTGTATAGAACACATGTATTATACATCACACACAGCATAACTTGAGAAGTTATGATGAATCATTCAGCATATAGCATCCCATCACACCTGTAAAAACACTGATCACACCTGTAAAAAACATTGGGTTGGAATTTGTAAGCAGTTTCAATGGTGAAGTCAAACCGTTGCAGGCTTATGGACCACCTGAGCAACTTTGGATTCTCTCCCTTCATGTGCATTAGCCACTTCAAGGGCTTATGGTCATTTTGCACAGTGAAGTAGGTCCCATAGAGGTATGGCCTCAGCTTCCTTAGGGCCCACACGACAGAGAAACATTCTTTCTCTACAGTGGACCACCTGAGCTCTCTGTTCTTAAGATGGTGACTAGTGAATCCAATCGGGTGTTCCTTACCTTTCTCATCTACCTGTGATAATACAGCACCTATCCCATTGTCAGAGGCATTTTTCTGCACAATAAAAGCATGTTTGTAGTCAGGGGTGCTGAGGACAGGGGCCTGGCACAGGGAGCCTTTTAAGCCATTCAAGGCCTTCTCACACTCCTCAGACCAAGAGACCTTCTTGGGTTTCTTTGGAGTGGTGAGAGTAGTCAGAGGGGCAGCTATGGTGCCATAGCCTGCCATGAAATTTTGATAGTACTCAGTGAGACCTAGGAAGGCTCTCATCTGAGTTTGTGTAGTGGGTGTAGGCCAGTCTTGTACTACTTGTACTTTACTGGTAGAGGCTGAATCCTCCCTCCATCTACTTCATGTCCAAGGTAGACCACAGATCCTCGTCCAATCTGGCACTTGCTGGCCTTTATGGTCAAGTGGGCCTTCTGAAGAGCCTCCAATACTATTCGCAGATGTTTCAAATGGTCTTCCTAGGTGGCACTGAAGACTGCTATATCATCCAGATATGCTAAGCAGAATTCATCCAACCCATTTAGCACATGATTCACAAGCCTTTGAAAAGTAGAATGAGCATTCTTTAATCCAAAGGGCATTACCCTGAACTGGTAAAGACCCTTTGGGTTTGGGAATGCTGTCTTCTACTTGGCATGTTCTGCTAGGGCTATTTGCCAATACCCTGCAGTAAGGTCAAATGTGCTGAGGTAACTGGAGGCACCCAAGGTATCTGCCAGATCATTAGTTCTAGGCAAGGGGTGAGCATCTGTCCTGGTGACAGCATTCAGAGCCATATAATCCACACAGAACCTCAGTTCAAAGGTACCTGCCTTTGGCACCAGAACCACAGGACTGGACCATGGACTACTAGAGTGTTCAATCACTCTAAGATCTTGTTGACCTTTGTCTGTCTTGATGTAAGATCTCACCTTATCTGACATCTTGTACCCTCTAATTATGGTAGGTACACTGTCTCCTGTGTCAATTTCGTGTTTGCATCAAGGTGTCAAACCAGGAGTCAGAGAGAGCAAGGGGGAGAACTGCCTAAGCAAAGTTCTTCTTCTTGCTTGGTAGGAGTCAGAGAAGGGGCTATATGGACACCCCCAATGGGGCCATCTGAAGGGCTACCTTGGAACAAGTCAAGCAGAGGTTTGGTTCCTCTTCCTCTCTGTCTGATGCCAAAGGTAGTGCTGCTTTTTCAACCTTACGGATGAAAGCCTTCAGCCTAATTATGTGGAACACTTTGGGGGCCTGACCGGGTCTCTTAAGGTCCACTAAATAGTTTACCTCACCGAGTTGCACCACAACTGTGTAAGGCCCTGACCATTTGTCCTGTAGGGCTCTAGGCCTTATAGGATTCATAATCAGGATTTCTTGGCCTGGGGTAAAGTGAATAAGTGAAGACTTCTTGACAGACCAATGTTTCACCAGAGCCTGACCTACCTCCAACTTTTCACTGGCCTGAGCCATCAGAAGGACCATTCTCTTCCTTAAACCCAACACATAGTCCACTACATTGGTAGTGATGGAAGGCATAGGAAGTTCCCACCCCTCCTTGACTATGGCCAGTGATCCCCTAACAGTGTGACCAAAAAGAAGCTTGAAGGGGCTGAAACAAACACCCAGAGGAACCTCTCTGTAGGAAAAAAAGTAACCATGGAAACAGGATATCCAGCTTTTTACTTTGAGGTTCTTCCAGAGCCCCAACCATGCTTTTGAGAGTTCTATTGTACCTCTCAACTAAGCCATTTGTTTGTGGGTGAAAAGCTGATGAAAAAGTATAAGTGACCCCACACTCTTTCCACATGGTTTGCATGTACTTAGATATAAAGTTGCTGCCTCTGTCTGACACAACTCCTTTTGGGAAGCCATCCCTGGTACAAATGCCTAGCAATGCTTTTACAACTGACTTAGCAGTCACAGTCTTCAATGGGATGGCTTCAGGATATCTGGTGGCATGATCAACCAGCACCAAGATAAACCTATTGCCAGAGGATGTCTGAGGATTAAGGGGACCAACAATGTCTATCCTTACTCTTTCAAATGGCACCTGACTACAGGGAGTGGCACCAATTGAGCCTGGATTGTTGAACTACTTTTTTTTCCAGAAATCTGGCAAGTGGCACAACTCCTACAATGGCCTTCCACGTGGACCCCCATCTTGCGCGAGCAGAAATGCATGGATAGCCTCTGCTTGGTTCTCTTGATCCGAAGGTGACCAGCTATAGGTACTTCATGTGCCAAATGTAGGAAGAAGAGTCTTACTTGAAGGGGGACCACCAACCTCCTATGGTCACCTTCAGTAGACTCTGTGGGCTCACTGTACAGGTTCCCACCTTCCCAATAAATCCTATGCTTCCCAGGATGTTCAGCCTCAAGCTGGGAGCAGGCCTGTCTCCTAAGGCCTTCTAAAGATGGGCACTCATGTTGGCCCTTGCTAAATTCTTCCCTATCAGGACCACCTTCAACCAATACATTTTGGAGTTCAGGATGGTCATGTGGGTTAAGAATTTCAGGGAGCACCTCTTCCTCGTCAGGTTCAGGTGCTTGGCCAACTACCTCCACCTCAGTGGTAGGTGAGTTAGGGGGGATATTCCCTTTCCCTCTTCTGAGTTTCTTGACTCCCTTGGCCTTGGGTTTCCCCTTTGGCTTTGGCTCAGGCTTGGACTTGGTCTGGGCAGCCTTTGTTCGCGACCTTGTGCATGGTCGTTCTGCTGTGTCCCCCACAAGACTTATGTCTCGGAGGTTCTTTTCCAGAAGAACCTTTCCCAGGACTTGCCTTTGTACACCCACAGGTATCCTTACTACTGTACCATTGATGGTTAGATTTACAGGCATAATTGGTAACTTGAGAGGGGGGCCATCAGCTAACTTGGTGGGCGTCAAGGGAGCTCTTCTTGATTTACCAATGTGGAATCCACCACAGTTCTGCTGGCCCCACTATCCCTAAGGGCAGAAGTGTCTACTCAATTGATCAGCACACTGTCTTTAAAGTAGTGCTTGGTATTATCTGGAATACTTGCATACGCCTCTGAGACTCTAGACTCCCAGGAACTCAGGGATACTAAGACTACTTCAGATTATAGCCCACTGGGGAATGGGTCTGAGGAGAAGGATGTCCCTGTGATGATCTCTTCCTCCTCATATAAGGGGAAGGCCAGACTCACATAGTCGACCCCCAAGGTTTTGACCTTACATCTGGGGTCCCCCTTCATGTGGTCACTTTCTCCACAAGCCACACATGATCCACTGGGTCTTGGGACATAGAGAGGCTTACTGTAAAGAGAATTATGCTTGGGAGAATGATTCCCAATATTCTGAACATTCTCATGTGACTTACCCTTGTTATGCTTTATGTAGCCCTTATGGGAGGAAGTTTTATCAGATCCCCCACCCTGCTTATCTTTGTGCTTTTTCCCCTGTTCCTGCTTACCAGGAGCAGGCTTGTCCTTATTGGACCCTCTATGTAACACCCATAAATCTGCCACACTGGCTAACTTCCGAGGATCTATGTCCTTAGAATCAGCCAAGTGCTGCTTAAGCTCTGGGGAACAAGAAGCAAACATATGTTCAAGCATTACAAAACAAATCATACCCTCAAAGGTGGTGAACTTGTAACCTTACACCTAGCCAGTCAAGGCTTTGAAGGGATCAGTTACATATGAGACCCAAGTATTACCTTCTTTCTTTTTGTAATCCTGGAATCTTTTCAAGTTTTGGGTAGGAGCCTTCCCAAACTTCAAGACCAGGGTTTGTTTTGATTTTGCAAAGTCTTTTCTATCAACCTTAGATATTTCCATGTTGGCACTACAGCCAGAATGGTGAACCCAGAGACTTAAGGCCCTTTAAGACGAGGTAGCAATACTTAGAGATATATTGGGATGCAGAATTTACTCAAACATCAATAATCAAACCGACTCAGGAAGTTGGCAAAACTCAGTACTGTTTTATTCGCAATTATCTAAAACAGGGAGTTGCATTGGACATCAATGGATGTTTGCTCGATTTCTCTCAACGCATTCTATAAAAACACAACTCTTATAGTCAAACCTCATCATCAGTGACATCACACAATGTGGCAAACTACTAAAACCTACTTGGGGATGTGATAGGCTTACAGGGAACATCTATGTATACGTTCCATACTAACGGGGGTAGTGATTGGGTCTCTAACATCAGGTGGAAAACTAAGCCCTCCTCTAGTGCAAGTCATCTTCATCGTCACAAAATATACGACAATCCTTTCATTACACAAACTATAGGGCTCTCTGTTACGTAGCCCTCTACAATTGGTTGGCACCCTTGTAGCCTTCTGGAATATTTCACACGCTAGCAGCCTGCAGGATACCCCTCCAGGTGCAGGGATAGTCGGCATGGTCATGCCTCCCCATGCAATTAGTCAAACATCTATCATCACTCTTGCCGTCTACCAGTCAATTAAGGCTTTGAACTTGGCCTTGCAGAAGCTCTGAGAATAAAAGGGAGTATAGGCATAGTTCGTCTTCTGGTTTTAGTGTAGCTCGACCCAATGTCTATTTTGATCATGTGACTGGAGACCGCATTTCCGAGCTCTTTGCTGCATTAAATACTATTAAATGATGAACTCTTGACACCCTCAGTGTTTTTCCATTCCACCTCAAACAGAAGTTTGTTTCTTTTCTCATGTTCATGTAACTACTGAATGGACAACCAAGCTCACAGTGGCCTTGACATCTTGGTGCTGGGCCAGCCAAGCCTTTCTTGAATTTCTCCATCGCCCTCAGCTTTTTTCCAACTGTACCACACTGAAAACCCTTTCCAATCACAGGGTTTCAAGCCTTGCTAAAGTGCATCGTGGAACATCCAGATTCTATACATTCCTATATATATATATATATACGTTGGTGCATCGCCACAAACTATTCACTATGTAGCCAGTGTTAAGATCACTTTGTCTACTTGCATTACTGCATCTGTACAAGTGTAAAGTGATTTAGCATTTTCTTAAGCGTTTCTTTAGCATGAGCATTGTTATCTCAAGCCCGAAATGTTGCTCCTCTTTGACACTTCCTCTTCAGATTTTATAGAATGTTTATGTTCTTTTCGCCTTGTTCATCTTTTCTGGGTGCGTACGTTCTGCTCCACATGACGTCACAGTCTTCTTTTTCACTCATTCTCACACTTCTTCCGGGACCTTGTCCAAAGACAATCATATCTTCGTAAATGCATATAGGGTTTTCTCAATGGATACCTTGTTTCAAGAAGTCTTTACGGTACAGGCATTCTCACTGGTACTGCACGTGTCATAATATCCGGTTCCCAACATATAGGCAACATGGGAGTGGAGCTTTTGGTGGAGGTACTTGACTTCTCCTCTACAATGGGGTAGTTGACAGAACAACCATGCAATTCTATCAGCATCCACAACTTCTTGCACTTCACATGCACACTCAAATGGATTCAACCAATCCATGATGTCATTCTTGTCATCATACACACTAAGCATATCTTTTGGGAACCTTGGATGTGGGGAGGAGCTAGACCACCAATTACCAGATCCTCTAGAGGAGCCATTGGCAGCTTGTATCTAAGCAAGCTCCAACTGGTGATCCATATCCTTCTGGTTCTAGCTTAGCCATGCAGAATTCAAGCTCATTCTGCTTAAACAGCAGCTCTTGTCTTTGGAATTCCCAGCATGGCCTCGGCCTCAGAGCCAGCAAAAGAAACATGGGACTCTAAATCATTCTGATCATCATCTGTCCCCTCGATGAAGGCAGCAACAGTCCTGTCAGCACTGTTACTGGGAGCAGCACAAGGACCTTCTGCACTGTCATCAGAGGGACACGCTGAGATCTGGCTTTCCTGCCACTCAATGATCTTTTGGATCATTTCCGCTTTTGTTCCAGAGGCTGACAAGCCTCTTTCCGAACAGATCTTTCTTAGAGTTTCAGATTTGGAAGCAGTCAAAGTTATGTTCACAATTGCTTCCATGTTATAAGTGAGACAGGTGGCTTACAGTTCATTTAAACTAAGGTCACTGTGTTTTCTGTGTAAGTACAACCTGGGTATTTCACCAGTGTGCAACACTGGCTACCTCCGATCTTATCACACCAGTGTACACCAATTTGTTAAGATGGATTTCTAAACTCTGACGTGGTGGGCAGAAGTTTAGGAGGCCACCCTAATTTAGAACAGGGGAACCTTCTGGACAAACCAGACCAATCTATGGTAACTTGGCAGGCGGTCAAGATTAAGTCTCAGGAGGGATGAGTGTGATCAGAAGCCCACAATGAGCACACACAGCAAAACTCCACAGATTATTCTTAGATAGATGTAAAAAAAATACATTTATTATAGGCCTTTATGATCAAAACACAATAAAACCACAGTTATGAAGAAACAACACCACACACGATCATTCACTATCTAACATGTATACAATGATGTGATTAGCCTAAGACTGATGATGCATGGAGAACATACCCACAATCTGTATCAGAAAGGGGTTAAATAAACACAGTTACCAGTTTAGGCAGTCCTTCATCAACAAAACCTCACTTATGTAGTCCAGCCCTACAACGAGAGGAGCATAGCACTCAAAAGTACAGTTGTGCGTTAAAAACACATGGTCGTGCATAAACGAAAAAGCGGGTTCTCTTCAGGGGCTGTAGCTGCTCAGGAAGGGGCTTGAGGTGAGGAAGATTATGTTCCTAGAAGAGTGTCTACCCTTGCAGATAAAGCGACCTTCGAAGTTCAGGAATAAGTGGGGAGCGCAGGCTATCCCAGCCAAGTATCTTTTGAGGCACACTTTTGCGTAAAAATGAATGGATGTGCCAGGGGGCCACCGGTAAGTTAGGAAAGTACTCACCGACCCTCGACACAATCCAGACAAAACTTTGTCAGTCTACCCCACTTGGCCTGAAGGTGTGTACCATGCAGTTTCAGGATGCTCCGGCTCTCAGCGGCTGCGTTACGGGACGAACGTCCATGATGGGACATTTGCTTTTTCTCAGCCGAAGGAGAGTTTCAGTGCAGCACGTCTCAGGACATGGTAGGTAAAAAATTCCAAAGAGGCTCTTTAAGAGGGTAAGTAGGAGTAGCCGAGCGTAGTTGTTCCCACTACTCCAAAGGGGCGAAGCACTGCTGCTGGCCTTCTTGGTATGACGAAGAAACAGGGGTCCATCAGGACAACAGCAGGGTCATGGTGCCAAACCTTCTAAGCACATCACCAGCGGTTCCTCAAGTCCGTTTTCTTGTTAAGGATACTTGGCTCCTTATGAGGTTCGGTGTGAACCTCAGTAGATCGACCTGGAATGGTTGCTGAGCCCTAAGATTCGGATTGCGCTCAAATCTTAGATAACCAATGGAAGATCTGCTCTCTTGCATGCATGCCAAACGTGGGCCAATTGTGGCCCAAAGTGGTTCCAGCCATTCATGCCTACCAGACATACTAACACCAGTAGTGTGGATTGGGATCAGACAGTCCCAAGCCTCTTCCTGGGCACTGGCACACGTGACATGCAGGAGCCTGCAAAAGTTGCGGTTTTCGCGGGAGACTGTATGCCCAAATAAGGAATACCCAGGTCTCTTGACCTGGGGGAAGGCAAAGGGACAAAGTGGCCAAAGGACAGAACAAAAGATTTTGTGGCACAGCCATTTTCAGCACTGGCCACAGTCTTGGGCCAAACGCGGTAAACACGGTATGGTCCAAAAAAACATAGTAAAAATACCTTAAAAGTAAACTGCTGCCTCCAGTTCATCCTAGGCACACTGGTTACATGTCTTTTCACACATATTTTTTCACCTAAAGATTTTTTCATCAAATTTATTTCACCTAAAACTTTTTCACCTAATGTAGATTAATACTACTATTTGCCGAAAACCTGTATACCGAATTCTTTTTTTTTTATTGGAGCCCCCCCAAACCTGTTTCCCACCCATAAAACACCATAAACATTCCCATATAATTTTTTTTATTGGGGCCGCCTGAACCCATGTTTTCAAAATGTAACTTTTTACTCCACCCAAACATACATACATATATTTTAGATTTTAAAAAAGTCACCACCCTTGAAAAACATTCAGTCTTGTCCCCTTCAGGTGGTCTCCTTTCTGTATGGTGGGGTGCCCAGCTTCTGGAATTTCCTGACTCTCTGTATTTTACGCCCTCTATATTCTGTCTTCGGGCCACTAGGTTTTCACCTCCTAGCTGCTTCTTCACCCTTGCCTTCTGATTGGGGATGCACCAGATACTTTGTGGTACGTATAATGTCCTACTCTGTTACTAGGTGAAGTCTCTCTCCTTCCCATTCAAATGCCAGCGAGAATGGGTAACCCCATCAGTATCTCACCCCTTTCTCCTGAAGCCACCTAGTTAGGGGGCCACATTTATTTTGTCTAATCATCGTCTTGGCTGAGAGGTCTTGGAATATCCCCCCTGTAGATTCCTCGTATTGGATCCATCCCATCCGCCTTGCCTTTTCCAGGATGTCAGCCTTGTCTCTGTAATAATGCATCCTTGCCAGCACAGAGCGGGGACTTCTGTTTCCTGCCGCTGCACACTGTACATGATCCAGGGCTACTCGCTCCCCCTCCTTTGTCCCCAGGACCATCCCTTCCTTTTGAAAACCCGTCATTGACTCTCCCTCCTTTTCCTTCAGGCCGAAAAAACAGAGGCTATTGCGCCTCTCTCTATTCTCAATATAGTCCACCTTCAGTCCCAACTCTGCTTCTTTCCTTTAAATGTCCCAGAGACATGCCTCCGTCTGAGACTCTAACACCCCTGAGGAGGTTTGGTTCACCTCCACACTGTCCCATCTTTCTTCCAATTGCACCACATTTGCTGTTAGACCTGCCCCTTTAGCTCCAATGTCTGTCCTAATTCTCTGAAGTTCCTCCAGGATCATCTGAATGTCATCTTTTATGGCCCCTATTTCATTGGAGCAGGGCCTACCATTGACCATCTTGTCTGCCATGTCGCAGCTGTCACGAGTGCTCAGATAATGGTACTTTGCAAGTGTGTTTCTACAGCTCATCCACCAGACTTGAACCTTCTGCAGTATTATTTATCCTCAATCTGCCGATCGCACCTCTACCGGGGGGGTCCTCCACTGTTGCTCGCTTCAACACCTCCACAGCTCACTGGGGAGGCTCCTCCACCTCTACTCCCCCACTCCACCACACCGATGTTTGGACATCGCCATTTGCCTGTTCCACTCTACAGACCACGTTCCTCCACCCCTCTTGGGGCCCTGGGGGGTGCCGCGTCCACTTCTTCGCTTGTCCCCTCTTTTGAGCTGGGATGCAGCCTGGGCTCTCCCTGCCTGGGCTGGCTCGTGATCCTCCCCAGTGCTTAGGTTCCGGGCCTACCTCCGCCCCTGGCTCCTCCTCTTCCACAGTGGGGTCCTTTACTGGTGGCACTGTCTGCCTCTTGTGCCCTCTGTTCCTCCCGCCACTCTGCTGTGCACTCCAGGGGTCCTCAGTTGACCCCTCTCTCACTCTCTACTGGGGGTTCCTGCTGCTCACCTTCCTTATGCCTTTGGGTGCCCCTCTGCGCTGTCTCCTCCCAACTCCTCACCTTCAGTGCTGTGGGGCTCCAGATCGCTCGGCAGGAGGAGTGCTATTCTGGCTCCTCTTTTCCTCCGCAACAGGCCTCCATGTCTATTTAAAGTCTCCCCAGTGAGGAGGGAGGGGGATGAGGACCTCTGCTGTGTCATGCCTGACCACGGTCCCCGCACAAGCTCCCTGGGGTTTGCCTCTTTTACTCTGCTCCCGGCTGACCCTCACTGCACACTTTTCTTATGTAGAAAAAAGAAGATGAGGCGCGCATGGCCCAACTTCTCACTACATGGGACGGTGACCCATTTCAGAGTTTGGTTCTCTGTCGTTCCTTGACCTCGGCGCTTCGCTATCGCTCCTCCGGGCCGGTAATACCTCCTCACATCGGGGGCCGCACTTACACAGTTCCTGAGCTATATGATCTGCTGTAACACCCCTTTATCTCGGGGCTGGGTCCGGAGCTTCACATTCAGGCCGCCATCTTGTCTGCGACCCCCTGGTGGCCTCTGGGGTAATTCATTTTGATGGTGAACAATATGATTGCAGCATTTTTGTCTTTAAATGTCAAGTCATCTATTTTCCAAGAGGCATCCTGGTCTCTGTTAATTGTTTGTCTTTTACTCATTAGGTGTTCATTCATATATACCATAGAGGACTTCAACGTGGCCGCCACCTTGGTAGCATATTCTTATGTAGACTTGCTACAAGTTAAAATCATAAAATGACTGCATATTGTGTGTATATATATGTATATATATGTATATATATATATATATATATATATTCAGTGAAAAAACTTTGTTAAAGGGACGTTATGGTTAAGTTGCGCTACTAACAACCTATGAAATTCAGTGAAAAAACGTTGTCAAAGGGACGTTATGGTTCCAAGTAAAACCGAAAAACCCTTGAAATTTGCCAGTTATGGTAAGCTAAGCAAACATAACTCGCGCCACTGTGCACTGCTAAGACTAACACCCAGGACATCAAAGATGACATCACAAATGTCATTGATGACATCACTGATGACATCACATGTGTATGTACTTTTCATGAAATATGTGTACAAGGGATTCTTATTATAATGTTGCGAAACAAGTGTCAAGGATCATTGCAATAAATACCATACCCTAATTAGTGCATTGAACGATGCATTGATATAAATAGCATTCTATTATGGTGTTCCATCTAGTATACTAAGCTACTCATACAGAAACATAACATTGTGTGCAGCGTACAAGATGAAGGTATAATATTTGTAATGTTAATATGTTGAATAATTAAATGATAATTGTTTTCTTAATAGATTTTTGTGTACTGTGAAATATGTAATAAGTAGCTAATCAAACACATGTATTACATAATTGCAATACTATAGACAAAACACAAAGACACAAGAACACATACCAATATGGGTATATACAGGGAAAGTGAAGTTAGCAAAAAAGCACAAGTAGTAGCAGAAACAATTAATAACTTAACTGATTATTTTCATGCAAATAAATGATTGCTCTGTTTCAAAGCTGCTAATTACCCTATGTATATGTATCACTTCATGTGATTGGACCCTAAGGAAAGTAGTGTGAGTACAATGTATACAAATATGACCATATACAGGGAAAGTACAGCCATTAAAAAAAACAACAGAACTATCAGAAAGTGCTCATAAGTCTATTGATTATCTTTATGCACAAAAAGGATTGCTGTCTTTCAAGCTTGTGTCTTCCCGTATGTATATGTTTCATATGATGTGACTGGACTCTAAGGGAATTACTGTAAGAGCCTACTTGAAGGATACGTCTACAAATAAAATAACATTTTTAGTTTCTGACTGTTACTGAAGAAAACCATGCGGCCTAGATATGTCAGCAAAAGAAAAAAGAGTGAGCCCGACATGTGATGTCATCATTGATGTCATCAATGACATTTGTGATGTCATCTTTGATGTTCTGGGTGTTAGTCTTAGCAGTGCACGGTGGTGGCGCGAGTTATGGTTGCTTAGCTTACCATAACTGGCGAATTTCAAGGGTTTTTCGGTTTTACTTGGAACAATAACGTCCCTTTGACAACGTTTTTTCACTGAATTTCATAGGTTTTTAGTAGTGCAACTTAACCATAACGTCCCTTTAACAAAGTTTTTTCACTGAATTTCATAGGTTTTTATTAGTGCAACTTAACCATAACATCCTTTTCAATAGATGAAGACCACTAGCATCTTAGGTCCTCAAAGTGGGAACCCCGGGGAAGGAAAATCTTTTACCAAGATGGCCACCTTGGTAGACACACGGGGCATGATCGGGGGTGAGGGGGAAGGGGAGAGACACACGGGGCATGGGCGGGGGTTGGGGGGTGGGGAGAGACGCACGGGCATGAGCGAGGGGTGGGGGAAAGGAGGGAGACACACGGGGCATGAGCGGGGAGTGGGGGGAAGGGGAGAGACACACGGGGCATGAGCGGGGGGTGGGGGGGAAAGGGAGAGACACACGGGACATGAGCGTGGGTGGGGGGAGGGGAGAGACACACTGGCATGAGCGGGGGGTGGGGGGAAGGGGAGAGAGACACACAGGCATGAGCGGGGGGTGGGGGGAAGGGGAGAGAGAAACACGGGGCATGAGCGGGGGGTGGGGGGAAGGGGAGAGACACACGGGGCGTGGGCGGGGGTTGGGGGGAGGGGAGAGACACACGGGCATGAGCGAGGGGTGGGGGGAAAGGAGGGAGACACACGGGGCATGAGCGGGGAGTGGGGGAAAGGGGAGAGACACACGGGGCATGAGCGGGGGTGGGGGGGAAAGGGAGAGACACACGGGGCATGAGCGTGGGTGGGGGGAAGGGGAGAGACACATGGGGCATGAGCGGGGCGTGGGGGGAAGGGGAGAGAGACACACAGGGCATGAGCGGGGGTGGGGGGAAGAGGAGAGAGAAACAAGGGACATGAGCGGGGGGTGGGGGGAAGGGGAGAGACACACGGGGCATGAACGGGGGTGGGGGGAAGAGGAGAGAGACACGGGGCATGAGCAGGGGGTGGAGGGGAAGGACACACGGGGCATGAGCGGCAGGGGGTAGGGGGGAAGGGGAGAGACAAACGAGGCATGAGCAGGGGGTGGGGGGTAATGGGAGAGACACACACTGGGCATGAGCAGGGGGTGGGGGAAAGGGGAGAAATACCCACAGGGCATGAGCGGGGGGTGGGGGAAGGGGAGAGACACACGGGGCATGAGCGGGGGGTGGGGGGAAAGGAGGGAGACACGGGGCATGAGCGGGGGTGGGGGCGTAGGCGAGAGAGACACGGGGCATGAGCGGGGGTCGGGGGGAAGTGTAGAGAGACACGGGGCATGAGCTGGGGTTGGGGGGAAGGGGAGAGACACACGGGGCATGAGCGGGGGGTGGGGTGGAAGTGGAGAGACACACGGGGCATGAGCGGGGGGTGGGGGGAAGGGGAGAGACACACAGGGCATGAGCGGGGGTGGGGGGAAGGGGAGAGAGACATGGGGCATGAGCGGGGGTGGGGGGGAAGGGGAGAGAGACGACACGGGGCATGAGCGGGGGGGAAGGGGAGAGACACATGGGGCATGAGCGGGGGGTGGGGGAAGGGGAGAGACACACGGGGCATGAGCGGGGGGTGGGGGAAAGGAGGGAGACACGGGGCATGAGCGGGTGGTGGGGGGAAAGGGGAGAGACACGGGGCCTGAGCGGGGTGGTAGGGGGGTAACACAAGGGAGACACAGGGCATGAGCAGGTGGTGGGGGTAACAGGGGAGACAGGGCATGGGTGGGGGGTAACACAAGGGAGACATGGGGCATGAGCGGGGGGTGGGAGGGGTAACACGAGGGAGACACAGGGCATGAGCAGGGGTGGAGGGGTAACACAAGGGAGACACGGGGCATAAGCGGGGGTTGGGGGTGGGTAACACAAGGGAGACATGTGGCATGAGCTGGGGGTCGGGGGTAACACAAGGGAGACACGGGGCATGAGCGGGGGGTGGTGGGTAACAGGGGAGACAGGTCATGAGCGGGGGGTGGGGGGAACAGGGGAGACACGGGGCATGAGCGGGGGGTGGGGGGTAACAGGGGCGACAGGTCATGAGCGGGGGGTGGGGGGGAACAGGGGAGACATGGGGCATGAGCGGGGGGAAGTGGAGAGAGACATGGGGCATGAGCGGGGTGTGGGGGGAAAAGTAGGGAGACACGGGGCATCAGCGGGGGGTGGGGGGAAGGGGAGAGACACACAGGGCATCAGCAGGGGGTGGGGGGAGGGGAGAGACATGGGGCATGTGCGGGGGGTGGGGGGAGGGGAGAGACACGGGGCATGAGCGGGGGTGGGCTGGAAGCGGAGAGAGACACGGGGTATGAGCAGGGGGTGGGGGGAAGGGGAGAGAGACATGGAGCATAAGCAGGGGCTGGGGGGAAGGGGGGAGAGACACAGGGCATGAGCAGGGGTGGGGGGGTAGGCGAGAGAGACACGGGGCATGAGCGGGGGTGGTGGGGAAGTGTAGAGAGACACGGGGCATGAGCGGGGGTGGGGGGAAGGGGAGAGAGACACGGGGCATGAGCGGGGGGTGGGGGGAAGGGGAGAGAGACACGGGGCATGAGGTGGGGTTGGGGGGAAGGGGAGAGACACACGGGGCATGAGCGGGGGGTGGGGTGGAAGTGGAGAGACACAAGGGGCATGAGCGGGGGGTGGGGGGAAGGGGAGAGACACACAGGGCATGAGTGGGGGGAGGGGAGAGACACACGGGGCATGAGCGGGGGGTGGGGGAAATGAGGGAGACACAGGGCATGAGCGGGGGTGGGGGGGAAGGGGAGAGACACGGGGCATGAGCGGGGGGTGGGGGGAAGGGGAGAGACACAGGGCATGAGCGGGGGGTGGGGGGGAAGGGGAGAGACACACGGGGCATGAGCGGGGGGTGGGGGCAAGGAGGGAGACACGGGGCATGAGTGGGTGGTGGGGGGAAATGGGAGAGACACGGGGTATGAGCGGGGGTGGGGGGTAACACAAGGGAGACACAGGGCATGAACAGGTGGTGGGGTTAACAGGGGAGACAGGCATGGGTGGGGGGTAACACAAGGGAGACACGGGGCATGAGCGGGGGGTGGGAGGGGTAACGCGAGGGAGACACGGGGCATGAGCGGGGGTGGAGGGGTAACACAAGGGAGACACGGGGCATAAGTGGGGGGTGAGTAACACAAGGGAGACACAGGGCATGAGCTGGGGGTCGGAGGTAACACAAGGGAGACACGGGGCATGAGCGGGGGGTGGGGGGTAACAAGGGAGACAGGTCTTGAGCGGGGGGTGGGGGGATAGGGGAGACACGGGGCATGAGCGGGGGGTGGGGGGGAAGTGGAGAGAGACACGGGGCATGAGCAGGGTGTGGGGGGAACAGTAGGGAGACACAGGGCATGAGCGGGGGTAGGGGTGGAAGGGGAGAGACACACGGGGCATGAGCGGGGGGTGGGAGGAAAGGGGAGAGACACACGGGGCATGTGCGGGGGGTGGGGGGGAGGGGAGAGACGGGGGGCATGAGCAGAGGGTGGGCTGGAAGGGGAGAAAGACACAGGGCATGAGCGGGGGTTAGGGGAAGGGGAGAGACACACGGGGCATGAGCGTGGGGTGGGGGGAAGGGGGAGAGAGACACAGGGCATGAGCGGGGGGTGGGGGGAAGGGGAGAGACACACGGGGCATGAGCGGGGGGTGGGGGGACGGGGAGAGACACACGGGCATGAGCGGGGGGTGAGGGGAAAGGAGGGAGACACACGGGGCACGAGCAGGGGGTGGGGGGAAAGGAGAGAGAGACACGGGGCATGAGCGGGGGGCGAGGGGGAAGGGGAGAGACACACGGGGCATGAGCGGGGGGTGGGGGGAACAATAGGGAGACACGGGGCATAAGTGGGGGGAACGGGAAAGAGAAACGGAGCATGGGGGGGTGGGAGGAACACACAGAGAATCAGCGAGGGGGGGGAACATGGGAGACACGGGCCATGAGCGGGGGTGGGGGGAACAAGAGAGAGACACGAGGGCCTGTGCCTCACCGCCTTTTTGTGGCCAACGCAGCCCACATCTACACTGTGCAGGCAGCAGATCTGCTCCGATAAACAAAGATGGCGGGCATCTCTGAAAATAGGCGGACTGCACGCTTTACAACAGCCAATAGAAAAGCACGTCAGATGTCCACGAACATCACGCAAGCTGCTTGCCCAATCTTAACGGTAGTTATGGTTAAGTTGCTGTTTCCACAGGAAGAGCACTTTTTGGGTGGCTTATAACTTCGCTCTCCCTGGACGGATCCTCACCAAACTTTGCAAAAAAAGTATTTGGGTCACTCTGAATTTTATTGCAAATATATATATATATATGTTTTTGGAGCTCCCATTTGCTCATGTGATCAAGCGCCAGGACGGTTCGCCATCGGCTTCCTTGTCTTCCTTTTTGGGATAATAAAATGCTGTGGCCACGATATTACGGATCCTGTAATCTGTCATTGTGGATACCTTCAGAGTGCGGTCTTGTGACGACACGTCCCTCTTCTCTTTTTCTCATAATTCAAGAATATATATATATTTTTTATTTGGTTGGCCATTCCTTTATTTTGGACTGTTGTATTATTGGTGTTTGGGTTCCTACCATGATCAAATTCACACTGCTTTTGGGAGAATCCCCTGCCCTCGACCCACCTTCCCAAAAAAGGCAAAAGCGTTATATCTTTGTTTGTTCCTGTTTTGCCTTTATAATTGTGATCACTGTTGGTTTGTAGTAGTGTGATGGCCAAGTAGGCGGGTTAGCCACTGCTCATTCTTGTACTCCTGCACGGTAGTGGGTGTTTCGTCACAGGTACACCATAGGCTTTCAGCAGCGTAACAACCAAATGCACGACCTTGTTGTTGCTGTCATGCCTAATATGACCTTATTAACATCGACCTCCTTCTGAAAACATGATGTTACCTCACCCAATTGATGCTACTAGAAACTTCAAAATGCTGTCATAGGTGCTGGTTTATACCCTTTGGAATGAAGTATGCACCACACCTTGGTTTGAAACAGACTTCCACCACATGCATAGAAATAACATTTGTCTGCCCATCTTAAAATAATTTGTCACATTCTGTTTTTTCTTGATTAAGGGTAAACATATTTAGAAATAGTAAAGATACAACCAGATACCAACGTGTAGCAACAAGAAGGAACATGTGCAAACTGTTTTTGCCTGTTAGCCCTTGTGTTCCATCCTTATCTTGTGCATCAGTGCAAACTTATTCATAACCATTGCCACCTTTCTTTTTTTATATCGGCCAAAAAGGCATGGTATTTCCGAGCCAACCAAGCATTACACTGTCTACATGAACCAAACCTCATGAATGACTTCCTGGGACTCCCATTGTCAGGGCACTGGAGTAACCCACCAAGGACAAAAGCATTGAAAGAATCCATATCCATCACAATGGACTCTATCACAGACTTGGCAGTGTCCCAGTGATAATTGTGCGGGATACCGCCAATGCAAATAGTGTTACCGCTGCTCGGTCCAGGGCTGTATCCAGAGTAGTGGAAAGGCTGTAAATCCCAACTCTATGGGGTTTTTTGGTGCTATTACCTCCTGCGGTAATTGTCCCGGAAACGGATGGAAAGTGGAGATTTTTACCTCTTGCAAAAAGATGGAAGTAAAACTGCAACTTTCTGCCCAACTCGTGATTGGGTCAGCCCTTAACTGCGGCGGTAATAGCGTTACCACCGCATTGAAAATACAGAATTGAAAATACAGCGTGCAGCCAGATCTCACAGTCCCTCTGGAATCCCTGAAGCTCCAAATGGTTATGGCCTGGTGGTGGCACTTAAACTGCTGTCTGGTATGCATCCCTGTCCCTGAAAACGAGGAAAGTGGTGCTTTTCATGAAGTGAAAAACACATGAAATCCTATCAAAAGGGTTGTTTTTTGTATACGGCAGGCTTGCATTAACAAGGCTGTGACATAACTTGATGGTGAAGTCATAGCTGGGCTTCACAGCCCCAGGTCATTCCTGAAGTCAGTTATTTTGATGTCTTATCTCTTAGTACGCGACTGGGGCAGACACATGAAGATATATTTTAACCTACCAATGTCTGCTAGTCTGTGATGTGTATATTTTGTGACTATGGAGTGTATTAATAGTTCATGAGTGCTTGAACATTGTATTCACAAGGTGCTAGTGTGAAACAGTGACTTCTGTGTTGTGCGTATGAAGGCGATAGTCAGTATAAAGGGGCGCCTGATGTTCTCCTGGAAGGTAAGACGTTATCAAGCATAAGTGTGGTGTAATTATTTGACTGAGTCCTCGATTTCAGGAATGGGGCTGCTTAAAATGAATGTTGAAAAAAACGAAAGGGGGTGTTTTAAAAAAATGGAGACAATAATGGTTTCAACTTTAGAGAGCCAGGTGACATCAAATGCTGACTCTCCGCCTTCAAGAGACATAGGACGGAAATGCGCTTAGGTGAAGTCTAAGCCTGACCTGCCTGTGAAAAAGACCCTCTAACTGGCGCCTCCAGTTCCTCGCACCAGAAACCAATGACTTGTGCCTACAGACTTGGGTGACAGGGAGCTTCTCTTGTCCACTAACCACTCGGAGTAATAGCATGTAACATAGCGTGTCCGTGTCTATCCATGTCAAAGTGAGATACAATATGTCCCTAACAAACCATTTCTAGGGCTAAGGCCAACACATTGGGTCTTCAGCCAGTTGTCAGTGGCTGCCAGGTGGTCTGATGACTTGTATTTACCTCCATGCAGGAAGAACACCTAGTTCGGATTTAACTGGTCTGAACAGGTTTGGAAAGGTTTGGAAAGAAAGTGTACTTCGGGGGCTTGCCCTACAAGTCAATGTTCTGTCTCTAATCTGGATCTGATACAACAGCGGCGTACTGGAATTCAATGGCACTGCCAGGTTATCCATGTCCACAGAAGCAGCTGACATTTCATTCATAAGTATATCTGAATAAATGAGAAACTGCCCTCTAATGGAAGTGTTGGCATCAATAACGGAAAACTTGGGAGAAGGGAACCGCCAGCCAACTGGAGTGAGTCACCTCTGACGCCCTCTTATCCCTCGACAGATAACTAAAGTCTTTATACGTAGGCCGGAGAGTTGGCCAAATGACACTATCTCAGTATTTCTGTTTGCATTAATGTGGTGTGGCCAGCTTGGTTGTAGAACACTGAGGTGTTTCCCTATGCATAGAGACAGGGCAGGTTGTGGTTTCTGTCTAACTGCAAGCTTACGACTCTGCTACATGAGACAGGCATTCTTGGGTCAAATCATTCAGTGATTACATGAGATAAAAATCAAGGCTGGTAGGTACTTACAAGATTTTACACTATGCAGTATCGAATACGATTTGCTGTTTGTGAATTGGCATTCTGGGCGTAAAGCTTGGGTAAATGGAAACATTAGCCGCCAAACCCTGGTCATTGCTGACGCGTGTCCCTACTCTCTTATCCTTCCTCAGATAGTGAAGATCCTGCCAGTTTGGTCAAGGCGTTGGGCAAACCACTCTGCTGCGTTCACAAATGTTTATTAATTGTTGCTTAGTTTCTTGGATTGATACAGAGTGGTTGTGTCCAATTTTGTTCCATAGTAAAGGAGGATATTTTTGTGACTACTTGAGGCATGGAAGGAAGGTTCAATCGGCCGCTGAATAGATCCTCCAACACTGCATGAAATCACACTTTCAGGAAGGACCTCATTACATATATAGATGACTTGGTGGTATAGAGCGCGTTTTCATAACTCTGAAATAAACAAATGTAGGTGAGGTTCCTATGAAGGAAATGGGTACTTTGTGACAGCGCGTCATATAGTTCAGGGGTTCATGGAACCTTTTTGGTAGCAGGTGTGTGCCAGACACTGAGAAAACTAAAGGGCAGACCAGTCACAGGAGAGGGTTTGTCAGAAATCTTGCAAGCACTCATGTCCACTTCAATTTTATTGGATAGGAGGATGACAGCAAGCGGCGGCTTGGGGTACTGGATACTCAGAGGTAGAGGGCATGGTAGGAACGAGGAAATACTACACACACACAGACACACACACATCAGTTGTAACTGCAGCAGCTCCTTGATTAGTTTCAGATTGAAGATCAGAGAGTTGAAGAGCATGCCGTCTGTCTGCCATGTGTGAGCAGTGAAACATTGGTATATATGTTAGGCAATATTTGCAGCTTGCCTCGTCCATTTACACTCCCCTGTGGCATGACCAGGGGGTTTACAGACTGCTTTTTGTGGATGCCCAAACCAAACCTTAGAACGAAGCCTGCCAGCACACAGACAGGGACACTAACTATACAAGTCGGTGCACACACGGAAATCTGCAGCAAGCTCAGCGGGTGGAAGCAAAGGGCGGCTCCCTGTTTGGGCCTCTTGAGGCCGGAAAGGCCCACGATCCAGGATTTCACCAAGCTCTCCCTTTACTTGAGTTCTGTTTCCACACATAGTGATCCATAGAAACCTAGACCTCCCCTTTTGAATCTGCTACACTAGCAGTTCTCCACACTGTGTCCGCTACCTTCCCCCACTCCCCCAGACCTGTCAGCAAGGGCAGCGATATGTGTTTCCTTATAAATAAGGCCCTCAACATTGCCCCTCTACCCCTCTATAATAAAAAAATAACGGATGCCTGGTACTATGTCTATGGTCCGCCAGGCAGATATACAGTTAGAAAAAAAGGGGGTTGGACCAACTAGACCAAAGATGACGAGATACTGTTTATCAATTCTTAGTAAAACATCATATTTATTTTACAATTACGGAAAACAGTTTCACAAAATTCAATAAGCTAGGCTCAATAAACAAAAAACATCCCTCCGTGTTCTATTCAATCATAACTTATACATACATTTCTCATGCTCATATACGTTTTGACAATAAGGTAAAAAGATGTTACCATCTCAAATTCTAATCAGATAAATGTCACTTTAACACTCTGTAATTAAATGATGTGACTCTCTGTACATCTCCAGGGGTTAGAAAAATATAATCAACACATGTTTCGGTTGAGTTTCCAAACAATGGTAGGTTCTCCTTGCCCAGTTATTTTAATCAACCTTCCTCAGGACAGAGTGCAAACGTCAAATGCATGTTGCCTCTTCATAAAAAAAAGGGGGGTGGATCAGGAGAGCCTCAGTTCTCCTCTGGACTACCAGATGCCGGTGGTTCGGCAATGTGGAGAAAATCCTAACGTGTGTTCTGCCAGTGGTGTGGAATATACCTCAAATTAGTTCCTCACTCGAATAGTGGGGGTCCTAGATGTTAGATCATTAGACTGGCTCAGCATTATTCGTTTTGGGGGCCAAGTGACTAAATGGCGGCGGAACGCGGTGTCCAGCCAGAGTGAGCCCTTAAGGCATCTATTAATGGACCCGGTGATAGCAGACAAGGACAAGGAGACCCTACCCTTGTTTAGAAACTCAACTGAAATATGTGTGGATGATATGTTTCTAACCCCAGGAGATGTACAGAGGGTCACATCGTTTAATTACAGAGTGTTAAGGTGACATTTATTTGATTAGCATTTGAGATGGTAACATCTTTTTACCTTATTGTCAAAACGTATGCGAGCATGAGAAATGTATGTATGAGTTATGATTGAATAGAACACGGAGGGATGTTTTTTGTTTATTGAGCCTATCTTATTGAATTTTGTGAAACAGTTTTCCGTAATTCTAAAATAAATATGATATTTTACTAAGAGTTGATAAACAGTATCTCGTCATCTTTGGTCTAGTTGGTCCAACCCCCCTTTTTTCTAACTCTCTACCCCTCTGACATCGACTCTACCTCTTTTGAATATGCTACTATTCAATTCCTGCCTACTACCTCTCTCAATGTTCTAGCTCTCTAGCAAACCCCTTGTTTTCTCAACTCCTTCTCCCCTGACCTCGCCCTTCTCCTTGAATCACTTCCTACCAACATCCCCATTGTCATGCTGAGAGGACTTTAACCCTCCCAAGCCCTCTGCAGCCACCTGCCTGTATTAATGCCGGGGCTATTAGCGTTACCCGCAAACCCCCCAGTGCTATTAGCGCCGGATGACGGGTTTGCGGAACAGTAAGTTCCCATTCCCCATTGGGCCCATTCGGGAATTCCCCATTCTCCATCAGGCCCAATGGGGAATGTTCGGCGCTATTACCGCCGGCGGCATTACCGCTGGCGGTAATACTGCTGAAAATTGGCAAAATCACAGCGGATTTGCCCCCAGCTCAGAGCTGGGGGTAAATCCGCCAAGCCTCTGATTTGGCAGACCCTTAAATGCGGTGGTAATAGCGTTATTGCTGCATTTAAGGGTTACCGCCAAACTTGTGATGAGGCAGTTAGTCTCAATCACTTGCCCTTATCTCGCTGAGCTCTTTAACCCCTCTCTTTCCGCAAGACTCTTCCCTGCTTCCTTCAAATCTGCAACTGTCTTAACCTGATTGTAGAAACACTCTGCTGACCCAAACGTCCGAGCAAGCTATCACCCAGTTTCTCTCCTTCCCTTTATTTTAAGGTCCTTGGGTGGGTGGTCTTTGACCAGATCACTAAGTACCTTGAGGATAAGGTCCCCGGAGAGCCCTTTTAATCTATATTCCATAGTAAATACTGCACCAAGACTGCACTCATGCATCCCTCCAACTTTCTTTCTAATGCTCACCACTCCAAACTCTCATCTATACTCATCCTTATTGACCTTTCTGCTGGTTTTGACACTGTCAACCACTCCTCTATCCTTCTCACTCTCCAGGACCTTGGGGTACACGAATCTGCTCTTGCCTGGATCTCCCCATACCTGGAGGTTGATACTCCTTACCTGATCCCACCAATGCCTTCAGTAACGGTTAATGTCACCTGTTTTCTTATATACATTTTGTTTCTGTTTGTCCCTGGTATATGTCCTAATTTTTACACTGTCATAAACTGCCTCACTACTTATTCTCATCTTTATGTAATTGTACAAGCATGCCTCCGTCATCAGTAAATATGTTACTGTAAGTCATTTCTAATCGAAATTGACACCCCTGTTCTCCAGATAAATGCAAATTCAAATGTCACAGGTTTGAATCTAGGCAATGTCAAATCGGCATGAAATCCTTCTATGGGGAATTAAAAAGCAAACACTTGTATTGGGAATAATAACACCTACTATTTGAGAACCTAGAGGCAATACAGTTATTAGTGGGTGCTAGATTCATAATCAATATCAATGCTATAGGTATGGACACAAGTGTGCATGTAAGGAAATTTTTTTTTTTTTTTTATTTTTCATTTAGTTTGTACAAACCTTTTGAAAAAACAAAATTATACACAAAATTCCTCCCCTATCTATCTCTAGGGTGCTTCAGAAATGGGTCTTTACGGTGTATTTTTCATAGCAGAGTGTAGCGTTCCATAACTTATTGCTTCTCCCCGACCTGGTTATTCTCATTTTTCATTATTCTGTTCGCTACAAATGATTTATTACTCCATTACCAATCCTTTATCTGGCTTTGCTTCGCCTGTTCATCTCATCTCAACATTTCTGAAGCACCCATTACTTTTTAGATTCTTTCTCTAATTTAGTTCTCTTTTAGGAAACTTTCAAGTATTTCCACGAAGTATGTCAACCCAAAAGTGTCTTTTTCACAAGGGTTGTGAAGTTTTCGCCATAGATCCTCTCCACTTAAGGTGGTGTATTTTCGCACTATGTGTCCTAGGTGTACAGATCTCTGATTTTTCAGGGCCTCACAGTACAGTGTTAAGTGTTTAAGGGTTTCTTGATGTTTATTACAGAAACGACACCTGAGTAATGCTTTCAGATTCCTCGTTCTTATTGCTCGGCTTACTATGGTGTTTATTAAGTTCGTACGGAATTTCATATAGTTTGCTCGGTGTCTTACATTAGCTGATCTCATCAAATATTGAGGCAGTTGTTTTCGATCTTTAGCTTCTATAGGTGCATCTTCCATAAGTTTGTGGCGATTGCGATCATCAACTGTCGAGCACCCATCCTGTTCCCATAGCTTTTTCTTCACATAATTCGGGTTATTTCTCAGGGTGTCTTGATCAGTTCCCAGTAGTTCTAATTGCTTTTTACACCCGGCTGCCCATTTACATAGTAGAGTTTCTTTGTTGCCCTTCATAGCATTTTGTAAGATCTTGAATTGAGGCAAACATTCTACTGTGATGATTTTCCGATATATGGATAGCATATTCCATAACACTCGGGCATGCATGGATATTAAATTAAGTTCATATCTCACACATGCACTCGAGATTCCTTTCTGTAAATGCAGAACCCTCCTCCAATATTGATTTTCTAGTTCTGGCCATAGAGTGGCAGACACTCCTAGGGCACTTTCTGCCCCATGAATCAGTGATGGAATCACTTTTTGGTTATAGTGGGCTATTACTGGTTGTAGCGAGAATTTCCCAAACTTTTTATTTATTACTACTCCTTGACTTGCTAGTTGTCTGCATTTTTGTTTAGCATTCTCTGCCCAGGGAGCATCATTTATGTTACTATTAATCCAAACACCTAGGTACTTTGTCTTTTTAACACATCTTAAGATTTCATTTCTCAGTCTCCACTTTGGGATACTTTTTGTATTCCGTTTATTGTTTCGTGTTAAATCTTGCAGGATTATTATTTCAGATTTTGTTGGATTAATTTTTAATTTATTTTGTTCTACGTATTTCTCTAGAGCTGCTAATTTTCGAGTTAGTCCAATTGGTGTTAGGTCCAGTAATGCAATGTCATCTGCATATAGCATCCAACTTATTGCCTGCCCATTTATTTTTGGTGGAAAGGAGATTACATCTGCAAGGCTATCGCCAATATCGGATATAAATAAACCAAATAGCGTTGCTGCAAGCGGGCAGCCCTGTTTCACACCTTGGTTCATTTCGATTGGCTTGCTCAACGTTCCACTTGAATTAAGTCGGATTTTAATGACTGTGTCCGTGTGGAGTTCCTTTATAGGTTGTAGTAGGTTATCTGGGCACTTCCATTTCTTCATCTTTTCCCAGAGCATCTCTCGGTCGATGGTATCAAAAGTGCTAGATAAATCGACAAATGCTACGTAGATCTTTCTATTTTGTCGAATTGCTTCCATTTTCAGAAAGTTCAGAATTGTTAGATTCAGCCCGCAACCAACTCCTTTCACGAATCCAGTTTGCCGAAGATCGTATCTTTTGGTATCTTGGATCCAACTGTCAGAAAGCACCAAAGTATTAACTGAAAAGGATACGGTACTCAAAAGGATACAGGTGGTAGGGTCTTCCGGATCCCTGTTCACGCGTTTTGATAGTTGTGAAGTCAAGTTAAGACCTTCCAAATGATACAACTCTCTGACTGGTAAAACAGGCAGAGCGATGGATCACTGGAAAGGGCGTGGGTAAGGTATGAGAAGTCAGCCTAGAACAAAATAAAGTATCATGAATAACTGTCCCAACCTGGGTATGATGGAATAGGAAATGTTATGGATGCACACACTGACCTTGAGTCTAGGGCAGATGAATCCAGCAGAGTCTCTTGCGGAATCCAAGGTAGAACAAACGACAAGGAAGGGAAGGTTAGTAAGGGAGACTTATCCCGAACGGAACGAGGCTCACGCTAGATACCGGGTTGATGCACCACAGGATAGCGTCCAAAGTACTGTTCACTGTCACCTTCCACTTATCCTTGAAAGTTTCCTTCCCACGTAGTGTAAAGTATAGAAGTGAATCAATCCCCCTGTTAATAACACAGGTGCAGGAGTTGGAAATAGCGCTCTTTTTAGGGTATAAACAAAGTACACGCGGTTCTGGACAGCCGCGACGAAAAGAGCGTGTGCGTGTGGATTTACACGCGATTAGGATTCAGGCAGTCCAGGCCAGCAGCGCTTGAAGACAACATATGCGTGTGGAGTTACACGCGAGCAGGATCCACGCAGTCCAGGCCAGCAGCGCTTGAAGATAGCATACGCGTGTGGATTTACACGCGAGCAGGATTCACGCAGTCCAGGCCAGTCGTACTTGAAGATAGCGTGCGCGTGTGGATTTACACGCGAGCAGGATTCACGCAGTCCAGGCCAGCAGCGCTTGAAGATAGCGTGCGCGTGTGGATTTACACGCGAGCAGGATTCACGCAGTCCAGGCCAGCAGCGCTTGAAGATAGCGTGCGCGTGTGGATTTACACGCGAACAGGATTCACGCAGCCCAGGCCAGCCGCGTTTGAAGATAGCGTGCGCGTGCGGATTTACACACGAACAGGATTCACGCAGCCCAGGCCAGCCGCGTTTGAAGATAGCGTGCGCGTGCGGAATTACACGCGAACAGGATTCACGCAGCCCAGGCCAGCCGCGTTTGAAGATAGCGTGCGCGTGTGGATTTACACGCGAACAGGATTCACGCAGCCCATGCCGGCCGCGTTTTGAAGACAACGTGTGGATTTACACGCAACCAAACAGCTCCAGGAATCAGCGTGTGGCGGAAAACACGCTATAGAAGGCCAAAAGGTAGCTGTAGTAATCAGCAAGGATGCAGACCGGAGGTTCAGCTACACAACGCCAAATGATTCGATCAGAAGCAGCGAGTGAAGTTTCCACGCTGCTTAAATACGCAATGCCGTAGTTCACGTGACAAAGCAGAATACACGTGAGTTAGCGACGTGAAAGTGCAAACGTCGTTTTCCCGGCAACGTGTCGAACAACCGCCATTTGGAATAGAACGGTCTAGCTGTTCTACGAGCGTAGGAGGTAGGACCACGTCCAGCATGCATGACAGTGCCATCCCCCAAAGGGGCAACCTCTCCCCTTCTCGTGTGAAAATGCTTCAATAAAGCAGGAGCATGAATATTAGAAAGAGGTTCCCAGGATCTATCTTCGGGACCATAGCCCTTCCAGTCCACCAGATAAAACGGTCTACCAGAACGTAGTCTCATATCCAGTATGTCCTGTACCTCGTATTCATCCGAACCCCGCACAGAAATAGCAACAGGCCGCACAGGCAATCTAGTAGCTTCAGAACATGGTTTAATGAGTGACACGTGGAATACGGGATGCACTCGCCATCGTTGTGGCAAAGCCAGACGGACAGCAGCCGGATTAATTACTTGGAGCACTATATACGGACCAATGTATTTAGGCAATAATTTCTTTTTGCCCGGAATTCTCAAGTGCTTAGAGGACAGCCATACTTTCATACCAGCCTTGTAGACGGGTGCGGGTGTTCTATGAGCATCGGCATAGAACTTGTCGCGTCTTTTAGCCTGCTCCAATTGCTGCTTCACCTTCCTCTGTAATTTCTTCAGATCACGAAAGGTACGGCCTGCGGCAGGAGTATCCAAAGACAAGCTGGAATCCAAAGGTATTGATCGAGGGTGCTGTCCATAAAGCGCATAGAACGGTGAAGTGCCTATGGCACTATGATAGGAGTTGTTATAGGCGAATTCAGCTGCCGGCAGGACCGTGAGCCAATCCGATTGGTACTGCAGACACAGACACCGCAGATATTGTTCCATAGTGCAGTTGACTCTTTCGGTCTGTCCATCAGTTTGAGGGTGATAAGCACTGGACATCCTATCATCAATCAGTAATGCAGAGGATAGTGCTCTCCAAAAGCGTGACGCAAACTGTGAGCCCCTGCCTGTAATGATTACTGACGGTAGACCAAAGAAACGAAATATATGGTGGATGAATAGGTCAGCCAGAACAGCAGCGGTTGGTAAACCATTACAGGGAACAAAAAGAGCCAATTTAGTGAAATAATCCACTACAACCCATATGGTATCGAACTCCTGGTTTGGTGGGAGTTCTACCACAAAATCCATAGATATCATGTCCCATGGTTTGTTAGGGACAGGTAGGGACTGGAGTAAACCCACTGGTTTACCAGGAGTGCTTTTACATTGGATGCATACAGAACAAGTAGATACATGATCTATGACATCTTTTGACATGGACGGCCACCAGCACCATCTTTTGAGTAGTTCTAGTGTCTTCTTCCGTCCAGGATGGGCTGCGATCAAGGAATCATGATTCCACTTGAGGGCTTTATTCCGCGTTGAAGACGTCGGTAGGTAGAGCACTCCTTGTGTGAATGGTAAACCGTTATGTACGTCCAGATTCATATCCTGGATAACTTGTGGATGACTTTTCACCCACTCTTGTACTTCGGTTTTTAAGGATGGTTGAACAGAACAACTACATATTACATGATCTGCCAACAACTGATTCTGTACTTGTGCTTCTTCCTTCGCCTCTTCACTCATACGGGACAATGCGTCCGACTTAACGTGTTCTCGGGCAGGACGATATGTGACCTGGAAATCGTATGGGGCAAAAAAGACATGCCATCTGGCCTGTCGGGCCGTAAGGCATTTCATGGATTTAAATGCTTGAAGATTTCTATGGTCAGAGTACACTAACACCTGATGTTTGGCCCCAAGAAGATGGTGACGCCATTCTCGGAAGGCATCCTTGATAGCCAGCAGTTCCCGCTCAGTGACGGTGTAGTTCCGTTCATATGGGGTAAGTTTGCGAGAGAAGAAAGCCACTGGGTGCTCCTCCTTGGTTTCTGTGCAAACTTGTGAGAGTACCGCTCCAGTAGCGATACTGGATGCATCCGCTTCAACGATAAACTGGCGATCTGGATCTGGATGTTGAAGCACGGGTGCAGTGGTAAATGCCTCTTTCAACTTTTCGAATGATGTTTGGGCATTTGGGTTCCAACAGAAAGGAACTTTAGAACTAGTTAAGGCCGTCAAAGGGGCTACTGTTTTGGAGAAGGAATGAATAAATCTGCGATAAAAATTCGCAAAGCCTAAGAAAGACTGTAATGATTTGACATTGTGCGGAACCGGCCAATTCAATATGGCCTTCACCTTGGAACGGCTCATTCGAGCACCTAGATTGGTAATGTCATAGCCCAGGAATTCCACTTCCTGTGAATGAAAGACGCATTTCTCGGCTTTCACATAAAGAAGGTTCTCCCTGAGTCTTTGTAGGACTGTAGAAACGTGTTTGACGTGTTCCGAAAAAGATGATGAATAGATCAGGATGTCATCCAGATAAATCACCACAAACTGGTCCATTATGTCCCTGAATATATCATTCATGAAGAATTGAAAAGTGGCGGGAGCGTTGCACAGACCAAAAGGCATCACTAAATACTCGTAAAGACCATACCGCGTCTTGAAAGCGGTCTTCCATTCGTCGCCTTCACGAATGCGAACTAAATTGTATGCTCCTCGCAAGTCCAATTTGGTGAAGTAACTGGAGGTACCTAATTGATCCAATAGAACGTTTATCAGTGGTAAAGGATATTGGTTTTTTATGGTAATGTCGTTAAGTGCCCTGTAGTCAATACAAGGCCTTAGATCACCCTCTTTCTTCGGAACAAAGAATAGAGGAGACGCAGCAGGTGATTGTGATGGCCGTATGAAACCCATCGCTAAAGCTTTGTCAATGTATTCTTTCAACACAACGTCTTCTTTTGGGGTCAGTGAATATAAACGACCTGTAGGGATTTTGGCACCAGGAATTAGTTCAATAGGACAGTCGTACTGTCGATGGGGAGGCAATTGTTCTGCCTGGCCCTTGTCAAAGACATCAGCATACTCAGCGTATTCGCATGGTATGGTAGCGTCGCTTTGATGTACCACGCTGATAGTTGAAGCTCCCACCAGAGAGGCCAATATGTGTTGCTTGATTGACACCTCTTGACTGGTGAAGCAATGTTCATTGCAATGATTCGAAGGATACTGGAGCAATCCCGAAACCCAGTCAACGGCGGGATTATGAAGGGTTAACCATGCAAGACCAAGTATGATTTCGTACTGCGGAGCAGCTATGACATCGAAGATGATTTCTTCTGAATGGTTATTCGATAATGTCATCTGAACAGATACCGTCTCCTGGGTTACCATACCCGAAGTCAAAACAGATCCGTCCACGGTATTAACCGTTTCAGGTTTGTTTTTGTTTACAAGGGGTATGGAACAGTTCTTGGCATATGTGATGTCTATGTAATTGTTGGTGGCTCCGGAATCAACCATGGCCTTGGAAACCAATTCTCGTTCCCCACAACGTAACGTCACCTCAACAATTACGGGTGCGTGTTTAGGAATGGTACTGGAGTCCGATGAAACACTCGACATAGGGACTCCTGCTATTGTCGAGTTTTGGCGTTTCCCGAACGCTTGATGGGTTTTTTAGGACATGTCGCCAATAAATGCTCGGATGAACCGCAATACATACATAAATGGTTCTTTCTTCGGTTCTCTCGTTCTGCATTGGACAAACGGCCTCTCACGACGCCAATCTGCATGGGTTCGGGGTCGTTCGAGAGGACTGCCGGTGTCTCTGAACGCCCCGAGGCTTGCATGAAGGGCTTTTTCTCTCCTTTCCGAGCATTCCTTCGGGCATCGATTTGTAAAACCAAATCGAGCAGCTCTGTGAATCCCGTAGGAACCACCGGAACTGTAGATAAGGCATCTTTCAGTTCTTCTGAAAGACCCTTGTAGAAAACAGCCGTTTTCTTGCCGTCAGGCCATTGAGTTTCGGCCGTTAGTTGATTGAACCGGGCAATGTAAGGCAAAAGAGGTTGATTGCCTTGTTGTAGATTAAGCAACTCCAGATCCATGGCTTGAGTAGCATAACGCATGTCAAAAACTTTACTCATAGCAGCCAAGAGATCGTCACAGTCGTACAACAAAGGGCTATTTGTTTCCAACAAAGGGTTAGCCCAAGCAGCAGCTGTGCCCCCTAAATGGGAAAGCACGAATGCTGCTTTTGTGGTTAGGTCAGGAAAAGATGTAGGACGGCAAAGAAAATGGAGTCGGCACTGGTTAACAAAGGTTCTATAGGTTTTGGGATCACCAGTGAACCGTTCCGGAGGGGCCAAGGGAAACTGAGTGGGCATAACCACATTAATAGTTTCCTGTGGGGGTGTCATGGTCCCAGATCCAGATGCAGTGGCCATTGGAACCTGTGCTCCCTGAGGAGTACCGTGCATGGCGTCTTGCATAACGTCCATACGGTGCCGTAACATGTCCTGTGCCGTAACCATTTCATTTCTCAAATCGCTGATCAACTGAGTCAAAACAGCTAAAGGATCCGTACCCTCCATGGCTTCTGATTCTGTCAGAAAGCACCAAAGTATTAACTGAAAAGGATACGGTACTCAAAAGGATACAGGTGGTAGGGTCTTCCGGATCCCTGTTCACGCGTTTTGATAGTTGTGAAGTCAAGTTAAGACCTTCCAAATGATACAACTCTCTGACTGGTAAAACAGGCAGAGCGATGGATCACTGGAAAGGGCGTGGGTAAGGTATAAGAAGTCAGCCTAGAACAAAATAAAGTATCATGAATAACTGTCCCAACCTGGGTATGATGGATTAGGAAATGTTATGGATGCACACACTGACCTTGAGTCTAGGGCAGATGAATCCAGCAGAGTCTCTTGCGGAATCCAAGGTAGAACAAACGACAAGGAAGGGAAGGTTAGTAAGGGAGACTTATCCCGAATGGAACGAGGCTCACGCTAGATACCGGGTTGATGCACCACAGGGTAGCGTCCAAAGTACTGTTCACTGTCACCTTCCACTTATCCTTGAAAGTTTCCTTCCCACGTAGTGTAAAGTATAGAAGTGAATCAATCCCCCTGTTAATAACACAGGTGCAGGAGTTGGAAATAGCGCTCTTTTTAGGGTATAAACAAAGTACACGCGGTTCTGGACAGCCGCGACGAAAAGAGCGTGTGCGTGTGGATTTACACGCGATTAGGATTCAGGCAGTCCAGGCCAGCAGCGCTTGAAGACAACATATGCGTGTGGAGTTACACGCGAGCAGGATCCACGCAGTCCAGGCCAGCAGCGCTTGAAGATAGCATACGCGTGTGGATTTACACGCGAGCAGGATTCACGCAGTCCAGGCCAGTCGTACTTGAAGATAGCGTGCGCGTGTGGATTTACACGTGAGCAGGATTCACGCAGTCCAGGCCAGCAGCGCTTGAAGATAGCGTGCGCGTGTGGATTTACACGCGAACAGGATTCACGCAGCCCAGGCCAGCCGCGTTTGAAGATAGCGTGCGCGTGCGGATTTACACGCGAACAGGATTCACGCAGCCCAGGCCAGCCGCGTTTGAAGATAGCGTGCGCGTGCGGAATTACACGCGAACAGGATTCACACAGCCCAGGCCAGCCGCGTTTGAAGATAGCGTGCGCGTGTGGATTTACACGCGAACAGGATTCACGCAGCCCAGGCCGGCCGCGTTTTGAAGACAACGTGTGGATTTACACGCAACCAAACAGCTCCAGGAATCAGCGTGTGGCGGAAAACACGCTATAGAAGGCCAAAAGGTAGCTGTAGTAATCAGCAAGGATGCAGACCGGAGGTTCAGCTACACAACGCCAAATGATTCGATCAGAAGCAGCGAGTGAAGTTTCCACGCTGCTTAAATACGCAATGCCGTAGTTCACGTGACAAAGCAGAATACACGTGAGTTAGCGACGTGAAAAGTGCAAACGTCGTTTTCCCGGCAACGTGTCGAACAACCGCCATTTGGAATAGAACGGTCTAGCTGTTCTACGAGCGTAGGAGGTAGGACCACGTCCAGCATGCATGACACCAACGTAATAGTTGGTTTTGGAGCTGGGAGGCAAACATTTTTCCGACCACATCAAGCACAGCTATCGGCCGGTAATTTTTGGGGTCGGTTCGATCACCTTTTTTAAAAATTGGTACTACAATGGCACACCGCCAGGAAGAAGGTATTTGTTTCATCTGGAGGATGGTCCGGAATAATAAGTAGCAGATATCTGCCCATACTTCTGGGTGTTGTTTTAAGTGTTGATTTGTTAGACCATCTGGTCCTGGTGCTCTGGATGTGTTTAATTTTAGAATGTTTCTGTAGATTTCCTCTTTTTTTATTTCAATTGACCACTCATGCCCTGAGGATGGCAAAATTCTTATATTGGGTTGATTGTTATTGAATGTTTCTGCGTAGTGTCTGATCCATTGAACTTCAGAGATCATAGATTTCATGATGGCTCCCTGAGGTGTTGAGATATTATTCATCAAGGCCCAAAAATCTCTAGTCTTTCTTTTAGTAAGTACTTCCATCATAATTTCGGCATCTCTCTGTAACATGATGTGTTTGTGGCTGAGTAGCCAGTTCTTATAGGTTTGTTTCAGATGTCTTATCATGCTTTGGTTATTTGTATTGGACTTGTTTTTGAACATTCTCAGTGCTTTTTTCAAATTTTTTTTCTTTTCATTAACTTCTGCATCCCATGCATGGAGCTGTGTAAAATCCGGTCGTGCCTTAGTGTGTTTTTTCTCCTGGTATATCTCTAATAGAGTTGTGTACTCGATTTGTTCCATTTCTGTTGTATTTTCAAGTGATTTCCTTAGTGAGATGATATTATTCTCACTCAATCTTAGCCTGTTACGACCAGGACCTGTTTCAAGAGTCGATACTTCCTTGACAACTGGTTTTCTAGATTCGTTTGATTTCAAATACAGCTTTACTAGGCAGTGGTCGCTAACCTTCGTTTCAATGACTTTGAGAGACAAGATCTCGCTTCTTAGAATTCCGTCTATGAACATGTAGTCAATTGTCGAGCTTTGCGAAAGTCTTCTCCAGGTTGGATGGGCGGGAATGTCCCCTTGCGTATTGCCGTTCAGCAAGTGTAAGTTCCAGACTTCCATCTCTTGCATCCATCGCCTGGCTGCCTGTTCGCCATTAGTTATTTTTTCTTCAAGGGAGTCATTTATAATAGACAGACAATTTATGTTTAGGTCTCCACATACTAAGATGTTTGTATCCTTTTCGTTCCTTTTGATATTACAAATTAATTCTGAGATGGTTTCCATGAAGTTGTCTAATAGTGTTCTTGTGTGTTGCCAATATATATTAATCAGTATTAGTACATTATCTTTGTTCACGTATCTCTCCGGAAGTTTCACTTTGCACACTTGTATATATGGTGACACAATAGTGTGAGATAAGATACGTATACCGCTTTTTACTTTGGCGAGCGTTAACATTCCTGACATGGGTCGTCCTTTTTCCCCTTTAATTGCTCTGTTGAAGGCTATCTCAAAGCCGTCTGCTACTGGTGATTCCAGTAGCCAAGTCTCTTGTAAACAGAGCAAGTCTATGTCCATCAGTTCATTAGATGTATTTTCAAAAAGATGTGAATGTCCTCGTGTGTTCCATGAAGCGATGCATATATTACCAGTCTCCTTGAGCTTTGGGCATTAGCTATGTTTTGTGTTATTAATAGTTTTAGCGACCCATGACCAGTCCATGTCTTCCCTTTGTGGATTGATTACTTTCTTCATTTTGGAGTATCTCTGCTCAGTCGATACTTCAACTAACTCTGTTTGTGAGGTTTGTGTTTTATTAATGATGTGGCACTTAGAAGGAACATTTTTGCTTTTTGAGTATAGTTCTTCAACACGTTGCACTGTTTTATTCTCAGTTTCAGGATTATAGACTAGTACCAGTCCTTTGTTCGTCGGTTGATCTACCTTCTGTGAATTTTGAATTTCATGTATATCGAACCCCATAGAGTTCAGAATGGTTCCAGCGCTTAAAAGTGAGTCACAGATGATTTTAGAAGCTATATGCAGGATCACGCAGTCATTATTTTTCTCATCCTCGAATTCTACTATTAGGATTTCATCAGAGGCCACAGTTCTTAGTTGTGGAATATGATGTAATAGCTTCATCACATTATTCCTATTCAAGAGGAGGTCATCTTTTTCATTATACGTTCTAAGCGCAACAGGTATTTTCCCATTTTCTTAGATCTTCGAGCTGGTAGGCTATAATCAGGGCGATCAGCGTCGCTTGCTCGTGCGTTATGCTGTACTTCCAGATATGTTGGTTTTAGCGGAATCCAATGGCTCTTTTGTAGCGATGATGGAGCTTTTGAAGAATGTTCCAAAGAAGGTTTGAAATTATGGTGAGATCCTTCTTTAAGATCAGCTTCTCTTATCAGAATAGGTTCAGTTAATCCTTTATCTATTAGCGCCATTTTAGCCTCCAAGATCTCAAGGTTTTGCTCATATTTCCAGAGGTCTGAGTTACTCGAGCTATGCTTTATCTCAGATTGTAAGAGTTTCTTGGTGGCCAAGGTTAGCGCTCTTTTAGCCTCAATTGTCATACATTCAGAGGAGATTTCCACTACGGTGGGTAGGATTGTGCCAGAGTGTTTGGGAGAATCACTGTTAGTGTCTTTTTGTTGAAGTGCGTGTGTCTCATGATCTAGGCAGCCAGGTTTGGAAGGAGGAATAGTTCTACTAGCCGGCTGCTTTGTAAGAATCTTCGTTTTAGGGAATACTTGGTTTTTTTTCCCTATATTGAGGTCAATGTTGATTGAGGCGTCTGAGGGGGGCCGATCTTCAGACATGGCCGAATCAGGAATCTCAATCCAATCATCTTGCTCATATGTTGAAAGATCTAAAAGCTCTTCAGAAATGCTCACAATTCCAACAGGTTGGGCGTTTGATGCGTCTTTTAAGTTCAGTAGCTCAGCTGGTATGGCATTTTTCACTGTACAAGGCTTGGCCTTAGCAGCGGTTTCATCCTGTTGCTTGGTGTTTATTGTAGAGCAAAGCCCTTTGATGTTCCTTAAAAATGATCGTACACTCGATCTACATTGTTTTTTTCTTTGTTTTTTCTTTATGGATTTTTTCTCAATCATCTTGTCTCTGACTTTATTATTTAGTGTTGCATCTGATTTTTTTAATTCAAATATTGGATACATCTCTTTTTGTATTGAATCTGGCTTTGCAGGAGAGACTGTCGCACCAGAACCTTCAATCCTAAGTATAGAATTCATGAGATCTTGTGTCTCGGGTTCGTTGACGCCTTGTTCTGATTGAGAAGTTGAGACAGCCACGTCCGTTATACATTTATCTATAGGATTTGCTGACATTGAATCCTCATCTCTGTCAGAGGGAATGTCCTGCATTTGAGATAGGTATGATTTCTTATTTACTTCACACCTTTGTGGAACATCTTTTAGTTGTCTGGTGAGCGTAGTCGTTTTTTCGCTACTACAGATTCTTTTTCTCTCATTTGTGCAGATGACAGCTTCTCGTGGTCGTTTTGATTTTTGTGTACATTTCCTCGGAGGAGCATTAGCATCTCTTTTTTCACACCTCGTCTCATGTGTGATTATCTCTGCATTTAAGCTAGTGTCTGGGATCATTATTTGGGTCTCATAGTCTATTGTATTGTTCGCAGTAGGATCCTTTGTTTTATCGTCATTCTGCTCTATAATCTCTTTAGGTATCATTGATTTAAGAGCAGGATTTGATTTATGTTGTTGCAGTAGTGTTATGGCTTCTCGAGCTACTTCGGCGAACAGTCGTTTATCCATCGCACTATTTTTGGTTTGATCCACAATGGTCTTAATATATGCATCAGCTCTTAGATGGTCATCAGTCCGAGTTTGTTTCATCCAATTAAGATCTTGATCCACATTGATAATTTTCGAGTTCAACAAAGCTATGAGAGTGGTTTGATCTTTAATATTCTCATTCAGTTGTTCGTACAGTTTGATATATGGCGACATCGAAATCGTATGAGCAGCCATTATGAGTGTATTTAGTTCTCTCGTAATTTCTTTAGCCATCAGTTCTGCCATGTTTAATATTTGGTTATTCTGTTTGTTACTTTTCTGAGATCTTATTCGAGAGAATCTAGATTTTTTCTTACGTAAATTCGATTTTTTCTTAGATCGAGCATCTGGCTGTATATCTACCACAGACGGTGCACAGTAAATTTCCAATCCAGTGAAAAGAGAGCCAGCTAGCTCTCTTTCATCGGCGAGCCTTTTTTGTGATGTAATAATAAGGTCGCTAAAATCATCATTGATGGATTCTGTACGTTTCCTTTTCGTCACTGGTTTTAACCAAGGTTTAGGAAGTTCATTTGGGTTTAGTGGGCCAGGTGGGAGACTGCAGACGTGCTCCTCACAGGTCGAGAATTCCTCCAATGGCTTCACTTGTTCCAAGGGGTTGCGGGATCCAGCCGATGATATTTCCGTTCTACAGTCTACACGACTCCTGTCTGCTAGGACCATCAAGCTACATCGGTCATAGTTCTTCTTGCCACATGGCGGACAGTCCGAAGCAGATCCAGGACTAGACCGTGTTATCAGAGCTATTTCCCCAGGAGCAGCATCCATCAGTGGTGTTTTTCTAAAGAACTCGCTGTGGGGCACAATCTCGCCAGTTTTTCTTTCCACCATCTGGAGGATTTTATTGGGGTTATGTAGAGGTCCGGCAGGCCGTTTGTCGTTAAGTTCACAGTCATCGCTAGCCATACCACTATCGCTGCCTGTAGGGTCTATACAGTTCGTCATGCCTCCGCTAGTGATGTCACCAACGGCGATACTCATCTCCTATACGTCTTTGTCAAAATCAATTACCGTTCCGGCCATGCTTGAAAGAGATTTAGTAAACAGCAGTTCGTTACCTTTCTCCGCATTAACTATTGTGTTATCCAGTCGTGTGTTTGTAGATGCACAGTTAACTATTACAGAGTCCAAAGATGCCCTATGAGCATCATCAGCCACAGCGGACTCTCCCTCCTTCGCCTCATAGGTTATATTGGGCTCTGTTTGTAATGTTTTTAGTGTAGTCGGAGACGGTGAAATTGGCGTTGCTAGTGGATATATGTCAGTACTGCACGAAGCTAAGGTGCTATCCTGGCAATCAAAAAAGTACTCAGAGTCTATGGAAGTAGAGGAAGCACAGTTCTTTTTACGGAACTTGCAGCGACTTACCATTAGTTCTAAGCGCGGGTCAGTGGGAACGCAGCCGCCTGCAGCCAGGAAGCGTTGTTGCCGCCGTGTGAGCGGATGAGTGGCATCTTCCTCTCCTTGATACACCACTACATTGTCCAAGTTGACCCCCGAGGGGCCAGGGTCTAAGATGTTCATCACCGAAGTCGTAGGGATCACGTAGAAGTTGAGAAATAAAAAAATAAAAAATAAATGCACTGAAAGACGCGTTCAGGCGCAAAACACGATTGGAGCTGCAAAGAATAAAGGCGAGCGGAGTTCGGCACAGAGGCATGGGCGGGGGCCGTGGCGGCTCCCAGCTCCCCAGGCGCTCCAGGCACCCCAGGCAACACTGCCAACACTCAGCGTCACTCCGCGTCGCTCCGCGACCTGTGCTGGGTCTTTGAAGGGAAAAGCGACTTCCTTTCACAACGAGGTAGTCAGGCAGCAAAGCAGAGTTCCCAACACTGCCAACACTCAGCGTCACTCCGCGTCGCTCCGCGACCTGTGCTGGGTCTTTGAAGGGAAAAGCGACTTCCTTTCACAACGAGGTAGTCAGGCAGCAAAGCAGAGTTCCCAACACTGCCAACACTCAGCGTCACTCCGCGTCGCTCCGCGACCTGTGCTGGGTCTTTGAAGGGAAAAGCGACTTCCTTTCACAACGAGGTAGTCAGGCAGCAAAGCAGAGTTCCCAACACTGCCAACACTCAGCGTCACTCCGCTGGAAATTAATGGGGAAAGCGTGGAGTCCCTTGAGGACATGTTTTAATCCAACAGGACAAAATGACACACATATGAGCATTTATTTGTGAAAGCCTTCTACTCCCTATGGTATAAAAAAGCCAACACAACTTTCCAACTCAATCCAACCACTGGAAGCGAGGACCAGGCATCACATGCCAGGGGGGACTTAGCCTACCTTTGACACCAGCTTGATGACTTGCGTCTAGTGCTGTATTCTACTGGATTCTTCGCAAGCAGTGAATTCAGTCATTCACTCCCACCTGCGCACATCTCTCATCCATCCTCTGAAGCATGTGGGACAGGCCACAGATCACTGGATAGTCTTTTCCTCTCTTTACTCAAAGTCTCCAGAAATATTTTGAAGATATTTGCTTTCGGTTGCTAAAGATGGCACACTGGATCAATATGAATACCAGTACCAAAGTTTGACCCAAAGAATCTTCCTTAGCTTTATCAGGTTGAGTAGAATCTCTGGCTGCTATCTCACTTCACTCGACCACAGGTATGAATTCCTTTATTTTATCAAAATGTATAATTATTAAAAGGCCTTGGTTTAACTGAAATCTGCAAATCAGTAGTTGACTTTGGGAAAGAGAGGTCATCCAATTACAAAAAGTGCTATTAGCAAAGATTTAGTTTATGTTTCATATTTTTCATGGCATGAGCATAGTTTCTATGCAGTCTCATAAATGGGCAATTCATCACAACTTGAAGGGTCTGCCACGAAGAATGGGAGACCCCCTTTTTTGGTGCTAGGTGGTAGTTTGTGTGCATCGATTGCATTCTCCCGAAGCCGAGGACGGTAGCCCACCATTTTGGGTACATTGGCCAGAGTGTTATGTGCTAGATACAAAGAACATTTAAGCTTATTTGGGCCTAAACCTGGGACCAAAGGGATGGATTGCTGGTTGTGTATATGACTTTCAATCTGTAGATTCTTTGTTATCTTTTCTTTATCATGCTTCTGCAGAATTTTATACCCAAGCGCTTTACAAAATGAATTAACTGGTACAATAATAGAAATGTGACAAACATACAGGCCAGAAAATAAGAAGACACAAGACAAAAGAACTCAATCAAGATGGAAATGAAATGATTAGTCCAGGAAAACTCTCCAAAATGGTTGTCTTGCAAGTGTGAAAATATTTTCCAAAACAAAGACCATCCATACCCCTTGTAGATTTAAAAATATGGTTAGGGGCTAATAACAAGTATAATAAAAATTAAAAGAAGAAAGGGGGCAACAATTGGTCATGGCAAAATAACAAGTAGACATGATCCTGCAAATATAGCAGAGCCACAAATGGAAATGGCCATAAATCTGATGTAAAACAGGGCCATGAAGGAAGCACAATAGCAAGATCATATACCACAGTCCACACTGCATGTCGGCCAGGAGGGGGTACCCTCTAGGCCACCAGCCAAAGTCCTCCGCTGTAGTGCAGGCACCACCAACATGCCACTGGTACCACCAATGCAACTGAACTGCACATCTTCACGCCAGGTGTCCTGGTGCAAACAAGGCAGATCAAAAAGCCTAGGGCGTCGCAGAACTGGAATGACTTCACACCGTATGGCCTGGTGCAGCACAGGAATAAAACAAGGCCAGGGTCAAAATGGAGAATGAGGCAGGCATACATCGCCGCACAACCGGCCACCCCTGTTAAACACCATGGCTGACAGTGTTCTTGAGCAGTCATATTGGCTGCTCTAGTCTGCTTTTCCACACCATGAATTTGCAGCCCCCAGCTTGCAGACCCTGAGCCTGCAACCCACGCAGCTCTGCCTCTTCCGGAAGTCTCAGTTCAAAATACAGATTTACAGACACTTTTTGTAATATTTGAATTAGCATCCATCCTTCACGGTGACAAGACTCTGGCCCTGTTTGAAACCAAACAGTATATACATGTTTCCAGAGAAACAGGAAGAGAATCCTTGTCTTTTTAAGGTCTGCAAGAAGCAGTTGTTCAGAAGTAGGTTTCTGGAAAACAAAGAACAAGCATCTTCTTCTTCGTCCCATTGGGGGCAGGATAAAGAGTACAAAAAAAGTTCAATGCTAAAAGAGTCACAAGTTTTGCTGAAAACTATAAGGAACATTGGGAGCCAGCTTGGAGAAGGGAGTCATTCTCCTATCCCCATGAGGATCCTATCGACCTGTGGGTTACAAAAAGCCTGTAACTTTAATGGAACTATTATTTTGAGTAGAGTTGGCGTCTTTGGGACACTTTACATCAAGGATAAGGGAGACATTCTCCTGGATCACAAGTAGGACCCAAACTTTTTTTCTAAACAACTTTTATTGACATATAATACCAAACAACAGGTATCCACGTTGTTTACATAGCACCCGTTACATACAGCGATGTTCTGCTTTCCAGACACATGTAGAAACCTCTGAATTGCTTACCCTATTACACAGAATGAAAGTTCTTGGACTCAGGAAGGCGATAAGACACACTTAGGCCATTAGTTCGAATATAATTGGCTCTTTACCGGCCCTTTATTCATACTCCATAAACATACATAAAACAATTACATAAATGCAACTAATGACATATAGATAGATAAATTTGTAGGAATGCATCACCGTTAGTGCAGTTGTAGAAAACACCTTCATCTCGACCACTGCAACACCACCCAATCCCAAGGCCGGTAGGCAGAGAGGTCACATCAACTAACGGGGTCTGGAGCGCAGCGTCCTCCCTCTCAGCGAGACTTCCTTCCCAGGGTTCCAAATCTCTTGGTGGATTCTAGATCTCCTCTTATGGGATCAAAGTCCCTGCCTTCCCATAGGATTTGACTGCCCCCGGCCGAAGGACAGACATCAAGTATTGGAGGCAAGAGTGGAAAAATCCAGACAATGGAAAAAACCCAGCTCGTCTCTCATGCTCTCATTCCCAGCACCCCTTATCAGTCCACCTGCACATCTCCGTCTCCCTCTCGGCTTGTCCTTGAACGAGCAAAGCAAAACTATCCTACGCCATGAGCTGATCTACTTCACACTAAAATATTGCAGACGCTGCAGAAATACATGTCTGCCTTCTAACTGAGCTCGCTGTAAACATAGACTTTCATTGCGGTTTGGAAGTGAATGTCCAAAATTGCAGTGCACCAGCGCCATGTTTTAGCTCATTTTCGCTCACGCACTACACTCCCTCCTTTGGACATTCAGCTACAATATCCCAATGAAACAAAGGACGGTTTCAGAAACTGACACAACATCCCTAACAAACTGGGAATACACGAAATACAACAACAAAAAACAACCAAAAATAAAACAACCATAAAAATACAAATAAAAACCTAACGCATTGCATCTGGAATCCATGAAAACACATGATCCCACCAGCTCCCATTCTGATCCTGAGTAATTTGGGAAATCAAATCATTCTAATTACTAATTTGCTTCTCAATAGATCGGGAATGATCATCCAAATCAAAACAGCACATTCCTTCCACAACATTGCAACCTAAGTTATGTTTGTTTCAACAACAAATAATCTACAGCAGCTCTACTCTGCAAAATAGCCTTTCTAAAATGTCTGCTATCCAAAAGCAATTCTGTCAAAGCGTCAGTGATCTCATTAAGACCCTTAACCACTAAACACACTAATCTAATTAAAGATTTATAACCACTAGCTGCCAAGCCCCATATGCCCACCAAAGAAAATGCAAGTGCCAAAACCTCAGGTTCAGACAACAAATGAACATTAGAATTATATTCTGGTGAAAGTCTAACATGAGCCGTGGAATAATGTTTAGCTCGATGAATCGCAGGCTGCAAAGGAAACATCATTAAACCGAGTCGCGTTAAAGCACAAGGACCACCAGAAATGTTAGCAGTAATGTAGGTGTAAGAAATGTTTCCAAAGAAAAATAGCCATTCTGTCAGATGTTTCACATGTCGAAGATGGCTGGCAGAAAACACAGTAAAATTACACAGCATCTTATTAGAAACTTTAGCACATGCGCTATCAGATTGCGCACACAAGTGCTTCTCAAAGTCAGTTCTACTGTTCCTATTAGTCAAATACAATTGCTGGCATTTGCCAACATGCTGAGGATCACAAGTTATCACATAGTGGAGGACATCAGCTGGAGCAATGTCATAGGTGACAATATGCGTCATATTTCTCCATTTGCGATCCGTTTCGTAGCAAAACCTATAGTACTTGTACACAGGAAAATAATTCCTCACATCTGAGTCCTCAACTAAGGAATCATTATGCAGTACTCCAAAAATGTGCCGCAGTACAGGTGCGGTGTTGGCACCGCCACAAGATACGTGGAAATCAAATTCGAAGCATCATGAACGTCAGTCAAACAAAAGTGTGAGATGTTTAGCATCCAACGGGCAAGAAAAGCCCACACATTCTATGATTGTGAGGCATGCAAAGAACCTTGTCGCAGAAAAGAAACAGCCATCGTAGTGGAAGTCCATTTCCACAACGTTTCCTCAAAAGATTTCGGTATGCCGCACTGGAATTCTTCAGTCGTCATCCAGTTTGCTGTAGTCGGGTGCACAATGGAGACACTTGTGACTCTTCTTAGGATGGTTCTGGACCCTCCCGAACGGACTCCACACCAACCCACAATCGCACCAACCACACACAGGGTCTTAAAAAAATAATCAGAAAAAACAAGATATCAGCATTGTACATCATTCACGTAGCTAACATTTGTCAGCGGGAATATGAATCCACTTCCTTTCCCCTGGTTCCATCACTAGACCAACTTGATGCTTTCCTGCTGTAATCACATCTGCCGGAACCGGTGGGCCGCTGGGTTTCTCAACCCAAACTTTCGCTCCCGGAACCATTTTGTCTGATGAGCCAAAACATCTGTTCCCACGTGTCGTTATCACAGTGGATGGCTCCTCCTTTATCACCATTGACATCTTCACAGGTAAAATGATAAACTGAGCTACTCTATCACCCTTGCAAATCATCAATGTTTTGTCTCCACTATTGATCAGGATTACTATGATTTCACCTTGGTAATCAGCATCAACAATACCTCCCAACACCTGGATCCCTTTCAATGCTAACCCAGATCTAGGGGCAATTAATCTCATATGCCCTGATGGAATTTGTACTCCAATCCCAGTATCAATAACATTCATACTTCTAGGTTCCAGTCTGATCTCTTCATTAGCATGCAAAGCTACCCCTGCTGATTCTGGCATTGCTCGATAAGGAGCTAAAGCCCCAGGCAATATCTCCCAATACAGCAAAGTTTCAACTGCATGTTTGGTTTCATTTACAATGCTTGCATCAACATACGCATCAATGGCATCTTATTGTTGGCAATTGGTCTGTTATTCGGTGGATTTAATGAAACCATGTTTCTCCATGTCCATAGACGATGTACATTCAGACACCTGCATGATGATCAAACTCACCATTTCTTTGACTTTCCATGGGCCTAATTACGAGTTTGGAGGTAGCCATGGTGCTATTAGCGCCATGGCTGCCTCTAAACTCGTGTCCGGGTTCTCTGAATGGGAACTTACCGGGTCATTCCAAACTCGTAATGACCCACAATGTATTTTTGCCCCTTTAATAGCCAATCATCCTACAGTACTGTGTTTTGCGAGTCGACAGTGGTTGACCAGTCCCCAAACTAGGCATACTGAAGTCGAGATCTTGAGCAGATTTGTCAGTCAATTGCGTTGATCCTTCAGCCTCTGTTAGTTCGGGCTGTGATATTTCCACATGAATTGGAGAAACAGGTAGCATTGAATGTTTTATGGGTGTAACATTTTTAGAGGATGTAGATTTTGTCAATGGGTCTGCAAGCAATTGCAATGCATCTTCAGTGTCTTCAGTTTCATCTGGGTAACTTTTCACAAAGTAGCAATGGTCCATGGTAACTTTTTATGGTTTGCAGGTGAGATTCCATTCATTTTCCGACCACTGGACATATGTATCCCGACTCTGAATATTGACTGCACCACACTGTGCCTGTCACAACCCTCGCCCAAAACCCCCTCTGGCAAACCCATTGGCCAGGTGGAGTCAGGACTCGGGCCTCTAGAGCCTGGCATCCTCTTCAAAAGCCCTCATGGGGCCAGTCCTGGCGCCTATGGCGCCAGGCTCATACACCGTGAAAAACAATGTGCTTGGGAACTACTTTATTGTATTGTCAGCCAACATGGAGGCATCCTCACAGCTTGGTTCTAAGAACCAAGCTATGCGGTCTAGTGTTTTGGGTGTGGTAGCCTAGGGACTACTTTACCTGGACTATTTTGTTGGGGCTATTTAAACCACACCCGAGCAAGACAACACACTTCGCCTTACTTTGCAGCTTGCAACGTGACGCTCACCGTGTCCAGCTATTCCCTCGAACCTCAGAGAAGCAGAACCTGCAAGCAGACAAAAGGAACATCATTAGCAGCATCATCTTACCTGCAGTCTTCATCTTTAAACACTCACAGCTACTGGGAACAGCCTCCTCGAATCTGCATGCCTCCCGGACAGAACGGCCTGAAAGAGGAAGATAGAGGCAACATTAAAGAAAGCAGTAGAGACATTTACAAATTACGAACTGCTCAAAAGGCTTACCTGGCTGGTCGCCTTTCGGTTGACACCACTCCAGACATTCCACTCGCGCTGAAGAACACCGCAACCTACAAGGAAGGAAAACACAGGTTAGCAAAGGCAAGACTTTGCAGCGCTGCACATAGCGCTTACCGCATCATAGCGCTCTTAATGTGCCATCATTTACCAGCGGGGCTCAACCAAGCCAGTTCGCCGCGCTGAAGCTCTGCATACCTAAGAGAGAAAAAAGAGACATTCTAAAAAAAGAAAGGCATGCAGGATAGCAACAAAACTAAAGAACAGCAATAAGACCTACCTGAACAATATCAAACGGGCCGGCGTCGGTGAAGTCACTGGACCGCACTCGCCCATGAAAGACAACGCGCCCCTACAAAGAAGGCAGGACGGAGAGCATGCCTAATTCTACCACAAGGCAGAACCTTCCCCGCAGACCACATCAGGGCAAAGCTGAGAAGCATACCAGTGAGCAACTTAATGGATCTAAGCCACACGAAATAACACTTAAACCAAAAAAAAACCTGGTTTGTAAAAAAACAAAAAATGGTAAAGATATAACAAAAACGGCAACCTCAGCAACTAAAGCCTTCATTAAAGCCCTATCTTTGCCCAGGAAGCATACTACCATGGCAGCGGAAGCAGCACAAAAAAAATATAGCGCCTTGGCTAATGCTAAGAAAGCTAGTAACCAGCTTACGACATGCCCTGCCCAGATAGTAGCTTATGATCCATTAGACGCGCTGGTTGAGGCTGCCGAACATGATAGGGCGGTGAATACACAAGCTTCAATTCCCTTAGTACCCCAATTTGCGGTGGTACAAGTAAAAGAGGGTGCTACCCTTGCAGCTTCATCACCTTGTTCTCCCGAGAGGATCTCAGATAAGAATGTTGAAGCCAGACGGAATGAAATCAGAAAGGAGATCGACTACTATATGACTAAACAAAGACCCTTGAATGCCCAAGTAGAGATGCTGAAGGATCCTAATATTCGGGAGATACCCCATAAAACAGTCCATACAGAAAAGAATCACGTGGCACAGTCACTCATTACGCCCTTGATCCCTGAGCTTTCTTCTTTAAAGAAAATGTCTGCTCCCCTTAAAATTCCTACTAATTCTGCTAATACACCCACCACCAAGCAACTCACATTTGGTGCATCTGAAATGCCAATACAACAAGTAATAAAAACTGCGGTGGAAGAATATATGACCAACTTGAACAAAAATGCTACATTACATACGAAGTCAGAAGCTGAACAGCATACTATGCTTTCACAAATAACTGATTTGAGCCGTTATCCAGCTGGTCCTGTTGCAAGGGTTGATATACACCCTCAACAACAAAACCACTCACTGGGTACAAGCTGGTTGCACTCTAATAGGTTTCCGTCTTTACCACTAAAAAATTCGAAAATATCACCCAAACAATCGCTATATCCATTGATTTTCCGATGCAGAGATATACCTTATGCGAAGTATGATTTAAATTGCACTAGTATACTTGCAATACTAGCTGAAATTCCTGCGTTAGACGATCTGCAATCCTCCGATATTGATTTGGTGGAATTTATCTTCGATAATGATCTCTCTGTTGCACGGTTTTGGGTGTCCTCATGAGTTGCGTTAAACACTTTGTGGCTTGCTAAACGAGAAATATATGAATTAGGGTTCGAGCGTCTCACTGCTGTGACAACTCAAGTTCCTATTTCTGCGGTGCAAAACCCATCAACGCAGACATATGTTTCTAATCAGAGACAGGGTTTATGTGTTCAGTCGATTAACCAAAATTATCATCCAATGCCTCAATCTGTATCAAAGCAGTCGTAACTTACTTTTCAATATCCTCTGCCATCCTTGTCTATGATAAGCTGGAACACTCGAGGCCACGGGCACTTATTGAGGAATGGTTCCAATAAGTTATCGCAGCATGATATTATTTTATTTCAAGAAACTTGGCTCACGGAGCGGCCGGTGTGGGACAACTTTGAAATAGTTTTTAACCCTGCAATACGATCTGTGAAAGGTCGGCCCATGTCCGGTCTCCTTATGGCCTTAAACAAGTCCTCAGAAATTGTTCTAGAACACCAGTCTGCGCCAAATCGATATACTCAATTGATAATTATCACAATAAGAGAACAAAGATATGCGATAGTAAATATATATTGGAATCCAGCTGCAATGTCCACCAAAACATTTCTTAAAGATCTGGAAGAGTTATGGTTAGAGATTATTAAACTCCCTATATACCCGCATGTTATCCTGGTGGGCGATTTAAATTTGCACTGTCTGGATGCTCCCCATAAACGCATGGATAGCAGACTGGTCTCCTGGAACACTTTTATTGAGTCAAAAAACCTGGTTATGTTAAATGGTTCATGCCCGGCCGATAGCCCGCCACAGAACACATGGAAAAGAGGACACTCTAGTGCCATTATTGATTTAATTTATGTTAATTGTGAATTATTCTCTGATATTAAGTTGTTTTGTGTGATCTCCACTGAGGACAGTGATCATAACATATTGAATGTGAAATGGCACTGTATGGCTTCACAGGGAAAAAAGGAGATATATAATACATACCAACCCTTATTAGTAAACAAAGGTATGAATAGATTACACTGGACTGAATGCAATTTGGCGAAATTCGCCAGGGTATTTGAACAGACAATTGTGTATGAGAGGATCTCAGGTACCAATAAGTCACTTGAGTATAGTGACTTATTGCATACATTCGGTACAACAAACAAGGTGAAGACAAAGTACTCTCCCTTGCATTCTTTTGACAGGGAAGTACAGCGACAAAAGTCCTCTTTTAGAAGGGAAAAAAAGGTAGTTTTGTCTTTGCCTATCCAAGTGAAATGGCAAGCCCTTAAATCATTGAAAACAAAACATAAAAATTGGATGAAGGCCCATCGATCTATTCTTTACCAAACTGATGGAGAATGTATGCTCCAAAAGATGGGATCAAAAAACTCTGTGCAAATATGGGCACTAATTAATAAGACCAACCCTAATACGCAGATTTCATTACAAATCAATGACGTAGCAGAGGCTCAATGGGTCGAACATTACACAAATCTGTATGCCTGTCCTGAGACTACAATTTCACCACTTAGTCAGTGTGATCCAGGAGTTTTTACTTTGCAATTCTCAGTAGCAGACATCTTATTTTATATTAATAAATCTAGTAGATCGCGTGCCCCTGGTCCAGATGGGATCTCTAATTACATGATGAAGCAAGATCCGAACCTATGGGCAAAGATTTTATATCAACTCTACTCCACAATCATGCGTACTCAACAATTGCCTAAATCATGGTCTCTCTCTATTATTGTCCCGGTGTTCAAGAAGGGTAATAGACAAGACCCCTCAAATTATAGACCGATTGCCCTTCTTGATACACCGGGCAAGATCTTTGCCCGGTTGATTCTCAGAGACTTGCGGGCATGGATAGAAACCTCTGGTAATGCCGATGTATTCCAAACCGGATTTGTTGCAGGAAAAGGCACAGCAATAAATATTACAGCAATCAATGCGATTAAAGCTAAGTGTGAATGCCTTAATCAGCCCTTGTTTTTAGCTTTCGTGGATTTTAAAGAGGCCTTTGATTCAATCGATAGACATCTTTTAATTAGTAAACTGATTAAAATGGGCTGCCTCGGTTCATTAATTAAACTTATTGCGCTTCTCCATACAAATACTGCAATTCAGATAAGAACTACTTTAGCTGGGCATCTAACTACTAAAATTCCGACAGCAAGAGTTCTGAAACAGGGCTGTATTCTGGCGGACACTATTTTGAACCTGTTTATACTGGACATGGGCAAGAATTTTATTGATATCAACTCAGATGCTCCAAAACTCGGGTCTCATCAAATTGCATGGTTATTATATGCGGATGATCTTATTTTAATCTCTAAAACGCCGTCAGGTCTACAGCGGCTGATAAAAGGTCTTTCACTGTATGTTCAAAGAAATCATATGGCTATTAATTTAAGCAAAACACAGATCATGCAATGTCATAACAAAAAATGTCGCCCCCTAAAATCGTCCATCTGGACTTTCCAGGAAGAGCTCATTTCTATTACCCCACAATACAAATATTTAGGAGTGATTATTAACAATCTGAAGTGTGATATTCCCTACGTCCAGGATATAAAACAAAAGCTGCAAACACTAACATGCCAAGCTAAAGTCCTCTTGCATAAATTTGTTCTCAGATACTTTTTATATTATGCCCAAAAAGTTCTACCGATAATAACATACGGCTCTGAAACTAAATTTCCAAGGGACCGTGTGTTTTGGGATCGATTCGAGGGAAAATTTTGGCGAGCAGTGTTTAAGTTACCGAATTCAACTCCAGGTCCTTTGATACGTTATGAGTTAGGAGTCCTTTCAATGTTTGTGTTTTATGCGTGGAAATTGTGTTCGCTAATGAGGACATTTTTGCTGTGTATAAATTGTTCAGATTTATCTTATATATTGGCTATATAAATGCTGAAATCCACACATTTTTTTCCCAATAAGTGGAGAAATTTTGTTACCAATCTTTTAGTAGAAGCCGACATTACTATTGAACTGCTTTTAACCAATCCCAATCGTGCCCAGAGAAAACTATATCAGCATGACTGGATTTGCACTTTAGAGTTTTGCTCGCAGTATAAAGATTATAGCGGTCTGCCTTTCGGTACGAAAAGAATGAGAACCGCAGCCTCTTATTTACTCAAATTCCCCTCGCCCCACTTCAGAAACAACTATCTCCGATTTAGACTCAATCTATGGCCCACTAGAGAAATTTTATCTCGAAGAGGTCAAATAACAAAACAGGAAAATATTTGTCGGTTTTGTCAATTACCAGAGTGTGAGGAAACTTTAAAACACTTGATAGTAGGTTGCTCCTCATTAAAAGAATTACGCTGTACATTTTTTAAAAAACTGTATGAAAATTATAACTGCTTAACTAAAGATGTACTTTGGTTTAGAATATTCTCCTCACCCCTGCAAGCTGTTCGTATAGCTACTGTCCAATTTATGTTAGCACTAAATCTTGAGATAACTGAATGTATAGCCTAAATTTCCCCTAAATAGATGATATGTGTTATGCAACTAACGTCCTCTTCATAGGTGGATTACTAGTGGTTTTAACGATGTGGTAATTCAAACCTATTTCAGATTGATTTTTTAGATGATAATTCAGATGATGTATATATATGAATTGTGATTTTGCCACCTTTTGCTGTAGTTGTGAAATGATGAAATGTTGAAGTAGAGGGTTTGTAGGTTTTTGCTGGGTACTGATTTCGAGCTTGATTTTGTTTTGAATTTCATTTTGATGTCCAATGTGATTAATTTGTGTTATATATTAAATTGAAAGGTTGATTATCAACCAACCAATTAATAAAAAAAAATAAATAAATACCATTGAGCAACCCGGTTGGGTGGCGTGCCTGTGGATACCAGGTGAGCGTAACAGTGCCTCAACAAGTAGTTGCTCCAGTGTGAAACCTGTTTGGCAAGTGACATCTTTGGTTTCAGTTGTTGTCTGAGTCTTTATACTCCTCTTCCTCCTGGGCCTCAGATTTATAGAAAAACATGCTCAATGTATAGCACACATACAGAAGATACAATTTTCCAACTTAAAACATATTATGACTCAAACATCTGTTTAAAAACATCTCCAAAACAAACTGGTTTGTTCTTTACCCTTGTTTTCTTAATTTGCTTCGAAACCGTGAAATTTGTTTTGCCAACCACAACACCAAGCTGAAAAAAGAGCATTTCTATACGGTTTAAATCAAGCACATTTCTTTTCAACTCAAAGAAACACATGTACATATCTACAAACAGAACCAACTTGACGGACGTCAAAACATTGCAACATTTTAAAAATGTCATCACAATCCGATGTGATGCTCAATTGTATTTCATATTATGTTATCTATACCTCTGGGCCTTGTGTCTCTTCAATTTCGACATCTTCAGTACATTAATTTGAGAGAAGAATCATATTAAAAAGTTAAATATCAATCAAATTTATATGTAAAATCTTTAATCTCATAGAACACTTCTCCACAAATGACTTTAAAATAATTGCAAACCTTCTACTGTAAGTTTTGTTATTGCAACACAAATAGAAAATTGTTATGAACATAACCTCGAAAACTGTGTACGTGATTTGGTCATAATATACATTTCACCTGATAACCTTCCGAGATGACAAATGGAGTTGATCTGAGATCACCCTGCAAAACTTAGTGATTATAATGTTGCTTTCAAAAGTAGTTTGCTTTGTAATGTTTCCTTTTGAATATATTATGCATTATGGAGGAAGAGTAAGGTTAGAATGTTAGTACCACAAACAGAAAAGTTTAAAACAGCGCAAGGTTACATGCATTTCAGTCTCAAAGTATATCTTTTTAGGATTTACTTTCATTGTAGCAAGGAAACTGTAAGTACACAACCTCATACTCTGGACCTGTTACAAACGAGGAAGTGATCGGGCTTCATTACGAGTTTGCCGGTCCGGAAACAAGGGAGCTGGTAAGCTCACCAGCACCCTTATTTCCGGATTGGCAAACTCTGAGTCTGCCTGCCGTGGCCACTGTGCCAAACAGGTCTGAGCCTGCCGGGCGCTGTGGCCATGGTAGGCAGACCTTCATAGAAGCACCAGCATTGTTGCTAATGGTGCTGATGTTTCTATGTTTCCCACTCCCATAGAGTCCGATAAGACTCTATGGGAATGGGGACTTACAATTTGCTGGCGCCTGTCTTCCCGGGCTGTCAGACTCGTAATGAGCCGGTGGCACCGGGAAATCAGGCACCCATAAAATATTACCGCCGGACCCGTAATGAGGCCCATTGTAGTGGAAGTTCCTGCATCCCCCTATAACATAGTACTTGTTTTAATACGGATGTGAAAGCAAAATTATCCTGAAAACATTTGGTGCAGACGATGGTCCATATTGAGAGACACCCATACATGCCATTTTGTGTAAATAACTAATGCTATACATAATCATTTTCAATACATTTAAATTCCAAGCATAACACATGCATGTATTGCATATAAAGGACTAGTACAATATAATTACTTTATAGGCGAGTGAGGTTGCTGTTGCGGAAAAGTCATTGATGAAGAATCTTGCATCTTCATTTTCAGTACATTGGGCCTCATTATGAGTCCGGTGGTAACGTGCCGGTAAATACCGGCACGGCTGCCGCCGGAGTCATTTTTATCCGGCACCCGGCAATGGGGATTTAGCGGGGCATTACAGCACTGGCGGTCCCGGTAATTCCTCATTGCTGGGCGCCGGAAAGTATTACTCCCCATTGGACTCAATGGGAATGGGGAGAACGGATGCACCGGCACCATTCATGAATGGTGCCGGTGCATCCATCAAGGTCTGTGAGCGGGTTCCGTTCCGTCCGCCAAGTCAAACCTGGCGGGCAAAAAGGCACCCGCTCGCAAAGCGCATAGTTTGCCGGTCCGGAAACAATGGTACCGGCAAGCTTACTGGTACCGTTGTTTCCAAACCGGCAACCTTATAATGAGGCCCATTGTCAGAAAAGAGTATAATGGAAAAGGTACATTAGTTTAAAAAATGTGGCCACATCCAACACTCTAAAATATCACTTTGTGCGTGTTGGTTGGGCTCATCATTGGGATACTAGACGTGTCAGTGTTTTCATCACTGGTGAGGGTCTGTGCTTCCATCAGTGAGCTCTATGTAAAGAGGGACATGCCAACCAACACTTTCCAAAACATTAAGTGACTTTTAAAGGGCACTTTGGAAGTTTTTACTAAGGGTCACATTTCACTGATTTATTAGAGTGCCCCCGAAAGCTGGGATAGAGAAAGAAGTCTAAAGTGAAACATTTCAAAAGTTCGGTAATTCTGGTAACAAGGGCATTTGGGTAATACAAAATTGATAGAAATAAACACTGAAAACTCTAAATCATTCATCAAGTTACCTTTTCAATACACTATTTTAATTGATCAAGAGATCACTGAGAAGACATATTTATACAGACCACTGTCCTGTATGCCAACAAATATAACAAATTCATCGTCCACTACTCACCTGAGCCAGTGTGTGCTGAAATGGAGTCGGAATTGCATTTGGGAGCAATTTACGAAAGAATTCTAGGTCGATACTTTTTTGTGTACTTTGATTGTTTGTACATATAATCAGTAAAGTGCAGGCTGCAGACGTGGAATCGATAGGCTCTCACGTCTCCCAAGACAGCCTGGGCTCTACTTTCAACCTCGTCCACTGGAAAACCGCAATTTGTAATCCATTTTCCTATTAAATCAATATCCTTTGTGAATTTATGCAGGACTGTGCCCAGAGTTTTGACATGGCTCACAGAAGGGCAACCGAAAACAATACAAGAAGGCATTCTTGAAAAGTCTGTAAGATATGTATACAAAAATATAATTAATTATTACAAATAGTAATGTATCAATGTGAATAAAGCAACTATTACACAGCTTTGTCTGTAAAGTTTGTTTTAAATAATTAAAGAAATCATGTGTAACCTAGTCAAATTAACACAGCGATTACTTTCTTACAGAATTGATTATTATACCGCAAATTGTAACGTATTACTCGTCCATTGAATGAAATTTCAAGCACCAAAAGATAACATGCTTTCAAACATGGACCATGAAACATTCCATTCTGTTACAATGCACAGTGATGCAATGTGCTATTTACCGAGATCAAAATACATCAAACATTCTATAATGGTGAAGTCTTTGAGATAAATGAAAATTAGATTACTGTGTACATAAGGAGGAAATCGATAGAAACTTTCAGAGCAGGGACCGATGAACATACAGAACCAAATAGGTGACCTCCCCTTACTTGGGCGAACAAATGAGCCTATTCAGCAAGTCGGGGAATAGGTAGTCATGGAACACGTATCCCGGAACAGGTAGATTGATGATGATATACCGTGTGGATTGCAGAGATGTTCTCCTGGTAAATGTCAATGGGCCTCATTACGGGTCGGGCGGTCCGGAATTAACAGTGGCGGTAAACTCGCCGCCACTGTTAATTCTGGACCGCCCGATCCCGAGTCCTGCAGGCGGGAGGTGATCTTCCCACCAGGTCTGACCTGGCGGGTTGAACACCTCCCGCCTGCAGGCGGACGTGGAAACACCAGCACCATCACAAGATCCTATGGGACTCAATGGGAATGTGGATTTACACCATTCCGCCTCCGGGATTCCCAGGACACCAGGGTCGTAATGCCCTGGTATTTCCGGGGTCACGGAGGCGGAATGGTAATATGAGTCTGGCGGTAACCAGGCAGTTTTACCGCCACGGTTACCACCAGACTCGTAATGAGGCCCAATGTGTTTAAAAAGGCTTAGAAAAGTGGGTGTGTATGTGAATGTGTGACGTGTTCGTTGACACCCACTCAGTTTCGATGCCAATGTTTCACATCTGCCATAGCCACCCACCCAGCCCCCTTGTGAGCGCACAGGCATAGGTCTGCTCGTACTGCCTACAGGGCAATAGGACCAGGGTTAAACCACAAACACAAAATGCTTGCATGGGCCATTTTTTTGTTATCAAAGTGGCCAACTTCTCTGGGCAGTGTGGTCCAGTTGGATGAGTTACTTCAATATGCGGCTAGTAGCAGTGAACACTGTTGGTGAATATATATATTTTTTAAATGCACATTTTGCATCACCGTTTCATTAAAATACTCCCTTTGTGTGCTATTGAAACAGTGTCCAAAAAGGAGTGAATAGCGACTTTGAACTGTGGGCCATGTTTTCATTGGTGCCTGAGACAATTTTATGGCCCAGTACGACCCTTTTCATAGGTGCCAAATGCCATTGATACTGGGGAGGAGGATGAATGGGGACGAGGTGAGCACAAAAGGCCTGGAACACTACTCAACGGACAATAACATATGTTGATTGCAGGGACAGGGTCTTGAATAGGGGAGTCTGGAGACACCACTTCTGGGGAGGCCATGTGAACAATGGTCACCATGCGGAAGATCCCTTTGAGGTGTACATGGTGTTTGGCACCTTGAGCGTTCCCATCCACCCAGCCTCCTTGCGAGTGCACGGCCACAGGTGCGAACGGCCATTGATACTGGGGATGGAGGGGTATGGATGTGGACGAGGTGAGCACTAAAGGCCCGGAACACTGTTCAAGGGACACAAAGTTATGTTGATTGCAGGGACGGGGTCTTGAAGAGCAGAGTCCGGTGACACCAGGTCTGGAGAGGCCACGTGTGGAAGATCCCTTTGAGGTGTACATGGTGTTTGGCACATTCAGAGTTCCCATCCACCCAGCCCCCTTGCGAGCGCACAGCCACATGTGTGAACTGCCATTAATACTGGAGAGGGGATGGATGGGGATGAGGCGAGAGCAAAAGGGGACCAACCCTTCTTTCATGACCCTCAAAGACGATTGGGCGTGTTCTTGACTCACTGAATTGTTCATATTAAGTCCTTTTTATTTTATTTAGTTTGGTGATGTTGATGGCACAAACAAACTGCAAATTGTATACATGAGGTTGTGGCACAGTGTTTAAAAATCCCCTGTTCTGGGGGTGTGACTTGGAGCGTCGACGATGCGGCCGCTCCTTTGAGAGCCTCTGTGCCGGGTCCGCCGAAAATGAAGATTTGTCGGAGTTTTGCCCCAGCTTGTGAGCTCTCCCGCTACGATGCATGATGGGAGGACCTGGGGACCCTAGGGAGCGAGTTTGAGTGCTGACAGAGCCCGGGGGACCCGAAACCCCTCCCCCGACTTCACGCTCCGAGAGCCAAAGAAGCCAAGATGGCAGCTGGGGACTCACGCTGATGCGGTCTCCCAGCACAAGAGAGCAGAGCCCTGTTGAGGGATTTCATCGGAGCGGATCGGAGGTGGAGCTCCCTGCCTGCAGCTTGGACCGGACTGCGAGCCCCCGATGCCCGACTTGGGTCCCCCACTGCCTCTTGACTCGCCTTGAATGGGGACCCCAGCCATAAAGGGCCCTCCTCCTGCTGCCGCCTGTTCAGGTGCCGCACCTCTCGGCCCCCCCATGGAGCAGGTGCGGCCGTGGTGCCTGGGGCCTGGAGAGACCCACGCTGTGGTAAGCGCGTTCCTGGCCCCCCTCTCAGCACCCCCAACCACCACCTTTTCTGGGCCTCGGCCCGAGCCCCCAATGGATGTAAGGGTTCGGGGGGGCGGACCGTACGCCTCCGCCTCGCGGAGCATAGAGGCAGGGAACCGCCTCGGAGGGGGGCTTGCCTGGAAGCTCCCCACACGCCCTTCCACTGGGCTACCACAACACGGAATCTGGACACCCTCGGGCCCGGGAGCCCCTCGGCCATCTCCTGGGGCACCCCGGCCCAGACGGCTGCTCTGCTTGCTTGCCTTAACAGCTCCTAGAGGAGGAGGGAGCCCCTGAACTGATCTCCCCCCTGCGTGCGATCTATCCCCATTAACAAACGCACCCCAGAGGCCGCCTATAGGCCCCTCCAGCTTACTCTTGGGGCACCCGTGCCCATCCAGCGGTGCTTGACGAGCACTCCCTTGCCCTGTAAACCTTACGAATACAGCTACAGCGATTAGGCCTACTGGATCTGCTCCATCTATAATGGGACTTCGAATTCGGAGGTAAGCCAGCGCCACCTGTCCACTGATGTTCCCCTTACAAGGCCCCCCCTTGTACACGGCTAGCAACACAGCCTTAAGTAGGAGTTTCTCCCTCTCCTTCTTCCTGGGGCGCCCCGGGCCCACTAAACTACTCCCCCCCACACCCCCTGGCTGCCAGTTTGCCCAGAGGGTACTGGCTCCTTCCACAACGCCTGGCCACCACTGGATCCAAGATCACCTGCCTTTGCACCCCCCCCAACAATAGCACCGAACAAGGATTCTAAGCACCCACCAACCGGAAGATCTGCTAAGGGCAGGCCCAGTGACTCCCACCTAGCTGACCCTGCTAGTCAAACGCAAGCAACTCAACACTTCCCCCCCCTCTAACGGGAATCCACCATGGCCAAGCAGTCATAGGTCAATAAGAATGCAGACATTTCCACAATGCTACTGGCGGCCGATAAGGCCAAGAAAACTGATACCCCCCTCAAAATGGCTTCACAGAAGGCGTCGGACGATAAAGAATGCCTAGCAACCAAAGAGGACATCCAGGCCTTTATGGCGGACATCAAAACCGAGTTCAGATTATGCATGATGGAACTCACAACAAAACTTGAGCATACTAACCAAAGGTTTACAGAAGTGGAGCAGTGCATAGGGGACATTGAAGATCGCTCTCAGGACCAGTCGACATCGATGAGGGAGATCCAACGCTCTAACCAATCCCTGCTAAATAGGTGTGGGCTCGACATAACAACCTTCGAATCTGGGATATTCCAGCCTCCATCCCGGACAAAGATCTCCCTGAATACGTAGAGAATTTCTTTCAAGCCCTCCACCCCCATCTAGACAAATCGTTGCTTCTACTGGACTGAACCCATAGGCTGCGCCCTCGACAGGGGGTGGCAACAAACTCCCCTCCTGACGTGATAACCAGAGTGCACTTCTTTACAACTAAGGAAGCCATCTTGGCGATAAGCCGTACCCGAGACGAACTGTCCTTCCAGGGGACTCCTCTTCAGATCTACCAGGACCTCTCACTACTCACCTTACAAAAGAGAAAATCCCTTTGCCCTCTCAAACTTTACCTCCAGAACCACCAGATTCGATACAGGTGGCTTTTTCCAACAGCTCTCCAGTTCACCCACAATGGATTCCTCTGTAGAATTACCCATCTGGAAGACACCAAGAAGATCCTTCTCTCAGGCTCCACGGAAGGCGTCTGAGTGCGCTCAGTAATTGACAACATTGGTGAAGCCCCTGCCTCCCCAACAAAACCCAAGGGGATTTCTTGGTCCCGAGTCCCGAGATATGGGAAAAGAAAATGACTACCTGCACGCTTCCCGCACGCTTCCTGTGAATCCTTGCTCTCATTTAATCCTTTGGAATCCTCTGCTAATTCTCCCGAAAGCTTCTAGAAACAAGCTTAACAACGGGCCCCCCACGGCTCATGCCTGTTTCCGAGGTACAGACGACCAATGAGTCCTTGGAATTATATTTTCATGCAAATGCCAGACCCCGCCACGTTGGCGGGGTGCATGGCTGTGGCCAAAATGGACAAGGGGGGGTCTGATTCTGAAACCCCAGGCACCCCCACTTTGTATAAGTTGGGGCGCTCCCATTGAAGGCTCTGTTTAAAAGTTCAGAGACAGAGTGACCAACAGCTGCGACCCCTCTATAATGGAGGCTAATTCTCCTCCCTCTGCTGTGATGGACCCCCCGGGTTCTCAGACTCTCCAATTTATCGCCTTTAACGTCAAGGGCCTGAACTCCCCGGCTAAACGCACATCAATCATCCAACGACTCCTGGACGAAGACACGGGTGTGGCCTTATTGCAGGAGACCCATCTGCTCCTGGGGGACTTTGGACACCTCAGATCTAAAGACGTCCCACTACAGTTTCTGGCCTCGGATGGCACCAAAAAAGGAGGGACGGTGATCCTCTTCAGAAAGGGCCTAAACCCGCAGATCCTAAACACCAAAATAGATCCAGAAGGCCGTTATGTGGCAATCAAATGTCTCCTATTGGGCCAACTCTACACACTGGTCTCTGCATACGCTACTAACGTGGGCCAGACGGCCTTCTATGATTCCTTGGGCTCGACCCTCTCTTCCTTCTCAGAAGGGTTGAAGGTGATTGGAGGCGACTTCAACTGAGTCCCAGACCCCACGAAGGACAAATCACATCCCCCTTCTCTAAAGATCTTAACACGGCCCTGGGAATCCTGCGCCTCTTCAGGACCCTGGAGGTGGTGGATGCCTGGAGGGTGCTTCACAGAAAGGAACTTTTCATTTTACTCATACGTCCACAGGACCTTCTCCAGAATTGACCTCCTACTGACGTCACCGCAAACTCTGGCCTACATCAAGGAAATCTCGATTGGAGCACGCACCCTATCAGACCACGCACCAGTAACCCTAGAACTCCAAGCCCATCAAGCTACACCCCCTCCACCACGCCGTTGGGCTCTATTTGATCCAATCCTCAATGACATGCCCCTGAGGGATGCAATCGCCTCCACGATCCGAAACTTCTTCAAGGAAAACCGCAATGAAGACACCTTCCCGGCGAACACGTGTAATGCTATGAAAGCGGTGGTCCGGGGGGAACTTATCGCCCAGGGAGCTGTATACCATAAAGCCAGGTGCCAAACCCGCCTCTCCCTTGAGAAGGAGCTCCAAGAAGCGGAAAAAACACACAAGCTGAAGGGATGGTCCCCGAACGCACAACGGGCAATCCGCACTGCCCGCAATAAAATCGAGGCGAATAAACTATTAGTGAGCAAACTAGCCAAGGCAAGACGGACCAACACCATTAACGGGCTACGTGACTCTCAGGGCAGGGTCCACTACGCAGAGCGGGAGAAACAACAACTGGCGGCAGACCACCTGCCTCGGAAGATGTGCCCTCTCCTAGAGACCAAAGCAAACAAAGGGAACACCTAAAAAAGGCGACTTTACCCCACCTGAAGGAGGCAGCCCGAACAAACCTTGACGCGCCTATCACAAGTGAGGAAGTGGAGGAGGTGATTAAGTCTCTCAGAGCACGGGCCCCGGGGCCCGACGGATTCTCTGCAAGATTCTATAAAATCGTCCGGCTACAACTGGTGGCTTCTATGCTGGCCCTCTTTAACTCTTTCAGGGACTCGGGCACGGTCACTTCCTCCATGGCAGAATCCATCACAGTCCTGTTGCCCAAACAGGGAAAAGACCCGAAAGACCTGGCCTCATACAGACCCATTGCCTTAATGAACATTGACGCTAACATTTATTCGAAAATCCTGGCCATCCACCTTTCAGCCATTTTACCTGAAATAATCCACCCGGACTAATCTGGTTTTATCGTCAATAGATCGACGGTAGACAATGTCCCCAAATCCCTGAACTTGATTGATCTTACAACCCGGAAATTGCAGGAACTAGTCCTGGTGGCCAGGGACGCTGTCAAAGCGTTCGACAGGGTGGACTGGGCCTTTATCGGTCAAACTATGGAAGCCTTCCACATCGGGCCCATGTTCCAGAAGATGCTCCTAGCGAACTACCAAGACCCAAAAACCCTTCTCAGAGTCAATGGCGCTCTTTCCGCTCCGATACCACTTGGCTGTGGGACCAGGCAGGGATGCCTGTTGTCCCCATTAGTTTGTGCTATGGTGATGGAGCCGTTCCCCCAGAGGATCAGGGCCAACCCCAACATCAAAGGCCCCGGGATCGGCCTTACCCAACACAAAATAGCCCTCTATGCAGACAATGTCCTGCTCACCCTTACGGAACCTGCTCGTTCCCTGCCCCACACTCTGGCAGAAATAGACAACTACGGGAAAGTCATGGGCTTCTCCATTAACTATCACAAGTCGGTGGCTTTGGGGACTGGCCTGCCACCGGGTGACCGAGATGCCCTCTCCTCACTATGCCCCATACAATGGAAAGAAAATGCAATCCCCTACTTGGGAGTCCACATCCCAGCGGACCCAAAAGCGGTTTATCAGGCAAACTTCCCCGCACTCTTCCGTGAACTAGAAAAAGACCTGAAGAGGTGGGCGATGCAGGAAATTTCCTTGATGGGGCAGATCACAGCGAGCAAGATGAATCTCCTTCCCAGATTCCTGTATGCATGCTCCGCTCTCCCCATAACGATTCCGCCGGCCTCCCTCCAGGGGCTCCAGAGGAAACTGCTCCAATTCATCTGGAAAGGCAAAAAGGCCCAGATCCCCCTGAGAACAATGCTGGGGAACTCATGCCTGGGAGGATTAAGAGTGCCGACCTGCATAATTCCCAAATAGCGGCGCAACTGGCCCACATCCACGCCTGGCTAATGACTTTGGGGCGCCCCCGATGGGTGGAGATAGAACAATCCCGGCTGCCCCTTTCTTTGCGTTTTCTCCAGCACACTCCACCTCACCTCTGACAATGCGGGGTCGAGCTACTGCTTTCCACCAAACACACGTTAAAGGCATGGGACTGGGTGCGGCAGTGACAAAAGATCCCAAAGGGCCTAAGCCCCTTCTCCCCGGTCTTTATGAACCCTTCCTTTGTCCCCGGAACCAATCCCCACAACTTCAAGGACTGGATCGGGGGAGGCTTAGAGTCACTGTGTCAGTCTAGAAAAATTGATACCTCTCATGATTGATGGCAAAATGTATTTGGGTAGCCGTGGGCCAACCGTCTCATGCACGATACGATAGAAAAACAGCTTTCCGAGTTTACCAATGAACGGCCATTTTGATGTAACAAGGATCGCCATTTTGTTTTCTAACAATTGCTCATTGCTTTCTGTTCTTATTGCTTCGCAGCACATTTTCTGCTTACACTGCTCGACTGTTAATATTGTTGTCTGAACGTGAAAGGACAAGGCCGCAGGGCCGCGAGGCTAATAAGAGTTCATTGAAACACAACGTAGGCAGCGCCGGGAAGGAATGCCCGGCTCCCTCCCGAATGTAGCCTTGAAGCAGAGCCGCAGGGCATTTAATCATTTCACAGCTGCCAGTCAGTCTCGTTATATGGTAGAATATGTTCGAATAAAGCAGCTAAAGGCTTGAATTATGCTCTTCTTACGGCCCCCCTTTACCGAGCCCTGTAGAGCACGCCGGCTCCCAGGACACGAATAGCACCTCATAGATAGCAAGGTCTGGAATGTGACTCTTCCTCCGTATGTAGCTCGCTTCCAAGAACAGAAGCACTGTGTTCTGTTCAACAACTAAAAGATGCCTCCGCACTTGCAAAATTGCATATTGTTACTAGAATAGATATTTGAAGGTGTCATAATTGTCGAAAGTGTCCATCATCACACCGAGTTCAAAGAAACCCAATAAAGGGGGGTGTTAAACATGTCATAGCTGATTGTATGATATGCATTTTATATATATGTAACTGATGTACGTAATTCACTCTCTTGCGTCCCTCGAGGTCTAGAGATACACGTTGCGGGGCGTGAGACGAAGTGTCATGATGCCTACCCCGGGCATCCAGACCAAGTCCATCAACCCCGGAAGCAAGCATCATGTTACCTGGAGCAAACCCAGCAACCCCTGTTAGGGGCTATCTGGGTACAGTCCTGGCGCCTATGGCGCAGGCTCATATGGGACATCAGTCCTGGCGCCAAAGGCGCCAGGCTCATATGTTAAAACTTACCTGATGCAGACCATGCTGCAAGGGATCCAAGCATCCAAGCCCATGTCAGGCTTGAAGGGACTATTTTATCTTAGGGACTATTTTGTTACTCAGGTGTGGCTGTAGAGGAATACTTACCTGGGACTACTTTGAAGGCTATTTAAACCACGCCCGAAGAGCAGCACATGCTTCACGTTATTCTGCATCCAGCAGCGTAATGCTCACTGTGTCTGCAGTCAGCATCCAGCATTCTGCCACGCCCGCCTCGAGTCCAGATCGCCTAGAAAGAAGGGAAAGAAGAAGAAAGGTTAGAACATGAACTTTACTGGATTTCTTACCTGATTTCGGATTCAGCGCATCTTCGAACCAGAAACAGACTTCATTTTAAACGCGTCGCCAGCAGCAGCGCCACACCATTCTCACCATTCCTTGCAGCATCTCTACGATACGGTGTTGTCTCCATCACCTGGTTGCCGCATTCCAGCGCCTAAGGGGGGCAAGAAAACAACAAGGTGAGCCAAGGGAACAAATAAGGACAATCTCTTGCCACCATATGCTTACCTGATTTTACCGCAGGAGGTATTATCCACCAGCACGCCAAATCTTCCCACGCTGCACCTGCAAGAAAAGAGAAAGCAGCAAGTTAAATCTTGGCATCATTTACCGGACAGTGTTACAAAACACAGACTCTTACCTGAACGCTTTCAGCTGCCACAAGACGATCATCTTTTGGGTCTAAGCTGCAAAAGAAACAAGGAATTGGACAAGAGTGATTAATCGGACATTTTGAACTCATTAAAACTACATACTTACGGCCTTTCGCCCGGAGGTTTGGAGCCAAGATCTGTCCAGAACACTTCCAATATCCTCAAGCCAGTGAAGTAACTGGCCATCAACGTGCCCCTGCATTCTTCGCAGGATGGAGAGCTCATCATACAAAACTATAAGGTGAGCTTTGTGAAAGGGAATGTCAGAAGTGATAAGTGGGGACGCAGTGAGGTGTTAATACTCAAATCCACGGGTGGCTAATTCCCTTTCCCCGTCTTTAGGAGACTACTTCTACGGGTCAAGCAGACGAAGCTAGGTGGGCCAGTCCAGTCAGTCATCTTTGCACTACGCATCACGTTGGTGGAGACCGTGGCTGTCCAGTTCCGCTCGACACCCCTGTGGGAGCCAGGTGAGCGTAACTCTGAGTTGGCCAACTGAGACTATTTGCTTTGCAATAAACCCTAGCTTTGGGAATACAACCTTGTGTCTGGTGTATCTATTGTGTGTGGTGACCTGCCTTGTTTACATAGACGTAAGGGACCCCTAGGGGCCCCTTTCAAGATGGCGCCTGAATAGGGACCCTCCCCCACATGTTCCATCGTATATGTTGTAATTGAGTAAAGGCGGAGAACGGAGAGGACGGGACGATTGAGCCGGGATCAAGAGGTGTTCGGGGCGCCCTGTAGAAGAGATGAGAGATTCCTTTGCAGATCTGCACACATCTGATCCCTGATCAACATACCCGGCGAGAGAACAAGGAGGCAAGGGTCCCGAAACGAGGCAGAAGCCATGAAACGCAGACACAACATCATTGGTTGCGTCAGTATACAGACGACTTGTGTCCTGAAGGACAAATTGATTTATCAGGTGAGTCATTCCCCGATTCAAAGTAATCCTGATATTGGTTGAGAGTTTACTTTGCAAAATCAAACGCCCTAGGTAAGGTTGATTAACCAGGAGGAAGGTTGAAACATGCCTGGTGTATTGTCCACCCTAGCGGGTTTTTCCGCTGTGGTAGACAATCTTTGGAAGATGGCCAAATTACACCACATGGGGGAACGCCGGCATATGAGATGTATGTGAAGTATGGAGTGGGTGCAATAATATTCTGTGAGACTTGGCATAGGCAAACCAGAAAGCAACAAGACCATCAGTGGCCGATTAATGGTAGCTTCGAGATAACGAGAATAGATAACCTGGAAAGGGTGTTGATAAGAAAGAAAGCGTGTCCTGCAGCATTTGATATTGTTAAGGACTGGAGAAGGGAAGCAATGCTCCGACTTAGAAGTAGAGCGAAGCATGCAAGCAGGCATAAATCTAAAGGTGAAGTAGCGGAGGAAAAAGAGGAGGAGGAGTGGACTTAGAGTCTAAGGAGGTCAGGTAGACGTGACCAGTTGAATATAGAAAAAATATATCCACAACAAGAATTGCACATAGCAGATGAATTGATAGAAAACATATTGATCCATACAAAACAAGGCCCAAGATCAGAAGTGAGGCCAAGCACGTCAGTAACTATTGCCCAAACCCCTCCCGAAGGCCAAACTCTACCTCCTGTAGGTCAAGCCCTCCCACAGCCACAGACCGCGCACGTAACACTTCCTATTAGCCAACCAGGCCCACAGCAGACACTCCCGCTTCTGTTGTCCCATCCGCACCTCCCACCTTAGATACAGATTCGGTACCGTCCGTCCCTCCCGGGGGTGAAATAGAAACCACGGGGGCGAGAGGCGGGACAGAACAAAGTAGATGCACGAGGGTAACTCGCAGTGCGGTCAGCAAAGAAAGGAAGGTGGAATTACAGCAACAGGCAGAAATGTATATAGACGGGAATGATGGGACGACAACATTGGCTTTGATATATGACTTCCGGAGAAGCAACGAAAGACAGGTAGTATTGGAATGTATGGGTGAATATTTGGTGGAGAGATGGAAACAGTTAATTGGGAAATTACCACCGCAGCGATTGTTAGATTTGAATGCATTAGCACGCTGTAGAGAGAGAGATGAAGAAGTGAGAGAACATGTAGATGGACTTTTCGAACTTAAAAATGAATTAGATAATGATTATGCTGAAATGTTTACTGCACCTGGGTACAGGGGTAAGGATATTGGGCAGATAGGAAGGGAATGCAGGGGTTACATAATGGACGGCAGCAGTTACCATCGCCGGGGCAGAAGGCGATGGTGGACGAATTATTGTTGTTAAAATAAGTGGGGAAAGATTTGAAAGCATGCATACTGAAGACCCGGGTGCTACTGCAGCAAGTACAAGGACATAATAGAGGGAGAGGGAATGCACAAGGAAGGAATAATTCGAATATGCATGGGGGGCCATTGGGACCAGATCAGTGTGCGTACTGTAAGGAGGAAGGACACTGGCGAGCGCAATGTCCACATCTGCAGAATAGAAATGGGTCTGGTCAGAGAAGACAGCACAGAGGGCACCAAGGAGCGAATGGACCAAATAGGAATAGTATGCAGCAGCACCACAATAATGGAGGTAATCAAAACCAAGCCCAAAACCAAAGTGCTCCTAACCAGAGTCAGGGTCAACAAAACCAACAGTACAATGGAAATCAGAGTGGGGGGAAATAGAGGTAAGAGTGGAAACGTTTTCGATACACAGCCAAATACGTATTACAGTAGTAGTAATGATTACACATCGGATGATATGTTATTTCCCCAATAGGACAGCCCAGGGCAGGGGTCGGAACCAGTGTCCATTCCCGTGAATCAGAGAGGACCCTACGTAGAAATGAGAGTCGGGAATGAGGTGCACCGCTTCCTTGTAGATACAGGAGCGCAAAAGTGTTCAATAGACCATCACTTGGTTCCGGATATACCACTGTCAGGGCAAAAGAATGTTTCCGTAGGGTTCGCAGGTACACCAGTCATAAACCCAGTGTCCCAACCAGTCCCAGTTACCATAGGACAATTCACTGAACATTGTCCTTTCCTTTTAACAGAAAATTGTGGGGAGAACCTGTTGGGATTAAATTTGTTGAAAAAGTTAGGTGCAGTTATACATTGCACGGCAGATAGGGTGTTCCTGACGATTTGGCCACAGGATGTTCCTTTGTCAGAATTCATGTCTGAAACTTTACCAGGAGAGCTAAGTAAAGTGCCAACCTGCATATGGGCAATGCATGACAACGATGTAGGATGCTTAAAAATAGAGCCAGTAAAGATCCTTTTGAAAAAGGGTGTTACACTACCACAAATTCCCCAATACAGAATTTCGGCTGAAGGTGAGAAAGGATTGAAGAGTGTTGTTACAGATTTGGTGAAATTAGGGGTGATTGAAGAAATTACAGGCAGTACATGGAACAGCCTGATTCTTCCAGTTTATAAAAAAGGAGGCAATCGTTTCATAATTGATTTGCACGCGCTAAACAAAGTAGTAGATCCACAATTTCCTTTAGTCCCAGATGTCACTACAATATTGACAATGATACCTGTCTCAGCAGAATACTTTAGTGTAGTTGATCTAAAAAATGCATTCTTTAGCATTCCGGTGGACAAGGACAGCAGATATTTGTTCGCGTTCACATTAGGAGGACGATCATTTACATTTACGCGGATTCCGCAAGGATACACGGAAAGTCTGAGTATTTACAGTAGAGCATTGAAAGAGTAGCTAGACATGCTAGAAATACCAGTGGGTTGCGTACTCTTGCAATACATAGATGATCTGTTGTTAGCTGCTGACACAGAGGAGATTTGTAAAGAAAGCACTGTATACCTACTGTCACACCTAGCGGCACATGGCCATAAAGCTAGTTTGAAGAAGTTTCAATATAATCGAAAGGAGGTAGTTTATTTGGGCTACCTACTTTCGAAAGAGGGGAGAAGGTTAACGCCAGAACGCATAGAAAGTATTTCCTTTATGCTTATTCCAAAGACACAGTAAGGAGTCAGAGCCATAATAGGCATGGCTTCGTATTGCCGACAATGGATCGGTAATTTTGCGTTAATTGTGAAACCGATGGTGAATTTGACTAGAAAGGATGCGGTTATGCGTTTGCAGTGGGATGAGGAATGTCAGAGAGCGTTTGATCAATTGAAAACTGCATTATGTTCTGCTCCAGTTTTGGGCACACCGAATTAGGAAAAGGTTTTCAGACTGTTTGTGTGTGAAAGTGAAGGATGTGCATTGGCGGTTTTGACACATGAACAAGGTGGAAGAAATAGGCCGTGCGGCTATTTCTCTTCCGTGCTGGACCCTGTAGCGCGCGCACTACCACGATGTTTGCGATCTATCGCGGCGGCTGCTGCGTCGGTGAAACAAACAGAAGGGATGGTATTGGGGCATACTTTCATTCTGATGGTGCCACATGCCATAGACGTTCTATTAAATAGGACACAGACGCAACACCTTACCTCTGCTAGATTGACAAGATATGAGATTATCTTGTTCGTGCCCCATATCCAAATTCTGAGGTGTAGCGCTTTGAATCCTGCAGAATTAATGCCACTGCCAATAAAAGAAATTGGTGACAATGAATCACCCCCTCTCCCCCCATGTCCCCATGTCACCCCCTTAATGGTCACTGAAGAAACGAAGGGGAGAGTTGATTTAAGTGACACCCCACAGAAAGAGCCAAATGGAGATTTATTTTGTGACGGCTCTTGTATTAAATTACCTGATGGCACGACAACTGACGCCTACGCTATCACTACCCTAGAGAGCGTTGTAGAGAGCAAAAGAATCCCCTTCAATTTGGCACAAGCCGCAGAGATAATAGCATTGACCAGAGCCTGCAAGATTTCTTAAAATTTAAATGTGAATATATATATTGATAGTCAGTATGCTTTTGGGGTGGTTCAGAACTTTGGTCGACTCTGGGCTGAGAGTGGTTTCTTGACATCACATGGTGCCAGAATTCAACATGGCCCTTTGATTGTACCATTACTATCTGCACTCACGTTTCCAAAACGCATAGCAATAGTGAAATGCGAGGCACATAAAAAGGTTACATGCAAAGTAGGAGAGGGAAACGCGTTTGCAGACAGAATTGCAAAACAAACTGCCACTGATTTAAATACTAAGATGATGACAGTCCAGACCGAGGAAGTACCCTGTATGATAGAAAATGGAATTGCCACTGTCAAAGAAATGCAGGCTGAAGCCACGAACGATGAAATACAAGGGTGGGCAAAGGGCTCTGCTGAGTTAGATCTGGAGGGCTGTTGGGTGGACAAGGGAACTAGAAACTGGATGTTGCCAAATTCTTATGTGACTGCAATGGTCACAATGGCCCACAGCCCTACTCACATCTGTGCGAAAAAGATAATACAGCACCTATCTACAGTATGGCAGAATGTAAACATAAAGAAGAATGCAGAGAGGTTGGTGCGGAACTGTATCACGTGTTTACAACACAATGTAAGTAAGGGAACAGTGACTCCAATAGGCAGTTTTGGCCCGCCCTCTATGCCTTTTGAGGTAATTCATTTTGATTTCATAGAGATGGAGAGATGCCAAAACTTGAAATATGTCTTAGTGGTGATCTGTGCATTCAGCAAGTGGGTGGAGGCATATCCCTTAAAAGATTGCACAGCAATAAGCACGGCAAAACTAATGCTTAAAGAATATTTTTCCCGTTTTGGCTTGCCCCGTGTCCTATGGTCAGATAATGGTCCACATTTTGTGGGCGCAGTGGTGTTACAGATATGTGCGGGTCTTCAGATTGGTAAGAGAATTCATAGTTCAAGGCATCCGAGTTCGGCCGGTCTTGTGGAGAGGCACAACGGGATCCTCAAATCAAAAATAAGCAAGATATGTGCAGGAAGCAAGTTGAGTTGGGTGGATGCATTACCCATAGCGCTATTATGCATGCGTACGTCTGTACAGGCTAGAACTGGGCTCTCCCCGTACGAAATCGTAATGGGGAGGCCGGCAAATGTTTGGTGCGCACCTCAGCCAAAACGACTTAGCGAGGTAGAACATCCTGTGCTTAGTACTTATTGTGGTCTTTTAATGCAGAAATTGCGTTTGATTCATCAGCAGGTGCAGGAGGCTCTACCAGTGAGATACACCGGTCCGGGGCACGTGCTGGAGCCAGGCGACTGGGTGCTGCTAAAAAATTTTGAAAGAAAATCATCATTAGCACCCAGGTGGCATGCCCCCTATCAAGTACTGTTGGCAACGCAGACGGCGATACGGGTGGATGGACGGAAGTCGTGGATCCATGCCACCCATGCAAAAAAGATCCCAACCTCGCTAAAAGACTTGCCTGACCCAGACGACCGGAAAGAGACAGCGGTCCCAGAAACGAAAGAAACTGTTGCCAGTAAGCTGCCACCAAATCTGTCCGAACGAGAAGTGAAACTCGAAACAAAGCCTGAAACGATTGCTAAAAAGGGGGAAGGGCAAAGAGTGCCCCAACGTTGCCCAACAGAATCTACATCACTGTTGGCTGACACAAAATCTGCATTGCAAATACCGGCAGACACTAAACGTGTACCCCATTGGCGTCCACCAGCACTTGCCAGCATGCCAAAGACCGAATCTGCATCACTGGCGCGGCGCACACCAGCACCTGCAGTAGCGCCACAGGCTGACTTTGAGCCTGGATCTGGAAATGCACCGGCACTGTTCACGGATCACACAATACCAGGAGTGAGGCGATATGATTTACGGCCTCGAAAGACAAAGTGATCCACAGTTCTTTGGTGCTTATGTTAACCTCTGGTTCTGCTCATGGACGGAGAAGGAACTAGAGGTGTAGAGGAGATAAGCGTGAGAATTGTGCAGGTCGGACAATTCAAGACTCGCGGCTTCCCGGTGGGATCATAAAAAGTACATGTGTCCTGAACCAGAGCGGACAAGCTGGGCGCACATGGTACTAAGGCAATAGAGAACCGATCAAAAGTCCTCTGAGCAGTATGAGAAAGGACAAGTGATCTTGCCTAAAAACAAATCAGCAAATCCAGGCTATAAAGGACTGGCAGAACTGAACTGTGACAATTCCGTTGAACTTATTCACATCAGAACAAGTGCAACAAAGAGAGATATCCACGACGAACTCTAATAAGGAAGAAGAAGGACAATGAGAAACATGTCAGGACCGGTTTCAGCCTCCTCCTGCACCGCTGCTGAGAATGAGTTAATTGTAAAGACTGTAAGCTTAAGGAAAACGTATGGTAAAAAGAATTGTATGCTGGCACTGACAATAATCATGTGCTTCATGAGTGTGGTAGCACCAATAACGACAGCCTTAGTACTATGGTATGTGGAATCGATACACCCATTGGGAATGTTTTTTCCAATAGTTAATATATCCACTACTGAAAGCCCGGTTCAGGTGATTACTTATACCTTGTCCCCGATGGAAGAAAGACACAGGGAAGGGTATGGGAACAATACGCTATTATTGATTATGAATATAACACATGCAATTCTAAAGAAAACAAATTGCTGGGTATGTGCCCATTTACCGCAGCATGCTGGGAAAGGAATAGATTGGTATGTACAACCATTACCATTAAGTTCTGCATGTAGCGCATCTTTAGGTGCAATGTTCTATGGGAAATGGAATAAGAGTGGTACGGGTCAATTAGACAGAACAAACATGAATGGGTTTGAGGAAATAATTATGAGGCCTGTAGGTTGTTCCATATTCCATAAAGCACAACTGATGACCCCAGAACCTACAAGGAAAAGTATGCGAAAAATAACACGACAAAATAGACAAGATAGATTGTCCCCACCAGTTAAAGCATCTGTGATGACGTTTCGTGTAAGAACAGACGGGAACAAAGATGCAGTTCCCCCTGCTTACACAGTGAATTATAACCCAAGAACTGTCCCTTTTTGTCTAAAAAAGAAGGGCTCCTATTCGGAACATTTACTGGATGCATGAATACAGTGGTATTAAAATGGGAAATAGAACCAGATATGTGGGAGATCCAGTTTATTTTATATGTGGAGAGAAGGCATATCCTTGGTTGCCCAGAAACTGGGGGGGGGGTACATGTTACCTAGGTCTACTGTTCCCAGGATTGTTCCTCTTAGAAACAGCAGACATGGCCAGACTATCCAGATCTAGAACCAAAAGGAGTAGCAAAGGTGTTTTGATAGCGACTGACGTAGCAAAATCATTCATTCCATTTTTGTCCCAGATAGTGAACTCCTATAACATAAGGCAGCTGTCCAGAATACTAAAAGATACCATAAACACAATGACAGATATACTATTTAACATGACGTTGGAAGAAAAAGGAATTAGGTTAATAACACTGCAAAATAGAATGGCTCTCGATGTGATCCTGGTTGATCGTGGGAGGATTTGCAAGTATGTGGGATCAGCGTGCTGTGTATTTGTAGATGACTATTCCCCTACGATTTTTGAAGCAATAAAGAAAATGCATGTCCGAAGCTAACTCCCTACTGGAGAAGAGGGCTGGGGAATAGAGTCCTGGTTTTGGGGAATATTGTGTTCTTGGGGGTGGAAGTTGATCTCGATATTAGTAGTAGTGTTTGGAATATTCATAACGTGCTGTTGTTGCATACACTGCCTACCGTTAGTTTGCACTGGGGTAACTGAGGGATGTACGAAGGGATGTATGCATATGATAACAAAAAGAAAACAAACTTATGGTCGGGATGACAGAGACACAAGTGAAATGAAAACAGTGAAAGAATTAATGGCTATATATATTAATGGAGATGATGATGCTTATAGTAGCATGCAAAACTCAGACATAAATGCTTTAGACTTATCGTCATTAGAGGAGGATACAATAAATGAATGAGAAGTTTGGCATACGGCCAAAGGAGGGTTTGTCAGTCTAGAAAAATGGATACCTCTCTTGATTGATGGCAAAACGTATTTTGGTGGCCGTGGGCCAACCGTCTCATGCACGATACGATAGAAAAACAGGATTCCGAGTTTACCAATGAACAGCCATTTTGATGTAACAAGGATCGCCATTTTGTTTTCTAACAATTGCTCATTGCTTTCTGTTCTTATTGCTTCACAGCACATTTTCTGCTTACACTGCTCGACTGTTAATATTGTTGTCTGAACATGAAAGGGCAAGGCCGCAGGGCCGCAAGGCTAATAAGAGTTCGTTGAAACACAACGTAGGCAGCGCTGGGAAGGAATGTCCGGCTCCCTCCCGAATGTAGCCTTGAAGCAGAGCCGCAGAGCATTTAATCATTTCACAGCTGCCAGCCAGTCTCGTTATGGTTCTACGTTATTTCGCCGAACGAAATTTCATCGTGGGACTTTTCATCGCCGACCCTTTCATCGCCAACACTCTTTTTTTTTTTTATTTATGGGGGGGCTGTGCCCCCCAAACCCTCCCCTTACTTAAATAATCATATCCCAACCCGCACAAACACCCCCCTAAAAAGTTTAAAAAATGTTGGCGATGAAAAGTCCCACGATGAAAAATACTTCGACGAAATGCGTGTATACCCTCGTTATATGGTAGAATATGTTAGAATAAAGCAGCTAAAGGCTTGAATTATGCTCTTCTTACGGCCCCCTTTTACCGAGCCCTGTAGAGCGTGTTGGCTCCCAGGACACGAATAGCACCTCATAGATATCAAGGTCTGGAATGTGACTCTTCCCCCGTATGTAGCTCGCTTCCATGAACAGAAGCGCTGTGTTCTGTTCAACAACTAAAAGATGCCTCCGCATATTGTTACTAGAATAGATATTTGAAGGTGTCATAATTGTCGAAAGTGTCCATTATCACACCGAGTTCAAAGAAACCCAATAAAGGGGGGTGTTAAACATGTCATAGCTAATTGTATGATATGCATTTTGTATATATGTAACTGATGTACGTAATTCACTCTCTTGCGTCCCTTGAGGTCTAGCGATACACATTGCGGGGCGTGAGACCGAGTTGGCCAACTGAGACTATTTGCTTTGCAATAAACCCTAGCTTTGGGAATACAACCTTGTGTCTGGCGTATCTATCGTGTGTGGTGACTTGCCTTGTTTCCATAGACGTAAGGGACCCCTAGGGGCCCCTTTCAACTGGGCCAACTTTTCATGGAAGGACGCCCCCAAACATTTGAACAATGCAAAGAGACTTTTTGGCTGAAAGAAACAGACAGGTTCACTTATATTCAGCTCCGACACTGGTGCTCCCACCCGCAAACCCGGCAAGCAGCAACGCGCACGCCCTCACAACTTGAACTAACATTGCAAGATCTCCCGATTCGAGGAAGGATCTCAGCCCTATATAAATGCTTTTCTGGAGACTTCCTTAGCTTCAAAACCCGAGCAATGGCCCAATGGGAGGCGGACCTAGGGCACGCGCTAACCGACCAGAACTGGGTGGACATTTGGTCACAAACTCATTCAGCGTCCTCCTGCATCACAAACCGAGAATGTGCATACAAACTCCTACTACGGTGGTACTACCCCCCCTAAGGTTTCATCACATAAACCGGGCTCTGAGCCCCGCCTGTTGGAGACTATGTGGACAGCCAGGTTCCTTCTACCACATGTGGTGGTCGTGCCCGAAGGTTCAACTCCTTTGGTCCGAGTGCGTGACCATATTCACAGACATCACCCAAAAGGCAATCCCACTCGAACCTGAACCTATCCTTCTGGGGGCCCTGGTCTTGGGATGCTACCCAAGATCAGGAAGAAAAGCTACACTCTTGACTCAGTGCCTCCTGGCAGCGCGGGTTGTGGTGGCCCGCACTTGGAAGACCGCTGAGGGTCCACTGGTGGCACTGTGGTGGGGGAAAATGTGGGACAATCTAATTGCAGAGACGATAACTGCGGCCAGAGCCGGGACTCTGGACCATTTCCAGGACACTTGGGCCCCATTCCTAGACTATAACCGGAAGTTCCCGGCCCTAACCTACCTACCCCGGAACACTGCGAGAATTCTGGAAGGGACAGAAATGAACCGAGCGGAAGAAGAAACATAGGGGGGATGGGTGGAAGGCCGGCGAGGGTTGGGGGGCTGACTGCCATGCACTGTACTTGTAATGTATTCACTCTGCTCTGTTGCAAAAATAAACAGTTTAAAAAAAAAATCCCCTGTTCTATCCACTGTCACTGGGGAATTGGCACAAATGGCTCGAACGACACAGGCAGGTATTACTCGTCAGTCGCGGAATCCAAGCATCCCATGAATCCAACATGTAAACGCATGATAGGCCACCAGCCTGTACCACCTGTGAAAGAGAGAAACAGAAATATTTTACTTGAATGAACCAGATAAGTGTACTAATATGCTTAAAAATGCATCCTAAATTCGATGGCATAGGTACCCTTAAAAAAGTAGCGTTCAGAAAAAATGTACTTGTGCTTTGACATATCGTAAAATTACAAATGTGAACACCCATTCAAGACAGACCGGTTTGGGTCATAGGGAAATATTATTTTTAAGTCGAAAGTGAAAGGCACATCATTTTTTGGAAGTTAAATCTAGCAATCAACATTCTGGTTTGCAACAAGTACGAGAAATGTATTCAATTTACAGACTAAATTAATTTGTCATTGATTGATCGAAGTTACGACAATGTAGGAGAACAACATGAAATATTAGTCGTCTCAGTGGTCAAACTTACATCAGATCTACATCATGATTACATCAGATCTAGAGTATACTTACTCGTTACTTGGATTCTGAGGGCGATCTATTGCACCAAGTTTGTGCATAAGCACCATCATCATCCGCAACACAGACCTTATGAGGCAGACTGCCCTGAAGCCATGCAGCTCAGTAACGCATAGCGGTGGTGTGTCTTCTTCAACTATGTGGGCCAAGCATCCAGAGTTTTTTTTAGCAGCAACAGTTCTCCACCTCTGTTGGCATGACCTTGCAATGATTGCAGGTACATCAGGTTGAAACATCTTCCATGCGACTACGCTCAGGCTCTGGCGATTCATCGTCCCAACTCTCGTCCGATTCCCCATTGTTTCCTCTTCTTTCTCTTTCTCTTTCTCTTTCAATTCGTTCCTCTTCTGAATATTCCAGCTCGTACTGGTAGGGCTGTATTGTTGCCATAGTTCCTGAAAATTGAATAAGTACACAATCCACAGTCAGAAAAATAAAAATGTTGATTTTATGCTGCAACTACCGTTAAAAAAGGAGGAGAAAATACATTGCAATGTTACAAATGCCCACAGAGCAAATAAATGAACTATCGGCACAAACTATTACATTTTGCATTCACACATGTTAAAGAAGAAATTAAATAAGGTTTGGTGAAGACATTGGTACATAATTTGAGAAATATTAAAATAAAACACAAGTACTGAGTTAAATTAGTTATGCTAGTGTATCTGTTCGCGGGGCGTCAAACAAGGAAGATAGCTGAACAGAGCAGAAATGATTCACGGGCGATGGAAACTAAATACAGTGCGATGAATGAAAAAGCAACTGCAATGTTGTCTGCTCAGAAAGTGTCTGTTTATACATGTCGAGGAAAGAGGCGCCCTGAAATTTCCATGGAGACACGTCAATAGCTTGCGCACAGAGAATGTTGACACGAGACGTGCATTGGCATTGTGAAAAGGGGCGTAAGCGTCTAGTGATGTCAGTTTGGGGGGCGGGTGATCTGTGTTCTTGCTGCAAGGGCACTTGAACTTAGGGCGATCCATCAAAGGAAAAGATTATCACAAGATGGCGGCACCCAACCCATTGTTTTCGCATGTGCAAAAACTAAGGTAAGATGCATAAGACATTTTTTTAAGATCAATTACAGTATGCTTAAAAATACATGCCCGAACGATCGGGACAATAACATTTTTGAGCGTTCCCCTTTAACCTTGCCCTCTGGAATGCGTCTTCCCTTTGCAGAAAGGCCTGGATTTCTTCTCATAATATAATTTCTTCTGTTGCTCTTTCCTCTACTTCTACTGGCTTTACACATGCACCCCCGCCCATAAGGCTGTGGCGGAGGGGTTGGCATCCTTGCTTTTCTCTCTTACCTTCTCCCGTGAATCTTCCTATGTTCCCATCATTTGAATATCAGCTATCTTCCTTTATGGAACCTTTCTCTATAGCCTTCCTTCTTCTCTATTGACCCCTTAGCCCTATTAATTCATTCTGCGACGACCTCAACGCTCTCCTCTCAGTAGTACTTCTTCCCTTAGATGTCCCTCTTATTCTACTTGTGGATTTTAATTTCCATCTTTCATCTACCCACATGCCAGTCCCCTTCATTTTTATTCTTGACACCTATCATCTGTCTGCTGTTTCTTCACCTCCTTCCCACATCTCTGGTGCTTCACTTGATTTAATATTTTCTTCCACTCTCTCTTTGACCTCTCTATCCGCACTGCACATGTACTCTCCTGACCCTCATCTGCTTTCCTTCTCAATCATTCCTGCTACGACTAGGCCTTACTCGCACTCTGTCTAGTCCTTTCTTGCTCGTGATCTCTGCACATTTGACACGTTTTCATTCATATCTACTTGTACTTCTTCAATTCCATCATTATCTGATTTCACTCTGCTTTTTGTGGACAATGCTGATTCTTCCATCTCTTCTTCTCTTCCGAACTCTTGATTCTCTTTATCCTGCAGTTCCATTTTTCCTCACTCACAAATCTCCCCAACCTTCGTTTACTCCACAGATTTAGTCCCAAAGGCGTATACTCCGTTGGGTCGAGCAGCATGATGCACAACCCATGATCTTTCTAATCTCTCTACCCTTTCCTCGCTTCATGGTTCGTTCAATGCCGCTCTGCTTTCTGCTGAAAGATTTTACTATTCTGATCTTTTGCACTCCTATTTCTCTCACCCTCATCTTCTTTTTCACTCTTATACCTATTCTCTCACCTCTTTGCCCTGATCCTGCTCTCTCTTCTTCACTCTCGGACACAGACTTGGCCTCTTACTTTTCTTGTACAAAAACTGTTCTTCACTCTGCCATCACTCTTTCCGCTCTTTTGCATCCTCTCTCTCCTTCATCTGAATCTTCTGCATCTCTATCTTGCTCACCCCTCTTGTGGATGCTGATATCTGCTCTGCTGAGAAAAGCACACCCTACTTCTGTCCCTCTTGAACCCCTTCCCTCTTCCCTTATTCTTAAAGTCAATCATTTTCGCCAGGGTCAACAACTGATTTCTTACCCCTGTTTTTCCTTCTTCTTTTAAACATGCTACCATTCTTCCTATCTTCAAAACGCCTTCCTCAAATCCTTCTCTTGCCTCTAATAACCACCCTTTATCTCTAGCCCTTCTCTGTCTAAAATCTTGGAGTGCGCTGCTTATTCGCAAGTTTCTACTTTCATTAATTCTAACTCTTTGTTCCCCCTTTTTCAATCTGGTTTTCGTTTTCAGCAGTCTGCAGAAACGGTTCTTCTTTCTCTATGTAACTCATTACTATCTGCTGGCTACGGTAAGCATTCCTCCCTCTTAATACTTCTTGAGTTGTAAGCAGCGTTTGACACTGTTAACCATTCTCTTCGGCTTTCAACTCTTTCTGCTCTTGGTTTTTCTGGGTCTGTTCTCAAATGGTTTAAATCTTATCTATCTAACCACTTGTACTTTGTTTCCTGGGCTGGCAATACTTCTTCTTTGCCCCTTTACCATGGTGTCCCTCTGGGATCTGTACTCAGTCCTCTTCTCTTCTCCCTTTACACTTCTCTTCTTGTTCTACTATTTCTTCTTTTGGACTTTTTGGGCTTTCACACCACTTTTATTCTGATGATCCTCAACCTTTTCTATCCTTTTCATTTTTTTCCCTTCTGATCCACGAGCAATCGACCTCCTGCTTACTGGCCTTTCAATCATGGATGGCTGATCACGTTCTAGCATTAATTTCCTTTAAAAGTGAGGTCCTCTTCTTTCTTGCTTCCTCGGTTCCTACTCCGCTTGGACCTGCCTCCATTTCTTCTCCTCCCTCTTCGCTACCAACCTCTCCTATGGTTCGAAATCCTGGAGTCTATGTAGACCCTTCACTCACTTTTACACATATTTCTTCTAAATCTAGTGCCTGTCTTCTGAAGCTCTGTCCTTTCCTTCTTTTAATGCTTCTAAATTACTACTATGCTTGCTAATCTCTTCTCACCTTTCCTACCGTTCTTGTCTTCTGTTTGGTTTTCCTGTCTCACACTTAAGTCCTCTCAAACCTATTTACAATTTGTCTATTCATTTAGTATTCTCTCTGTCTTCTCCTGACTCTATTGCCCCTGCTGTTTGTTCCTTACATTGGCTTCCTTTTCACTCTCACCTTAAATTTAATTTTCCTTGTCTAGTCTTTAAATCTCTCTACAATCTTTCTCCGCCATATCTGTCTTTTCTTGTGTCTTTCTATCCTCCTCTTCGACCACTCCGCTCACACTCTCATTGTTTCTTACTGTCTCTCAGCCTCCGTGTGCCAAATCACGCTTCTGTTCTTTCACCTTGTTGGCCCCACTACACTGAAACACGCTGCTTCTCTGTCTTCGCTCTATTTCTTCGTACCCTCTCTCGCTGTTAATACCATACACGTTATCTTCTTTCTATCCTATTGGTTTATATTGTTCTTGCTCATTATCCATACCTGAGGTGGCGATTTTAATCTGTTTGGCACTTTGGCGTAACGTGTGGTAAAAACGCCAATAAATACACATGCTGTGCCCACCTGAAAACGCAGGATAATCACTCTTTTGTTTGTGATTGATACATATATCTATTTTGCTTTGTCTCTATGTTTCTGTACTTCTCTCATTTGTGTTCCATCCATTTTGTATCTTTCTTTTTTCTCCCTTCCTGTATTTGTGTGTTTTCCTCAGCTTTATTGTTCGTATGTCTTTCTGCTTCCACTTAGTCTTTATTTACCAGTCATTGTTTTTCTCTCCTTGTTTATATCCATTATTTGCATAATGTATTTCCTTCTTTCCTTATTTACTTTTTTCTTTTCTCTCCTCCGACTTGCTTGACTTTACCTCATGACATCTAATGCAAAACAAGCGTTGGCGCCTTCCATTATGTTTTTACTGTAAAAGACGTCACTATTTATTTTCCTTTTGATAGCGAGTCACGTGGCACACATGCAGTGAAAAATACCAACGTATTCCCTGGATCTGGGTGCTAAACTGTGGTATAAACCTGCATATCTAACAATGCATTTATTGACAGTACAGTGAGAATATCTACGCTGATAAATATTTTTTCCGAGTGCAAATACCGGCAACACAAATACTATTATAGGTTTAGCGTGCTTCTGATTTGAGATTGCGTACATTCTTTTCTACAAAGTGACATTGAATGCGACTTTTGTATTTATTCTTGTGAGGAACCACAATATATCAAATAAAACGGTCTATATATTAAACAACATTGCTTCCTGGCCTCTCAAAGGGGTATATTAGTTGGGTCGGAAGAATTTAGCCTGACATTTTGGCTTCTCAGTCATGGCCACTTCTCTTCACCTTCCCTTTGGAATAAAAGGAAGTAGCCCACTCTCCCATATTTTTAATGCATGTGAATGTAAACATTGGGGGTTGGGAGTTCCTGTGCAGTTTAGAAAGCATCGGTTTGGAAATGTGTTTCAAAACATACCGTGTTTGAATGATATGGGGATAACTCAAAAGCACTGCAGCTATTTTTACTGTGCGTCACTACCAGCAGGAGATGGTCCACAGTGCAGAATACCTTTATCTATTCAGTGTTGTGCCGCTCGTGTCCCTTGTAATTCATGGGCCCTTATAACAGTTAGCACTAGGGTACAAGAGGCAGAGAGCCCCAGAAAACCAGTGCCATCATTGTTAATCCCAATAACCCTCCTAGATGGCCACTTACCTCCTCCAATTCAATTACCTTGTACCACACCAGGACTACATCATCACCCATGGCCGCTTTTGGGTCATGCCTTTCTACACCCACCTGTGGTTCACCCCAATGATACAGCCATTCTACCCTTCTCGGCAACATATACATGACCTCCTCATTTGGAACTCATCAATAAATCAGGCATCACATGTTTGAACTGTGCACATGATACCAAAATCATCAAGAGGTGCAAAAACAACTCTGCAAACAAACTGAATCTTGGCACAGTTATGGCACATGCCGATGCGTGAATGGCCACAAACAGATTGAACCTCAACCTAGACAAACCAGAAGTAATGATTTGCTGCACCACAACTTAGAATCCTCCATCAATCCCTGGGCCTGAAAAATAGGAACCCACCCGTAGCCAATGCATTGGTCAAAACGCTTGGAATTAGAAGAGAGGAAGTAGCAGTTCCTTCCCCAAACCAAACCTCTTGCGCCCATATATAGTTTTTTTGATAGCAGGGCTGTACTTAGTACAGAGTGGTAAACTGCAAATATCACAAGACCAAACAATGATTTCTGTGCTTGTAGACCTCATTCTCTGCATTAGTAGTACCAATTTTGAGTATTCAATTTGCATGAGTTTATCAAATCCATTAATAAACTGGGTACACTGTGTTGTTAAGTGACAGGCTAACCATCTGTTAGATCTTGAGCTAACCTACCTATCCTACCTATGTATATTGTCCAGTGTATATACCACCAATTATGATAACTGTATTCCTACAAATGATTCTGCCTCTCCTTTGTACCTGGCCTAAATTAGGAACAGTGATGATTGCACTCCTATGTATCCTTGCAATTCTAGACCACTAGGCCATGAATAATAAACAAATACAAATACAAAATACAGCACACATTAAAAGACCTATTTCAACAGATGGAATCAACTATTTATTGACATAGCACAAAATGAAAGTCCTATTTCAACTAGTTGTTTTAAACAAATTGCCAGTTATCTTGAAAAAATTGCCTACACCTGTTTTGACCCTCTGATCTTTCTCAAGGCAATACTTCCGTGTCTGTTCCTTAAGTCCTCTATAATGTATATTGTGTTCCAGTCCGAGGTTATTAAGAGAATCGGAGAGCATTAATAGCTGGTCTTCGCCTTCTCATTCTATGTAGGTTGTGTCACCGGGCAGTGGGTATGGCCCTGTCAGGAGGGTGATGGAGCCCGCACTCTAACAGCCACCTGGGAGCTCAAGCAAGTGCTGGCAGGTCACAAAGAAACACCCCTAGTCAACGTCCGGGCAGTAAGTACCCTCCTAGCTCCTGCAGACAAGGCAGACCCAGGGAAACTAGAAAAAGTATTATGCAAATGTACAAATGCAATGCTATGGACTAAGCCCAAAACATAACTATAGAACTATGTAACTGATTTTGCATGTATCAACACTGTAAGTTAAATGCTATGACATGGACTAAGCCTGAAATGTAATTGGATGTAACCGTATTCTTAAGCACATTCGCCCAGATGCCCAAGGGTTAGGTGCGCTATATAAATGTAAAAAATAAATAAATAAAAATAATTGACCTTTGGAAGGCAATGAGGAGGATGGGGAGAACAGGGAGGAACAGTAAATACTAGTGTAGCGTGTAACAGAAGGCAAGGACTACCCCAACCCTCCTCTGCTAACGCATGACAGAGACGACTCAGGTCACGCAGACCAGCATTTTCCTCATGTTTGCCATTCTGGAAAGAATGGAATTGTCCCACATCCAGCATGCTTAAAATGTCACCCCCGTGTCCAGGCACAGTCACCTCTTCCTCTACCCTCACCCATTCTGGTGTTCTTCATGGACTGCTGACCTCTATCGACCACTGGCAGTGAAAAGCAACCAATCAGGCAACAGTTTGCAGGTTAATTTGGACACGTGGGAGTTTTGGATGCGGGGGAGCAGGTGTATGATTGTGTTCTGAGGAGTATAGTGTTAGGGATTAGGAAGTGGGTTTTGGGGAATGGGGATGTTATAGATGGGTTTTTGCCATTGCAGAGATGGGGAGTGGGTGCTGGTCACATGGGCGATAGCTGTTAACTTCAGTTCTTGAAACAGCCAAGTTGGAAAGCTGGTGTACCTGGGGTTAGTTACAGAAGATGAGGAGGGTCAATTTGGTATAAAAACAAACAAGTCACTTCTCATCTGGAGTACCCAATTGAAAGTTAAGAACATGTCTACAAATCCACTACCATTAATTTTACCAAGCTTCCCAAGCTGACCCACCTCACCCTCCTTTTGGTCACGGTGAAGCCTAGGTCTCCTGCACTTTATTGCTGTATTGTGCAATATGCAGCACAGGGTGACAATCTTGCCAACCTTGTCTGAGCTGCACTGGAGTGCACACCATGTAGAATGTAGACACAAAGAGCAGGCCCCGTGTGGGCCATGAGTCCGAATATGTGCCGTTTTGTATTGATATTGATATTTTATTTGTATCGCGCTCATACACAAGTCTTTAAGAGCACGACGAGGCAAGGGAGGGGGAACAAAACAATGATCTTACTAGGCCCAGTAACATTGAGAACGTGCAGGGGAGAGGGAACAGGGAAAGTGCAGGGGGGAGGGGAGAAAAGGAAAGTGCTGAACAAAAAATAAAAACAACTACAAGTGGTAGTGCAGCTAGCAGTGGCAAGTGCTAGGTGTAAGGCACAGTCACGGAGTGTCTGGTAAGTGCAGAAAAAAGGGGGGGGCTGTAGGGTTACAGATACAGACCCAAGTGCAAGGGTTTCCAGGAGGCAGTGTGGGTGTGCGTGGGCAGGATGGGCAAGGTACCTGGGCCGGAAATCAGAGGGTAACCAGGTGCACAATGCCGACGCAAAACAGATCAGCAGGGGAGAGGAGGAGAGAAGGCAGAAGCAAAGAGGAAGGTCTTGTGGTGCTTCTGGAACCAGAGGTGGTTCTCCTCAAGTTTCAGAGTGGCAGGGAGGCTGTTCCAGAGGGAGGCCCCAGCCGAAGACAGTGATCTACCCCCAGCTCATTTCTTTGAGAAACGACTGACCCTGAGGGAGTTGGAGGTGGAGGAGTGAAGAGCTTGAGAAGGAAGTTATTTACAGAGGGAGAGTTGAAGGTATTTTGGACCCAGGCCCCAGAAAGCCTTGTGGACAATGCAAAGGGTCTTGAATGTAATCCTTGCAGCCACTGGAGCCAATGAAGAGATTTCCCAGCTGAGACATACAACCCCAGGGCTCGAGGCCAAGGACAAGTCTTGTAGTTTTCATTATGTTGTGTTTGGAGGCTGCTGGATGGGGGGAGGAGCCATGGTGGGAGTGGGTAGTTGGCAGCTCCTGTAAAGTTAGACGCCAGATAACCATGGTGATGGAATACACAGCACTGAGATTGTGGGGTGCATTTAAAGGCCCCAAACAGAAGTCCCTTTCACCTGAACAGCAGCATTTAAACACTTCAACCAACAACCAAAAACGGCCCTGCTTTGCTTTCCCTGTCACATGAAGGGCAAGAAGTGATACACTGCAACCAAAAATGGCCTGGCTTTTGCTTTTATTTCACTTGAGTGGCAAGAAGTTATACACTGCAACCAAAAACTGCCTTTTTTTCCTTTTATTTCACATGAGTCGCAAGAATTTAAACACTGCAACAAAAACGGCCTGGCTTTTTCTATTCGTTCACATCAAATAAAAGAATCATGTGGACAGGGGCTACCCATCATCATCTATGGACAAGCAGCAATGTAAATACACCCAAGAAGGAGAAATCAAAGAATCCTGTGACCTGCAAGACAGGATTTTAAACATTAAAAGCAAAAATGGCCAGCACATGTGTTGCAAATAAAGACGGATTTAAAAAGCCACAATGGAAAAAGATATCACTGCTCACCCAGTAAATGTCAGGGAAACATGATGTGAGGGGTGGGGAGTGTGACCAAAGCAAATGTAGATTAGGTTTCACCCACAAACCTGCTGTTACCTGTGAAGAGACACTACTTCAGGAAAAACTAGTTCTGGCTGAGGCAGGAACTTCACCATAACAAGCCCCACATTCAGCTGGATATCACCCTTATCCTCTAACAACCCTGTAATAAAATGTAATGCTGCGGGAGGCGTCATAATTCCCTGTTCTGCAGACATGATGGCAGGCATGCAGGGATTTCAAAGAAGGCAATCATTGGCTAAAGCATGACGAAAAGGTGTGGGTCATTGTAACACCCACTTCAAAGAGCAAACTGCCAATTTCAAAGAGACTCATAAAAACCCTCTGGTCACAGGCTGACCCAGGGGAACAGATGGCCGTGGGGGATGAAGCGGCCAGCCCATTTGCTAAAGACTATTTCATTTTGGGACTTTTGCGCAGCCATCAGACTGAGGATAGATCTCAATTTTATGCCATTGTTCATGTGATACCTGTTTCATATAGCAGTGGCTGGTATAATTATGAAGTTATGATACATACATGAGAACAAAGAATGGTAATAAATGCAAACAGACAGATGGTGCTCTAATCCCCTGAACCAATCCTGACAGGGCGCGGAGAAATGGATGGTAACTGTCCAATCCAAGCGGCAGGGATAATTATAGGGTACTCCCCATAGAATGTAAAATTATTGATGTCATTTCTGCTATATAAGAGGGGCTGTACTACGACTTGGGAGACACACCAAAACCGGGGAGACAGGAGAAGGAGGATGGAGAGAAAGCTGCTGAACCTTACCATCCTAGAGAGTGCATGGACCAGATCCCTTGCCCTATCTGTCCAGAGTTTCCTGAGATTCAGCTGGCTTTCCTGAATCCTAAACCAAGGCTTGCTATGTAAGTAGCATATAACCCCAGCCCTAAATTGCATAAACCCTTCATTTTTGTAGCAGGGCATCCAATATCCCATTAAAAACCCCAGATTTCCAGTGTACTTCAGTCATCTCCCCATAGAAGAATCTCTTGTTTGCCTGTGTATGTTAGCATATCTCCTTTGAAAAACCTCTCGGTTGTCTGTGTAAATCCTTAGTATTTTTTCAAGTAAATCAATGAATTCCCCATTCAAAACCAACCATCTTGTTCCTGGTGTTTTTTTTTAATTGTTATAGTCAGTAAAGTGTTGCCTCAAAAGAATAATTCTCCTTGTAACTAAAAACTGAATTTGTTCGTGTATTGTGTGCATTACCAAACAAATTCCTGTTTGCATCTGCTCTATTAAACCCAAACCGTTGGTCCCATTGTAAGCAATCCCTTTTGCCTAGAAATCTACCTATTATGAGCCTCTGTCCTTGTCACTGAAAACCGATTTTCCTATTGTAAGCTAAACCTCTTCCCTGAGCTGCCAGTCATTTTAATCTCCAGTATAAACGAATTTCCATTTGCCACCGTATTTTCCCTTTTGCATTTGCTTTCTTCCAAGAACTGATTTCCTACTTCATGTCTATTTTGCCCTGGTGTGCTGATTAGTATTTTCTAAAACTTTGCCTATCTCCTAAGTATAAGCAATACAAATGTTCTTCTATTCTGTCCCCTAGCAGTTGTGAGAAATAATCAAAATACCATTCTTCCATTTTGCTCCAAAAACGGGTTTTCCCTTTTTTTGCTGGCTTCCCATCTTATGGTGGTGGGCTTTACCCCAAAACCAATTTTCCCTCTATTTTTCTACTCTTTGCCACTGCTTTCCATTCAAAGGAATCAAGTCCAAATTGATGTTTGGGGGTCTCTGCTGCAGGGGGGGAGTGCTTGACTGTAGGTGCTATCGCTCTGTGTAGAATCGTTATTTTTCTGTTTTATCATTAAAACAAAAGCGAGTGTAACAGTCTATTTCAACCTGATTGTATTTTCCTGTTTGTCATTATAACAAAAGCGAGTGTAACAGCCCATTTCCACTCTAGATAGGATATTGCATTTGTGTGGCTGTTGTATTTTAATATTCCTCATTTACATTGAATAATAAATTAATTAAATAACTTATTAATACACACCGGCCTGGTTCCTAGTCCATTGTGACACGGGGTGTTTGTGGAGGTTGGGTGCGAGACGTGTTGGAGGCCTACTCAACAGAATCCGCAGTATATTCAAAATAAAAAGCGCTTTATTGTACGCCACATTCATTGTAGGGGAAAGAGTTCCCTGGCTGGAGTGTGCCGTGTAGCAAACCGTGACAAAGTGGGGGCTTGTGCCGTAATTGAGAAAAGTGTTTTCACCCGTGGCAGCATAGCACAGCAGACTGGCCCATTGAAGTATTGTTACATTTAGTGGATGGTAAACTGTGTTACACTGTAAAGGCGTCAGCGAAACTTGTACCCTAGGTATCAGAGCGGTGTGGCCAAACAAAATATTGTAACGTAACCATAAACTAGGAAGGAGCAGGGTGGAGATTTGCCCTTGCATAGATAACTCAGCGGGTACAGAACACTCTTCACAATGAGCACTGTGGAAATTAACATGGCTAGGAAGCACCTTCTGTCCAAATTGTTTATTAAATGGGAATGGACAGAGCAGGGAGATGAGGCCTGGCAGTCTAGGATGAGGGGGCCCAACATAGCGTAGGGTGGTTAAGATGGGGATTCCCCTGGAGAACATTTTTAGATGATGTGCTGAAATGGTCCACTTTACAGCACAGTTCATGAGAAAAATGGGGTAAACAGTCATACAATTTAAAATTGATTCTCATGGGTAAGACATGAAAAAATCAAATAAATGCCAACAGTACACAGGAGCACTTTACAGTTTTACAAAGCTGCAGCCACAATCTTTCTATGCCAGCAAAGGTAACTGTAAATCACTTGCATGTAGCAGAGCCCACAATATATGCTGATAATGGTAATTGTAAATCACTTGCATGAAGCTCAGCCAAAATCTATTTATATCAGTGATGGTCACTGTAAATGACATGCATGAGGATGGGCTCACAATCTATGTCATTGAGGGCCCCTTTAAATCACATGCATGAGGCTGCAATCACAAACTTTCTATAGCAGTGATGGCCACTGTAAATCACATGTATGAATCTTTTATCCAAAATAAATGTATGCACACAATGGTAGCTGTAAATCACATGCATGAAGCTGCAGCCACAATCTATCTGTGCTAGTGGTGATCCCTGTAAATCACATTCATGAGACAAAGGCCACAATATATCTATGCCAGGGATGGTCACTGTAAATCACATTCATAAGACTGCGGCCACGATATATCTGCGCCAGAATTATCACTTTAAATCACTTTCATAAGGCTGCGGCGAGAGCCCACACTATGCCAATAATGGTCACTGTCCATCATTTTCATGTAGCTCATCTCTCAGCTTCTGCCACAATCTATCTATCTGTGCTCACTATTCATCACTTTCATGATGTTGAGCCCACAATATCTGCATTGTGGCAATAAGACTCATGGCGGCGGGCATATATCACCCCAGGTAATGCCCCCAGGGCCCCTAGTTACAGGCCTCAGTGTAGCGAGGGCCTTAACGAGGCTCTGGGGCCTTACCGTGGGCGGTATTGGCCTGCCTCCGAGGGTCTTATAGCCATTAGTACCCCGGTCCTTTAGACCGGGGTACAAATGGCATTTTTTTCTGTTCTGAAATGCTGCCGCGTTTCGAAACACACACAAAAAAAGTCAAATAAAATGGCTGCCGGGAAAGGGAAATATGTAGTCCATTTTCCCTTTCCATGGCAGCCATCGGGAGCGGACGCGCTGGGAACAGAAGTGTTCCCAGCGCGTTCCCTCCTGAGAAAAAGAAAAAATAAATTAAGTGGGGCTGGGAGGGTGGGGAGGGGATGGGATAGTTTGCAGGGGAGAGGGGTGGAGAAAAAAGTAAAACTTACCTGAGTCTCAGGCGGGGGACAAAGGCAGCCTTCAACGTTGGGGAGGCTCGGAGCGGGGATTGCCCTGTTTTGAGCCTCCTCATTGGCTAAGGGGCTGCCACTCCCCCACCAGGAACAAACACAGGAACGTACGTGCGTCCACGGGATTGTTATGTGGTATGGTTCAGAATAGAGCCAATCACGTTAGTGTATCCCGTGGATGCACGGACCGCCGGGTACCAATGATTGTTACTTCCCCCCCACCATGCAAATTCACTTACAAAAAAGAAATCCACATTTTAGAACAATTTTCATTTCATTGTTATTTTTAAATACATTTCAGGAAAAGGGATTTTTTTGTGCTCAACGAGTCACTAAGGGAATAACACAGCGAGAACACTCTACAATTGAATCAAAATGTATTGTCAATACAATTAGTTAAGGAAAGGAAAACAAAAGAACAAAATCATACATCAAGGTTTGTTAAAAGTACATGTATAATGGAAACATGCATGTATATAGAACTGATCCTAAATAAAACGAAAGAAAAATGGAATCAGTACACACATTCAAAAGCAGAATTTGTAAAAAAAAAAGCAAGATTCTTGAATAAAGAAAACAAACAAATAAAGTAATCATAACAATCATCTAACAAATTTGTCTGATTTACATAGCGGAACAATTCCTACTATTGAGAGCATAGGAGAGGATATTATTTCATGTGAATACTGGTACGGTATAGTCATTTATTCTAGACTATGGTCATGTTTAATTTATGTACATGTCTAATGATCTGCCAAACTGCCAACGTGTGGTTATAATAAAGCTAATAGAAATTGCACAGTGCTGCATAAAAAATGTTGTTGGAACAAAATCTCAACTTTTAACAGATGTGCACTGGAAACACGTTTCGGCTTTGCCAAAATTGGTGGCATCAATCTACAGCCTTCCTCAGGGTGAAGAACCTTCTTGTCCCTATATCAGAGGGAGGCAGAAAGGTGATGCATATGTGTATCAGTATTGTGAATAGAAAGCGGCACTCTGCTGTGTTTTGAAAACACCCTAAACCAATTAGACTGCCTAAAATTAAAAACTCCAAAGAGAGTCCACTGAATACTCACCCTGTTGTTTAGGCAGGGATAAGTGGAACGTGTGACCTCTTTTTCATAGGTACAGAGTTGCATTTAGTAGTCAGACTGTGGGCCACCCCCAAAGACACTTCTGCATCGCAAGGGAGAAGGTATAGCTGAAAGGGAGTTATGTTGTAAAGAACAATATGAGTGGTATTGTTGACACCCCAATGCAGAGACAAAAGATGTGGACGAAGAATAGTAACCTTACCAGTTCAGAAGTCCACGTGGGGATGTCTTCTGGGGTGCGAAAACTTGAAGTGGTAAGGCCGCGGTCAGAGCCTAGTGGTCAGAGACCCAGGAGTATTGCGTGGTTCAAATCATCCAAGGCTGGAATAAACAGAGAAAACCTTGTAAAAAACGGGTTCTTATTACCCGTGCACCTGTGTCTGGCTAAAGCTGGCGTATCTAGGTGCACAGGTGGGGCCGTTTTGGCTAATGAAACGTGCCCAGACAAGCTACACTGATAATTATGCTGACACAAGTAGGTGGGCAGCCTATTGTGGTGACATGAACTGGACAGCACCACATCTGTAGCGGGTGTGTACTGTGCACGATGCGTATTCAATGCCAAACTGGGACCCGCATGTAAGGGAGTGGTGAGTTTTGGCTTAGAGTAGAAGCATGTATGAACTGCTAGGTGGGGGTGCCTACCCTACAGTTCAAGGCGGTGAGTTTTTGTGATTAAAGAAGAAGCATGCATGAACTGCAAGGGGGGGGTGCCTACCGTACAGTTCAAATCGTCCCGGGTTTTATCCCAGATAGTAGACGGAACTCACTTCCTTGTGGAGGCTAATCAAAAGCTGATAAGTATGCTGGTCCCTGGTGTTCAATAAAACCAGCACAGTGTGTTGTAGAGGGAGTGGTCCTGGTAAGTGCATCTTTTGGTACTAGGACATGCAGCAGTGTAGTGTACAGGATTTTTAAATTGTGATCACTATGTACAAGTGGTCTGCGTCTAGAAACGCCCACATGCTGATCAGAGGGTCAGTTATAGAGTGGCAAGGCAACAGCAAGTGTAAAGTTAGTATGTATTCGGGAGGTGTAATGACACACTTCCCCCGGATGGTCTGTTGTACAGGTTGCTGCTGGGAGTGTTGCTGGCCCCACTACATGTAAAAACAGAGAAAGTGGGGGGGGGGGGGCTTGGTTTGGTCATTGATGTAGATAGGCAGACATGTATTACATAGGCCATATGCATTCTTCATTCAGACCATTATAGTAGCTGTCTAAACGATGTACCTATCTCGCTTCCTTTTGCAGGAGGCTCCTTGTGATGTTAGTGGAAGTTCCAATGGTATCAACAATCCACCACAGCATATCATCGGCTGTGTGATGTGTTTCAATGTAATGAGATACCAGCGGTTCTGTCAGATTCTTGCACCTAATTCTGGACTTGTGCTTGCATATTATCACATGCGCAGGTCTTTGTGTCTGACCCACATAACGCAGGCTGCACGGACATTCAATGACATATATTGCCCGTTTGGTCTTACAATTAGTGAGGTTGCGAAGTGTCCAAACTCGCTCACCGATTTTGAAGTCTTTAGTTTTATGTGTGAATTTACATGAGGTACAATTTGCATAGGGGAAGTGGCCCACTGTGGTTCATAAATTCCGCAGTCCTAGGCGAGGTGCTGGTTTTGCAAACCTTGATTGGACTAGATGGTCTCAGGTTTTTGGCTCGTTTATAGGCAAAGTGAGGCAAGGGTTCATTGGGTAGACACAGTCTGGTCAAAGCCCGTGTTTGGAAATAAGTCTGCGAATCTGCGAGGCATGAATGCCATGCGTAAGTACGCAAGTGGTTCTGGGTTCTTTAGTGATGGTGTTTTCTTTAACAGCTAAAAGGGCTTCTCTATTGTGAAACCTAGCTCGTTTTTTTTTATTGTGCAATAATGCAATGAGGATATCTACGTGCTGTTAACCTAGCATCTAGGTCTGCAGCATGTTCGTAGAAATCATCAAGATCAGAGCAATTTCCTCTAATGCGAAGATATTGACCGTAGGGTAAGTTTAGGGTGATCGCTTAGGAAGTGCAACAAGGTGTTCCTGTCGCTGGGCTTCCTGAAGAAGTTGCATTTGAGATATCCATTTGCATGCTCAATTTGCAAGTCCAGGAAGCTGATGGCTGACTTACTTGATGTCGTGGTAAACTGGATATTGGGATGTATGTTGTTCAGCCAGGTGTGGAACAATTTTAGGTCCAATTCTGTGCCTTCCCAAATGCACAGAATGTCATTGATTTATCGCTTCCAATCATTAATTTGCTTCCTAAAGGGGTTATTCACAGACAAAATATGGGTCTCTTCAGAATCGGCCATGTATAAAACTGCCAGACTTGGGGTGAAGGTGGCCCCCATTGCAGTACCCTTTGTCTGGAAATAAAATTGGCTGTCAAACTCAAAGTCGTTTTTATATAAAGCTGGGGTAAGTCATTCAATTATGAAATTTGCTGGCACTCTATTCTGCAGTTATAATTGTGTCCGAAATTTGAGCATGCAGTCTATGGCATCAGTTTGTGGAATGCTCATGTATAGTGAGCAGATATGAAACGTGACTAGTAGTTGTTTGTTAACGTCAGAGTTCAATCCTTCAAAGACTTGGATGATCTGTGTGGTAGCATGGTATCACGAAGGTACGTTGAAGTTTTTATGCTCATGTCATAAATTGACATATGGGTTCAAGTGCTGATCCACATCCAGAGGCAATAGGTCTACCTGGTGGTGTTTCCATATTTTTATGGATTTTGGGGAGTGCGTACATGGTTGGAATTCTCCCTTGATTAGTGGTTAGAAACTCCCATTCTTTTTTTTTTTTAAACTTTATTTTTCGATTGCAAGTCACTTACACACGCATGAACCACACAATGTTACTGGATATACATCTTATAAACTTTGTTTTCTCCCATTTATATACATATATAAAATAACATTACAATTTATGATATTGAACATTTGTTGCTGGAGTTAAGGCACACATTTCAGTCGGTATCTGACTCTCCCGGGTTAGGTGAGGTGGTGAGAAGGTAAGTCCTGAATGCTGACCAAATGTCTTTAGGTCTACACGGAGAGGGGACCAGTCCTATGTACGTTTCTTCACATTCGTGCACATATGACAGTGTTTTTAAGAATTGTTCTGCACAGGGGGCATGGGGACTTTTCCATTTTTCCAAAATAAATTTTTTAGCAATCACACATGCGACGTTGAACAGCCACCTGGTTTTCTCTGGGAGTTTTCCGATGGCGCCGAACAGATATTTTTGGGGGGTAAATTGTGCAGGGACTTGAGTAATGTCTTCCAGTATGCTTGCTACTGCCCTCCAGAATCTAATTATTTCAGGGCAGGCCCAGTACAGTATGAGTCAGCTTGAGGGTTGTTGCATTTGGGGCAGTTCGTGTTTGTGGACTCCTTGAATTTAGCCATCTTGGCTGGGGTATAGTGAAGTTTATTGAGCATTTTGAATTGTATGAGTCTGAGCCCCGCATTGAGGGAGACCTTCTTTGTGAGGAGGCAGTACCTGGACCATGTTCCTTCCTCTATTGTTATACCCATGTCTTCTTCCGAGGAGGACTTTATATTATTGGAGGATTTCATGTGTGTTTGGACTATGTTGTATAGTGTGGAGACGCCTATGTGGGGGTGTGAATGAAGTGCCTGGTAACAAGGGTGCTCTGGCGGTTCAGCCGGGTATGATGGCCAGCGTTTCTTGAACGCCGCCTTCATGCAGTGATATTGTAACGTGACTAGTTGGCCCCTCCCCAGTGTGTCAGCGAAGTCTTCAGGGGTGACAAAACTTCCGTTGGGGAACATAGCCTTCATTGTGATGTCATAGTTCGGAATCCAGGCTTTCTGTATACCAGGGTAATACGAGGGGGCAATACCCGGAAAGTTCCATAATGGAGCTTGGGAGTCATAGGGAATATCGATGTGGAGGCGCTTGCCAATTGCAGCCCAGGCTGCGATCGTGCAAGCTACAGGGTCAAATTTGCATTCGTCTTTGTAAGCTGTCGCAAAGATTATAGATTGCAAGTCCGTTGGGCGGACCGAGTGCTGTTCAATGGGGACATGTGGTGCTTCTGTTGTGGGGTTCTGCCAGTATTTGGCATAATGAGCCTGTGACACAAGGTAGTACAGCTCATAATCGGGCGCAGCAAATCCCCCCGTGTTGTAGGGTTCCACCAGTTTTTCCCATATGAGCCTGTTAGCCCCCCCGTTCCAAATGAAGGTGGTTGCCAGGGACTGCAGGTTTTCAAAAAAGGGTCTGCCTGGCCATATCAGGACATTATTAAAGATATATAGGAGTTTGGTGAGGATCACCATTTTGAGGACCGCTATCCAACCTGCCAGTGATATGGGCAACCTAGTCCAGATTTGGAGTTTGGTGTGGATCGCCTATAACATGGATTCGTAGTTATCTATATATAGTGACTGTTTGTCTGTAGATACAAGGATCCCCAGGTATCTGATGTAATCAGGGGGCCATTTTAGGCCGTATGTGCGTGAAGGGCAGGGGGTGGACTGTGTCAATGGGAAGATTTCAGATTTGGCAGTATTGATTTTGTACCCTGAATGTAGAGTGAAGTCCTGTATTACTGCCAATATGGGTTCCAAGTTATTCTCCGGTTTACGTATATACAGTAGGGCATCGTCCACATACAATGAGATAGATTGGTAGCTGCCGGCCAACTTGATGCCCCTCAATTCTTGTTCTCTTCTGCTTTCAGCCGCCATTGGTTTTATAGTGAGTGCGAACAGGATGGGGGAGAAGGGGCAACCCTGTCTGGTGCCACGATGTAGCGTAAAGTGGGTAGAGAGGGTGCGGTTTGTTAGGACCCTAGCCTTGGGAGAGGTGTAGAGCAGCCTGACGCACTGTGTGAAGTATGGGCCAAAGCCGAATTTATTTGAGGACCTCGAATATGTATGCCCATGAGACGGAGTCAAATGCCTTCTCGGCGTCCAACGAGACGGCTACTGCCTGTGCATCAGGTTTGATCTGTGCCATAATTCCGAACAGTCTATGCAGGTTTAGGGCAGTGGATCTCGTCGGGATGAAGCCACATTGATCAGGGTGTATTAGAGAAGTCAGTGTAGGGAGAAGTCTGTTTGAGAGCACTTTCGCATATATCTTGGCATCTGTATTTATAAGGGAGAGTGGGCGATAGGACGAGCGGTCGTTGGACGGACGTCCAGGCTTCAATAGGACCGTTATGACTGCTTCGGTTATTGACTCTGGAAGGGAGCCGGAGCTCGAGGCTTCCTCCCATACGTGAGTTAGTATAGGGGATGGTATTGTTGTGTATGTTTTATAGAGGTCTGAGCTTAGGCCATCAGGCCCTGGGGTTTTTCCAGCTGCCAGTGACTTAATTGGCTCAGTGATTTCCTCCTTGGTTATTTCTTGTTCAAGGGCAAGGTTGTCCTCAGGTGTGAGGCTAGGGAGGTCTATCTCATTCAAGTATGTTGCAATGTCTACCTGACTCCGTGTATCATGATTTGCGTACAGGTTGGTATAATATTTAGCAAATTTGGTGTTGATTTCTTCCTCTGTGTGTACAGGATCACCGTTGTCTGTCATGATGCTAGTGATGGGGGCATGACTGTGTTCATTTCGTAATATACATGCCAGGTGGTGTCCTGCTCTATTTCCTTCACTGTATCTACGGGCCCTGGTCGGAGTGGACATGTATTGTAGTTCTTGGATTGCTAGCTCATTAAATCTAAGTAGGTGTGCATTGATATCAGCCAATATGTTCTTGTCGTGTGCTACACTATAATCGTTTTCAAGAGTTTTCAGGTATGTATCAGTCTTAATCAGGTTGGATCTGACACTTTTCAGGAGGCCAGTAGTTTTAGACATAAGATTACCCCTCACCCAGACCTTAAACGTTTCCCACACCGTAGCCCATTCCCCCACCGACCCCGTGTTCAGCTGAAAGAATTCCTCCATCTCAGATTGCAGTGATTCAACCACGTTAGGATCCTTCAGGATATTTGGAGGCATTCTCCAGCACGGGGATGGACGTTTAATATTCTGGAGCGATATCTCAAGCGTAACTGGGGAATGGTCAGAGATCGTACAGGGGAGTATTTCACAGCTCACCACGGAGCTCAGCAGGAGGACTGATATGAACCAGAAGTCTATCCTGGATTCAGAGTCATGAGCTGACGAACAGAAAGTGTATTGACGGTCTGTAGGGTGCACCCCTCTCCAGGCATCGGTCAGCGCCCTGTCCTGTAGGGCCTGATGGATGGTGTTAGCGGATCTGGTGAGTGTCCTTTGTCGACTGGAGGACCTGTCCAATAGCACATCTAGGGTAGTATTAAAGTCTCCACCCCACAGCACCCATGTATCAGTTGTTGTATTGATTTAGTTGAGGAGATGAGCATACAATTCGGGGTTGTCCATGTTTGGAACATAGGAGTTGACAAGTACCAATCTCTCCCCCGCCACTGTGGCCCACACCACTACATATCTATCCGACGGGTCGGTTTTACTTTTTTCGGGGGCGAACCCCAGCGATGGATGTATTAATGTGAGGACACCCCTGCGACGAGTATTTGGTATAATACCTATTGTTACCCCATTGTTTCAAGATCTTCTCGTTAGTCTCTCGCAGAGCATGGGTCTCCTGAAGCATTACTATGTGCGGGCGGTGCCTGTTAATGTATGCCCCCACTTTACTGGATTTTGCTCTATTGTTCAGACCTCGGATGTTCCAAGTTAGCAGCTTAAGTGTCAACCCGCTGTAAGTATGGGGTCTCTGTGCCATGTCGATAGATTAAAGACAATCTTGGGAGGACGGGATGACAATTTGGGGGGATCAGCGCATGACTCTGTGACCGCATTTTTAACATTAAACACAACCGTAAACTGCTTCTCAACTTGCCCAACTGGGGCTTTCAACTTGAACGACAATACCTCTGGCCGATTAAACAGACCCAGATTCCCAGTTCCCACCCCCACCCACACCATCTGGCCCAACTTGATGATGAACCCCATTTAAACCCCTGTGGTTTCACTCGTGGAGGGGGGCGAGTGCTGCAACACCGCTTTCGTAAACGAGCGCATCTCATCCGGCTGTCTTTAATTGTTGGAGAATAATAAGCACAAATAAAAGAACAGTTCTGCCTCTCTTTGCTGAAACGAGAATGAACGATTCGTTGGAGGTAGGAGGTGGTTCGTTGCTGCGGTCGGGCAGTATGCCATGTTGATTACTATACTGGCTGCTGAAGATGGTTTTGATCAGTTTCGTTTCTACCAGAAGGTAGGGGAATAGCGGACTCCACGTAGGCCAGTGTGGCTGCCGGAGAATCAAAGAAGTGCGCACGTCCGCCGTGTTGAATGCGTAGCTTTGCTGGAAACAATAGCGCATATGGGACCTGTCTCACCCGCAGCTGCCGTTTGATGGATTCATAGGAACGTCTCTGGGTTTGGACTCCAGCGGAAAAGTCCGGATATATGTGTATGTTGTTGTTGCTGTGTCTCAAAGGGCCCTTTTCCCTAGCCAGCCTCAAAACCGCGTCTCTGTCCCTGTAATTTAGAAGCTTTGCCACTATCGTGCGGGGGGGGACCCGGTTTGGGCGGTGGGGCCAAGGTGCGGTGTGCTCGCTCGACCAAGAATTGTGGAGAAAAGGAGTCAGCGCCAAGGAGGGTCCTCAAAAGGGCTTCGATTTGCATCTCCATCGGGCCTTTGCAAAAGGATTCTGCTAAGCCGACAATGCGTATATTGTTTCTTCTCGACCTCGACTCCAAATCATCACACTTATCACGGAATTTGTTCATTTCGCTTTTCAAGACAGCAATGTCATGAGTGTTTTAGTCGGTCGAGTCTTCGTTTGCACTTATTCTGTTTTCGGCATCTGTGATTCTGGCACTTTCCTTATCTACCCTGGCTTTGAGGGAACCTATCGTGGAGACAATATCGTCCAGTTTGACATTTATCGCCAGGAATCCGTTTTGGACCGTCGTCAAAAGATGGTCAAACTTGGAGTCCTCCGTAGCGGGGAGGTCGGATGTTGTCGATGGGCCCGAGGCCTCTGAGGGAGCTTTTGAGTTTGTGAAGGAATCCATCGGCCCGGTCTTCCTGCCTTTGAGCACGTTTTTCCCAGGCATCACACGAGTGTCCACTTGTTAATATCCGTTGTAGTAAGGATCGTAGGTGGCCACTGAGGGGTGGTTTGCCTCGGACTGTGTGTAAGCCTGATGTAGTAGTTAATCCAGAAGCCGTGATGTTTTACAAGGGTGCTGTCGGCCGTGGGTCTGAGGAAGATACAGTGAGCGTTGTAGCGTGGACAGCCTTTAATTCAACAGGAGCTTCCCTTCGGGGTCCACGCGCATTCATCAAGCAGGGTCGTACACAGTGTCCCACCTTGCTTCCCTCGTTCGCCCGCAGCACCCGACCACAGCAGGCCTGCACTGCATGCGCCGGCATTGGTGCCCCGCGCGGTCGCGTTCACAGCAGGCCACAGGATTAGCGTCTGGAACGGCACATTTACTTTTTCATTCCGTTCCCCCCCTTCTTTATGACGGCGTCCGCTACCAGCAGTAGGGGTTCCACCCGATCAGGACTGCCCAGGGCCGTGCAGGGGAATCCGGGTGCCTCAAGCGCCGGGCCGGGAGGACGGGGCAGGGCACATGCAGTTCAGGTCTCACCCAAGGCGCTTCTCCTACCAGAAAGGACACCGTCCTGGATGAGCGAATGTTGTTCCCTCTCGGGTGGCACACGAGGCGGTCCGGGTACAGGGAGTCCGTTCCGCCCGCGGGGCCGGACCCACCCACAGCAGGGCCCACGCTCAACCCAGAGCCACGGCACTCGCGTTGGTTACTCCGGAGCTTAGGAGCGGCCCGGGGCCTCCTGTCCACGACCCCATCCGTATCTGGGCACGCCGGGTCCGATTTCACCCGTTGTTTCTCCCGGTGGGTGCAGGATAGATGCAATGGTCGATTCCACTGGTCTGGTAGCGCGGATGAAGGCAGATAGAGGATATAATTTTAAAAGGATAATACGCCGGAGAGGAGCTCCACTCGTAGACGGCCATCTTGTTGCGCAACAGCGCCCCCTCAAAACTCCCATTCTTGATCTCTCGCATATGTTGCTATTTCCAAAATGTCTGCCACAATATCTTTTGTAGGATCATGTTTAATCTTGTTATAACTCTCACTGTCCATTAGGAATGTATTCCCAGCGGGTTCGCTCCCGGGTAACAGAAAAAAGAAGGTAAGTGGGGTTGGTAGGGTGGGGAGGGGATAATATGCAGGGGAGGGGGGCGGAGGAAAAAATAAAATCTACCTGAGTCCCAGGCAGAGGACGAAGGCAGCCTCCAACCTTGAGGAGGTGCAGAGCGGGGATTACCCCATTTCGAGCCTCATCATTGGCTAAGTGGCTGCCACACCCCCACCAGGAACAAACACAGGCACGTACGTGCATCCACGGGATTGTTACATGGTATGGATCAGAAACGAGCCCATCACATTAGTGTATCCCGTGGACGCACGGACCGCCGGGTACCGATGATTGTTACTGCCCCCGCACCATGCAAACACATTTGCATTTATTCTTGAACTTATAACCAGACACTCACACATGCAGTCATACATACACACACACACACTCAGACTCTGACACTAACATACAATCATATAACCACTGAAAACTCCTACGCTTACATGCACTGCATGCATTACACTCACGCATGCATGCATGCATGCATACATTAGAAAACTACAAAAACATTTTAAAAAAAAGGATTTTAACACAAATGTATTTCACTCTATGCTCAACAGCCTGTGGGAAACAGCCTGAAGCCTGTGCTCACTTGTTTTTTTTTTTAACTTAAATTCACAATTCTAACCTGACATTCCTGCTGGAATCATGGGGGCACAGTAGGCATTAAGGAGGTGTCCGGCGTGGGGCAGCTGCCACCTCTGGCCCCACACTGCACCTCTGGATTCCCAACTGCTGTTATTAGCGTAATATATTGATGATTTTCGTGCATTTCCCTGTAGAACAAACTTGACATGTTATGGCTTTTTTTAAAACCGCTTTTACTGAAATTTGTGCTGTACAATGCATCATTTCAACACATTTCATTGAACACAAAATATATTTTGCAAAGGAGAACTCTGTCGAAGCTTATGTGTGGTTGGAATTGACTGGCTCGTTGTGGTCACTCAGACCAATTAAGTGGAAATATTTACAAAATTACCAGCAGCCACTGATATTCAGATTCTCGTCAGCAAAGAATAGGACAGAATAGTTTGTCAATGACCCTGTGTTTGAATTCCTGGCATTTAAGGCATACGAGAAACATATAATTATGTGTAATTGGAAGACATTACCCCTGTGGGAAAGCAGGGCTCATTAAAGGGAACTGAGCATAGTGCACAAACATCCACATCAAGAGTCCTTATGACTGGACCCAAGAGACAAATGTAGCTCTGATGCTTCAGCAGAACTTTCAAAAAAGTGACAAAGCTGGTGAAGTTGAAAGAAGATGCAATGGGGCTCATTATAAGTTTTCTGGTCAGGAAATTAAGTGTCAGTAATAAAGTTTACTGCCAGTTTTCCAGACTGGGCAAACCACACGTCTGCTGGTGGGGTGGCCCGATTTACCTCCATCCAAGAGCTTTAGGTAAGTCAGGCATCCCACTCGCAAAATACGGCTGGTATTACCGGCACTGGTATTACCGGTGCCAGTAATACTGGCGATCCTCCATGGAGACCAATGGACTCCATGGAATGGCCTTACCGTTTGGTGGTATCCTGGCAGACTTTCCGTCAGGATACCAACAAACTTGCAATGATCCTCAAAGTGCTGTGACACATCTGGACTGTTCGCCCCTTTGCCCAAAGGGGGAGCCACCCCCTTTGGGGCTAGGGAGGTGAGCCCCCTAAGTGTTATTTTATGCTGTTTTATGTTTTTTTTATGCCTGAACTTATTAGTGTGTTAAAGTATAGGATAATCTCATTAGGGACAGTGTTTTAGTGTTTGGACTACTTGACATTTTTTAACCATGTCTAAACGCAAGGCTGTGAGTCCCCCCTTAAGTGCCTCAGCTAGGAAACCTTGCAGCTATGTTTGTCGACGGTATTGATGACGCCAATGCTATGATTAGTGAAATAGCTGTCCTCTTGATCGACAATGACACTTCTAGCATGGGGATTGGCATAGGGAGTAAGAACGCTACTGGCAAATGTGGGGCATAAGAGGGGGTGGAGCTCCGAATGGGGTCGCGAGGGGAGTCAGGGTAATTTCTAATTGTAGTGTTTTAAAGGGTGAGGAAGGTATCGCTTTAGCTTGTAAAGAGGTAACCCTTCAATCGAGTGGGGGTAAGGTATCCGTTAAGGCAGTCGCTAAAGTTAAACTGAGCATTGAGGAAATGCGCAAGCTCGCCAGCGATAGTATGAACTCTCATAAGGTCACCTTAACTGACCCAGCAGATGTGGGGAAGATACTGCCAGGGTATCAAGTGCAGAATGGCCTTAGTCAAACCGAGGGCCAACTTTATCATGTAGCTGTTGAGGTTAGTTCACATCTCTTGGATGCTAATAATTTGGCTTTAGAAAACGAGGGGGGGTGAACATTGTGTAGTTGTAGATCATATAAGGGCACATGAAGAGGTCACTAACATAAGCTATCCTCTAGAATTGAGCACTAGTAATAGATTTGAAGCCCTGGCTACTCTCTGTGGTTGCATCCCCTCTGCCATTCCCAATATACCTTCTGTAATCCGCACACCCAACACAACCCTGACTGTGTCTATGCCTCCACTTTGTCCACCAAGTGCTACAGTGTACACTGTGAGGGATGTAAGTGTTCATTAGAATTCACTGCAATTATGCGTAAGGAAAATTAGGTCTTAAATCAGATATGTGTCAGCTAACTAAACGTGTTAACAATCTGGCTAATCATATAACCAAAAGTGCCATCAATGCGGTACCAGCACCTGAGCGTGTGGTAACCGGCATAGGGTGGCTAGTTCTCCAGCTATAGCCTTGAGGCGGACGCCCCTAGGTTCGGCAAAAAGTAAAGTTAGGTCCTGCAAGACCTACCCTGGAGGGAACTTTGGGGTCTGACAAATATGCTCCTTCCCAGTCTACCCTCTAACTGGGTTAGAAGTCCCTGACCAGGATGGGGAGTTTGGCTTATTCATCACACTCGACCTCTTTCTTCTCGGTGAATGTTCCCAAATTAGAAGAGGTTGGACGTGAAGGGGGAGAGGGCTTAGTCAATAAAGTTGTCCATTGGCTGAGATTTACAAGGGGTTGCTTCTCCATCATTTGCAGTGACATTGTTTGTTGCAAAAGGCAACATAGACCTCACTCGGATGCCATTGAATCGGACCTTCTTAATTTCTGGAAATTCCTCAAGACCTTCTGTTCCTCTTCCTCTTTCTCTCGCTCTCTCCCCTGCTAACCTTCTCTCTCCTTCCCTCTTTCCGTCCTTCTTTCTTTTCCCCAACCTATTCAGCTCGCTGACTGGTTGCTTGGTGCACGTCCAGAGCCCTACAGGTCCCAGGCTCCCCTGCCAGTCCTGTGCTTGCCTCCGGGCCTCTGCACTTTGCCGGCACTTCTGCATTATGCTTCACAAGTGGGGCAAACACTCTGCACTTAACCATGGTGCCTGCGGGAATTGGCGCACTTGTCCTCCTCCCTCACACTTCCTGTCTCTGCACACTTCACGACCCTGAAGGTACTATGCCTAGCATGTCTGTCTGTCCTGTCCTCCCTCTGTTTCCCCTCCCTAGCCCTGCCTAGTACTGTGGTATATTGTACCGTACGTTCCTTCCCACACCTCTCTCTCCTCACTCTTGGTCACACACTTACACTAGTAGATATGCCTTTGGCCTAGCATACTAGTTATTGTTGTTTGATCATTCGGAATCTTCAAGGCCTAAGAATGACAACTGTAATCCCTTGTTTCCTTTCCCGCCTTAAAGCGCTTTGAAGCACTTCACTTGTCTATAAGCACTTTACAAATAAACAATAACAATTACAATTGAAATTCAGCTGAATGATGAAGTATTGATTCAGGATGTCCTGGAAATGGAGCAGCGGTACCTACCCCCGAGTGATTTGGTAATTTGTATAAAAATGACACCCCATGGGTAGCTGAGTCCAGGAGCTCTGGATGGTCGAGGTGTGATAGTAATACAAGCCCCTGACTGCCTGATGCTCATTGGCTTGGCACTCGTAGTAGGGCATTCCCCTATGGGAGGCAATTGGCATATAGAGCTGCCCTTAGTCCCTCAGGGAGAATTGATGGTGGGGCCGGTCACTACACATACCCAAATATCCAACAGAGGCTAATGCAGCTAAGTGGAGGCTCAGTGCAATCTTTCGGGAGATGATGGGGTGGGCACTGTGGGATAACACCGAGTTAACTTGGTTCCGCACAACTCCAGCTACAAGCTACAAGATGGAGAGGTTCTTAACGATTCATTAGAGTTGATCTCCCCTCGGCAGGAAATTGAAAAGGAGCCAAATGTGGGATTAGTTGGCATTACTCTGACCCAAATATACATCAGGGGTTCAAGGCAGGCTGATTCCAGGGTGCAAGTCTTCTTGCGGGATATTGCTGGGGTTTACACATACCTGACCGTTAATGATTGGTTAAACTTCGTATGGGGACATGAGGTTATCAGCCTTCAAGAGACATGGGCGCTCTAGTCTCACCATATGCGTGGGTATGCTACGTTTGCTATCCCAGCATCCAAAGGTGGAAAGGGACGCCCAAGCGGGGGTTGATGATATGGATAGATGTGTCACTCTATGTTTCAGCTAAGGTGACAGATACAGGCTCAACAGGCCTTTTGAAGGCACATCTTAGGCTGGGGGATAATTCTTCCTTATTGTTTAATTTTTTTAACAGGATTATCCCAGGGAGGGGATTGGATTTGATTAGCAAAATGGTGGAACGGATTGGTGTATGGAGATTATCCTCTCCCACAGTGCCTAAGGTAGTGGTTATGGGGGATCTTAATCTCCAGTTCGATCTACTTCTGGGTACAATGGACATAATGCACAAGGAAGATAACCATTTGGGATTAGCTCCGCTGTCCAAAGTGTTCCCGCTGAGACAACATAGGAACACTGAAGAGGCACCCATTTTGTTTATGTCAGTCAACGAAGGGCCTGTAATGGCACATTTGAGGGGGATTCCCCTGCCGTACCAACCTTTGTAAATACTCAGGGCACAAGTATGAGTGATTATATCCTTGGGAACATGGAAATATGGGACTGTGTGAAGCCTTTTATGTCAATACTAGAATTGAGAGTGACCATCACCCCCTCATAATGGAGACAAGTGAGCACCTGTGGGGTTTTCAGAGGGGGGGGGGCACTGAGGTGGGAACAGTGCCATTGGAAGTTCAGGGTAAAACGAGATTTAACCTAAGATGGAGGAAGTTAGATCTGGAACAGGTACACCCCCAGGTATACAGTGAAATAATCACTTAGAGTCGATGGTTGGTTTAGATCAGCAGGACCGCACTGCAGGGATTGAGATTCATGATAAAATAGTGGCCTGTGTTGGCTCTACACTAGAGAGACTCGAAAATATACAGAGTCGGTAACTATGTAGTATGACTTAGACTGTAAGTTAGCTAAATAGCTCCTGATTAGAGGAGCTTGGCGTAAGACTGGGACCACCACTGTTGGGTTAAGGGCAGCCAAAGAAGACTATCCCAGGCTACTGAGGGAGAAGAAGAAGGCTTGGTATGAGGACATCTTGTTTGCAAAGACACATTACTTATTGCCATTAAAAAGGGAGACTCGCAGGGGTATTGCCACTTGATTGGAAGGGGCCAAAGAGTAGGCAGGATCTCATTACCATGCTGTATCACAGAGCAAACTTGGATGGAGCATTATGGCACACTGTACGGTGAGGAAAGGGCTCAAATAGATGAGGACCCCCCATTACCCGGCAGGTGACTGGTTTTTCCAGTTCTCCCTTGGTTCTGACATTTGATGAAGTCAGGAAAGCCCTGTTTGCCCAAAAATTAGGCAAAGCCCCAGGACCTGATAGGGTCCCCATAGTTTTGTATGTGAGTGAGCCCGAAGTTTGGGTGCCTTGCTTGACAAAACTGTTTAATGGCATTTTGAGCCAAAATGCAGGACCCGAGTCTTCAACAAAAAAACTTGGTTGGCGTCCTAAGGCAACTGGATGCTTTTGTCACCTTTTGTGAGAAGAATGTATTGGTACTTAATGTGACAAAGGCAAAACCGATGGTTTTTAGTACTAATCGAAGGAAGAAAGGCAGAGGCCTCATTCTGACTCTGGATGAAGGTGAAGTAGAGCAGGTAGCTTTTTACGATTATCTGGGGGGGTCAGGATGAGGGCCTCTACCCACTGGTCTATGCAACTGGAAAAAACAAGGATCACCCTAGCTAGGCATGGAGGTGCACTGGGCATGTTTACAGGAGAACATGGGAACAGGACGGTACAAGTTTCCCTGGAGGCCTATAAAACTCAGGTGAGGCAGGCAGCCATGTATGGGGCAGAATTGAGGGAGCAGTCAGAGATTCATTCTCTTGCAGTGGTGTGGAATAAGTACTTGAAGAACATTCTTGCCTACCGACCAGGACGCCTAATCTGCTAGTTTTGTCAGAGATGGGCTTAGAGGGGATTGAATCTATCTGCTGGCTTCGTCCAGTATCTTACTGGGTTTGACTGTGGACCAATGCAAACTATGTTAAATTCAGGGAAGCTTTGGTTGAAGTTATAGCACAGCAGGGAATCTTGTCTTTGAGTTGGGTTACACTGTTGAAGAAGTGCCTTGTTGCCCTTGATCACAAGGCCTTCTGGACCAACCCAAGCACAATGGTTAAACAGTCGAAAGAAATGTTAAAGCGTGTTGCATTTGACAAACTGCAGTGTGATGTAGCTAGGAAGGCATTTGGTTCTCTGTTGCTGGCGCGTTATCTAAATATTAAATCATCTGCTGGATACGAGCAGTACCTTGATTATGTGAATCTGAAGTTTGAACGATCCTTGTATATAAAATTTCAATTTGGCACATCGCCAACAGCATCATCTAAGACATAGGGCCTCATTCCGAGATTGGAGGTAGCCATGACGCTATTTGCGCCATGGCTGCCTCCAATACCGGGTCCGGCACCGGTCTAGTTCATTGGGGACTTACTGGCGCATTCCGACCCTGGAGGGACCGGTAAATCCCCATTGAACCAACCATTCCCCATTCCCATATAGGGCTCAATGGGAATGGGGAGGGCACTAATACCGGGCTCGCGAATAGCAGTGCCGTTATTAGCACCCTGGTCCCTTAGCAGGAACGTAAAGGACGTGTGGTCAGGTCACACATCCTTTACGGTTCCCGCTAAGGGACCTCGGAATTGGGTGGTAAGGGATTACCGGCACCGGTCTCCTTACCGTGCCCGGTATCCCTTACCGCCCAACTAGTAATGACCCCCATAGCTGGCGTAGTGAGGTTTTTCCCACATGTCCTCTGTGTTTCAGCGCAATTGACAGGCCGATTCATGGAATGAATGTGCACTGAAAATTTCCACGCAAGCGTGCAAAAGCGTGCGAATCGCAGCGCAATTGCGAAAATCGCAGCGAAACCCACGCACAGCGATTCATGGAAGTCCGTGCGCGTGTAAATCCATGGACGTGGCGTAGTGAGGTTTTTCCCACATGTCCTCTGTGTTTCAGCGCAATTGACAGGCCGATTCATGGAATGAATGTGCGCTGAAAATTTCCGCGCAAGGGGCGAAAGCGTGCGAATCGCAGCGCAATTGCGAAAATCGCAGCGAAACCCACGCACAGCGATTCATGGAAGTCTGTGCGTGTGTAAATCCATGGACGTGCGATAAAATCCTGCATGGCGCATGCTGGCGCACACGTCTTCAAACAGCGTGCGCTATGCGCACAGCGAAAGCGCACATAGCGCAGCGCACACAACAAAAGTAGGCGTAACACGGGGCATAACACGCGGAATGGGGAACAATGCGTGAAAATGTGGGCGTCACGGGCGAAGTATAGGAGGGAAATTTCACGGAATGCCCACATGCGCGCCTACAACATGTATTCATCTGATCAAATGGGGCTAATGTGTGCACCAAAAAAGATGCGCTAATCCGGAAACATGTACGCCAGCAGGAAGCAGGCGTACGTGGACCCTCGCAGCATAAAAGTGCACGCAAACAACAAACAAGCTCAGACGCTAAGATGAATATACCGTTCCGTGCAGCAGTGGTCGTGAGATACCACAGGAGGAGGAGGAGGATAGTAAGGGCCAGAATTTTTACACCCAGAACCAGCCTTTTTGGGATGCCTGATGACCAGGTGTATGGGAGGTACAGGTTTCCACCTCACATAATACTCGACCTGGAAAAGGTGCTCAATGTACTGCACTTCTTGGCCACTGGTTCATTTCAGCGGACAAGTGTCATAGTGGGGGGTGTCACAGGCCACGCAGTCACGCTGCCTGCACCATGTGTTGGCCATCATGTCTGCACGCCCATCAGTCCGCAGGCACATATACCTGCCCAGAACACCTGCAGAAAGGCAGGCTGTCGTCCAGGATTTTTACGGGGTGGCACACTTCCCCAAAGTGCTAGGTGCCATTGACTGCACCCATGTGGCTCTACGTCCTCCCAGGGCAACTGAGCACATTTACAGAAACCGCAAGCACTGGCATTCCATCAACGTGCAGATAGTATGTAATGCCAAGGGAATCATCACCTCAGTATATGCCAACTATCCAGGGTCCACCAATGACAGTTTCATTTACAGAATGTCAACCCTAAACCGGGACCTAGAAGCTGGGCGGCATGGCGATACATGGCTGCTTGATGAGTATAACTGCCCCTGCACATGCATGCATGTCAGATACTGAGTAATGTCACGACCCCACTAATGATACCCATCATCACCTCCCCAGGGGACAGTGCCTACCCTCTGAGCACCCACATGATGACGCCAATTCGGAACCCCACCACACCACCCGAGGTAAGAGACAACACAGCCCATATTGCAATCCGGGGCATAGTGGAGCACACATTCGGAGTGCTCAAGTCACGCTTTCGCTCCCTTGACCGCTCTGGTGGTGCTCAAGTCACGCTTTCGCTCCCTTGACCGCTCTGGTGGGCAGCTGCTATACGCGCCCCCAGTAGTGTGCAGGATCATAGTGGCAGCATGTGTCCTGCACAACTTTGCAACACGCCGGGGCCTGCCGGTGGACATGGTGGTGCCCCCACTTCCCCAACCACAAGCACCACCGCTGCACATGGGAGGGGAAAGGGCACATGCCCGTATGCAGCTGGTGGCTAATTACTTCACCTAAAATCACACCCCTGTGGAGTGCACACAGCCCTGGCACATACCAGCTGACAATCAATGATGATGACATAAGGGACAGTCAACTGTCACAACCATACCAGCCTGAGATTGGTCACCTGGAAGTGTTACATTGTGTGCATCCCTACCTACCGAAAGACAACCAATGCTGTGTCACAAAAAGACACACATTTATGCTGCATGAATGACTACCCCCTTGCAAAATACAACATTAAAATAGCGCCATGTCACCCAACCCCTCCCCATCTCCGCCACCCAACACACCATGGAATGTCCTGCAATGTGAAAGCAAACAAAGGAATGCACAACACATGACACAAGTGTCACAAAGTGCACTGTCCCAAATGGAAACAGGCCACAGACAATATGCTCCCAGTAATCAATAACAAACAGCACACATGACCAAATACTTACCAGCAACACAATACAGCAACACAGCATGAAACATTGCCAAAATATGACAGTACAAACTCAAAGTAATGTAAGTCATACAACCTCAATAAGCCAGCACATCGACCCCTTCCAACTCCAGAGTGTTGCTGTCAGGCAAATGTGTCAGTGTACTGCATACAACATGAACTGCATCTGCAAAGGAGACGGCCTTGTGAAGACATGAAGAAGGTACCTGCGGATAAGGAGGAAGACATGGATGCACAAGCACATATGAATATACCATGCAGTGTTCAATACAAAAACAAACCCCACTAGGGATGTCCAAACAGTTATGACTACAGACTGCCCACACAGCTCATGGGAGCCCAATGTCACTGTGTAAGTCACTGTCAATTGGTCACACCCTTTGCAAGCCCATGGAAATGAGAAGCAGGAGGGGTGTATGTGTCAGGAACACAAGCATCTAACCCAAACACAGGAAAAGCCTGCATGTGCCCAGCCGGAATGCACAGTGGATGCCCACGGGAGCCACACAAGGCAACACACTGTAAAAAAACACTGTAAAAAAAAAAGAAAAATCAAAAATGGCCATGTGGGGGGCAGGGGGGAGGCCACCCAGGAGGTTCGAGGGCAGGGTGCACACCAACACCCACCTGTGTGGATGTTGCGAAAAAAAACACCTCCATGCACTCATGGCCTGCACGGCTATGCTACTCTGGGAGAGGTGCTGCTGTCACTCTCATCACCCTCTGCTGCTGCATCAGGAGGTGGTGGTGCTATGGGAGGCAGCCCACGCAAAGCCCTGGTATGGTCCTCCATGGCAGCAAGTATGCGGGTGTGGAAGGTCTCGTTCTGGAGGATGATACTACAGAGATCCCCACGTCCACCTTTTGGAGGTCGGCCACCTTTGCCTCCCTTACCGCTTGGTCGCCTCCCAAACATGGCACTGATGTTGTTGTGCATAGGGGAGTAGCAGTAAACGATTGTCCTGGGCAATTGGGGGTGAAAGGGGTAGGATACTAGATGGAATTCGTACCTTAGTGCTCTAGCAAGGCTGTCTGTGACCCCTGGGGGAAGATGACGGGCCACGCAACGCACAGGCACCCCGAAAACAAAAAATAATGTGCATGTAAACCTTCGTAGACCACGTGCGTGGAAAAATGAACCCGCACTACGCTGTGGCACCCAGAAACACAAAATTAAGCGTATGCGTAATACACGCAGCCTACAATGACCTCTGAATGGGTACGTGACACATGGGGCAAGCACAGTTGGTAAATACGTGCGTGACTCACCGTCTGCCTGGAAAAAGAACGTTAAAAAGACACGCGTGTGCACGTTGGCAACACCCCTGCCAAAAGAAGAATTTTACGCTGTCTGAGGAGACAGGACAAAAGAAGAAGTGAACGCTGTTTGAAGAAACAGGCCCAACAAAAAAATTGAACGCTGTCAGAGGTAACAGGGAGTACGAACTTGAAACGCTGTGAAGTATTCGCGTGTGAACCGACAAGAAGTACAGTATTCACCCACTCGCTCTCCACGAAAAGCACGTACAAGGAAATGGCATCCTACACGTACCTTTTAAACCGGCCCACACATACAACGTCACTTACGCATGTACGCGTTAAGGCCCTTTCCGCCAATTACACAAGCTGACACTCGGACGTGCAGTTTTTGCACGTGTATGATGAATATGCACCTGTGTTGAGGGAAACGCCCTTGCGTGTCACGTCACAGACGCGTAGGCCCTTTCCTTGGATTACACGCATTCACACGCGGACGTGCAGTTTTTTCACACACCCTGAACCACTATGCCCACGTCACGAGGGAAACACCCATGCGCGTAACGTCACAGATGCGCTTACGCGCTAAGGGCCTTTCCTTGAATTACACGCAGACGTGCAATTTTTTCACGTGCCAAATCACTCTGTATCAAGCTGGCCACGCAACAACACACAGAAGACCACGCTCCTGCCCAGAAGGCCGAATTACTGCCCCCCCAGATCCCCGATCACGCTCCCACCTGCCATCTGCTGCTGCCTGCCTGCTGCCCATGTGCCCTGCTATTTGATGCCTGCACATCAGCCATCTGCAGGGGTGCAGTTGTTGTGACCACCCCTGCTGGAACTGAAGACTCCCGACTGGGATACCATCGCTCCACAGCCCAGCCCCAGGACCCAGTTGTCTACCCACACCTGCCTCTGGGGTCGCCATATCGGTCACACCACCATCTGGCACCACTGGCAACCCCCAGCCAGAGAGGCAAAGGGCCACCAGCTTCAGTGCCAGGGAAGTTGGTGTCCTGGTGGAGCAAGTCCTGGGGCAGTATGATGCCCTCTTTGGAAGTTCTCACGCCGACTATGAAGGATGGACCAGGATATGGATGGACATTGTGACTGCCATCAACGAGGAGGGGGTGGCAGTCCGCGACATCAAACAGTCAAGAAGCGCTGGGAGGACTTCAGGTCCAGGACCCTCGACAAGGCCCGGCGCCTCTTGAAGGCAGCAGATTCCAAGGGGCGGCGGGGCCACCTGTCCGACCACCAAATGAGGGTCCTGGAATGCATATGCCCAGCGCTCCCCGTCCAGGTCCTTGAGTGGCAGACCCGTCTGGAGTCGAGCGGTAAGTGTACATGCATACTGATTGGACGCTGTGCGTGTCGTGGTGTGCCAGTAGTGTGCAGGTTGCACATGTGTTTTTGTAGGGCCATGTATGGATGTGTATGTACAGGGAAGTGAGGCTGACACATGCGCGTCCTCTCATGTGTGAGACACATGGATGGTGTATGTGTGGGTAAGCATGCAGGCCAAATGCAGATGTGGGACCACACATGTTTGAATTACTGTGTATGTACGTTGGCATGGTTGTGGTGTCACACATGGATGTTGGTTCCAGCTGCATGTATCTGCACTGTGTACATGTGCATGTGTGTGTATTTGACAAGTGTGCAACTGTGATGCAACATGGATGCATGTGACACTGATATGTAGAAGGCTGAATGCCAGATGTGACATGGATGGCGATCTCATCATTGCGACAGTTGGTGGAGATGTACACATGCATGTAAGTGTGGTGGCGTGTGTGCATGTCTTGTGCACTCACTGTGTGTCATGTGATGTCAGGCTCACCTTCGGCTGCTCATGCTGTTGTATGTGTATGGATGGTGCTGCCTGGTGCGATATTGCTGTGGAATTGCTCATGTGTGTGAGTTGAAATTACATGTGTGTTGGGGATTGTGATGCCATGTCTGAAGTTTGACACTGCCACTCATGTGCAACTGTCATGTGTTTATCAGTCCATTGTACAGTGCCCTGATGCCTGTGTCCTATCTCTCCCTGTCTGCAGTGTCAACTGATGAAGAGGGCGGAGAGGGTGCTGTGGAGCAAGGTGGCAGGGATCGCACCGCCAGCCGGAGACGCAAGGCCCGGCTCCCCTCCCAGGTTGTCATCTCGTCAGGGAGTGAGGAGTTCGGTGCCACGTCCCAGGCCGCAGCTGCCGAGGTTAGGTCCAAGAGGCAGAGGTCGGAGTTGGACTCCTCGGCAGCAGAAGGGGCAGCTGAGACCCCACAGGGTCTGACGGAGGAAGATGGCACAGAGTCATCCAGTCCAGGTTGGTGGGGGGTTTGGTGGAGGAGGAGGCTGTGGAAGGCACAGACACGGGGTCTGGAGGTGGGGATTCCACTGGTGCTAGTGGTGCAGTGCAGGGGCAGGTACAGGAGGCAGCACAGGCTGCCGCAGAGGTGTCTGCGTGTAATCCTGTCCCCGATCCTGTGACTGGATCATCCCGCACCAGCAGGGTTGCCTACGTCCAGACCCGTTTTCAGGGAGGGGAACCGCTTACAACAACTGGCCTTCCTCTCCCTGCGGATGTGGCTATCCGGGACCGGGTTGAGCCTGTCCTGAGTGGGATGGCGTTGCATCAATGGGGCATGCGAGGTGACCTGCAGTGTTTTCGTGAGGACACTGCACGTCATCTCGAATGCCTCGTTGACCGCGTTGACCTACTGGGACGGGTCACCAGGGCCAGATTCCTCCGTTTGCTGGACCTTGGCCCAATCCCCTCCTCATCAGAACCCCCTATGTGCCAGTCATCCTCCATGCCATCTTCCCACCCATGTATCACCTGGGTACCCTGTGGAGCTACCTCTGACCCTGCGGCCAGGCTGGTGGAGGACACATCCCTGCCACAGTCGGGAGTGGGACGACCAGCTGGTGTGGCCACCTCACCAACTGCACCCCAGCCGGAGGAGGATGTGCAGGCAACAAGAGCCAGGGCACAGGCACTGGCACAGCAGCAGCAGCAACAAGGTGGGAGCCATGATGGCTCGGGGCCTTCAACATCGGAGGGGCAGGCATCGGCCAGAGGGCAGGAGGACCCAGCATTGGAAGTGTCTTCCGTGTGGCAGCGGTTGGGCCAGGCCATAGATGCGGAGCGGCAGCGGGCGGAAGAGGCACGGCTCACAATGGTCAGGGCGGAGAACTCCATGTGGAGGGCTCTGAGGCAGGCCGAGTGCCTCGAGGCAATTCGTAGGGAGTTGGAGATCCACATGTCATCGTCCCTGCGAACACTCGAGGCCATGGAAGAGGACCGCCTCCGGGACATCGAGCAGGAGTTCGATAATGACCTGGCCCGGGAAATCGGGAAGTGAGCCGTCGGACTAGCCCGCTGCCATTGTAAATAGTTTTTGGAGTTAGGTTTCCTTTTCCTTTGATTTGTGGTGAATGGACTATGCCACACACATTTGTATATAGTTTTTTTATTAGGTAGTTTCTTAGGTAGGTTTCATTTCTTTCGTTGGGCTCATGGACCTTTGACAATGGATTGTACATAGTTGGACAATGGATTTATTTGAACTTTTTCTTTTGATTTCACCATGGATCAATGGATTTTTCTTTTTACGTTTCCTTTGGATTTGCGTTGGTGGAGGGAGAGTTTGGACTATTTTTCATTCGGATTTCTTTGGATTGGTTATACTTTTCATTTACTCATCTTTTGCACATGCTTTTCATTTCATGTTTGCTATTTTGTTATGCTTTCATTTCATTGCTTTATTTTTGTACATAATACATTTTCATATTTTAGTTCCATGTGTGGGATTCGCTCCTTGGGTTAATGCATGTGAAAATGTGGGTTTACACAATCAATGCCAACCAGTGTGTGTGTGTGACGGACATGTGTTGATGTACATAGATGATGTTTGGTTTGTGTCTTGAGATAGGCATGCAAGTGTGGGGTGGATTGGGAAATCATTGCATCTCAAGAATGGGGTGGCGTGCTGTGGTATTTTGGTGTAGAAGTGGGCCATGATTGTGCATCTTTATTTCATGTAGGGGGGAGACATGAGTGGGGGCCTGCTGGCAGGTGCCCCTCACTGCTGGGGGGTGGGGGTGCTGGGGGACATGAGTGGGACATGAGTGGGGGCCTGCTGGCAGGTGCCCCTCACTGCTGGGGGGTGGGGGTGCTGGGGGACATGAGTTGGTGATCATATTGCAACGTGACATGTGGCTTGGCTGGGGGGCATGCCCATGGTGGATGGGCTGCCTGCGGGACATGACCAGGGGTGCAGGGTAGTCCCCTGTGGTGTGGGCTGCCTGCAGGGGCCGTGGAGGGGGTAGAGGGGACACAGGCGAGGACCCACACTGCCAATTCACATGTAGGACTCCCTGCGCACCACACTGGATACACGTACCCCGCTCTGACAGCGAAATCGCCTGTGAAACTTCACGCGCACCCCTGAAATACACGTACCCCGCTCTGACAGCGAAATTGCGTGTGAAACTTCTGACAGTGAAATCGCGTGTGAAACTTCACGCGCACCCCCGAAATACACGTACCCCGCTCTGACAGCAAAATCGCATGTGAAACTTCACGCGCACCCCCGAAATACACGTACCCATCTCTGACAGCAAAATCGCGTGTGAAACTTCACGTGCACCCCAGAAATACATGTACCCCGCTCGCACAGGGCCAGTCGCGTGTGAAACCTCCCGCGAACCCCAGTTATACACCTACCCCACTCGCACAGGGCCAATCGCGTGTGAAACTTCCTGCGAACCCCAGTTATACATGTACCCCACTCGCACAGGGCCAATCGTGTGTGAAACTTCCCGCGAACCCCAGTAATACACATACCCCGCTCGCACAGGGCCAATCGCGTGTCAAACTTCCCGTGAACCCCAGTAATACACGTACCCCGCTCGCACAGGGCCAATCGCGTGTGAAAGTTCCCGCAAACCCCAGTAATACACGTACCCCACTCGCACAGGGCCAATCGCGTGTGAAACTTCCCACGAACCCCAATAATACACGTACCCCGCTCGCACAGGGCCAATCGCGTGTGAAACTCCCCGCGCCGGGTTGTACATGTATTCGGAGGGGTGCGCGGGGAGTTTTACAGGCGTTGGGGGCATAACTGGCACTGCTGCAGGGTCGATTCACCACTCTGCGCCACGGCTGGTTTTGGATGTTAAAATCCATAATACACTGTGCGCGGAAATGGATTTTAACGCACGCGGCTGGCGCAGACTGTCGCACGCGCACACTGTGCGCCAGCCGCGTGGGCCACTTGTGCGCTGGATTCTATGAATTACCCCCTGAGTATTTTGAACATTTTCTGCTGTTGTGCCCAGTTACATTGCCTCTAAGAAAATGTTTCCTAAAACCACTCTGTGGATTTCTCATAGGCTGCACTTTGACATCATATATGCTTCCAGAGCGAAAGATTATTATTATACCTTAATATGGAATGATGGATTGGATGAAACTGCCGACGCGTGTGACTGTTTGTGTTCCAGGAACTGATTGATATTGGGGATTGTACCCCGTTACTACTACATGGACAAATAGTCATAAGAACTGGTTACATCAAATTTCGGCCCGGATTTGAAAAAGGCTCAGTGGAGCCGAAACATGTTATCAATTATGGGCTCAATGGTCATGGATGATCAATAAAGCATAATCTAAGATTTAACTCAACTTGAGTTGTTGGCGCAGAGTCCTGTATTTACACAATCTCTCTGGTCTCAAACTTTCCTCCCTATATAGATGTGTAATTTTTAGTTTGTCATTTCTCCTTTTTTGCTTTAATTAATGAATTATTTGCATTTAAACTTTTCTTGAAAACTAATTGATGCTAATAATAAAAATAAAAAAATATTACATAATCAGAATTAGTACACACATAGAAAAATGTCCCCCTTATGTGTCAACATATGTCTGTATGCATGGCTTCTCAAATATTACTGCTGGCCATTTGAGCACTGACTGAGTCTGTGAACATGCCAGTTTCTCTTATGTGTTATTTCAAAAATACTTACAAACAAAACAAAATTAAACAAAACTCACAGTTCTATAAATGGCTACCACAGCTAGCAGCCTTTCCCTGTCTCCCACACATAAATTCAACTGACACTACCACAGTCCTACTAGCCTCTCCAAGGCAAAAGCTTATAAAGCGACTGTCCTCCTATACCAAACCTCAACTTGACCACAGATTCAATAACGGACTCCTAACCAACCCCTCTTCCTTCTTGAGAGCCCTCTAACAGGGTGAGCTTTACAGATCACATGCAAACAAGCACACATGGAGGAGCTTGGTAGTCTATGATGATGTATTATTTTTCAAATACCTCATTCCTTTTCTGCCTGAATCATTAACCTATTTAATCCTTTGCTAATTCAAGCAAACTAAACTTATTCTCCTTATTTCACACTTTCTTTTCAAATGGCCACAAAAAGCTCAATAAACTAATTATTTCCATGCTTTTCCACCTCTAATACTTATTGCTCCACCAATGGAGGGAGCTCAGCTACTAATGCTCTTACCTCTGGAGATACCAGAGCATTGCACACTGCTCCAACCGCCTCCTCAGGAATGCGGCTCTGTGAGCTTGCCTGGACAAACAGTCCAGACCCGCCCCTTTCAAGTACAATATCTGCGAGCAGAACATGGCTTTATGCCAACTGCTCACTGTATTTTGCCTCCCTTTTTGAACAGAACTGCAATTCTCATAATAAATCCTTTCGACATATAGCGAGGCACTATGCCTTTCCACACAAACCTTTTCATTTTAAGGTAACAAAAACAACACAATACAAAACATGCAACACATGTTAAACCTTAGTTAGTCTTCATTAACACGTGACAAAACAAATATCTGACATAAAACACAAAAATCAAAATTAACCCCATCACTTATTTATTTTCATGCACAGCCCCAGACAAAGCCTTACCCAGCCACACAATAATCAATTGTTTGAAGCTAAAACTACTAACAACACAGTGTCAATATATTCCATATTTGCCTTTAAACAATTCTAACTGCTTACTCTGTGAACATACAAAAAACACCTCAAATGTCCTATTTTATTACCTCAAGAACAAATATTGCCACAATAATCAATACAAAAAAACTCCAGCTGGCTTCCCATATATGTGAGGTAATGCTTGCGCCAGCAATCACTACACAAATAAATATACTACGGCCGTCTTCCCAGCCCTGTTGAGGTAATGTTATCTTCTTATCATACCCCAGAAGGGGGGTTTCTATGCACTCTTCTGTGACCTTGTCCCGGGATATCCTTTCATCATTAATACCTCATTAGAGGTTTAGTGCATATCCTTCTGCGACCTTGTCACAGGTATTCTGTCATCATCAATCATTTACGACAATTCCCCCATATATACAAAATAAAATCCCGCCCTTTTTGCCAGGCCAACGCTTTACATCCATAAATAAACCAGCTCTGTTTCCCGCTGGATGCGCACGCACCATAATTTATGAATCTAACTTCTTTCCCGTTAAAAGTCTACTTTTCACTTCAGGGCACGTAGAGCCATGCTCTCAGGTAGCCTGTTTTGAAAAATAGGGCAAGACTGCAGGACGTTTTTCTTTGCACATTATCTGATTGTGAAGGCCTCCCCATTACTGCAGTGCCATGCATCAGAAGAGTTCCAGGCTTATGTCACTGCAGTCTACAAAGGACAGAGCCATCCTGGCTCGCGCACCATATGTAAAGGAGATCTCTATTACAGACATACTCCAAAAATAGATACACACATAGTTCCTGTCATGGCCACCCAGTCTAGGGCACACATGCCCATCCAACCCCAGGAAGGAAGACCCTTGGGAAGACCCAAGGTCTTTTATGGGAGGTGTTCTGGAGCCAAGTGGCATTGTTCTGGTGCCTCTGGGCTGCCAGGCTCATGAGGAAGGCCAGACTATGTGGAACACTGGGTCTGTCAGCCTACCATGCCCATTATACACATGCATCATGCACTGGGTGTGGCAGGGTGTGCCCATCAGCTTCTCGTGTCGGGAGGGGCAGGGCATGCCCAGCCAGACGGCCTGTGGGGGCATGGCTTCAGCCTAGGCTATTTAAGCCCGCCTCTGCTCCAGTCCATGCTTCGCGTTACTTTGCCTTGCAACGTGACACTCACTGCGATTCTGTCTGCAGATATCATCCCGTCTACCTGAGAAATCAAGAAGCCTGCAATTGCTTACCTTGAGACGCACAGTTGTCCTTGTCGACACGAGCAGAGAAACCTAGAAACCTGCAAGTCTGCAATTACTCATCCGCGAATCCATCACCAAGTCACAACCACTACGCTGGGAAAGAAGAGTAGAGAAAGGATAGCACAACACCTTTGAAAACACGCGCAAAGCCAAGATAACTTGCGCTCACATCAAAAGCTTCACTTACCTGTTGCTCGTGTCGCTGCATACCGCGGCATTGACATCTGCATACGGGGACGATAATCCCCATTAAGAAGCAACATTGCAACAGATGCGTAGGACATAAAAAGACACAAAATACTTACCGGATCACAAATACTTACCGGACTGCCACAAAAGGGGAAATGTCACACTCAAGGACTACACCGCAGCTGGTCTGGATCAGTCCTCACTAGGAACCAGTGAAGTAACTGGGTTCCTGAAGATTAGCGCCCATGCGAGGACAGCAGGATGGAGAGCCCATCACTGCAAAACAACAGGTGAGCCACCCAGCTTGCCTATCCCCAAGGGGTATGAACTGAAAGGATCAGGAGGGGGGTTTAAGACCACCTTAGAACTGTCAACACTCAACTTACCTTTCTGTCCACGTAGGAGCAGACATGGGGAGGTTGTTCGGGACCATCCTAGTCTGGGAACCAGAGAGAGGTTGTCCATCACTCAGAAGCACAGGACCAGTAGCAGCTAACGCCTCCACAGAGACCAGGTGAGCGTAACATTCCACAGACAAATGGGTATCATGCAGAAAACAAAGACATTTATTTAACCCCCCCACCACCTCCAGCTGTGAGAAATAATTTAAAAAACAGTCCTTCTTTGAATTGGTTGAAAAGTTTCTCAGCTCTGACCACTGCTCAACACTTTTTATATTACAAGACATTACTTACATGTTGGGGAAGTAAAACAAAGTGATTGGTGGAAATATTCATAGTGTTCATAAATTGGTGTGATTTTATTAGCTACCATATTTCCTGGCACTGCAATCCACACCAGCCATTTTCTCACATCACCCCCTGAAATCTCGCTCCCCTTAGTGACCTCACCATGTGCTGAACAACAGAACAGCTGCAAATACAAGTTTTAACCAGATCTTATTTTGCTTGAAGATAGAGCAAGGCAGTGCCCAGCACATCAATGCCGAATGAACTAAATAATCACCCCCCTGCACTCTGATTGGTCCTCCAGTCCATCCCTATCTCTTCCCTTGATTTGTGCCAAGTCTAGTTATAAAAAACATCTACAAGGCACTGCTGAAATTATATTTTCTGTTTCATTCTATTGTGCATTACATTTTACTACTAGAGTCTGCACCTGGTGTCTGGGCAACCCCTCCCTAATTTCTTAGTAACCTTGTCTTAGGCCTCGAGTTAATGTCTGAACTCTGCAAAGATATCCTATTTCTGTGATTTCAGCACTCTGTGTTTCTGTATGAGCCTTGAGGCTTTTATGTATTTGAAAGGTTTATTATGGCTTCTATTTTCGAAAATATGGCTGCCCTTTACTATCACAGTTCTATGTTAGTAAGCTATACTCGCATGCCATTAGTGTTGCGTTCAGCATATATATTGAGTATGTCATGTTCTTCATGTATAAATTAATGCAGTTAATATTCTTCATGTTTAAATGCATATTTGACCTAGTGTGCTTTCTTCATGGCGAGTGCATATGTGCTTCTTGTCTAATGGATGCATATGTATGGTCACAGCATTCGCGTTAGTGAATCTGTCCTGCTTTAGCTTATGTTGTCTCTTATCCCTGTGGCAACAGTGATGGATAAGGATAGAATGACTGTCTTAGTGCAGTAGGTAGTAATGGTGTAATATTATTTTCCGTCATTGGCTATTGTGAGAGGTCAGTAATGTGAGACTCATGACTGCATTGAGTTTTTGTAGGATTTGCCATTTTATTATACACAAAATTATAACAAATATCCTAACTAAACCTACTCTACCAGGGGATTCCCTACCTATTCCAAGATCTATCGAAAAACCTCCTAGCATTTACAAAACTAACCCTCACACTAACCAACACAAACATTCAAAGCAACAAAAATACAACATAAATTAAAGGTTACCAAACACCCAGTGTCTTGGATGACTTCTCGTGGTCCTGGGCATATCCAGCGCCAGCAGGAATGTCTCTAAATCAATTTCCTCCAAGGAACAAAAGAAAGTCTTAACCAAAGTCTTGAAAAGTTCCAAAGAAACAAAGGTTCACACAAATAAAATCCACTGGCAAAGGTATCTCCCTTGCTTGGTGAAAGGATTCTTTCTTTACAGTTCCACAAAGAAAATAACAGCACCAATAGAGTTTCCTGGATGACTTCCTTTGCAGGAAAGAATAGATAAAGTTGAAAACAAAAGTATTTCTTCCACTTTGACAACTTCTCTGCTTTCAACTTCTGCGGTGTCTTATATATATATATATATATATATATATATATATATATATATATATATATATTTATATATATATACAGTTTGGCAGGATGCTTTCGCTTAAGATTTGCTCTTCTCTCAGCAACTTCCTTCTGCGACAGAACTGTGAGAGCAAGCTCCCTTGCCTGACAATTACGCTCAGTTTCTACTTCTTCCAGCCTTTCAGCCTTTATAGCTCTGTCAAAACAGTAACAGCCACAGTCCTGCTCCTGGTACTACAGGCCTAAGAATGATGACTATGTCCCCTTGTTCCCTTCCGGCCTTGAAGCGCTTTGAAGCACTTCACTTATTTATAATCGCTTTACAAATTAACAATTACAATTACAACTTCTGACATTAGGTGTTTTGATGCTACAACTGCAACTTCAAGGATAGGCAATCTCTTCAAGACATCTTCTACCTCAACAGGTCGGCAAGGCACTCTTCTTTCTATACCATAAGAAGGGCAGCCACTTTGACTGTCTTGAAGCTACCATGAAATCTCCTTCTAGCTTCTAGACCACATCTTCTTCTTCTAAATAGCCTCTGCCGCGCCGGCCGATAGGAAAACAACTTTTGTTAACAAGTACCCAGCTCTCTTCCCCAGCTTCGTATACACAGTTCCTTCAATGGTTGCCCCAAAGCTGTTGTGCCCCTCTTCCAGCTTTGGATGAAGATTCTTGGCTAACAATAGATTGAGCAACTTCAGAACACTGGTGTACAGTTCTTATTTGTGCAGTTTTTACTTTTTTAGTGTTCACTCTATAGGTTTGGGTACTGTTTGTTCTGGCGTCAGCTTCAACTACTTCTACGGCTTCTGCTTCAGCCTTTAATGTGTTGCAAGATGTGGACCTTCTACTGAAAATAAAAGGAGGCACACACGATTTTGTTTCACTCTTGAACTGACATTTGAAAGCTAGACGCGTTCCCACCATTCAGTACCAGCATCATGGTAACGCACAGTGCAGTTTCCCCCGCCCATGTTCTACTGATTCCACACCCATTTCTGCGATTCAACTTTACTTCAGCAATGAAACATCAAGTGGACATTGCACAGTTGACATCACTGTCATGCACTCATGCGTGTCGAATACATGCATCATACACACGTTTCATGTAACTTGTAAACGAACATTGTGCCCTTGTCCACAGGTGGGGCAGATGACAAAGCTGTGAAAAAGTATGTGGAGGAAAGTAACAGTGATGACACCATAAAATGGGCAAGCCAACCTGGCCACGGAGACACTGAAGAGAGCTCTACAGGACCCTGTCCCAGCCCTTCTGCGGCCGTACTCAACAGCTGCACAGCCACCATGACAAGGGAACTGCCACTACTGTCACCACCATGGTCACCATCAATGTAGCACCATGTGACATCCCGCAGCTGAGGTGTTGGTTGGGGAGGTCCCCACCACTCCTGTTCTGCCATCTCTCCCCAGGCCAGTTGACATGTCCCTATGCATTTGTGGAGCATTCCTGTGGGATAACTTCACTCCAGCACCTAAAGGCACACAGGCCCCCTTCGTGATGTTGTCATGTTCTATACACAGTGCACATAGGCAGCCTTGAGAAACTGTACCTGCAATTTGTGGCCATAGTTGTGTTCAGGCCGCCTGCCATGCGTGCATCGTAGAAAGCATATATGATTGATTTGTTGTGGTGTCCTCCTGCTATTGACTGGTGACAATGCCATGGAGATTCAATAGCAAGCGACATGTTTTGGCCGCCATAGAAATAGCCTGCTGGCAGTATGCCTATGCATTGGAAATAGTGACGCAAGAGTGGGAGGTGGAACTTCTACCCCTGTTCCATGCCTCAAAGCCTGCCTATGAAATGGCCTGGAATGGCTTGTCCTGTGAACAATCAGGTGGGGACCAGCATTACGCCTTTGCAGCTGTCATTTGCACATTTTGTTGCAGTTTCCCAGATATGAATCCCCTTTATAGAAAGCTGCTGTGATTGGACATGCCATGGCTCTTTCCTTTTCCTTTTCTCTCATGTGTATAGACAGGCCCAGATGCTACCATTTGATGGACCACCTTTTCCTTCCAACACCATCCCTAGCTCTGTGTCATCAACCATACCGTTCAATTGGTTATGATCGTAGTGTTGAGTGGGGGCTGCATTTGTCATGAAGGGACACGTCAGACACACTGATGCATGCATCAGACACATGCTCTCCAGCATACGAGAACGGAATGGGTTTTTGGTTTGGCCTTCCAGCCATTTCACATGTATATTCACCTTCAACAGTGTATGCAAAAGACATTGCTTTAGTTGTGGGCTGTGGGACTAGGACACTTTGCATGTAACTATGTAACTATGTAACGATGCATGCTTTGGTGTAAAGCGCTATATAAATAATAAAATACAAAAATACAAATACTTTGAAAGTCGCATCTGCACTAATACCTACAAACTGCTGTAGTATGCATGTTCACATGGGTGTTGGGTATTCAAGGGTTTCAACAAGTGGTGTGCAGCTCCAGGCAGTACTGGAAATGAACAATAAATTGGTGGGGGATCCCACAAGGGCCAGGGTGGGGGCAGAATTTGGGTGGCCGGTGCCCGAGGATGCAGGGTTTAGGGGGGGGGTGGAACTGGCAGTTGACCTCCGATCAAAGGAAATGTCCAAAATAATAGTTTAAAACAGCGCTATTTCTTTCATGCTGCTTTAAACCACTTCCATGGCACCGGTGATGAGTTACCTTCACTAGGCAGATAATAGTTTTGACCAGTGTTGCTGAGCAAATATACTTTAAAATACACAATTTGCATCCCATTTTATTAAAAAAAAAATCCCCCTCAGGTACTATTAAAACAGGTAATTTCTGTTCTCCATAAGCAACGTTTTCTTTTACTTGAACCATCTCCTCAGCTCTCCTCTAAAAGCAGTTGGGTGGCTGCATCGTATGTGATCGTTTCCATGTTAATAGGGGTATTTATTCATGCAATGTTTGTTGGATATCTGTATATTTATTTATGTATTTGAGCAATGTTTGTGGGATACAAGTATCCGAGAAACATTGCATAAATAAATAAATGATCCGGGTCCATGTATCCGACAAACATTGCATAAATAAATAAACCGGGTCGTGGCTGAGGACCGGGTCGTGGCTGAGGACTGTAACGTTCTCTGGTGACCCCTTGCACACTTTTTCCCTCCCCCCCCACAGGGTAGAGCATGGATTTGCGCCGCTGGCTCTAGCTGATCTGGCGAGAGCCGTCCCAATCGCCAGCGCTGCCTCCAGTGCTTTTTGGTTTCTATTGGGCTCAGTGTATGTGGATCATGTGATAGAATGGCCATTACCTTCCACCCTATTTGCTAGAACCAGCCCATGTCTTGATTGCACATATGCATATGCATGTGACTTCGTGGAAGCATCTGTTACTTTTGCCCCCTATATGTGCGTGAAGTAGTATCCAGCCCTTTGAGACTTGGATAATCCATGTGATTCCATTGGAAGTGATTCACACCTTGGGCTGCTGACCTGCAATGACGCAACAGCCACACATTTCACAGCTGACATTGTTGGTGCAACACATGTTATGTGCACATTGGCTTTGCTGACAGTCCATTGCTACACGTGTCTCCTCACTCACCTTCAAGCACATGGAATCACTGGGAATACATTTGCTTGCTGGCATGCCCACATTCATGTGTCGATAGGTGGTTCAATTTCATTGCTGACTCCAGGTCCATGGGGAGGTTGCAGAGGGGTGCAGGGCCCTGGTGTATGTGCTCTTCTGCTCACCAGTTTTCTGCCACTTATGTTACAACAACTATTGTTCGGTGAGGCAGCCAGGCATGGTTTGGGTTGATGAGTGTTGACAGTTGTGTACATGCACCTCTGTGACCTCGTGTGGTCATCATCTTCCCATGTGTGCATGGGAGGCGGGGGTTTGTGGACACAGATATGTGCACATTGGCAGCAAGGACATGCGTTTGGGGTGCATATGTTCATGTAATATTCATAGTCAATCATGGGGGGGTGTGTCTGGGGAGCTCATGATGATATTTAGGAGGATTTGGAAGTTTTTTCCCACTCGCATACTTCATCCAAGAGGTCTTTGATGGCTATGTCCCATGCATATGGTGGACTCACCTTCACCCCCAATCCTGACTCGTCCAATTTCCTCAAGGGTGCTGATATCAAGGATGGTCAGCACCTGCTCCTCCCATGGCTGAAGATCCATGGTGGCAGTGATGAGCCCCTCCAGTAGCTAGACACCCCCTATGGTGCTTGGCGACCATCTTCTGGACATGCCACTTGAGGTTCTGCCAGCACTTCTGGATCTGGGCTACCCTGCTAAGTGGTGTTGATATGGCATTTGCATTTTGCACAAGGGCGTTCTAGCTGATGTTAAATTGACTCCAGAGACTCCCATCTCGGGAGGATAGCTCAGGGGCAACACGCTCGCCTTGGAAGCAAGGTGACATGGAGCAATACAGGCTCGATCCCGGGTCTGGTCTTGGAAACCTCTGGGTATTAAGCGCGCTATAAATAACCAAATATATATATATATGTATATATATAATGAGGCGTGCAGCTTCCTTCACAACTCCCTCCACCAGGATCTTCAGCTCCTCATCTGTAAACTTGTTGCAGTGTTTCAGTGGCATGGCTTGTGTGGATGCCTGTTGTTGTGAAGGCAGGGAGTTGGTCAGTGGCAGTGGTCACAGGAGCAGGGGATTGGGCAAAGCAGGGGCAGGAGCAGTCGGGGGGGGGCTAGGAAAGAGGAGAAGTCAGGGGTAATAGGGGCAGCAGGACAGAGGGTAACTGGGGGCAGCAGTAGTCAGGGGGGCTGAGGGTAGCAGTAATCAGGGGAGCTTGGGCCAGCAGTAGCAGTCAAGGAGGTTGTGGGCAGCAGAAATCAGTGGTATAGTGGTCAGCAGGAGTCAGTGGGGCCATGGGGCAGCAAGAGTTGGGGTAGGCTTGGGGCCACAGAACAGGGAGTACGATCAATCCGACCATCTGCATGGTGGCCGTGGCCTCCACTGGGCCTTTTTGAAATTTGTACGTAAATGGATGATGGTAGACCTGCCTCAGGAAAATGTGTGGGGCTAATCCACACACATTTTTCTATGCTGACACCACAACAAATGCCTAGACCTGTGTACTCTAGTATAAGCACAGCCTACAGGCACAGTCTGCCCCTGTCATATTTGGTTGGAATATGACAGGAGAGCAGAGCATGATGTAATCCCAAGGATGGGGGGGGGGGAGCTTCGCCTTGCCATGGACAGCTTGATTAACTGACAAAGGCTCCATGGAACTGCCCTGCTCTTTTGTTAGTCCCTGCAGCTGGTAGCAGTGATAGAAGATAACAAAGGAGACAGGAAACCCAACAAACCTGTATCAACCTGAAGCCAGCTGCCACCTCTCAATATTAATGACAGTGAACTGACATGTCTGAGTCTATTTGCAGTAGACAACCCCCTCTAGGGGAACCCCATTCATAGGATACACAAATGTGGTTTGCTGAAGCCGGAGAGTCTGGTTTCTCAGCATCTTCAAGGGACGGAACCACACAGGTTGAACCATTAACCAGAGAGACTATTTGATCACAGCAGACTCGATGGTGGGTGGGCCCTAGTATCACAGGGGAGTGAGCCCAGAACTCTTCCTGTTGAGAGAAGGGGTCTGCCATATTGATTCTGGGACACCCCTTTTTACTGTAGGGCCTCCTTACCTTTTCCTGTTGCAAAGCAGTCTGGTTATGACCTCACAAATACAGAAAATTGTTGGTACTGGTTCACTAAGGTAGGCTGAGCCTACACCAATCACTGTGGCCCACTTGGCTTTAAAAGAGGGCTGAAGCCCCTCCTTAGGCAGATCATCTGAAGACTTCACTTAAAGCACGAAGAAGAACTCATCTTTGGACCCTGGCTGAAAGTTGATGTATCCTGCCTCCTGCAGGATCTACCCTGAGCCAGTAATAACAAGGAGCAGGAACCAGGCTGACTCAGGTATGTAGAAAATAGGAAGCACGCTTTATTGTCTTAGTTACAGGTTCAGTATAGAAGTTAGGAGAGAGAGATCATTAGTAGCTTCTTCCCTGGTTCCCTGCCCAGCTCCAAGTCCTTAACCGTCACCTTTGGAATCCCCAAGTGCCCCAACACTCCAGACTCCCCTAGCATTCCAACACAGCTCTTACACTGACTCAGACCTCATTCATACATATGCAGGATACAACAAAAGTACAGTCTGACTTATAGCTTCCTCAGTGGATCCATCCAGCAGCTCCAGAACCGGTATCCAGCCAGTACACAGCATGCCCTGCTACGCTCTGCAGCAGGCTCTGTTGACAGGCAGTGCCAGAAGTCCTCTGAACCCAAAACCAAGGAAAAGGCAGCTGCCTTCAACACACTCCCTATCTCTGGGCCACCTGCCTTAAAAGATAATGCAAGCTCATAGAAGAGGCGGGGATAAGTGCATCGACAAGCACTTGCTGCCATCCCCCTTAATGGACATTCTCAAGCCAGTCGAGTTCCTCGATCCGCAACCGCTTGCAATGGTGACTTGTGCTACTGCCATCAAGCTGCAGTCGCTGAAGGAACCCGAGACAGCTCGTCCAGCGCTTTAGAATGCCGATCAGCACTGAGATAATGACTCCTGACCCCTAGTCACCATAAAGGTCAGCCTGCAGTCGTTCGCCAAGCTTTGCTCTCCAAACTGTATTGCCACCTGATACGTGCCACTGACTCCCATCTCGAACTATGTCGCAGGAGATAGAAAAGTGCCCTGAAGCCGACTCAATGCTGTCGAGCACCAAGAACAACTACAGCAAGAAGTATATTGTGGTTCTGTCCTGCTGGTCCTTCCCAGAAGGCCTTTAGAGACATTTTAAGACCCTTTCTCCCTTTCTGCTGAAGCCAAGGAGCTATTGAAGGTATTAATCATACCAACTACCCTCCCGTCAGTATCCAGAGTGCATACCTTTTGGTGGGTTGTATTTAGTAGTGTTATTAGATTGTCTCTTGTGATAATAATAAAGTAGATATGTGTATACAACCTTGACTGGTCACTCCTTTTATCATTGGGTAATAATTGTATTTTTCGCTGTTTTGCAAATAACGATCCCCAACCTTTAGAGGAGATAAACCTGCCATTCCATCCACGTTACCAAAATTGTGCAAGGAGGTTTATAATTTTAATTGTATGCTTGTTTAATCCAATCCATTCAGATCCATTCTGTGGTATTAGATGTGTGGGCTGATTGATGATTTAGAAATCAATATTCACCCCTGTACCTCTGGTAGCCCGGAATTTGATTTGTCACATTGGTGGCAGATGGTCGGATCTAGTTGGAGCCTTGTGCACAGCTTAGTCACCCAACGATAGAGGTATTGTTGCAGTCAACGTTTAGACACTGCTAGGTCTTTTTTAATAATCATGGCTCTTGATATAGGGACTGTGAAAGACATGAGCAAAGATGTCCTGCGCATCCTATGTCAAGAGAGGAGACTTCCCCAAAGCACCAGGATTAATAAACCTGAGCTGCTGATCAGCCTCCAAGCTTGGGTAGTTTAAAACAAATATACCCCCACAGACTATATTCACAAAGCATGGCTTTTGCCTATTTCAAAGGATTATCTGCTTACCTTATTCACACTGAATAGTGGAAAGCTTAAACAGGCCCCGTGAGTCTTGCAGCGACCGTCGTCCTGCTAAAAAGCTGGGCCTGGTGTTGTTTCCCTGTTAGCTCATTATCTCTGCATGGACTCCAGCAGTGTCCTACGCTCGGCCAAAGGCGTCAGGCTTGAAAAAAAGATCCAACTCTGTCTTATTCCCAATGATAGATCCAAAGCCCTCAAACAGGGGGCAGTCCAAGGGCTCTTTTATAGGGGAAGTTGCACGTCTTGCAATGGGGGTACAATCCTGTCCCATGCGACACTCAGTTGATACCATTGTGACGTCCAGATTTTTTACGGCCATTGTAACGACTTTTCAAACCGCTGTGCATGGCAGAAAACGCGGGCATTGGACCTGCTGCTGCCCATCCTGTCTCACGCGATCCTCCGCAGATGCCCTTGTGACATTACCAATTTTTCACACCGATTATCCAGGCAGCACAGGCACAGGACCGTCTGCTGACCAGTCGCCTGAGCAAAGATTGCTCCCGGGAAGGGCCATGTGCTACAGGACATGGGGCCTCATTACAACCCTGGCGCTAAGGGAACACCGGTACCGGTAAGGGTACCCGTACCGGTAATCCCTTAGCGCCTGATTACGAGGTCCCTTTGCGGGTTGGAGACTTTAACGCCTGCTTTTTGCAGGTGTTAAAAACCAACCCGCAAAGGGACCTTGGTGCTAAGTACGGTGCCGCAATTTACGGCACCGTACCTGGCGCCTTCCCCATTCCCATTGAGCCCTATTGGGCAAAAATGGGAATGGGGAAGGGCCATGGCGGCATGGGGAATTACCGCCCCGCCAACCTCGGAATGGGGCGGTAATTCCCCATTCCACCATGGCGGAGTCGTTAAGTTACCGGCATGGACCATGGTGCTACTAGCACCATGGTCCAACGCCAGGGTGGTAATGAGGCCCATGGTGTTTAAACTCAGCAGAGGCACATCTATTTTAATTAGGGCTGCCTCCCAGCACTACCAAACATTAATGGTAAAGGATGCAATGGCTTTTTCTCTCATTTAGAAGCATGCAATGGAGCTTCACAACACACTAGATCTTATTATTAAGGATTTGAGCCCCAAATCAAAACAAGGGCTGCAGCTGCTTCAGAGGCTCCAATTTACAAGTGGTGTTCAGCAACCACGAAAAACACAAATCTTTTAACCTGCCATAATCCAAGGGCACACTGCAGACATGACCACACAGACACACAGGCGTAATTCTGACTTCATTTCTGAAATATGGTAACAGATAAGACACTTTGAAATTCGTGTGCGCTTTTAAAATTTCTTAACTGGTCCCAATGTGTACACATGTAAAGAATGTATTTTAAAAGATATGCTTGTAGTGGACTTGGTGTCAAGATCTCAGTGTCAAAATGACATTACAATTTATTAATGGAACAAGTATTGACAAAGCCAACAGTCTGTGTTTTTGTGTAGGCCGCATGGAGAAAGGCGCTGGTGGCATAAAGTTTGATGGTGAAGGATTTGGACTAGGTGCCACCTTGGTTCAAGATCTTCGTGTTAAAATAACTGTGCAATTTATTAAAGAACACACATTGACAAAGCCAGCATGAGAAAGCGAGTTCAAATTTATAGGGGGGTCTGAGACATCTCTATCTATAGTCTACATTGGGGGTCTTATCAATTTTATATCAGAATGTAAACCAGACCGTTAATAATCTGCAGCTATTAATCCCCCCGCGCCCCTCGATCCACTGCTTTACCTACGATTTTCTTTTTTTTTTGGTGAAATCAAATGTATAGGGGTTCACCACACAACCCCCTGTTTCGCCTGTGGGCCCCAAGATGTGGGGTCACTCTCTGGTGTCATAACCGCATCACTCTGCACGACCATGTATTCATAGTCCTTGTCTTGAGAGATAACTTCACTCGAGAATGCTCAACCAGGCTCTACAGCGCAAGGCTGCTCCAGAACCGCATTCTTGGGATTTTTATAAACTTGATATCCAGTTGATACAACATTTATATATTTTTAATATACATTTTTATATAAAATCGATATCAAAATGTATACAAAATGTATATAAATATATATAAAATGTATATACAAATTATCAGGGGGCCCATCAAAAATATTGGGGGTTCAAATTGATACAAAATGTATATCAAACATTTTGGGGTTCTTATCAAATTGATAAAATAATGTTGGGGCAATCCACTCGATAACAAAAGAGGGCGTGGCTATGGGCAAAAAAGGGGCATGTCCACCTGTCAAATTTAACATGGTGATGAAAGGAGGCCCCACGTATTACTCTTGCCTATAGGAATATTTGAAATGGTTTCGAGAGGTCAACCACTCCAATCCTCACCTGTTGAAAATCAACAAACTTCAGAAGACAAATGCAAGCATATGCAAATGCAATATTGCATAACAGAGACTGCCACAGTAGCCCATGCCTATATGGAAAGTGTGGCCTAGGGACACCAGCCACCGATGCCCTTGCATCTAGCAAGGTACACGATGACCGTCAGAAGACAACGCCTTTAGTGCACCACTGTAGATTGATGCCATATGTCTAGAAGGCAATCACTGATGCCCTCTCCCTTAAGAAGATATCACATTCCATATATAAGGCAACTATCACACTCCTGGCTAGCTGTAATATGCTCAATGGCCTTTAGGATACAGCTACTGCAGCCATCACCTGCAGGAGACAACCACTGTAGCCCTCTCCTGGATTAATTAACCTATAAACCAGAGTGTGGCCGTCAGGGGGCAGCCATTGTAGACCGCACTTGTTGGAAAATAGCACTACAGCTCTGACCTTTATGAGGACATCACATGGCCTTCAGGGAGTTAGCCCTAGTCGAGGTGGGAGTTCAATCAAGCAGAGCAAAGGCAGATCCATCGCACGCATACATCATCCATCTTAGGACATCTTCATTGCTCCCCTTCTTCTCGTTACTGCTCATGTGTATGCCTCACTCCGTCCTCCTCCTCACACTTCACTCCTCCTTCTTACACCTCATTCCTGCTGCTCAGCCCTCCTCCTGACACTGTACATTTTAGGACAAGGTCCTCCACACACATCAGCCTTGTTCTTCAATCCTCTCCTCAGGCATTAGTGGTCGGCAAGTGGGGGTGTGGGAAAAGCTGGAGACCAGACATGGACTGCACTACAGATGGAGGTGGGTCCTACCCAATATCTTTGCCTTGATGTCACAGGGGGTGGAGGGGCAGCATCCCATAGTGTCCCTCAATGGAAACTCAAGTCAAGTCTGTCATACATGGAAATAATAGTAGTCTTACAAAAACGAAGCACATTTTATGAATATTACAGTATTGGGTGAACTTTGGGCACTTAAGCGAATCTCTCTGTGTAACCATGAGCACTTTACACTGTTCAGTACAAGGTTTTGCCTGAATTTGTTGATTAGCGTCCTCCAGGTTGGTATATCTGCCATGTGTATTTACTTTTACCAGAATTTTAGGAGACATTCTTGCTTGGTTGAATCAAATTTCAAATTGACTGTACATTTTGTTCAAGTTGTATGCAATTCATTTTATGTGATCCCAATGTGTTGTTTATCACCTTGCCTGTAACAGAGATAACCTTTATTAAAAACATTACAGTATTGGGTACAGCCATTCTTAAACCCAGCTGGGTGACATCGCCTTCTGCCAACACGCATACTGTGAAACCTGAAATGACACTCCTTACTCAAATCTAAATGCAGGGGTGCTACTCTCCCTGGGTGTCCTACTTTGCTCCCCTGCAACCTTTGGGAATGATTCTGGGATCACGTGTATCGAATAATTTCAGCTTCTAGTCCATAGAATAAACCCAGGACAAAATGTAAGTGGCAACTAGATGGGGCTGGTAGGCGTGCCACTCCGCCAGTGACTTCTGGCCCCTATTCCATGGAAAACGTTTCGCAGCATTTGATGGCAGTGACAAATGAGGATGTATTTAACTCAGACCATAATGAAATCCCCACACCCAAGGATGACTATAACTTTCTTTTATTCACCCCCACCCACCACAATAGAGCACTTAGAAAAGCCTAAGTGTCCTCCATGACTGAGCTCTGCCCCACTTGCACCAATCCCTGGGGAAAAGCAAGACTCCTTTAAAGAAACCCTGGCCGATGCTTCTAAACTTCCCAGCGTCGTGAGTCCAATCTGCCCTTCCTGCATTGAGCTTCCAGACCGACATGCTGAGAGGTTTTTCCTATGCTAGAGCAGTTCCTCAATTGAAACCTCACGATTACAGTTTTAGGGAGCAAATGGGATACCCGCAGTAGTTCAGCAAGGAGCAACACCCTTACTCCCTTCCTGTAGATGCTGGTCATGTCATTTCCAGCCAAGTGAACCACTTGCATGTCCAGGGAAGCCACCTCCTTGCTGAAGATATCCCCTCCATCAATTAAAGAAGTCCCAAACTACATGTTTCTGAGGCAACAATACACAATGTTTATTGATTGCGCAGTACATCCGTAGTCCGGGTCATACAGCCCAGCTGTTGCGTGCCTCATCAACGAGTGACCCACTATCTACACACGATCTAATTGTTCAGCTGGAGAGAGACACAGATAGCCAGTGACACACATCATTATGAATTTTCTCCGCTTGTTTGTGCATACATATAACTCTTGAAACAACTAGATTTCCACCGCCCAGTCTTTTTAACTTGCCTCTAGCTCAGGCCAGTGCAGGCTGATGTAGGTGCTGCACCTATTTCAAAAGAGTGCGATGAAGAATGTTAGGAATCCAGGGTCGGACTGGGGCATAACAGTGGCTCGGCTCTGGCACCAATGAAAAAGTGGCCCACAGGCACCAATGGCTCTTCATTCCTTTTCTGACAGGCTGTTTGAGTAGTACCCAACAGCGGTTATGCTGGTCAAATATGTTGCGCATTGTAAAGAATATTGGTTCAGAAACACTGATCCAAACTGCGAGCTGCACAGTGAAGGAACTCATCAAACTGCCGCATTATGGCCCAAAGGCTGGTCCAGACATTGCCCAATAGGCCAGTACGAGCATGTTGGAATCTATGCCCGCTGCCCGCAATGCCCTGGGAAATATTCTGTAGAACTGGACGTTGGTCAAAGATAAACCATCTTGATTAGTGAACAATGGACCAAACCTTTCTATAAGTTTTTTTGTCAAATAAGTGGTGAGGGACTGCACAGCACTTCTCGCCCTGGAACCGGGCTCACACGCTACAACTCGCCACTGCCCTTCTTGCCTGTTTTTAAAATAGCAATCCTAATAAAGGAAGTTATATTTAATGATTCTTCCCCTCCTTGTCATTTCTTAGGCTGATGCCAAATGCCTTATCCCAAACTAAACCCTCCAGAGGAAACCTGGGAAATCCCATCTCAAATTATGAGCTGCAAACCCCATTCATCCCTTTAATCTATCCAATCAGCCTGCCTGTATTAACTTGTCTTCTCCAATCAGCCTTCATTCTCATCGCCCTCTCCTATTCCGCTAAGGGTCTCTTTATGAGAACGTAGGAGGGTGGCCGGCAGATGTTTATGGGCACAAGTAGTCGAGCGTCCATCCCTTCTCAATTGCTCCAGGAGAGATGCAACTGACGCTTAACTCCAATGTGAACAATCCGTGCTTCTGCAGAAAAATAGGCAATCCAGAAATACTCCTTCAGAATCTCTTTTAGTTGTTGGTGCCAGGATGCTGCAGTCAGATCCTGGAGGCAGGGGCACTAAGGTCCCGTAGGACTGGGGAATGGTGTGATGGGCCTTGCCACAGAGTGTTGGTGGTGTCAAAAGGCCTGCATCTTAAAACAAGCTAAGACATCATTAGGATGATTGTGAATGCAGGAATGAGTTTAGCTTTCAACAGAACATTAGCTGTCTAGGAAGTCAACACGGTTCTACGTGATTTCGCCGAAGTATTTTTCAACGTGGGACTTTTCATTGCCACGTTTTCATCGACCAAAACTCTTTTTTTTTTAATTTTATTTCTGGGGGGTACGCCCCAGACCCCCCCTAAATTAAATAATCATACCCCAACCCCAAAAAAACACCCACCAAAAAATATTTTTTTTAAAACGAGTTTTGGTCGATGAAAATGTTGGCGATGAAATGTCCCATGTTGAAAAATACTTCGACGAAATGCGTGTATACCGTCAACACCAGGCTCTTCAACCATTACAAAGGCCATCTAGCAGGCTGCCCTCTCGTTATTTAATGCACCTACAAGTGACATGTTATTAGAGCAAAAGATTACAGCTCTTTTATTATTTGTCTTTGGTGAAAAAATAGCATTGAACACATTACAAAATTCATTATTAAATTTGCAAACATAATTCATCAGTTATACACATAGTAAAAAAAGTATATAATCATCTAAACCTGAACAAATTAATTCATAAATCTTTACGCACCTAGTTAAAATCCAAAATCACTAAAAATACGATACTAATATCTATATCACTCATCAAGGTATACACATTGATGAAACCAACCACTGTTAAAACAAATGAGGTGTTACACCCATTAAGACAATTTAATCACCAAACTTCACAAGCAATAACATTCTCTGAAAATACAAAAACATTTAAATACTGAGTACGTTTGCCCTTCAAGGCAGGGCACAATATAAATAAATGTTTCAACAACTCTTTCTCATTCAGACCATTGCATTGCCAGCACATGGCCTGTTATCAGACAGTAGTTCATAATAAGATAATATTTGTCTTGTTGGATGAAGGTTCAATCTAAATTTTAAAAAGGAAGAGCAAATGAATTGGTTGGGATATATAGTCAGATAAGGTGCCATAACATCATTTATGATTGAAGCTTAAGGGCCTGATTCATGGAATAATATGCACAATGAATAAACCCCTCCCCTTCATCGATACATGGAATAGACATTGCATGAAAAATCAGTACTCTGCAGGGCTTTCACACAGGTCCTCCGCATCCCTGCGTGCCGTCGATCGCATTGCGCGAGACTCCCTGCGGAGCATGGGGGTGGCCTGCACAGGGAGCAGAGAAGGGGGCAGAACATGCAAAATGAGGGAGAACAAGCGAAATTGTGGGCGTTCCGGGGGACGGCCTGCATGAGGCAATCGCACGCCCCCAACTGCACAGAAGAAATAGTATTCATGGATCTGACTGCACAACCTCACGTCAGGGAAATGACCATGCAAAGCTCTCGATGTAACCGCCACCCGAAGTCAGGCGTAAAGACTCTTGCGCTTAGGAATCACTGCGCAAAGGTAAGATTGCATGTTAGATTTAGGGGTGCGTGCATGAAGACGGTGTTCCAATCGAATTTAGGGGTGCAGGAACGGTTTACTGGGGTTCACCCACATATTTACTGGGAAATGGCTTCTCTTATGATACATGGCACGCATGTTGAGGGGGTGCTGGGAATAGTTACTGGGGACACTGGGGACCCAACGCAGTATCGCCGGGTTGCATTACTTTGCGGTCGAGGAGAGCGCAAAGGCTGGAATTGCTTTGCATGAGGGGACGTGTCAGGGGCGATCCGGCCACAGCATGCGCATAGGGTTACTTTGCAGGAACAATTCCATGAATACGCGGAACGCACAGAAATTCTTCTGGACGCAGGGATGCATAGAGTCGTTTTCGCCATGCAACCTTTGCGCGGTCTATGTGCACCTTTCCATGAATTGGGACCTAAGTACCTTAGAGACTCATGGCTGTGTAGCTTTTCTAACGTTAAGGACCAATCCCAGCAGTACAGTATTGCCTTTACTTTACCTGGATTCTCCATGAAATTGCGCTTGGTCAAAATGTATCTTCTCATAGAAACTGGAGAAACTGATCCCTATTCCGCTCTCTAATAACATTGAAATCTTCAAACACTGAATCCCTAATAGGGCAAAGAATTTTGTTTAAAAAAAGACAAACACTCCCATCTATTATCGAATCGGTGCTATTGGTAGGGAGTTAGGAGATTTCAAAAACCTTACACATATAAACCCTTCTAAGCTTGGTAAGAAGTCTAAAACCCATAACTGTAAGACTTCCACACTGTATAGCACCTTGGGAACAAAGCCCCCCTCAGAAAAGCTTGAAAGAGGAATTGCTGAAAACTTCCCGCACCTTTCATCCACTTTACACATTTGATTGGTGATGCCAACCACCCTCAACATCAACCATTCCTTTAACTCAGTCTTCTGGGGCTTACATTTTATTGGAAATCCTAAGGAAACCAAATTGTCTACAGCTCTTTATTTCCCTTGTTTTTTTATTTCCATGTCATTACTAGACTCAATGTACTCCTTCATCTGGTGCATGTGATTTACGTAAGAGACAATGGGCCTGATTCATGGAATATATTGTGTGGAAAATCTGGGACTCGCGCGCAAAGTTGCAAGCGCCCGTTTGTCGATTCAAGGAACACAAAGCCCAGGCTTACCTGGGACTTGCAAGGAATCTGCGCCGGTCCGAAATGTAAATGCGACAGCACGAACGCCTTGTGTGAGCCCCTAAGCGAAGGGCCATCTGGGTCTGTGCAGCCACCTAAAAAGGGGGCGGAACATGTGGAATGGGGATCAACAAGCGAACATGTTGGCATTTCGAGGGTCGTTACACAGTTAAACAATCGCAACGCCAATATGAGCGCAAAGAAACCGTATTCATGGATTCTAACAGGGATCAACGGCGTACAAAAAAGAGGAGGATGGCCATGGCCTGGATTTTCCACCCAAGGACCTCACTTTTTGGGATGCCTGACGACCAGGTCTATGCCAGGTATAGATTCCCCCCTTATATCATCTTAGACCGGGTCACGGAGTGGGAAGATGACCTTACACCACCCACCCTGTGCTCCCAAGCACTAAGCCCCTTGCAAAAGGTGCTGAGTGTGCTGCATTTTCTGGCCACTGGGTCATTCCAGCGGACCACTGCTATAGTTGGAGTTGGGGGCATTTCAAAGGCCACGCAGTCATGCTGCCTACACCAAGTGTTGGCAATAATGCTGCACACCCCTCAGTCTGCCGGCACATCTATATGCCCAGAACACCTACTGAAAGGCAGGTCGTGGTCCAGGATTTTTACGGGGTGGCACACTTCCCTAACATGCTTGGTGCCATTGATTGCACCCATGTTGCTCTACGTCCACCTAGGGCAACAGAGCATATATATTGCAACCGGAAACACTGGCACTCCATCAATGTTCAGGTTGTATGTGATGCTAAGGACATCATTACTTCTGTCTATGCAAATTACCTGGCTCCACCCATGATAGTTATATATTCTGAATGTCACCCCTACACTAGGTCCTGGAAGCTGGGAGGCATGGCAACACATGACAGTGTAAATGGCTCTGCACATGCATGTATGTTAGACACAGACAAATAAACACCAATGACAAACATTCTCACCTCTCCAGGGGACAGAACACCTACATGATGACGCCAATATTGAACCCAACCACACCTGTCCAGGTAAGATTCAACACTGCCCATACTGCAACTGGGGCCATAGTAGAGCACACATTCGGAGGGCTCAAGTCACGTTTCCGCTCCATTGACCACTCTGGGGGTGAGTTGCTATATGCACCAACAGTAGTGTGCAGGACCATTGTGGCAGCATGTGTCCTGCACAATGTTGCAACACGGTGTGGTGTACCAGTGGACATGGTGGTGCCCCCACATCCACACCCATAGGCACACCACTTGCGTATGGCTGGGCAAAGGGCACGTGGAAAGGCTGCCCATACCCAGCTTGTGCTACTTTTTTCACCTAACCTCCATCCCCTGTGGAGTGCACATGACCATGCCACATTCCAGGTGCCATTCAGTGATGACAATGGGCCAATCAACAGTGCCCACCAAATCACCCTGAGCATGTGCCGCTGGATGTGCATAATTGTGTGCATCCCTCACAATTTAAAATTCATTCCTCTCTTACCAACACAAGTAACACAATGACACCACTAGCAACATGCCAAATTTTCAATTAACTCACCTATGTGTCACTCAACCCATCCCATATGTCATGTAAAATGGTCATTATACTGTGTCATGGTATTGCACGTCATGCAAACGTAGATTCTGAAATGCCTGATACACAAGCCAGGTGTCTGAAAGAGTTCAAGGATGGATGGAACAAGGGGTGAAAAAGAACACTTGTACAGCAGGGATGTCATTTAGTGGTCGCCAGAGGAGGTCTCCCTCATGACCTCTGTGCTCTCCCCCAAAAAATAGTTTCTTTTTTTTTGTAATGCAAGCTCCTGGGCTGTGGCCAGCACCATGTGGCTCTTTACTTCTGGAGTGGCTGGCTTTCTTGTTCAGGCCCCTTAGAAAAAAGAAGAAAAACAAGAACAGGAGGGCCACAACACTAACACTTTCAGCACTGACCTTAAATAAGAAAGAATAGGAATACCAAATAATGTGTCTTTCTGGAATTCTACAAAATAATTTCTAGGCTCATTAAAGGTTTATTTCAGGCACACTTAAAGGTTTATTTCAGGCACACTTCAGGGGGTGAGTCACTGATTTAGTCTGTTCTTAAACGCCTCAACTCAGCCTTTCATCCTTCTGAGGTCAATAAATGAGTACCAACACAGGTGATATTGGGTGTATATTTTTTCTAAATAAAGCACTTAAGCGTAAGTGCTATATAATTACACATCATTATCATTTGGTCATGGACGTCTGCTTGCATTCACAGTAATTTGGTAATATGGGCCTATACACACTGGTCTTAACGTTACATATGGGGATACATTCTTGTATGAAATATTCATCACATTATAGTGATATCGTAACCATATTTTTCGTAGTGTACAATGCTATGTGATGCCACTTCCTGTTTTGTCAACGGGTGAAAGGTCGTGTTCCATCGCTTTCTGCGATATTACTTTGGGGTGGGGGTCAAATGACATCACTTCCTGTGATGTCATCAGGGCATCAAGGGTCATGTGATGTCACTTCCACTACCCCTGGCATTTTGGTGAAATGACGTCCCTGTCGTACAGACCCCTAGAATCACAGAAACCATAATAGCCACTCCAGGCCGGCTCTGTGCATGTCATACAGTCATCAGTGGTGACAACAGTGATTATGCTGGATGATAAAGCTACAGTTTCGTAAAGTGCATGAATATGCCACCATGCAAGGAGCAAGGACAGGGTGGAACACACAGACGCTGTACAGGCATGGTGCAATCAGAAGGAGCAAGTGCACAGACGTTTACAGGGGAGTAGTATTTGTAGGGTGGGAACAAGTTCAGGGGTGGTCCAAGTGCATCCAGTCAGTGGAAGCGGGGGTAAGTACAGAGAGATGCAACTCATTCGCCAACTGCAGTGATGATGACACTAGTTCAGGTCCCGGAGGCAAGTGCACAAAACATTGCTGGGGTGAAAGCAGCCTGTGCGACTCTGAGGCACACCAAGCAGCCAGTCATCAAGCTGCAAGGAAAACAGTATGGAGAGAGTGAGAGAGCAGAGGGATTTCTTAGCAGGGAAGAGGGAGAGAGAAGGAAGAGTAGAAGAGGAAACTCCTGAGGAATCTAGGAATTTAAGGATATGAGGCCCCAAACAGAGCGTGGCAGAAGGGTATCCTAGAGGGTGGCCCCTGCTGACGATAAAGATCCCCCTAAAAAAATCTGCATCCAGAACTGCCTCACCTGAAGAAGGTTGGAGTAAGATGATGATATGGCTCTGGAGGGACAGCATTGAGGTATGAATATTTGCAGATAGGTATTACACAGGCCACACAAAGCCCTGTGTACAATGCATACTTTCTATGAATCGACCCTTTCAGCCAAGGCTAGCCAGTGGAGGAAAATCAGTGGCAGACAGATGTGGTCCCTGGTCTTGAGGCCAAGCATAATCCTTGCGGTCTTGTTCTGAATGATTTACAGAGGGTGTAGATTAGAAGCACAGAGTTCGAGCAAGAGGCAGTTGCAGTAGTGCAGCCTGGCTAAAATCAGGGATGTGGCGACAGTGACCTGTTGGGGGAAAGTGAGAAAAGGCGCAGTACCTCAGAGGAGGCATAGCAGATAGTTGTACATCGAAGAGATTACTGAAATGGGACATGAGAAGGAGAGAGTTGAGGCGGACATGACCACAATCATTAATATCTGTGCAGGTGGTTGTGGCTGTATGGCCAAGGAAGTCTGGCCACAGAGAAAGTGGGGAAGCTGGTTCTGGGGCTGCAATGCAAATGTACCCAGTCCTGCTGGCGTCACGGCAGAGGTTCTTTGTAGCACACCATGACTGACTCGTGGACAGACAGTCAGATATGAATGATGAAGATGTGGCGGCTGAAGGTAGCCTGAAATTAAGTACTGTGTCATCCACATAACACTTGAATCCAGAGGTGAAAGTGCTAATCACACGTGCAAAGTCAGCCATGTACGCGTAGAATCACTAGGGGGATAGCTCACATCCCTGTTTAGCTCCACAGTTTGAAAGAGCCATAGAAGAATGAAAGCTTCTGAGGTCCACCTGGGATGGGTGGGCAGAAAGCAATGAGGTTAACCATACCATAGTTTGATCCCTGAACCCTGTGCACCATACACACAGTAGAGTACACAAGCTGCATTGGTGAATGACAACATCTAACATGCCGGTTAAAACTGCAACCTTACATAACGATCAATGTAAAAGAACATTTTACCTGTACCCTTGCCATGCAGTTGACACTTCAATTTCCTAACATGAAATACTCATCATTATCAGATGTAAGCATCTGCAGACAAAGAAAAACATGAAACATTGTCATGTACCACATAAATGCATAAAACTACTTCAATGCACATGGGCAACCCTCAGTGAACTGAAGCACATGTAAAGTACAAGTCCCAATTCAGCCAGTAACATGTGTCCCTGCACACATGCAGAAACACCTGTACACTGCATGCAATTCAAACACACAATACACACTCACTCACACCCAACAATTTCTCACACGCTGCCTGTCCCCAACAATGCCATGCAGCAAATGTGCATGCAACACATCCACAATCATTAAACGTTGTCACATACACAATGCACACTTAACTCCACATGCCGTATGAAACTATGAAGACTGCACATATGCCGAAAATGTAACCAAAACAAAACATGGGACACCCTCGGAACAATACCAATGTCTGGATAAGGCAGACCATCACCTGTGTATTATAGGGACATCGCACTGCACACAGCCATGGAAGCACATTACCAATTAACACATGTGTTGCGCATTGCCTAAGCATACATCCAATATTCCAAAAAGTTTGCAAGGGAACATAGGACAATAGGTTGGAGACAGGTGAATGTAGAAAATGATTTACTAACACAGATCAATCAGACAATCAATACTTCCAAGAAATCATGACAGTCACTGGAAGGGGAGACAAGGCCACAATGCCTTGTGAGTGTTTACAACGTGCAAGTGTACAGGTGATGTTGTTAAGGCAAATGTTTTGGATTAGTGCATGGAGAACATCTTGTGCAGAAAAGGCAAGAAAATAATACAATAATGGAAGTGATTATTCACGTGTCGATGCCAATCGTGATCAAGTACACTATATACACAGTACTTCACATGACACATGTGGGGGGTCAGGGTACCAAGGACACATAAGTCACATGGACATGATGCACGCTACTGCACCAATAGCATGGAATAGAGTTGGAGATGGAAGTGGAAGTGGAGAAGAGAGGACTACATGATCAATGTGGCCTTAACAAGTACTTGCTCAATGTGCAGGGGGAGAGTGAGTCTACTACACAGAAGGCATCACGCAGAGCAAATGGACCCACTACCATCCCTTCCAATACTTAAGTGTTTCACACACAGGGAATAGTTGCCTGAAGAATGCAGGGGTACAGAAGGGTAGTATATCATCAGGAACCGATGAAGATGCTACCGGGTACCAGACATCCCTGTGGATGATATAGCGGTATTACAATGTAATATGTGCAGCGTCTGTTAGCCTCTGAAGCATTCATATTGCAGGAGAGACTTTGACCCTGGCTTTGAGTCAAATGATGAGTCACGCATACAAAATGTGGGTAAGCTGAACGGGTCGCAGGGTAGAACAAGGAACACTCAGGAGTCGGATGTTGTAGTAGTGTAGCATGGAGAGTACCACAGCACTTGTAACATTGCACCTCTGCGTGATGTTGTGGAAGTGTATTTTAACTGTGTGCATCAAGAGCTGCAAGTCGGACTCCTTGATAATCTCACGAATATGTGGCAGTAAGGGAAGGGGGTAGTCGAAGATGAATCCAAGATTCCTGCCTCGGGATGAGTGGCCAGGGAGCTAGCCCATGTAGGAAGGACAGAGTCAATGTCAGAAGTAGGCTGTAGTGGAGCCAATTGGGACACACAATTTTGTTAATGGCGCACAAGCCAAGGTCATTTGGAGTGCACCAGTCCAGGATGGCTGTGGGGCAGACATGGTGAATAAGGGTGCCAGTGTGTCACTAGGAACAGTGCTGAAGAGTAGTCTGTCCTCATCATAGAACATGCATCAGTTGTACAATGGTTCAAATAAGAGTTGCAGAAAGGCAAATGTATATGTCAAAGATGCATGTAAAAAGAATGGACACCTGCATGATGCCACAGGTGGCGGCTGAAGTAGGGTAGAAGAAAGGACATAGTATGGGGCATCTATGGAATTGATTTTACGGAATGACCTAAGCAAATCCACTGTCCGTTCATGGAGCATCAAAATGAGGATGGAATTCATCACTGTGTGAAAAGCACATGAGACATCAAGGATGATGAGGACTGCAGGGCATTATGAATTGAGGGATGCTACCATTCGTTCATGTGATCCCTGCAGAGCAGTGTCTGTTGCTCCGGACAGATTCAATCCACACTCGTCTCCATCTACATCCCCAAGAAGGCCCTCATTGGCGTACATTTGTGTGCGGGCCAACTTGGCAAGCAGTTTCTCCCTGAAGGTGTATAGAGCTATTTCCCAGTATGTTGGTGGTCAGGAAGGCTGTGCATATGTCATAGTAAGGTTGGAGCGTACAAGTGCCTGATGGAGGATGGAAACTAAACAACAGGAAAGGAGAATTTGCATAGATCACCAAGACAATTTGACAGAGAGGAGATGTTGGCAATGATGGTTCTGTAGGAGCAGCGGGACAACAAGTGGGGACATGAGTGAATGAGGAGAATGAATAATGATGATGGTGAGTGTCACGGGGTGCAGTGGTGTGGAGGGTTGTGTTTGAAGAGTCTGTCAGTAGTCGGTTTAATCAGTCATGTGTATTTGCAAGACATATGTGCTGCATTCATTGTCACTGCATAGCAATGGTCTAATACTGCATCTATTCCAATGCAGCGCCACCATGCACCCAGACGCATTGCACTAGCAGCTGCATACACCATGGTGCCGCATGCATGAGAAATGAAAGAAAACCCACTAATACCCACAAAACCTGATGTGCTGTTAGACCAAACATCCCACATAACATCAGACATAGCAACATGTTTGTGGCTTCACAATGCTGTAGCACACCCTATTAGTTGATCCATAATTTGGACGTGCCAATTGAAAAAAAAAAGTGACAAACAGCCCTAATACCACAAACACTGCTAGGGATCTGATGTGTCACTCATTAGACAAGATAAAAGTTGCATGAGGCACACCCCAGCCCAAACATCTGCACCTGACAGAGTCCACAAACTGTTATGTTATGTTAATGTAATTTGTAGAGCGCAACATTCACCCAGATGTATCTTGGCACTAGCAAGGAACAAGACTGCTGTTTAATGTCAAGAAAAGATGACCTAAGGACCTAGAACAGAAAGGTTTTAAGTACTCTCCTGAACTGTAAATGACATTCTTTACTGTCCCGGGCAAGTCGTTCCACAGTTGGGCAGCAATGACAGAGAAGGCACGTCCTCCAATACGTGCTCTACATAACCTCAGAACCACCAAAAGACCAGTGGAAGCAGATCGCAGATGTTGGGCAGGGAGATAACGAGTAAATTTAGACAGAAGGTAGTTGGCGCCCTGCCCGTGTAGCGCCCTGTGAACAATGCTCAAGGCTTTGAACCTAATTCGCTGCATAACAGGAAGCCAATGAAGGGTACGTAACACCAGGGAGATGTGGGCCCCATAAGGAGATCCTGTAGCCACCCGTGTGGCCAAATTCTGAAGACGCTGTAATTGCTGGATTGTGCCCTTGGTCTGAGCCAGATAAAGAGCGTTACAATAATCAAGTCTGCTCAGCACCAAGGCAGTCACCACAGGCGGATGAAGAAGCGCTAGTATCAAAGGGAGAACCTTTTTTTAGGATTTTTAGATGCCAGTGACCAGCTTTACAGACAGCAGACACTTGGTCATTCATTGAGAGAGACAATTAAAGAATTACTCCCATATTCCTCACCTTGGACACAGGGACAGGAAGAACAACAAGTAAAGAAGGCCAGAAGGAAGAAACCCAGAGAGTGGGATCGGGGGGGGGGGCCTACCACCAATACCTTCATCTTGTCCTCATTCAATTTCAGCCAGTTGTGACTCATCCACTCACCAAGAGCAGCCAGGCACTTATGAAGGCACGACGACACGGCGTAAGAATAACACCTGATGCGGAGGGAGCGGATGAGACACATCAATGTCCAGATATAAATATTGAAAATAATGGGAGACAAGCCGGATCTCTGTGGAACACTGCAGAAGAGGCAGCAGGAGCCCGAGAGAAAAGAAGCAAGAGAGAGCACCTGTGTGCGGTCGGCCAGAAAGGACGAGAACCAAGACAGTACCTGGCCCAAGATGCCAATTTGAGACAGGCGAGTAAGCAAGGTGAGTCCATGCTACACTTTCCCATACAATCATGAAAGCCCACCCCACAGTTAGAAAGCACAGTTATCATAATCAGTTAACAGTGGCCCCAGCAATCCATCATAAGAACATGACCATAGCCGTCATTAGAATCACCCTGTGTGAATCATGCCCCTTCAAGTAATAGTGTTTGAGCACAAGGTAGGTCAATCCAAAGTGAACGCACACAGAGCCACACTCCCATGCAAACAGCACAGAAGTGTCAGCAAATGCCATGCACTTACCTGTCCATGGAACTCACCCACCTTGCATACGATGCACACCATCGGGAGACGCTTCAACTAATTTGAATACAAGGCAGAGTAACAGCACAAACAACATGCACATACATGATCAGACATGATCACTGAAAGAAAATATGGATACCAGAAACAGTGCAGGAGCAACACAGGGTGCCACAGGGTGAATGGAAATCAATAGTGATTAGTCCAGGAGTACAGTGTACTACAACAGAGAGAAGGAGAGGGAGTGACACAGAGAGGGAATAACAAGGAAATGACAGATCAAGGAATACACAGCCTGGCCTTCAGATGTACAATGACATGCTGCACAGCACAGTAGGTACGCCCATAGAGGTATGCACATAGGTAGGTTGCGCAGTGACATGAGCACCACTCTAATTACCATAACGGCATGTCAGCATGCAAAGAACAAATAAGAAAACCGACACATGCAGCAAACATTCACACCAATGACGCATGCTCAACATGCAAGACAGTGCAAAAGCTTACCCGCTGACTGTGCCTGCATGTTGTAAATCCAACATCACCTTCACCAGGAACTGTGTTTCCTAATTTGGGACAGGAAGGACAGTGGCCCTCATTACGACCCTGGCGGAAAGTGACTGACCGGACCGCCACAGCGTAAATAGCGTTTCCGCCATTGCACGAAGGAGCAAAGTGCGGCCCATTCCGACCCATCGGGCACGAGCACCACGGCATGGCGGAAGTGCAAAGTCCGCGATGGCGGAAATGACCCCCAAACGGCCCACACCGCCGCCGTACGGCGCCCTAGGTGCAATACCGCCACCCATCACAGCGGACACCGCAGTGTGCGCCTACCGGAAAGTACGGTGACCGTAAATATACGGAAACGGAAGTAAAAACATGGGCCCGGAACGGGAAACATCCCGCCGTACACCTATAAAACCACAAAAACCACACAACCACTAAAAAAACTACCCCGAGACACACCCCAACCCGTCATCCACCCTAGCGAAACCAAGAAAAATGGGAAAAGTAGCGAAGAAAGCGTGCGACCGCAAGCGGCAGGTCCACTTCTCCCGTGAGGAACTCACCGTGCTAACAGAGACCCTCCAGGAGAATGCTGCCGTCGTCTTCTCCACGCAAATGACCAGGACGGCACTTGCGAACAAGAAGGCCATATGGGCTCTGGTGGCACAGCGGGTAAGTGCGGTGGGGACCGCACCCCGCAACCCACAGCAATGCAGAAAGCGATGGGACGACCTGCGGATACGCGTCCGCAGCATACTCTCTGCCAACCGCAACATTGCCACAGCCACCGGGGGAGGTCCTGAATCACCCATCAAGTTGACCCCCTGGGAAGAAATCTGTGCCTCCACCATCGGAATGGAGAGCATAGAGGGAGTCGGAGGGATGGAGAAAGGAGTGCAGACATCCGAAGATTCAGGTAGGTGGGCCAGATAAAACAATGCTAAATCCACAATGTCCAATCATGTGAAGTACCATGTGTCCACATAGTGCAACAGAAACACATGTCCAGGAGAACGTCCACACACATCGCCCTGATAGCGCACTTCAAAACTCACAATAAATACATAAATAATTAAAAACCCCTAAAACACCCACTACACGTGCAGCAGGCACACCCTAACTGCAGGCTGCCAAACAACTGCACCCTCACTCCACACACAAATGAAAGCACCTCCAAGGCCCCGACCCAAATCACCCTCAGGTACCACCCCAATGCATGTGATACAATGCCATTCCAATACCCACAGACCCATTAATAACCCTCGCCCTCCTTTACTCCACCACAGGGTCCGATCCAAACGACGAGCATCAGGACACCCCTACCAGCACACCTGCAAAGAGGGCCAAGACCAATGGCCAAAGACCCTCCACCTCAGCTGCACGCATCAAGACACGGCAGCTGCACACATCAGGTGGCAGCACAGAGGAGGGAACATCAACAGGCACCCCAGCAGCCAGCATGCCCACAACACCACCACCACAGGTCCCCCCAACGGATGCCACAGAACGCACTGCCTCTGGTGGCAGCAGCACCATAGGTGACACCCCATTGATGGCAGCATGCTCCGACACAGAAGACGGGGATGTCGAAGTCAGATCCATCCATGACCTGTCCCATTCCCCCTGTCTGTCCCATCCCGTACAACATGAGGATACCACGCAGGGGCACCCACAAGACGACGACTGGCCATCCCCCACAAGCCCTGTGGCAAGGCAACATGAGGTCAACAGCCCCTCTGTGACACCCCCGCAAATGGCCATGGCCCAGCAGAGGCAACAGTCCCTCGACCAGTTAATCGTGCAACAGCAGCAACTGGCCACGCTCCTCAAGGACCATGCCGATGAATGTGGGCGCACTAAGGCAGACATAGAAACATCAACTGAGACACTCAGGGCAGAAATGGAGAGAAGTACAGAGACACTAAGGGCACAAATGGAGAGTAGCACCGAGAGCCTGAGAGTCCAAATGGAGAGAAGCACCGAGAGCCTGAGGGGGGAACTGCATGCAACGTCCAAAGACGTATGTGCCGAACTTGCCGCAGTGCGCCGTGTGCTCACTGAGCTCTCACAAACCCTTAGGGACATGCATGGACGTGAGCAGGCAGAGACATCATCCGTTGCAAGTTCCGTCCAGGGCAGCCCCCAACGTAGATCTGGGAGGAACCTGCGCTCCACAGGCAGGGGTGCCCCTGATACCCACAGAGGGGGCTTGCAATAGCGACAGCCCACTGACAATGAGCATCTTTGGACACTGGTGTTCGGGGGGGAGGTAGGAGGGTGGAGGGGGTGTGTTGGGCTCACTTGGGTGGCGGGTCGATAGGGTGTTCAACATGATATCACATATGCCATAAACAGTGCACGATCAACCAATGAGATGTGTGGACAATGATCTTTGTGTACTAGGCCATCATAGGCGTACAGTCCATATTGTGCATGTACCAGACACACACAGTGCCACGAGTCCCGTGTCCATGTATCAGCCACCAGGCGTGAGTGCTAGAAGCATGCATCAATGAGATGCTGACGAATGTCACGGGCCTCCGGTGCCTCGCAGACTCCTTGAGGAGCTGCCACATCCCCACCCTCATCATGACCATCATCAGGTGCTTGCAGTTCTGCGTCAGGGGGCATGGGCACATTTCTACGTATGCACATGTTGTGGAGCATGACACATGCCATGACCATCTTTGCAACCTTCTCATGGCGGTACAGGAGTGCCCCGCCAGACCTGCTGAGGCAGCGGAAACGAGTCTTCAGTAGGCCGAATGCCTGTTCAATGACTACACGGGTACGTGAGTGGGCATGGTTGTAGTCCTCCTCATGCTGGTCCCGTGGGTTCCGGACTGGTGTGAGGAGCCATCTCTTCAGTGGATACCCAGCATCACCTGTATGTGGACGATAAACGTATGATGTGGAATGCCATTGCTACGTACGCACACCACCCCCCTTCCTGCCAGGTCATTGCCGCATCACATACCCCACATCATCATGCATGAAATGAGACTCACCGAGTAGCCAGGATCTGTTCCCTGCGTGTCGCTCCATGTAGCGTGGTATAGTAGAGTTCCTCAAGACCATAGAATCATGGGTTGATCCAGGGAATCTGGCACAACAATGTGTAATGATCCTGTTGGAGTCACACACCATTTGTACATTCAGGGAATGAAATTGTTTTCGGTTGCGGTACTGGGCCTCCATGGCATGTGGGACGACCAATTCCACATGGGTGCAGTCGATGGCACCAATGCAACCCGGTATGCCGGCAAGTGCATGGAATCCCACTTTTGTGTTGGTAATTTCCTGCTCCGAGCGTGGTAGAGAGATGTAGTCGTCTGCGTGCTGCAGGAGGGCATCGAGCACTTGCAATAGTGTCCGTGAGAACAGTGGCTGAGAAATGCCATGCAACTGTCCGACTGTGTGCTGGTAGGTGCCTGTGGCCAGGAAGTGGAGTACAGACACCACCTTCAGTAGGGGTGGGATGGCGGTTGGGCTATCTATCATGCTGACAAGGTCAGCGTGTGTCATGTCCACAATGGCGGCTATCGTGTCCCGGTCCAAACGGTAGAGGGTGTGGATCTGCTCATCAGTGAGGTTGAACGGATGTGCTCGGAGGCGTGGGATTGCGGGCTGCCTGCGTGGTGGTAGTGGCTGTGCTGGCGGCCCTTGCTGGCCCTGCCTTGGCCTCCTCCTTCTCCTGCGTCTCCTCCGTGCGGCCGGTTGTAGTTGGTGTTCGTCTTCTTCTTGGAGTTGGAGTACTTGCAGTGCTATCAGGTCCCCCAGGGCCAACATCGCGAGTCCTGCCGGGAGCATTTCGGAGTGGGTGTGGTTGTGGGAGGAGACTGGGTGTGCAATTTATGTGTTTTCAGGCTGTATGGCCTCCACCTGTGGTGATTCATTCCACCTGTGCAAGCTGCTCTCCCCTTTGGGCGAGCACGTCCCGCACACAACGCTGCAATTCGAGGAATGGCATCTTGCTATTGCATTCATGTATTTGTACCCGATGGCTGTGTAACATTTGTTGATATGTACATTCGGCTATGGTCCCATTGTTTCACATACAATCTTTGCAGTCGCGAACAGACTTGTGATGGGTCAGTGGAACGTAGTACTCGAGTAACGGTGGGCCCTCATGCATCACTGTACCGAGATGCAACGACGGGCGGGCCGTCCCATTCGTGGGTGAAGGCAGTTGCTATTTTCACACACAGCCGCACTAGATGGATTAATTTGTTATTTCAAACGGCCACAGATGCCTTTTCGACGTGATGTTGCAAATGAGGAATTCGAAGGGCGGCGCTTTCGGTTTTCAGCTAGCGGCGAGGAGATGCCCACAGGTCTGACTGCAAATATAACGTTCTATTGTTCAATGTCCTTGAGACAGGGGCCATGGCGAGGATGCAATGATTGATATGAATAGTTTGGGATGCGCAATAGCGACGTGGGCGATGAGGCCGGACGTTCCCAAATACATGTTACTTCACAACACTGGAATTACGGGCTGGGGCACTGTGGATTTTGCAGGCTGCATAACGCACAGACTCAATGGTAATTTCTAATGTTATGTGAGTAAATATTCAGGCGTTTTTATACCGGGATGAGGGAATGATGAATGGATGCATGGATAGGTGATTTGATACAGGGTTTGCCATGTACAGGGCTTGTTGGAATCTATCCGCCTCCCCTGCGCTATGTGATGCAGGGCTGCCATAGTGGGACCATCGTCTATCTGGCCTTGTTGAGCCCTCCCTGTCTCGACGCGCCTTCAGACACTTGTGTCCATGCACGTTAACATTCCCATCTGATGGAATCTGTTTTGACAGACGCATGCACAGGTACACTCGTTTGTGATGGTGTTTACACCTCGATATAGATGGTTATGAGTCGCAAGTGGTTTTGGGGTGGTGATGATCCTTTGGAGTGGGCTAGCATGCATATGGCTGTGGATTTAGTGTGATCATTGAAGTGAGTTGTTGGAATGTAGTTCTGATGGCCATTCTGTTCTTTTTCTTTTCTTTTGGTTGACAGGTATCTCCTCCCCTTTTGCCACTGCCATCTGTATGCCACTCCTGCAGATGGCTTTTACTCCCGACACCTGCTGCTTCGTGTTAATCAGTGGAGCAGCATTACGATCTTATGGGACGATCGCCAATGGGCCACATGCCCTTACGCAGTACTAGTGGCTCGGAGCAACATTTCGGCCTTTCAGCTGGACTAGTGCCTCCCCATTGGGACGGCCCTGCGGTTCTGTGCGCTTCCATGTTGCCTTTTCGTACGTGAATGTGGCTCTGTGTACCATGATGGAACAGGGCGTCACACAAGTAGTAGCTGGTCATTCCTTGCGGATGCAGCCCACAATGGTGATATGTGTTTTGGAGTTCATGGACTAATGGCTGTATGGGCTTGGTGATTTTGTTGTGCATTAAATTTCTATTCTGATATGGGCCGTGTAGCGTTCTTCTTTGCGAGTGATGTGGCATATTCCTATTTGGGGAGCGATGTATTGTGAGGAGATCTGCATTGGGTTCCAGCTTCGGAGTTTAGTTGTGTGGTACTGTGCTGGGCGCGTTTGCCTACGGAGTGAGGTCAGGAATGGGGGCTGCCAATATGACTGTTTGAATGTTGTCATGCTCAGGGGCGGGGGATTGGGTTTTGTGTAACAGATGCCGGTCAGCCAGGTGGACTGGTGGAATGTTGTGATTTTCAGAATATTGCTGGTCACAGGTGCCTGTGTTTGCGTGCGTTTCTGGGGGGGGGACTGTGGTCATGTCCATTGGAATGGCTTGTGTATTCGTGCCATCTGTGCCCTGCAGCTCCCATTGACCCCTCTTGTGATTCTTTTGTTCGTTGGCATGCATGGGTGACTTGTACTTTTCACTGGTTGCATTGTGACTTCATTGCACCTACGGGGAGTTGTACTTTGTGGGCAGGGAGCGGTGTACAGGCACTCAGTGGGGCCGTTTATGGTTGATTCGCGATGCCGTACTTCTCACCATGGCGGAATGGTACTTTCCGCCATGCTTGATGGCGTTAGGTACATGTCCGCTAGGGTCGGAATTCGCGTACCCTTGCGCCATGGTGGTATTTACGGTTTGGCATGGCGCGCGCGCGTACTTGGTGCAGTTAGCGTTGGCGTTCACTACGGTGTCGCTAATGGCTTCGTACTTTGCGGTGACGGGTCATAGTCGCACCGAGCGCTATTCGATGGCGGTATTGCATTTCCGCCATCGTTTTCCGATTTCCGCCAGGGTCGTAATGAGGCCCAGTGTCTGGTGAAGGGCATGGAGAGCATGAACTTGAAATGGTGCACGGTGTCTCCCCTAGGCCAGCAGTCATCACCACATCACGGATTACTGAAACAACATGGGAGAACACATTAAAACAGCCATTGTGAAGTATAATTGACACAGCACACACATGCAAAGGAACACCAAGCCTATAAATACCTGTACATGCCATCCTGTACACCACCATGCAAACATGCTAGTTGACTTCCCTAGGCATGCCTGCATGTACACCACTGCACACGTGTTGTCCTTTAGGAGTTAATGGCACACCTCAAGGGAAATCAAGATAAAAATGAAAAAAACACACAACCAGGAAAGGGCAAAACAAAATATGCTATGTCAACATCTGGCCAGGGGGGTGAAAAAAAAAACAAGAATAAAAATGTCCAACTTGGACCGTGGGGGGCACTTAGGAGGGGGAAGGGGCAGGGTGCCTTTCAGCTCCCACATGGGTGGATGTTGAAAAAAAATGTCCTCCAAGGGCTCATGGACCGCACGTCTATCTTGGACTGGGAGGCATGTCTCTGCTGTGGCCACCTTCCTGGGTAGAATCAGAAGGTGGTAGTGGTAAGGCAGGTTGACCACATAGTGCCCTGGCCTGGTCCTCACTGGCAGCGTCCAGGTGGGACACTGATGAATGCATCTGCAACATGAAGCCTCGGAGGTCTTCATGCAACACCTCACGGGATGCACAGATTTCCTCTGAGATGGTCTGCTTCAATAGTTGCATCTCCTGTTGGTACTGTGTCCTGTGAGCCGCCTCTTGCACTTCGATTGAAGCTCTGAGGGCCAACAACTGTCAGCTCCTGCTGTTGGCCTCCATGTGCAGCCTGTGTGAGCGGCATGTGGACCGCAATGCCTGCAGCTCATGCTCTACGTGTGTTTCTGGTGGTATCATGGAACTGGCCACCCTATCCGTGCCCTCACCCAACATCTCATAGGCAGCACCCTGTTGTTGCACAACATCGACTGCTCCCACACTGTCTCCCCAACCTGCACACGTCCACCACGTGTGCAGGGCCCACACCTGCCTGACCCAAGGGAGCATTGCCTTTGCTGTGATGCCACTGTCTGTGGCTGCAGGACAGCATACCTCCCTTTGACACCTGGCCCAGGACCAGAAAACAATACTGTGGAGCATGGCCTTTCAGCCGTAACCACCACAGACGGACGTGACACGACTGACTGGCCCTGTGAGGGCCCCTGACACCCTGCAGACTCACGGACAACAACAGCTCCAACACTTGGTGCATTCACCTCTGACAGCATGGGGGATTGGACATCCGGTTCAGCACTGAGCTTCTGGTTTCATAGGAATCAGTGTCGAGCTGAGACATTCCCAGGATGGGCTGTAGCACCAGTGGATTTTCATGGGCTGCCACACCACGCCCTCCACTGGTGGTCTGTTCCGACTCAGACTCCAGTTCCTCCTCTACCTCCTCCCTGCATCTAGTGCCTCATCATCTGCACAAGGACATATAAAGACATGAAGAATCATGTTAATTGTGTCGATAATATACATCGGTATCACAATGCTGTCCTGCAACACATTGCTGTGCATGTTACCATGCCAGAAATCGCATGCACACACTATGTTCAAGAAGTTTTCAGATCATGGCGTATGCCGACTTGCAACAACATCCCATGTTCCTGACCATGTAGCCAGTTGACAAATTGACATCAGATATGGTTTTCTGAAAGAAAATTCTGGCCCATGGCACAGCATACTATTGAAAATTAAATACTAATTGGCCATCTTCATGTGGCTATGTAGCATGCTATTACATTACATGTGCACACTTACGCACAGATTCACAGCCACGTGCACATCAATTACATGTCACACCATTGTAGAACTGACACAGAGAGGGCTCACAATGTGGACATGGCCTGAGTGTGGAGTCCAAGGTTTGTGATGTGGAGAGAGTAATGGCATGCACTGGGAAAAAGGAAGAAGGGACAGTGACACACACGAGGGTCAGGGACATGGACCCATGGAGTGTGTGCTGAGTGTGGTAGGTTAACATGGAAGAATCCTGACTAATATTTGACTACGGGTTCAGTGCCATAGCTGCACCAGCTGGTGTTTGTGTATGCTGGTGGTTGATGACTACTGTCACAATGCCATGTGCAAAGGATGTACGACACATGGGTTGCATCCACTCTAGAGTACACTGTGCACGAGTCATTACACCATGACATGGTTCACCAAGGGCAGTCATGCAAATGCAGGCACAAGTGCAACACAATCATACTTCTTTGTTTAATCTACATAGACATACTCAGGATGCACATATTTGGTCACTCACCAGACATGTCCTTGTAATTTGGCAGGCCTCCCATGCCTTGCACCTGATCCACTGAATTAACTGGCTCATGGCCTCTTCATGCAGGATGAGCTCCTGCTCCTGTGGTGACCCCCCTCCAGTTGGCAGAGCAGAGGCGAGGTTGCCACCCAATTTGTGTTTGGTGGGAAAGTGGAGATCATTCCACCACTTCATGACCTGAGCAGCGGTGCGCCTCACATTACCTATGGCATTGATGTCATCTGTGACTCGCTGCCAACGCACCAAATGCTGAGCAGGCGTCTGTGTGCTGCCTGGCTGTGTGCACATGTCATGGTGGTGTGCGCCCACGTAGTCCACAAGGATCTGGAGTTCCTCTTCCTCAACGTGGCAGTGTCCTGTGCCGTGCATTGGGGTTGAGCCTCTTCATGTTGTGCACGCTTTGCCTTCTTGGCATGTGGTGCAGACCCTGTGTGGTTGGGACCACTCAGGGCACCAGATGCCGGACCAGTAGTGTACCAGGCCATGGCATCACCCACTGATGCTCGGACAGTAGCTGCCCCTGCAGGTCCCTGACCCTGTTGAGTGTGGACAGGAGCTTTCCCTGCACATCCCTTAGCCTTTGGGAAATGGACAGCAGCTGTCCCTGCGTATCCGTGTACCTGGGGGGGTACGACAGCAGCTACCTCTGCAGGTCCCTGACCCTGGGGGGTAGGGACAGGAGTTTACTTGCTGCTCCCTGAACCAGGGGGGACAACAGCAGCTGCACCTGCAGGTACCTGACCCAGTTGGGTGGGGACAGAGGCTTTCCTTGTACGTCCCTTACCCTTTGAGTTACGGACAGCAGCTGCCCCTGCGTGTCCATGTACCTGAGGGGAGGGGGTGACAGCAGCTACCACTGCAGGTCCCTGACCCTGGGGGGTGGGCATAGGAGCTTCCCCTGCAGCTCCCTGAACCTGGGGGACGACAACAGAAGCTGCACCAGCAGGTCCCTGACCCAGTTGGGTGGGGACATGGCCTTTCCCTGTACGTCCCTTTCCCTTTGAAATATGGACAGCAGCTGCCCCTGTGTGTCTCTGTACCTGGGGGGGATGACAGCAGCTGCCGCTGCAGGTCCCTGACCCTGGGGGTGGGATCAGGAGCTTCCCCTGCAGCTGCCTGAAGCTGGGAGGGCAACCTGACCCTGTTGGGGGGAGCACAGATCTCTCTGCACGTCCCCTGCCACCTTTCCCTCTTGGGGCCTTCCCACTCATGGTACAGATGGACTTGTACAATGGAAGGCACACCAAGCAATTGTCCTGGGCAGTTGGAGTCAAGGGGCAGCGTATGTGATGGAAAACTTACTTCTGTGGTCCAGCAAGGCTCAATATTACCCCTGGTGGAAAATAAACCAGGATTCATAACGCACAGGCACCCCAAAAATCAAAAATGCATGTACGCAACACCTCGATAGCTCCTGTGAAAAGAAAAAGCAATACGCGATACACGATGGCACTCAGCAACACAAAAAATGCATACGCAAAGCCCAGGAAGCTACTGTAATGGTAATAATGGAGGTACGCGATACACAGCCTCTGAGAAAAGAAAAATAGACGTGCGTATGCGCTGAGGCAAAATCCACACCAAAATAGGAAGTTCGTACTCTCACAGTAGTAAACAAATTGTGTGGCACTCCAGAAATCTCAGTAATGCACTTGTCCGTCCACTCCCAATCGCATGATTTGCCTCTATGCACTTCTTTATCCCGATTCTTGTGTGCTGAATACCAGCGCAAAGCGCCTGTCACGTAAGTTACGTGCTGAGGTCCTTTCCTCTGATTTCACATGTCCGCGCTAATTTTGAACGCACAACCGTCACTCTGTTTCTGGCTGCCCAAGCAATAGACACACAAGACCCACGCTCCTGCCTACAAGCCTTTTTACCTGCCTCCTATTGCCCCGAGCTGCCTCCTACGGAGCCATCTGCTGCTGTCTGCCCACTGTGTGTGCTTGCGGCCCACCTGCCCAGCCTTTTGAGTGCCTGCTGTCCAGCCATTGCCAGTGCTCCTGTCCTTGGCTCTGTGACCACTTCAGCTGATTCGCCAGACTCCCCACGTGCCATATCATCACCACCCCTCCACAGCCCAGCCTCAGGACCACCATGCCCACCCACACCTGCCTCTGGGGTTGCCATGTCTCAACCAACATCTTCTGAGTTAAGTGGCAACCCCATATCAGCGAGAAGAGTGCTGTCAACTTCACTGCCAAGGAAGTTGACATCCTGCTGGAGCAGGTCTTGGGGCATTATGACGCCCTCTTCAATGCACTGACGCAACGCGGCAAGGAAGGACGGAAGCTGATCTGAGATGGGATTGTGGATGTCATCAACGCAGAGGGGGTGACATCCCACACCTTTAAATATGTGCACAAGCACTTGGAGGACCTAAAATCCAGGACCCACAACAAAGCCCTGCGCTTCCTCCAGGCCGGTGCCACCGGCGAGGGGATTAGGTGCCGGATCAACAACACCAACATGCCGGTCCTGGAGAAGTTCTACCCAGTGCTGCAAAACCCAGGTCAGTGAGTTGCAGCAACGTCTGGAGTCGTTAAGTGAGTGTCCATGTGTTGCTATGCTGCACAGTGCATGTGCATGTTCCTGTATGTTGGGAGTGAGCACCTTAGGCTTACAGCAAGTATGCCTCGTGTACGGATGTCTGCGTGCATGACCCAGACAGTGCTCTACATGTGTGCAGTGAACCATGTGTTATTTCAATGAAATTTCATTTGCATTGTGCGTTGAACTGCTGCCTTTCACAGTGTGCACGTGTTTTGTTACATGTGTCTGAGACGTGCCCGTGTGACAAGTGTGACAGATGAGGTGGTGTTGGTGACCTCATGTGCATGCATGTTGTTCAGGTGTATGTGTCAAAGATGTGATTGTGTGACTGGCCATCAGTCATGGCTGGAGTACACAGGTGCATTTCAATGTGTGACGTAGTCATGTGGCGGGATTGCCATTAACAGTACTCTGATGTGATTGCTCATTGCACTGCTTGAGGACTGTCAGTTGATGTGTGTGCATGCCATGTGTATGAGGACATGATGCATGTGTCTGTAGCATGCACAATTGATATGTTGTGACAGTGCCATGTCCCGCATGTGATTGTCTGATGGGATGGACAGGCATGTATGTGCATGTATGTGTAATGCATGTACATGTGTTTTGTGGTGGAGGATGATGGTTCTTCCCTTTACTAGTGAGCTTCATGTGCAGGTTTGTGTTGCCATGCACACATTGGCGCAATACCCTGATGTTTGTGTTCTATGTGCAGCTGTGCTGGAAGAAGAGGGCATAGACAGTGCTGTGGAGCAAGGTAACAGGGATGCCTCCACCAAGCAGAGGAACAAGACCCAGCCACGCCCCCTGGACAGCACATCGTCAGGGAGCGAGGAGGCTGGTGCTGCGTCTGGACAATCAGCCGAAGCTGCTCGGGGGATGTCCAAGAGAGCGAAGGTGGACGTGGACTCCTCAGCAGCGGGGGGGGGGGGGGGGGGAGGGGCAGGTAAGACAACACAGGGGCCATCCAGTGCGGAAGACGCTTGGGAGTCATCCAGGTTGGCAGGGGTGGAGGGGGAGGAGGCGGCCATAGTAACCCAGCCCATGGGGTCAGGCGGGGGTGTTGAGGTGGGTGTGACTACTGCAGTCCTGCCCCTGGGGCATGATGCTGTGTAGGCCCCACGTGCAGTGCCTATGCAAATTCCTGTCCCTGGGCCAGCGGCTACAGCTGTATGCACCTGCCGGCATGCCTCAACCCGGACCCAGCCCCAGGTGTCAGATGTTTCCATCCAGACCGACACCCCAATGCCAGTGGCTGTTGCCATTCGTGACTTTGTGGTAACCCTGCTGTTCGGTGTTGGGAGGTGTACCGGTGTCATACATGATGAAGTGCAGGCCTGCTGTTGAGTGCTTGCACATCATCACAATGACGTATGGTGTCTGCTCACATGGCTAGCAACAATCCTGGTCCAGATTGTGCTGCGTGGGCTGTCCACTAATGCAACCCCCTCCTTGTCTTCCTCCTCTGTGTGCCAGTCGTCCTCCGGGGCGCCTTCTGGCCCAGATACCACCAGGGCCCCTTTTGCACCAGTCCCATACACATTGGCCCGTCTGGTGGAGCTAAAATCCCTGCTTGAGTTGAGAGTCTACAGTGAATCATCTGAGGTGATCACTGTGCCGATCCAGGCAACGACAGGAGCACCAGCACTGGAGGGAGAGCAGGCACCCTAGAGCAGGGCACAGCCTATAGACCCCCGTGTAATGTCATTAGCCCGGAGGGGGTCCACATGAAGAAGGCACCGGGCGCTATGGCAGCAGCAGGCTCTAAGGAGGAGGCTATTTCACTCAGGGCATTGGTACCTGCCCCCTTGTGATAGTTCACAAGGGGGCAGGTATACGGCATCAGGCAGGATGCAAATGAGGAACTGCGCAGCAGAATGTCTTCCGTGTTTGTGCACTACGGGCAGCGTATCCGCACAGAGAAGCAGTGGGCTCGGGAGGCGAGAGTGACAATGGCCAGGGCGGAGGTTGCACTGCGTCGGGCAAGGAGGCGGGCTGCCATCCTGGAGGCAACTTGCAGGGAGGCGAAGGGGTTGGAGAGGAACATGCTGGAGGCCCTGCAAGCCCTCCAGGAATCATCAGAGGCCCGCCTGGGGGAATTTGATGCAGTGCTCAATGATGCACTGGTCCAGTCTTTAGTGAGATAGGAGATGAGGAGATGGAGTAGCCCGCTGCCTATGTACATAGTTCTGTAGGTGTAAGTTTCCTTTTATTTGTTTTTTTTTGGAGCGGACAATTTGGACAATACTCCAGTTTTTGTTTGTACGTAGTTCTTTAGGTGTAGGTTTTCTGTTTTTAAGACCAGACTTTATGGACATTTTTTTCTATTTTATTACCATTTTGTTTAAACAGACTGTATGATGTTAATATTTCTGTATATTATAGTTTTTATTTACTCAAATTCATTGCTTCTTGATGTTCTTATTGGTGTGGGCCTGTATGCTAGGCTATTTATGAGCCGTGCTTCTCTCCATTGGTAGTCATGCGTCTGGTTGTGTACATGCCTGTCTATTGATGCTGGGATTGTTGGCGAGGGCACTATCCACATGTGGCTGTCTGGTGCTGGTGTGTCAAGTAGACGGATGGGTGTGCACTGTCAAATGGTATTTCTTTTCAGATGTGCAGCATCGCTCAGTGTTTGCCTTCACTGTGGTTGGGGTGGAGGGAGGTGGTGTGACTGTGGGAGTGTTACATGTTCAACATAAGGGCACATGACTTAGTTAATGCTGTGTGACACAGATGTCGTGCGTTCACCTTCACCAGCATGTGTTTCCACAGTATTCATTAACTCAGGTGTTGGTCACCCTCTTGCACTGGGATAGAGTAGTCACTTTTTTTTAAATTACACAGTGGCTGGCCAAGTCACCAGTCTGTGAGTCGTGCACTCTCGGACTGCCCTGTCATTCACACGTGCTGGAACGGTGATGTGATTGTTAGAAGGATATTTTGGAAAGAAACCAGCTCATTAATGCTCAGGCTGTGACACACCTGACCGTTGTTTGTTGATGTAGCACACACTGAAGGTATGTTTGCTTCTGTCATTGGCAAACAATCGATCACTGGGGCTTAATGACATGCCATTGTTGCATGGTCAGCTGGACCGCACTTTAACATTCACTTGTCACATGTGTATGTTGGGGGATGGTTAAGGCCAGGAAGTGCGTGTGCGCAGATGCAACACTCCTGGATGTAGCTCCAGTGAATGCATGGATTTTTGTTTGCAGGATACTTGTTCCTGATGATATTCAGGCTGATGTCACAACAAGGCGGTCCAGGTGCGCAGAAACAATTGTTGCAGTGATGATGTGTCACAATGTCAGGGTATGGCCTGCAAGGGGTTGGCACAAGTGAGAGGGGCTGAGGGGTGGTGTCCCATCTGGAGGTGGCTGCCTGCAGGGGGTTGCCACAGGTGATGGGGGGTGGGGGGTGGTGTCCCATCTGGAGGGGGCTGCCTGCAGGGGATTCCCGCAGGTGATGGAGGCTGGGCGGTGGTGTCCCATCTGAAGGGGGCTGCTTGCAGGGGGTTGCCACAGGTGAGTGGGCTGGGGGGTGGTGTCCTATCTGGAGAAGGCTTCCTGCAGGGGGTTGCCACAAGTAATGGGGGCTGGGGGTGGTGTCCCATCTGGAGGGGGCTCGCTGCAGGGGGTTGCCATAGGTGATGGGGGCTGGGGGGTGGTGTCCCATCTGGAGGGGCTGCCTGCAGGGGGTTGCCACAGGTGAGGGAGGCTGGGGGTGGTTTCCCATCTGGAGAGGGCTGCCTGCAGGGGGTTGCCACAGGTGGAAATCCATGAATGTGTGTGCCGCGCACCTTTTTATCTGTGTCACGTTTCGCGCAAGGTGCATGCAGGGGATTGCCACAGGTGATGGAGGCTGGGGGGTGGTGTCCCATCTGGAGGGGGCTGCCTGCAGGGGGTTGCCACAAGTAATGGGGCCTGGGGGTGGTGTCCCATCTGGAGGGGGCTGCCTGCAGGTGGTTGCCACAGGTGAGGGGGTCTGGGGGTGGTGTCCCTTGTGGAGGGACTGCCTGCAGGGGGTTGTCACAGGTGATGGGGGCTGTGGGGTGGTGTCCCTTGTGGAGGGGGTTGCCTTCAGGGGGTTGTCACAGGTGATGGGGGCTGAGGGGTGGTGTCCCAATTGGAGGGGGATGGCTGCAGGGGGTTGCCACAGGTGAGGGGGGCTGTGGGGTGGTGTCCCTTGTGGTGGGGGCTGCCTGCGGGGGGTTGCCACAGGTGAGGGAATTTCACTGGTGTCCGAGCTGGTCTTGCGTGAGAGGGCACACCTTTTCTCTGGAGTGCACCCGTGGATTGCGAGGTGATGGCACATGATTTGGGGGTGCTGGATGCTGGGGCAGGGATGGTGAGGAGGCTTGCACTGTGTCAGGCCTTTCACTTGCTTTTTGGTGTGCGTGGAGGCGTGCTGGGGGCGTTCCTCACACAGCTTGCTGTTACTTGCGCGACGGCTACTGATTCCTCTGGAAATCCATGAATATGCGTGCCGTGCGTCAAGGTTCGTGCAAGGTCCTTCTCGGCGCGCTCACTTTGCACCATTTCTGCACCAGATTCCATGAATCTGGCCCTTTGTATTTCCACATTTTCTCAGAATAAGCAAGTAAAATGAACGCAAACATTGAGAACCAACGATTGAAAGCCACACTTGTGTGCCAGAGTTTGTGGATATATCACAAACTTGATCAATGTTGGCATTTTCCATTTACAACAACAAAGTTAAAGATTGGGCACGAATATTAAATAATTTTTGATATTGAAACAAACAATTCCTACGCAATAATCACGCAATAATCACGCAATAATCACAAAGACGTGAGTATCTAACCCAAAAAGCTCAAGAAGGACACTCTGGTCTCCAATCCAGGCCTTTCCATTGCTGAGACCTATGTCAGTGCCTCCTCCAGACACACTCTCACTGACATCCTTTGTCCTTCTTTCTCCCGACCTATGGAGCCTCCACATGGTCGCAGTTCTCTCTTCTTCTTCAGCCTTTCCCATTAATGGTGGCTCCGGGTGGGAGGTCCTCATGGCCTCCTTCCTGTCCTCCAGAGTCATCATTAATGTCTATCTAAATGGCACTGTCATGGACCAGGGCTATCAGCCCAATCTCCTCCTCTTTGAGAGGCGTTTCCCGCATTTCATCAACTTAGTCCCTTCCCCTACTAATCCCTTTAACTCCCCTACTGCTCCTCTGCCCCTTCCCTCTTCTACCTCTCCAACTCCTTAGCCATCCTCCACCTCTCGGGCTCGTCTGCCACCCCCTTCTTCCACCTCTCTGGTTCCTCTGCCACCCCCTTCTTCCACCTCTCCGACTCCTCTGCCACCTCCTTCCTCCACTGCTCCTGCTCCTCTGCTCCTTCAAATGGGTGCACCTCTTTCCTGGTCACCATGCCCTCCCCGCAAGTCTTTCAAAAGTGGCAACCTGCTCCATGTAGCTATTCTCAACTCTCGCTCTGCTGTCAAACACTCCTCTATCTGCCACCTCCACAACTGCAGCGTAACTTTTATATTCACGGGTGGCGTTCCCCTTTTCTAGTCATTAAATCTAGTGTAAGTGAAATGTGTCTTTTCTTTAAAACAGATTTTTTTTTCTCTCCTTAATTTCTTTATTTTACCAAAACCGAACCTCCTTTCACCTTGAAAATCGCATCTAATTTTCCAGCTATAGTCACTCTTTCAATTGTATATGGTCCCTCTGATGTGCATCTATCACCCAGCCTAAAAACCACATTCCGATTCTATGTATTTCATCCATTTTCTAAAAAAAACACTTTGACATTTAAAACTGCAAATGTGTAAATTGCAACTTTTCAACATGTGAATTTTGCTGCACTGTGTTTTCATGTCAAGTTGTTTTTTTGAACTGTATGCCTTTTGCGATACCATACCTTATAGTTGCCAGTGATATAACCTCCCTGATACTGTGATAAAACATATGTACATCATTATTTAAACACACATATAATTAATCCTTTGTCAAAATTCGAGTGTCATTTATGCCATTGCAAAGGGTTTTAAAATCTTTAAAATTTTGATTCTGTTTGCTGACTCACATCCCTGATTGCCTGCTGCTTCTTTCTATCCACTCAGAATTCGATTAACTGGGGTTTGAGGGAACACTGCAGGGGGAAACCTTAACTTGGGTGCTATCAATCCTAATTGAAAAAGTGCTCCTATTCATTTGTGCTTTGGATATGTTCTTGTAGAAGGTTACCCAAGTGGATTTCAGTGGCTTTCGTTGTAATTATCACCCCATTGCTGATTGCTGCCTAATAAAAAAATGGTGTGATTTTCTTTGAATTTAAAATAAATAAATATTGTGTTACCACCCACCTGGTTCATGGTCCATTGTGACCCGGAGTATTTGTAAAAGGGGGTGTGAAATGGTTTGGGTATCGGCTCAATTCAAATTCGTAGAAAATAAATAAAAAGCATTCTAATCACGCGCTACATCTAAGGCTAAGGGGGAAGGTCCTGGTCCGGTGTGTGATGCCCGATTGGAATGCTTCACACTATTCACTTTTGCTTTCTATCGCTCTCTCGCCTGCTCTCTCGCCTGCTGATGTTCCTGTCTGCTGCTCTACTGGTCACCTGGCCTCCCTCTGAACCTTATCGGGACCAGGCTCCCTCACGACCAGTAGCCACATGTACTTCCTCTGGGCCTACTGTGCACTAGGGACTATGTCTGCACCTCTACAGTCCTCTGCCTCCTTGCACTTACTTAGAACTGGCCACCCCAGTGGCACGTACTTCAGCTTTGCTTTACACTCTCCCTTTCCCTCCCCCCGCCACTTCCCCTCTCCATTCCCCTTGCACTTGCATGATCTGAATGACACAAGACCTAGTAAGATTGTTTGTTCTGTTAGCCTTTGTCTTCCTGTTCCTTATGTACAAGCGTGTTATAAATGACCTATGATATCATACTCACTCAGCCGGCCACACCTTGGATATTTTCAGCTCCCCAGACATCCTCCTCTCGAACCCTCTTACTACTCCACTCTCCTGGACTGACCATTTTCTCCTTTCTTCTCACCTGAAGCTTCCTGCCCCCTCGACAAAGCCACACCGAGCACTAACTCCTTCCTTCGTGGACATCCGTCCTATGAAGTGAGTGTCAGTGGCTGCCTTTGCCTCCACCTTCTCTCCCCCCTACCCTTGCAGCTGACTCCCACTTTGACTCAGCCCTTTCCAACGCTCATCTGTCTGTCTCTAATACCTTGAATATCCTTGCCTCTGTCATGAGGATCCGCCTGAAACCTGCCACAAAGCCCAATACTTGGTACAACTCCAGTCTGGTATCACTGAAAAGCAAGGGCAGAGCTGCTAAGCGGAACTGGGTGACTTCGGGAACACCCTCTAACAAACTGGCCAGCCGCCTGCTCCAAAGGCAATACAGACTCTCATCTTCTCTAAGAAGAGGGCCCACATTGAAGCCCCCATCTCTGCGGCCACTAACAATACAGCCGAACTTTTCCAAATCTGCAAGGAGCTGGCCAATCCTTCTGCAGTCTCCACCTCTTCTATACCCACCCAGGCACTCTGTATGGCTCTGGCTTCTCATTTCACTACCGAAACTCAAGACAATCTGTCCTCATCTCTCTCCGTCGACCTCTCTCAGGCCCCCTTTGGCCAACCCATGCACTCACCTCATCTCTCTCACCTATAACACCAGATGATGTTTCTAGACAAGTCTGATGCATGAAAGCTTCATCCAAACAGGTGCTCCCCTGCTCCTCCAGAACCATTAATGACAACATTGTTTCTCTTGCTCCAGCCTTGGCCGATTTCCGTAATCACTCCTTTGGCACTGGATCTGTCCCCTCTCTTATCAAGTACTCCCTTGTGCCCCCTCTCCTAAATAAGCCTTCTGCTGACCATTCCTGTCCAGTAAAGTATAGCCCAATCTCTATTACTCCTTTTCTGGGCAAACTACTAGAGAAGCTGGCTATCTCCCAGCTTACTCTCCACTCTGAATCTGTTGGTTCTCTCATGACCATCAGTCTGGCTTCAGAGCAGCAGGAGGCACAGACACTGCTCTCCTAAACACCCGTGAAGATCTGCTCTCTATCCTTGACTCCAGCTATACTTCTGTCCTCATCCTCCTGGAACTTTTCTCTGCTTTCAACACAGTCAATCATGCCATCCTGATGAATTGACTTTGCGAGAACCGGGGCATCACAGATCAGGCCCTCGCAAGGCTGACCTCCTTCCTCTTGGACCGACCCACGCAGGTACAGCTTGGGTCCTTTCTCTTCACCACCTCTCTCTCCACATGTGGTGTCCCCCAGGGCTCAATCCTCTCGCTCTGGCTCTTTAATGTCTGTCTGGCACCTCTGGCCCTCCTGATCTCCACCTTTTCCTCTTTTCTTCAGTGTTATGTGGATGACACACAGCTCTCTTTCAGGCTACCCTCTGCCGCCTCTCGTTCCTCACTCTTTCCTGACTGTCTATCCACTATTCAGGCATGGTGCGCCTCCAAAGATCTCTGCCTTAATGCCAGTAAGACTGAGATCCTTCTCATTGGGACCCCTGCTCCTGCTTTCAATCTCTCACTCCTGCCGCCCCACAATGCGCCCTTTCCCCTCACCCTCCTGTGAGGTCAAAAACCTTGGTGTAATCTAAGACCTCCCTCTCTCATTCTCTCCTCACATCACAGACCTGACCAAGAAGGCCCACTTCCAGCTGAACCCCCTCAGAGGTATTCTCCCTTTTCTGATTTTACCCCAGAAGCTCACTGTCTCCAGAGCTCTGGTTCTCTCCAGGCTGGACAACTGGAACAACCTCTTTCTCAATCTTCCCAACTCTACTCTACCCCCCTTCAGCTAATCCAGAACAGGACTGCAAGCCCAGGGACTGCATCTCTACAGCCCTGAAATCCCTCCACTGGCTCCCAGTGGCTGCAAGGATAAAGTTCAAGACCCTCTGCATCGCCCATAAGGCTTTTTGGGGCTGGGGCCCACACTATATTCAACTCTCTCTTCCTCGGCTTCCTCTAACTCTCTGCTGGTCAGACATTTCTCCAAGCAGAGAGTGGGGGCAGGTCTCTTTCCTCTGTGGTGCCTCACTCTGGAATCGACTCCCTGCCCCTCTCAGTCTTGAGCCGAACCTCCTTAAGTTCCAGAAGCTTCTCAAGACCTTCATTTTCTCTTCTGCCTTCTCTCTCACTTTCCCCTGCTAATCTATCCTGTTCTGCCTACTTTGCTTGACTGGCAGCTTAGTGCCCTCTGAGACCTACAGGGCACCAGCCCCCCCCCCTGTCCTGTCCACCTGCACTGCTCTCTTGGCCATCCCTGCACTGCTGCGTGACCCCCCTGCACTGCCGCCTGGCCTACATGCACTTACTGGCTGGGACCACATCCGGGATGTCTGGCCTTCCTCGCACTTGCACTCGCCTTCCTTGCTGCCCTGTGCACTAACCCCCTTATCTTCTCTCCTGAACTTCTCGCTGCTCACTTGCACGATCCGAATGACACAAGGCCTAGTAGGATCGTTTGTCTTGTCGTCCCATTGTTCCCCTCCCTTGTCTTGTTGTGCCTTGAAACACTTGTGTATAGGCGCATTATAAATACCAAATCAATCAATCAATCAATCAATCAATTACCTGGCCACCAGATTAGCAACCTGGGCAGTTTTGCCACCTCTATTCACAGAGTTGTTGGATGTAAGTAATGAATAGTTTGCAACATGGAAATATGCTCCAAAGTGGCAGCAACCTGAGCCTACAATCCGACTTTGGAGTAGCATTGCAAATACATATACCCGAGGAAACATACCTGAACATATTTGCTGAGTGGGCAGCAACCAGTAGATATGTACTGACAGATGTATCAGACCAACATGTATAAGAGGTTCGGAGTGCAAGGGGTTTCCCTCTGGAAAGCCATTCTCCCTCGCCTCAGGGTTGAAGGAGGTTTCCCAGGATCCCCATTCAGCATCACCTGTGACCAGACCACTTCATAACAGCACAAAACCGAAGTGCCTTAAAGAATAATAATTTAGCGCTACGCGCTGCCTATTATTACTCACGATGTGTAGTGCTCAATTATCGACCTCAGAAGGATGAAAGGCTGACTTTGGCTCTGCCAGGATTCGAACCTTCCTTGGCATTCTCAGCACGGATGTCAAAGCGAGCGCTCACTCGCTGTGCTATCTGAAAATGCAACACTGCAACTTCTACAAAGGCATGGCACATTTGAACGGTTCTCGCTTCCCGTACGATTGCCCCTAGGAAGCTGTGAAAAGGCGCAAGTGTTACAAAAGTTAAAATGAAAATAAATACAATACAAACATGACCAAAAGCATATGCTGCCCACCAGGGGCAGTACATGCAGCACACATTGCATCTATGGCATGCTTAATCATAGTGGGCCAGAGCAAAGCCCCTGCAGATCCCAAAGAAGGGACACATTTTTCAATTTTACTTGACCAACCCATGCACCTTTTGAAATTGCGTGTCCAACTATTCTGTCTGGAAGCACCCAAAATTCCTACCATTAATTCACTTTCATTCTATCAACAGTTTACGCCATACATGTACAAATTACCCACTTGGTCACCATAAACAATCTTCAATGTAAATACTGTTCAGTTCCCTCTGCCTGCTATCAGATGGCTTAATCTGTATACAGTTATTTCGACAGATATATTCGTCGACACGTGTTTCGGTTGTCTATCAGGACTTCAACAATAGTGTCCACTTGTTAACGTAAGCTTCGTCAGAACAAAAACAGGAAATTCAGTTGTCGAAACTGATATAATATTGTTTCGTCTTCATTGTATATGTTGGCCTATGCCCAGTCGCTTTGCGAGGAAATCCGTATTGCAAGGTCGTGACCTAAAGTTAATCAAGCCTCCATTTTAGCTTATACCGCCATTTTGGTTTATCGTGCAAAGTCACCCTGTGGCCTAAAATGGCCAACCTGTGTCCTCTTGTTTACACTTTAAGCTCTTCAACCTCTGTAGGCGAGTTAATGTCCAACCTGCCTGTTGGCTATATGTTAGGGTCATGTAGACCTTGTCCTTTCTTGACCTAGGGATCAGGGGATTACTTGAATCGGCGATGTTAACCTACAAGTATACAAGAACAATAATGCTATTTAAACATGATATGCAAAACATCTGTTTGACCTGCATTGAAGCAAATGTGTAAAGAGTGTAAAGTCACATCCAGAGAATAGTAGTACTTGTTAGTAAATGTATTAAGAAGTAAACCACATGCACGAGATATGTAAATTAGGAATGAACCTGGCGCGAACCCTAGCCCAGTACATGATTAACTCGTAAGAGGCTGGACATCGTTACGAAGAAACTGTGTAAATATGCTGATGTCCAGCTAGCAATTCCTGTTCACTGCTCACATTGAACCTGCTGGTGGTCTCTGTGAAGTACTGACGGCCAAATAGCTATTTGTGTACTTTGTTTTGTAAACTGTTCAGTGTTGCAATAAAGATTCTGGGAATCTTTACAAGCCCGTGTTGGTGTATTTCTCTTTGCATGGTGTAAAAGCCTTAATATTTTATTTTCTGATTCCACAGATGGCGCCCAAATATGGACCCTCAAGATTGAGTTCGTCTCGTTGAAGGTTGGCTCAGCTATCGTACCGGGATCAGACCGTGTCAACAAAAAGGCCCCTCTGGACGAGAAGCAAATTCCTCGACAGAAGGATCCCTGAACGGTGAGCTGTAGCCCGAGACGACGTCTTGACGAGGGTCCATATATCGAGGTGGGTAAATTTGCCGAAATCACCAGACACGTGGGTCCTTAGATTGTCCTTAGTAACCCGATCGGGCCTCCCAGTCCTTTGGTCAGGTGAATCGTGACCCGATTCTTAATTTAACTCTGACAATTTGAATTTGGCGCATTGTACTCGCGAGCACAATTATTTGACCAGGTAACACCAGAATTCTGATCTGATGGGCAGTGGGAGGAGGCAGGGAACAGCCGTCAGCAGAATGCTGGGCCTTTAATAAAGAGGGTTGCACTAGGCCGGTGTGTATGTACAGACATGAGTGCAGCAGATGTGCAGGACAGTATCCTGTCACACAACGTTTTGCGACAGGAGAGAGAGAGGGGGCGTGGTCGAGGGGTTGTGGGGAAAGGTCTATACACCAGTTAAGGTGGATGTGCTGGAGGAATGGCTGTGTTTTTACCCGGATAGGGAAGGGGCCAGGATTTTGGGTGCAGGTTTCCGGGAGGGTTTTAAGTTGGGGTACCAGGGCCCGAGGATGCAGCAGTGGGTGGAAGACCTGAAGTCGGCCTGGGAGAATTCAGAGGTGGTATGGGTGATGCTGCGAAAGAGGTGGCTGAGGGAAGAGTGGTTGGGCCGTTTCCAGATTTGTCGGGTGATCTAGTGGTATCCCCCTTGGGGATTGTGCCTAAAAAAGCAGCCAGTGAGTTCAGATCGATTCACCACTTGTCATGGCCAGACGGCATGTGCATGAATGATTTCATTGCTCTGGAGGATTGCGGGGTGTCCTATGCAAATATAGATCAGGCAGTGGGTTTGGTGAGGAAGAAAGGGTGTGGTGCTCATATGGCCAAGTGTGACATCAAATCGACTTTTTGTTGCTGGTGCAGCCAGAGGATTTTCAGTTGCTGGGGGTGCAGTTTGACAAATGTACGTGAACAAAGCATTACAGATGGGCTGCCCAGTGTCATGTGTATTGTTTGAGCAAGCATTTTAGCTCTTTTCTGCAGTGGGCTTTTACTTACAGTTCTGGTTTTGGGGGAGTTTTGCACTATTTTGATGATTTCTTGTTCATCAGCGGGACGGGCGAAGAGGAGGAGTGCCAGCGAATGCTAGAGGTTTTTCAGTTGTTGATGCACGAGTTGGGAGTGCTATTGGTGGAGGATAAGACAGAGGGGCCGGCGGTAGTTCTGACTTTTTGGGGAATTGAGCTGGATTCAGTGGCCATGACCTCACGCTTGCCGGGCGACAAGGTGAGCAAGCTGGTAAAGTTGCTGGAGAGGGCATCAGCGGCACATAAAATGGCGCTGGTGGACATGCAGAGACTGGTAGGGCATCACAATTTTGCATGTCGGATTGTGATTCCGGGTTGGACTTACTGCAGGAATATGGCCTGTTCTATGGCGGGGGCAAAGTTCCCACATCACAGGGTGAGGATTTCAAGGGCTGCCAGAGAGGATTGTAGGATATGGCTGATAATTCTGGAGGGATTTAATGGTGTGTCTATGTGGCTGCAAGGGGTCCCAGTGTCTTGGGAAGTATACGTTTTCTTCGATGCGGCGGGTGCTGGAGGATTTGGCGTGTACCGAAGGGGTAGAGGTAGGGGTAGCACTGGAAGAGGGGGTGGGGGTATCATAACGTTTCCAGAATATTTCCTGTTGCTAGTGGTGCTGGATTTGTGGGGCAGAGAATTGCAGAATAACAAAGTGATTTAAACGTGGACAACAAAGCAGCGGTCAACATTGTGAAAATGCAGTCAGCCAGGGACCAGAGGGTGGCCAGGCTAATGAGGGAATGTGGTGTTTAGGGAGATGCACGTGCCAGGGAAAGATAACGGCATCGCTGATGCATTATCTCGTTTTCAGTGGCAGAGATTCTGTGGGCTGGATCCGGAAGCAGAGGTGGAGGGGCAGCGGATTGTGGATGAGCTCTGGCGGCAAGGAGATTGATAGCCCTGCATTTAGTAGAGGGTTCACTGGCCCTAACATTGTGGGCTGCATACAGGTGACCATGGTTGGAGTTTTTGAGGGGGGTGCAAATTTGGAAGGGGAAGGAGGATGCAGAGGAGAGAAGGAGGGAGGATGTGATTGACTTTATATTGAGCAGTGAGAGTATGGGTTGGTCCAGGTCAACGAGAGGTTCTGGGGCTTTCAGCCTACTGCGGAGAAATGGCACATAGGATGTTGGAAGGATGGGCAAGAGAAAAGGGGTAGGATGGCAGGAGGCCTGTGTCAGAGGCCCTGTTAAGGAGCGTGCCCCAGGTTCTGGATGGCATTTGTTGGTCACCATGGGAAAAAGACATGTTTTTGGCATGTTTTAAGTGGTTGTTTCTGGGGCATTTTGGTTGTCAGAGCTGGTACTGAAGGGGACGAGGTGAGGGAGGTTTGATGTGGAAGGATGTCTGTCTGTCAGAAGACAGCGTGGTTATAAAAATGTGTAAATCAAAGATGGATCATTTGGGCAGCGGTTTATGGGTGCATTTGGATAGGGGTAGTAGGGAGTTGTGTCCAGTGAGGGCGGGAGTACTGTGGCGGAAAAGATGTAGGGGAAGGGAGGGTTTGGTTTTTCAGCACAAAAACAGGGAGAGGGTGATGGCTACTCAGGTTTTTGGGGTGATGAGGAGGGCTCTGTTGGCAGTTGGTGAGAAAGCAGAGGATTTCAGGACTCATTCCATTAGGATGGGGGAAGCGTACGAAGGGAGCAGGCTGGGTTTGTCTGAAGAGAAGGTGATGAGCCTTGGGCGCTGGACATCCGTAAAGTACAAAGAGTACATCAGAGATCTTGGAAAAGGGGGCTCTTAAGAAACAAAGGGCTGGGGAGAGGGGGATCATAAGAACGGAAGCTCACTGTCTTTTTACTTTTTCAGACATGGCACAGAGGAGTGGTGAGTTGCTTCAGATCTAGATATGTTGACACTCCATAGAGAAATGGGCAGGGAAAGATGCAGCAACAAGGGTTTTTGGTACACTGTTAGGGTGTAGATATAATGTGGCATTGTTGAGATGGTCTGGGGTGTGGGGGCTCAGGTGGGAGCAATTGTTGCCTGTGCTGGCAGGTATGAGATGGCTCTGGTTTTAATGAGGGGGAGAACGATCTGGTTGGGGATACAGGTGTGGCGCTGTTAAAAAAGATGAAGCGGGAACTACTTGGCTGAGGGAGATCTGGCCTGGGGTTGTGTTGATTTGGAGGTTATCATAAAGGTTTGGAGATAGAAGTGAGTGGGGGGGCAGAAAGAAGCAGGGTTTTTCTGGTGCTGGGGACATGGACCTTTGGAGGATGGTTGGGGGAAGCATAAAGGGGTACCAGCATGGTAAAGGAGGGGGAAGCGCTATTTGCACAAAAAGGCTAGCCCAGAGGGGGAATAGTAATTGAAGAAGGAGAGGCTTGGCCTCGGGGAGAAGATGGGGGAGAAAGCGGGAATGAAGGTTGAGAAGAATTGAGGGGGACAGGAGGGAGCAAGAGGCAGGAAGTGATGAATTGTTTAATTGTTTAATTAATTCATTGTTTTGGTGATTTTTAATTGATCTGTAGTCTGCAAGGCCTTAGGGAGCCAGGTTAGCGTGTTTTGTAAGCTGTGGCCTGTCACTTTAAAGCAACCTTTTCCACTTCCAGCAAGTCTCAAAATATTGTGCTGTGAGCCAGAGGGGGTCTCCTGGGTGGTATGCGCAAGCGTTTTCCTCCCGGGGTGTTTTGGGGCGCTGCACAGGGGATAGTGTGCCCCCCTTCGTCTGGGTTTAACAAGGGCAGGGAAGGTTTAGGAGCAAGCGACAGATTGCGGCGTTTTGAGCGTCCCCCTCCCTCCCACCCTTAGTTTGGCTTCGATGCGGGAGATTCTGGGGCTGGGGACGTTTTTTAAGTTCCCCTTTGTTTTTGGAGTAGTTTGGAGGGTGATGCTGAGTGGCCTTTTGTGAGTGATGGCGTTGGTGTGCCAGGCTGGGGTAGTTAGAGTTGGGCAATGGTTATGTCAATGGGTTCACATTGTTGCTGATGTGGCAGGTCAGCCTGGCTGCAGGCCATAGAGTAGGTCAGAAGAGGATTGGTGTAGAGGGAAGCATAGTGGGGGGAGCGAGTAGCAGTTAGGGGTTGCCGGGAACATAGCCTTTTGGAGGATGGTTGGGGGAAGCAAAAAGGGATACTAGTGCGGTAAAGGAGTGGGCCGGGGCTATTTGCACTAACAGGATAGCCCGGGGGGGGCGGGTACAAAGAAGGGGAAGAGGTATTGAAGAAGGAGGGGTGTGTCCTTAGGGAGAAGGTAGTGGGAGAAAGCAGGAATGAAGATTGAGAAGAATTGAGGGGGAGTGAGCAAGAGGCAGGAAGTGATGAATTGTTTAATTAATTGATTGTTTTGGTGATTGTTAATTGATCTTTAGTCTGTAAGGCCAGGGAGCCAGCGTGTTTTGTAAACTGTGGCCTGTCACATTAAAGCATCCTTTTCCACTTCAAGCGAGTCTGGGATTTTTGTACAGTGAGCCCAAAGGCGGCTGTACGGCTGAATGCTCTGCATCAATAAGACAGCACGGTCGGTTGGTGAATTCCTGGCATTTAAGGCTTACGTGAAACTTATGATTATGTGTGTTGTGCCCGGATGGGCCACAGTAATGAGGACAGACACACCAAGATGTACCGTACGTCTTTCTTTATTCTTGTACAACCCGAAACTGACATTCCCAACGTTCCCTCCCCCTTACGTGTCCCATCATGTGGTGCTTCCACGTGACCTGGTGTCGGTCTCTTAAGGAGACACACACACACACACACTGTAACATCACCCCCGGACGAAATGTCCTTACAACATTCTCAACATTCTTCAACCAGGCGTGCTGGTTTCTTCACGGCTCGTTGGGGCCGGCTGCTGGTGCCTTCTCCTGGGTCCTCGTCAGGCCTCTCTGTTCTCTTCATTCCTGGATGAGGGGAGAATCTTGGAGGCGTCCATAGTGTGTCTCGAGAATCTATTGAAATGGGTTCAGGATCTGGGGACTGAAGTCTCTCTTTTTCCTTGGTTGTTTTGAGTTTGAACTGTGAGCTGTTCCGTGTTATTTCTCGTTCATCATTCTCAGCAGACAACATGCTTCCTTTGATCGTCGTGACTTGCAGTGGATGTGGGGCAAATCTTGAGTCAGTCTTCTTGACTGTTGCCTGTTGTACCAACACCTCATCTCCTACTTGAAAGTCTATTGGGCGTGCTCCTCACCTTTCATCTGTCTGCACGCGGACTCGTTCTTTCCTTCCCGCGTCTCTCTCCAGGATTTCTGGATCGGACTCTGGTTTGTTTATCGGGTGTCGTATGATTCGTGTGTGAACTTGGTACTTTACCATGAGTTCGGCCGGGGTCTTGTTTGTGGCCTCATGTGGCGTATTTCGATAGTCTTGAAGCATCCTGCATAGGGGTTGGTGTGGATCGACGTTCTCCAGTCTGGCGCTTTGCAATGTCTTTTTGATCGATGACATGAATCTCTCAGCCATCCCGTTGGCTTGTGGCCATAGGGGTGTTATTTTCTGGTGTTTGAACCCTAAGTGCTTGGCAAATTCTGTGAAATCGTGGCCGCAGAAGGGCGGGCCGTTGTCTCACTTGATGATGTCAGGTATGCCCCATTCGCTCACAACTTTGTCGAAGACAGCTGCGACTTGGGTGAATGTTGTGGATGACGATCCCTTTATGATTGGGAACCTTGAATGTTCATCAATAAATAAGAGTAAGTATTCTCCTGATTCTAGGGGTCCATAAAAGTCCACCGCCACTTTTTCCCATGGATGTTCAGGTATCTGTGTCGGTTGTAGGGGTATCAGAGTTTCAGCTCTGGACGTGTATTGGCACGCCATGCAGTTCCTTACCTATCAGTCAACTAGGGTGTCAAGGAAGGGGAACCACACGTGGCATTATCTGCTCCTCGGTGTCCCCAGTGGGCCGTCTTGATTATTTCCGACCGCAGGGCTGCTGGGATTATTATTCTACATCCTCTGAGGAGTATGGTTCTGTCTTTTACGGCCAGCTCTGTGTGGACTTTTGCAAGCCTCTCTAGTTCGTCTCGGTTTGCACCTGGATGCATTGTCAGCAACTTCTTGTAGTCTTTCCACTTGTTGTGTTCAGTGAGTTCAATCGCCAGGGCCATGGATGGATCCGCTGCTGACGCATGTGCGATGGCTTCCAGCGATATCGCTGGAGGTAGCGCACTTGTGGTGACGTAGCTTATGTATTCCATGTCGCCCCGTCTTGGTGTTGGCTTTCCTGTGGGGTGTCTTGACAAATAGTCGGCTGGATTGTGCTCACCCCCGGACGATGTATGATGTGGTAATCATATTCTTGTAGGCGAATGGCCCAACGTTCAATTCTGGGGGGCATCTTTGTTCGTGGGTTCCCAAACAGTGACAGTAGGGCCTGATGGTCCGTGATGAGGGTGAATCTCTTCCCTATAATGAAATTGTAAAAATGTTCACACGCCCAGACTGCTGCTAGAGTCTCTTTTTCTGCTTTGGAGTATGCAGCCTCGGGAGGTGCCAGTGCCCTGCTGGCGTATGTTACTACGTGTCTCGGGTGGGTGTCAACTCTGTTGGTCTGGGCGAGTATGGCTCCTAGCCCCACCGGGGCTTGCATCAACTAGTATTTCGGTGTGCCATTGCGGTTCGAAGTAGGCCAGTTTTCTGGCTTCTGCTAGGGATTGCTTAATGGTGTCGAATGCCCCTTGGCATTCTGCTGTCCAGGCAAAAAGCATGTCCTTCTGGAGAAGTTTTCGGAGCGGTTCGGTGATCGTGGCGTAATGGGGTATGTACCTTGCGCAGTATCCTGCCATTCCCAGGAAAGAGCGTATGTCTGCTATTTCTGTCTTGGTGCTTGTAGGTTGAAAATAGTTGCCACTTTGTCAGGGTCTGGGGTCATTCCATCTGCAGAGAAATGTGACCGAAAAACATTAACTTGCTTTTGCTGAACCGGCACTTGTCAATGTTTAAGGTGAGGCTGGCATCTTGGATGGCTTTGCACGTGGCCCGAAGGCGGCATCATGTTCTTCTTTAGACTGTCCATACACAAGAATGGCGTCACTGTAGTTCAGTGCCCCTTTGATTGGCCGAATGATTTGCCTGATGGCTTCGTGGGAAATTTCTGCAGCTGAAGATATGCCGAAGTTTAAACTCTTGTAGCGAAATAGTCCATCGTGCGTGGCAAAGGTGGTGATACCCCTCGACTCGGGATGGAGTACTATCTGGTGGTATCCTTGTTTCAAGTCTAATTTGGAGAAGAGGGTGGACTTATTCAGTTGGACAATCATGTCCTCTATTCTGGGGCTTGGGTGACGTTCATGCTGAATAGCGCTGTTGGCTATCCACATGTCCACGCATAGTCTGAGTCGTCCTCCGTCCTTTGGCACTATTACCAGCGGGGAGACCCATGGAGTCGAACCCGTGGCTGGTTCGATTATTCCATCTTCTAAGAGTTGGCTGAGTTCGGCTGACACTGCGGCTTGGAGGCAGAAACCAACTCTCCTTGGGTGTTGTGGCACCGGTCGGACGGTGGGATCTATATGGAGTTTCACTGGGGGCCCTTTTAATTTCCCTAGGCCCTTGCAGATGAGAGGGAATTCTTTCATGATGGTGTCTTTCGACATCGTGTCTGTAAGCATGGATTCTGGTCGGACAGTAAACATGCTCTCTCTTGTCTCTGATGTTGGTTCTGTCGAGTGGATCTTGTCGCCTTCTTGCACATGAATGCTTATGAGCCCTAGACAGGAGGCAGTCCTGTAGCTGAGGAGGCATCTACCTTTGTTCGGGCTGCAGATGACGTGGATGCTTGTTGTGGTGGAGTGGTTGTCATGGATGAGGCGACGACTGAAGGAGCCAATTGTTTGTAGGGGAGTCGCAGCGCCCCATTGATATATCTTGGAGTCGGATGGCATCAGGGTTGGTTTTTTGGGAATTTGGTGAAACTCCTTCTCACCCATTATGTTGACGGTGGCCCCTGAGTCAACTGGGAAGCAGAATTGCTTCGCTTCTATGTCAACCTATATCTTGGGTGCTTCACGGGCTTCACGTTCGTCCATGATAAGATTGACGTATTCATCATGCGGATATTGGTCATATTGGCCGACTTCATATTCAACACTTTGTTGGTCCGCCTCATAGTGGGTATGATGTGTTGGGGGTCCATCGTACTCGTCTCTGATGTGGGATACCTGTTCGTATCCTTCACTTTCCTGGGTCTCGTCTGTTGGGTAGACATCTTCGACCACTCTGTCGTACCTTCTCGTGTTCTGGTGATATAAATGTGTCTGGTAGGTTTGGGTTTGTGGGTTTCTGTTAGGTATTTTGAATTGAGGGGCAACAGGTGGCCTTTGTGTCGGAAATGGTCTGCCTTCCCTGCAAACTGATTGGAAGTGTCCCTCTCTCCCACAGTTTCCACACCTCTGGGATAGCGCGGGGCAAGTCCCTGCATGAGGGAAAGCCATCCCACAGCGGTAACATTGACGTTGGGTCCTCTGAGTCATGGAGTAGTGGGGATTGTTGCCTCTTTCCATTGGTCTCATGTTGTTGGACTGCAGCGCCGCTACCGTTTCGTTCTTGTCCTGTTTTGTCGACGTGGTGCCTGTTATCTGTGTCACTTGTTTCTCGACCCTTTCTAAAATTCTAGCCATCTGGCTTACTTCTTCTATGGTGATTGGTTTTTTGAGGAGCTGCTTCTTTAGAGTCTGGGATGTACACCCTTCGATTACTCTCAAACGTATGGCCTCATCAAGCGAGAAGGCATCAAATTGACAGTGTGCTCCTTTTATTCATAGGCGGGTGATGAACTCATCTACGGTCAATCCTTTGCGTGCACTGATTAAATATGTACCTTTCATAGTCCCTGTTGGGCGCAATTACCAATCTTCTGTTCAGCGCTGCAATTAGTGCCGGGAAGTCAGCTTGTTCAGCGGTTGGAATGGTTTTTAACAGAGTTTTGATGTCATTTCCTGCTAGATTTAGAAACATGCTGGTTAGTCGTGGTGATTTTTCTTCCCCTGCAGCATCTATAAAGGTATTAAAGTCCCCTAACCACTCAACCCACCTTGGGCCCTTGTCCGCTTGAGGCATCATGGAGAAAGGGGGGGCATGCGCCATGCCGTGGTCGCCGTATTCCCTGTCGGAGATGGTGCGTTTGGATACATCAGGTAATATTTGTTGATCTTGAGGCAAGCTCATGGCAAGGTGGTGGTGGTGAGCTGGGTGTGGAGTAGGCGGGATGGGTTTGGGCCTGTTGCTCTATGTGGTAATTGTCGGTGTAAGGTGTCACCCATCTCTCTCAGGAGTTTGCCGGAGTCTGCAAGGCCTCGGTTGCGACCACTGGCAGATTGCCGTGCAGTCGATGAGTGGGGTACTTTATGCGCACCCCGGATGAGTAGTCTTCCCTTGCGTGAGGTAGGCTGTGGAGGATGAGCCACGTGGAGACGAGGGATGCCAGGGATTGAAGAGGGCCTGGGGCCCGGGGTCATATGCTTCTTTGCTGGGGAGGACTTGGCGGTCTGGTAGTTCGCCTCGTTGCCAGTTGTTGTGCCCAGATGGGCCACAGTAATGAGGACAGACACACCAAGATGTACCGTACGTCTTTCTTTATTCTTGTACAACCCGAAACGGACACTCCCAACGTTCCCTCCCCCTTACATGTCCCGTCACGTGGTGTTTCCACGTGACCTGGTGTCGGTCTCTTAAGGAGACACACACCCACACACACTGTAACAATGTGTAATCAAAAGCAGTTACTTGTGTGTGAAAGCAGGCCATGCCGCATGAAAGTACACATGTCTAGTGCACATGTAACTATGTCATTGCTCTTTGGATCAGAGGAGCGGAGCCACAGAGACACACGTACCTCAGCCAACTCCAGAACCTTTCTAAGAGGTACTCTTTCTTTCAAACGTGTGAACCTGGGGAACTAGGGACAACGTGTCGTATGTTTATAAAAGTGAATTGCAATCTTTGGGCCTAATTCACAGAAGCATTTTATAATGGCAAAGCCCCTTTGGAAAGCGCTCTGTGAATTAGGACGTTTGTTTCCTGAAAAGAACAAACAGCTCATTATGTTCTGTGCAAGGTTCTGCGCAATACATTTTCATCGTGAAAATGTTGCATTGTTGAGGAGCTGTTTGAGCGTGTCACACTGCAGAGACAGTCATTGTAGAGCTACAGCACATGAAGACAACAGGAGACAGCCTCTGACTCCATAGGGGATAACTGCTACAGTAGTCAACTGTGGAAAGGCATCACAGGAGACAACTACAGTTATGCTCATCTGCACACTGTCACCACAGCAACAACCACTGCACTGTTCATCACTAAAACCCCACCGCCACGTGTACAGGACACTCACTGCACTCCCCATGTACTCAATGCCAGCTCAACCCCTTAGGGGTTATAACCGCTTCATCGCCAATGTCTAGAATGACACTAGAACACAGATATGACAACCACTGCAGCCCTTATCTGAACAAAGCAACCAGAATTACATATCATAATTGGTGCATTTGCAAAGTGCATGTTCACCTGACGGTATCTTGGCAATGAATAGCATCTGTTTATTGCTACTCATTGGTACTCATTGGCACTCATTTCATCAGTATTGGAAGGATAAAGCGCTGAGCGGACCTTTCAGGATTTGAATTCTGATCACGAAGACAAAATTGTACCCCTGTAGAAAATGCATTAGTTCTCTGAACCGCAGACACAGATTAGAGGTGACAAACACTGCAGTTCTCATCTGTACATCATCGCTGCAGCCCAAAGACCACAGCCACTTCAACTTACATCTGCAGAAAGCCACCACAGCTTATAAAGACATCCATTGCAGTTCTCATCTGTACATCGCTAACAAATCTACCACCACTGTGGCCCTCATCTGCGGAAAGCTCCCACAGCTCAAACATGACATCCATTGAAATTCCCATCTGTAACAATGCCACCACGTCTCAGAGAACACAGCTACTGCACAGCTACAGCACGTATCTGCAGAAAGCCACCACAGCTTATAAAGACACTCGTTGCACTTCTAACCTGTACATCATAACCACAGCCTAAATACCACAGCCACTTTAGCTCTCATCTGCAGAAAGTCATCACAGCCTATAAAGACACCCATTGCAGTTCCCATCTGTAACAACACCACCACATCTCAGAGATCATAGCCACTGAAGCGCTCACCTGCATAAAGCCACCATGGCACATCTGTGACACCCAGTGTAGTGCTCATCTGTACATTGCCACTGCATCTACCACCATTGCAGCACTTATCTGCAGAAAGCCGCAACAGCGCATCTGTGACACCCAATGTAGTGCTCATCTGTACATCGCCACCACAACTACCACCACTTCAGCACTTATCTGCAGAAAGCCACCAAAGCTCATCTGTGACACCCAGTGCAGTGTTCATATGTACATCACCACCGCATCTACCACCACTGCAGCCCTCTGCAGAAAGCTCCCACAGCTCAAACATGACACCCATTGCAGTTCCCATCTGTAACAATACCACCACATCTCAGAGATCACAGCCACTGCAGCGCTCCTCTGCAGAAAGCCACCATGGCTCATCTGTGACACCCAGTGCAGTGTTCATCTGTACATCACCACTGCCTCTACCACCACTGCACTACTCATCCGCAGAAAGCTCCCACAGCTCATAGGATAGACAGCCACTGCAGTTCTCATTTGTACATCCACACCACATCCCAGAGATCACAACTCATAAGTGACATCCATTGCATTTGCCATCTGTAAATCACCACCATTTCACAAAGAGCACAACCACTATAGCTCTCATGTGCAGAAAATGGTGATATTCATTGCAGTTGTCATCTTTACATCATCACCACATCCCAGATATCAGAATTGCTGCAGGCCTCATCTGCAGAAAACCACCACAACTCGTAGGATACACAGCCATTGCAGATCTCATTTGTACATCACAAGCACACCTCAGATATCACAATCGCTGAAGGCCTCATCTGCAGAAAACCACCACAGCTCATTGGATACACAGCCATTGCAGTTGTCATTGTAACACTTACCTGGACTCCACAAGAGCGTAATAATTCCCTAGACTATGCTGAACCGGTAAACTGATGCCTTAAGGATTTCTCCCTGCGTTTTGTGTTTAGGGAGCTCTACATCCTGCTATCAAACAGGGCCACGTTGGCTTTGAGGTTCTGAAGACAAGTGCTGTTGACTGTGGAAACCTCTGAAGGCAGTGTCTTAATAGTGAATAAGTCTCTTGACAGAATTTGGAGGAATAAACTATGTCCCTGTGGAATAAACATTCTTTTCTAAGTTGGAGAGATCTCTCTTACTAAAGTTTTTAATTCTTCATGTCTTTTGCAGGTTCTCAGAAAAAAACGAAGGAATTCTTCGGAACTTTGCTGTGGCTATGAACTGGAGCTGAAAACTGGAAGAAACTGTGACGGAAGAACATTCTTCGAATGGAGGACTGCGACGGCGGAAGACATCAGTCAGGTAAAACTTGTCTGTGGTCTTTAGATAAGTCTGTGAAAACTGCAGAGCTGTTAATATTTCTTTTCTTTGGTTTCCCGGTTTCTGTGAGCAGAAGCGCCGGTAGCTTTACACCGCTGTCAGCGGACCTAACGCGAACCGCACTTTACTGCAGAGGCGGGGCTTAAATAGCCCTCAGGGTCCAATGTCTAGTGCTCTGTTGAACTTGCTCATAACCCACAGGGCGGCCATTTTAGGGGTATGGTTAAGCTATTGGATCCTATGGAAGTCTATTAAGATTTCCTGCTGTGAATGGTGAGAATGCCATGTGTGCCAAGCTAACACCCACCTAAAGCCTCCTGATTTTACAAATGAATCCTGCCCAGCCTGAACTCCTGAATCTAGACTGGGAAACATGGAGGTGATCATGACAGTTATTTGTACATCCTCACCACATCCCAGAGATCACAACCACTGAAGCTTTCATCTGCCGAAACCACCACAGCACATAGGTGACATCATTGCAGTTTTCATCTGTACATTACAACCACTTCTCAGAGACTGAAAGCACTGAAGCTTTCATTTGCAAAACTCCACCATGGCCATCGATAAGACCCATTTAATTTTTCTATACATTACCGCCACATTTCAGAGATTACAATCGCTGCAGCGCATAGTGGGGAGAAGGGGATAACAACTGTATTTCATATTTGCAGAATTCCACTGGATCTCATTTGTGAGAACCCTGCAGTGGGCATCTATCGAATGCCACCACCGCTTATAGATGACCCCCAGTTCATCTCTCATTTATACATCACCACCACATCTCACAGATTGCAACCTATGGAGCTTTCATCTGAAGAAAGCCACCACAGCCCACAAGGGAGGTGGGCAGCCACAGCAGTTCTGTTTTGCAGAACCCAACCAGCTCTTATTTGTGACAGTCACTGTAGTGGTCATCTGCTGAATGCCACCAGAGGTCAGAATTGACAAGAACGGCAACCATTATCTTTTCAAATCCCACCACAGCTCAGAGGTGACATCCAATGCAGTTCGTCCCCAACCGTACAATGCCACCACAGCTCAGAGATGTCAACAATTACAGCCCTTATCTGTAGAAAGCAAGCAGAGGTCAGAGGTGACACCAATGGCAGTCCCTATAAATTAAATGGCACCAAAACTGAGCTCAGGCTTTATCTGTAGAAAGATATCACAGCTCAAAATTGACATGCACTGCGGTTTCCATCCAAACAATTCTAACAGAACTTAGTGGGAACCACCACTTCACACCTTATCTGTAAAATGCCGCCATAGAAAAGCAGTGACAACCACTACAGTTCACATCTGTAGAATGATACCACAGCTCAACAGTCATAACTGCGGCAACCCACACCTATAGAAAGCCAACACCAGCTCAAACCACTGCAGTCATCACCGGTAGGAACAACCACTGAAGTCCTGACCTGTAAACCTCACTAAACTTCAAAAGGAGACAATGCCTGCAGCCCAAACAAACAAGTTGCCTGGTGATAACAGCCACTGAATCTCTCATCTCTCCGAAGGCACAGCATGGCCTTGAGGATACAACCACTCAGCATTCACCTGTACTAAAATGCTGCTCCGCAAGGAGAAGACAACCACCAAAACCCTCACCCATAGTAATATACCACATAACCTAGATGGTTTATGGTCATTGCATCAAATTCCTTGCATCCAAATGCATTTGCATCACATTTTTTTCCTTTACTAAAAATTGCATCGAATGCATATTTTTTGTTGTTGTTGAGGGGAACCCTCTAAACACCCGTTTTTTACCCTTTAAAATCCTCCTGAACAAAAATTAACCCTTTACCTCCACCCCCAAAAACATGCATTCAATGCACATTATTTAGATGGAAACTGTTCGATGGAATGGCATTAGATGCAATGACCAGATACCGGCCTAGATGAGCCAAATACTACATTGCCTTAGGATATAGGCCCTGCAGCCACCACCTATATGAAGAGACAATGTCATCTGGAAGAGACAACCGCTGCAGGTCTTGCATGGATTAATTGCCATACGAACCGATGGTGACAGCCACTGCTGTCCTCACTTGTTGCAAGTGTGATGAAGTCAGGCTCCTACCCATGTTCCAAGGCATGGAGGGGATGCTGCAACCCAGGAATGCCGGTCTATGAAGGTCTTCAGGATGTAGACGATTCAGGTTTTGGGAGTCACAGAGTCTCCCAAAGATGAGGAATACCTCCGTAATGTAGACCCATTTTCCAGAGACCATGACCATGATTGTATCAGTGACACATCTCAAATCACAAGTGGGGAAAAACGCTATCCAGTGGCTCAGGGAGTCCATACCTATTTGGAATGACCTATGTTAGACTCCCTTAGACCAGTGTGCATTTTCATATCACACAGGGGTCACGCATGCCAGTATAGATCCATGTGGAGATTTCCCACAAGAATTCAAGAGTTGAAAGACTATACCAACGAAATACCTGCCTGCCCAAATCGGGGGGTACCATATGCAAGATGGGAGCCTTGCAACTTCAGAGGAGGAGAGGAATGTTGCTCAAGCTGAAGCCAGCATGTCACCCTCTACTGTGGGACCGTATAAGCCAGAAGGGACCTGCGCTACGGCCTGGAGACATAAGTAAAAATTGAGTCAGGCAGAAAGACCAGGGATTCTGAGGAGAGTAAAGCTGGAAGAGCAGGGGGAATACAGAGAACCACTGTGAAGCCAGGAGCAGGCTGCTGGGACTTGTGTCTGATTCAAAGATCTCCACTGGGGCTCTTAAAGCCTTGTACTTGCAGACAGGAGCCTCTGAATCCATTCAGTGAGGAAATGATTAAGCCAATTAGAAAAGACAAAAGAAGATCAAATTGTCATTAACCAACACCAGGACATGAAACAAAGGCAAAATGAATTCCGGAGGAGGTTAGCTTGGCAGCAGCAGTGATCTGGATCAGAGAGAAGGAGCAGGACCAGGTGTCACGATCCATAGAAAACATGGTCTACGCAAGCAGGTGCCAACACCGACACTGTGAACAAACGCGACGTACTGCCCGTTGATGCACTCGCGTTAGGTAAAACATCAGGTCACCTTGCTTACCCGACAGGAGGCGCTACAGAAACACGTTGCTAGACTTCTGTGTTTCCTTTTAAGCACTGCATCCTTTAGATGCCAGCGCTTCTGAACAAAGCTAGTGCCGCAGTGTTTTGTATTGTTCCTTATACTCCTGCGGACTTCTCTTACAACACTGGATTTGCCTCTTGACTGCCTCTTTTTGGATTTTGATTTTGTACTTCAGCTCTCTGCTCACACGGTAACAACTTTTTGCATCTGCTCCAGATAGAATTTGAAATTCCCTTTTATTTGGTAGCTTGATTTGCTTTCTGGTTGAAGACCATTGGAACTTGGGTACCATAGAGTATATACCTGGGGATTAGAATTGTGCTCCGGACTTTGGATGCTATGCAATGCTTGTGCACAGGACCTTTTCGTTAGTTGCGTCCTCGTGTCGCCCAGGGTAGTTCCCTACTAACCAAAATAACTCCCCTTCCCTTTTTGCACCCATGTCCTTTCCTTGGATTATTTTCCTTTTTTTGTAACCTCCTTTGATACTCTGAGAGAGTTACACAGAGTTTTTTTGCCACCAGACGATACCCTGGAATTACAGCTTAGTGTACACATTATCAGGTTAGTGTCACCTTCCTTACACGCATATTAGGTGTTTATCCCGCTACTATTTGGTACTAAAACTGTCCCTTATTATCTTACAGCCTGGCGCATATCTGGTGATATTTTTTCTGCTCTTTCATTTGAATTACAGCTCGGCCTGTGATTATTTAAACAGGCCGAGTGGTACTTCAAGGGAAAGGTCACCCTAAAATTGGAGACCCCATCTCATGGTTTTGGGTTCCGTCTATCATTGAGAAGACAGACCTTCCACTCTTCTATCCTGTTAATGAGTACCACTAACAGAATCAGAAGCCTACTTAATGGAGACCAAGGAGACATTGGCTGTGCTGATGCAGCTATTGGTCGCGCTCCGTAACAACATGACTACTGCCCATGATGCCATCCATCACAGGATGAGTGCCTTACAGGTTATGGCACACGCTGCTCAGGGGGATGATCAGGCAGGAGCCGCGGCCTCCGGCCTGGCCTTTCATACTCCTAGGCAAAGCCGTGTGCCATTTTTCATGTCTACCCAATTTCCATTAGAACCACATGAGAGGTTCACGGCGATCCTAAGTCTTTTTGGACTTTTATTAATCAATGCAAGTTGCATTTCTTGTGCTGACCCGCATCGTTTCCTGACTCTAGCACCAAGGTAACTTTTGTCCTCTCATATCTTGGGGGTACTGCAGCTGCTTGGGCTAACCCGCTACTCGAGACTAACAGCTATATGTTGTATGATTGTGATGCTCTGATTCTGGCCATGAATCCCGTCTTTGGCACTAGATACAAGACACAAGCTAACGATGTGGAATTCCACAACCTTAAACAAGGCTTTACTCTGCTACTCTCCTACCTAGCCAGATTGAATTAATTAGCTGCTGAAACCGAATGACCTGAAGACAAAAAGGCTGCCGTCTTCTATAAGGGTCTTTCAGAGGATTTAAAGGACACTCTTGCCATGGTTCCGGTGGTGCCTGTAGAGTTTCCCAAATTATTAGATTTAGTCCTGCAAATAGATGCCCGACGGGTTGAAAGAAAGGGTGAACAAAGAGCACCACCAGCAGTAACCACAAAGACCAAACCAGCAGTTGCAAACCTTACTGACCCCAAGCCTATGCAAATAGGGGCTGTTCATGGCCCCTTAACCAGTGCAGAAAGAAAGCATAGACGCAAAGCTAATCTTTGTCTGTATTGCGGTTCTGCAGATCATTTTTTATGCAATTGCCCCAAACAACCTGTCCAGAAACGGGGAAACTACAAAACTCAGCTGTAGAAGGAGTTCCTCAGCTAAGTGGTTGTCCTCTAGACTCCCAGTCCCTACCTATCTTATCTCCAGAGCATTTGTCTGTAAGGTTTTCTTTACTCAATGTTCTTCCCTTACATACCCATGCAGCCATAGACTCAGGAGTTATGAGGACCTATATGGATATACAATATGCCAGATAAGTAGGGATTCCGATCATCCCTAAGAAAAAACCTGAAGTGTTCAGTGCAGTTGATGAAACGTCTCTGGTTTCGGGATTAGTGACAGAACAGACTGAACGTATACAGATGTCGACTGAATCCAGACATCACGAGTATATATCCTTTGATCACATAGCTGCACCTCAGTATGGAGTCATACTCGGATTGCCTTGGCTAGGGCGCAAAACCCACAGTTTGAGTGGGAAAAACATGAAGAATCCTTCCTGTCAGATTAGTGTGATGTTCATTGTTTCGATTTTGATGCCTCTCTTCCTCGATCCCCCTGTGTAGCCATTCTTGAGAACATGTCCACACTGCAATCCTCAGTGGGAGCTGGCACTAAACACTCTGGCAATGCGATTCCTGTAGTATATTGTTCTTATGCCAATGTCTTTGATGAGAAAGGAGCTGAACAATTGCCGCCTCATAGGCCATATGATTGCCCAATAGAATTGACACAAGGCTCCAAAATACCTAATGGTAGGGTGTATTCCCTTACGGTCAAGGAAGTCAAAGTCTTAAAGGAATATCTAGACGGTTCATTAGCAACCGGATTCATTTGCCCCTCCAAGTCACCGGCCGCATCACCATTGTACTTTGTATCCAAAAAAAAAGAAGGTGACTTAGTGCCTGTATAGACTACAGGGCTCTCAACACCATCACCGTAAGAAATCAATTCCCTTTGCCACTTATCTTAGTCCTCTTGGATCAGTTGGGTTTCTCTGTAATATTTACTAAACTTGATTTAATGGGTGCGTACAATCTGGTCCGTATACGAGAGGGGGATGAATGGAAAACAGCGTTTAAGACTCGTTACAGATTATATGAATACTTAGTAATGCCCTTCAGGCTTTTTAACGCCCAGCCACTTTCCAATTATTTATGAACAATGTATTCCAGGACATGTTAGATCAGTATGTTGTCATCTACTTGGATGATATTCTTATTTACTCTCACTCATATGATCACCATCTACAACATGTCCGCTCTGTTCTGCAGATATTGAGGGACGACCATCTGTTTACGAAAGCTGAAAAATGTGTTTTCAACATGACTGAAGTCGAGTTCTTGGGTTACGATCTTACCAACAGGAGAGTTAAAATGAACCAAGCCAAGTTAAAGGTCATATTGGACTGACCTGTTCCAACTTCGGTAAAGTCATTACAATCCTTTCTTGGTTTAGCCATTTTTTAATGAAGGTTTGTGCATTCTTTTCCTTCTATTGCATCTCCCATAACTGGTCTCATTAGTTCTAAATTGCTGTTCGTATAGAACCTGCCTGCTTAGACAGTGTAACGCTCCCCTGATTCCCGCAGAGGCGCCGGTCTTGACTGGGCGAATACCGTATCTTCAAAGGTGATGTGTAACACACGGTTGGCTCTTTGGGCTGGACCTCTGTGCACTGTATGTCTGACTCGAAGAGTAAGATGTCTGCAGATAGAAAATATGGGATTAATGAACTGGGGTTATTGGGTGTCTCTCTCTTCTTCCCCTTCTCTTCTCCTGTAAAACCCCAAAGGTTAACGCTCTCACCTTAGGTAAGTGAACGCCGAGATCTCCATCTGCCTCGGGGCAGGGTGCTGTAACCAGTTTCTTCACTGGATAAGGGTGCAGGCCTCTTGACCTCAGAGGACTGCTGTCCGTCGTTTACTGCACGAACGGTAAGTTCCGAGTATTTCAAATGTCTTTAAAAGTCTTTTGTAATGATGTCTCTTGTTTTGCAGGGTTCCGGCGATGGTGGATGACGGGCTGAAGTGAGTTGAGGATGGAACCCGTGTGAGGAATAGAAGCGCCTGGAAGCACGTAAGTAAGCGCTTGTTGCCTGCTTCACCATGCGCACTAACTGTCCTTTTATCTTGCAGGTACAAGTTCGGAGCTGCTGAAGGGTGCCGGGATGCCCACTGGGTTCGGCGTGGGAAGGAGTAATGGCACGTGAGCAATAAAGTTACTCAATGTCTTTAAACGCACCTTCTTTTGTCTTTCAGATGCGGGATGCAGCGCCGAAGGCCTCCGGAGCGTGCGAAGAGTTGGTAAGCTTTTGTCTTTCAGATGCCGGAATGCAGTGCGAAGACCTCCGGAGCACGCGAAGAGTAGGTAAGCCTTTGTCTTTCAGATGCCAGAATGCAGCGCGTGGCGTTGGTGACAGCCGATGGACCAGGTAAGAGAAGCGCTGTCACTGAAGACCGTAATGCTAACCTGTTCTTTCTTGTCTTTATAGGTGTTGCTGAAGACTGGATTCAGGATGGTAAGCCTTTTTCCCTTAGGCCCAGGATCAGATGCAGAAGACACGATGAGCGTTCTGCTGCAGAGGATGCAGAATAACGCAAAGCAAGATCCATCCATCGGGTGTGGTTTAAATAGCCTCCTGTAGTGCTTAGGTGTCTCCTTCCACAGCCTCGCCTAGGTAAGAAAAGAGTTCCTGCTTTCCAGAAGAGTTCCAGTGTTCTGAACCTAGGGAGTGGCTCCTGCCCCACCCAACAGGAAAAGTAGTCCCAAACAGAAGAGGATTAGAGGCTCAACTGGCAGGTAAGTAAGCAGCATGGTCTGCTGCAGGTAAATCCACCCAAGCATTATGAGCCCGGCGCTTCCAGCGCTGGGACTGGGCATATTTATGAGCCTGGTGCCACTGGCGCCAGGACAGGGTCCAAAAGGTCCCAATTGGGACTGGTTGGCACTCGGAACCTGGGTTATGGTTCTGCTTCCAAGGGAGTTGGGTAAGTCCTGACCTTTTGGAAGCAGAGATCATGACAGCCAGCATTTGAGTCTCTCAAGAACACGTTCACTACTGCACCAATGCTAAAACACCCAGATCCCCAACAACCTTTTATCATAGAGGCTGATGCCTCTGGTGTAGCAGTTAGAGCAGTTTTGTCACAGAGATGTCCCGGTACGGGCAAAACCTATCCAGTAGCTTTCTCTCACAAATTGACACACTCAGAGAGGAATTATACTGTCACGGAGAGCAAGCTGTTGGACATCAGAGATGCTTCTTCAAGGGAAGGTCACCCTAAAATAGGAGACCCCATCTCATGGTCTGGTGTTCCGTCTATCACTGGGGAAACTGACCTTCCACTCTTCTATGCTGTTCGTGAGTACCACTCACACCAGACCACTAGGAATTCATAAACATGCCAGACTCCCCGTGAGGAGGATTTCTGGTGCAGCTACTCTGGTTGGCCCACCTACAAGCCTTAAGGGATTTGAGTAGAATATCAGGCCCTTAGAGAGCTGAGTAGCCAACGATACTAAAAATGCTACCAAGTGAACTAGGTACTATGGGCCTCATTATATGTTTGCCGGTCCGGAAACTAAGGTGCAGGTAAGCTCACCGGCACCCTTGTTTCCGGACTGGCAATCTAGGAGTCTGCCTGCCACAGCTGCTGTGCCTGACAGGTCAGACCAGTCATGGAAGCGCCAGCACCGTTAGCAACGGTGTCGGCGCTTCCATGTACCCACTCCCATAGAGTCCTATGGGACTCTATGTAAATGGGGACTTACATTGTACTGGCACCTGACTTCCCGGGCCGCCGGACTTGGAATCTCCCGGAGGCACCAGGAAGTCAGGCACTGGTAACATTTTACGAGTCCGGCCGCAACCCGCCGGTAGCACCGGCACAGTTACCGCTGGACTTGTAATGAGGCCCAGTGTCTCATAATAGAAGTGTATAGAGCTCTGTAGCCCTTTAGTAGTGTTTGGACATATCCCTACAAGAGTGCACTGGGCACTATATCCGAAAGAAGTAAGGTGGGCACTACATTCCTTCAGAAGTGAGCTAGGGTCACCTGAATACTTGAATACTAATGTCCCTGCCTCTCTTGTAGATTTCGAATTTGTTTGTTCATAGCTCAAGGGGAATTTGCAAGAGAGGGGTATGGTCTTCCCAAGTGTTTCTGGAGTTGTATGCAGCTACTGCTAGTTCTAGGAACTAGGAGCGTCGCCTACATTAGGAGTTGTATGAGTGTACAATGTACAGGATGTAAGTAACCAATTGGCACCTCCTGCCACCCTTTCTTATCCCTATCCCAAAACCACAGTGGTGTGTACCTTATTGTGGTCTTGGAAGCACTGGGAACGTTCTTGAACCAGTCACTTTGCTATGTTTAATGTCATAGTCCGACTATCATCGAGTTCTTGCTGGCAATGAGTAATTGTTTTTTTAAATTTAATATTATTCGGTTATAAATTATAACGTTTAACATTACACACACATATAAAAAAGAAAACAAAAGAAAACATGTCCATCACATAATCATGAATAATACATTAATAACATTATACATATAAAAACGCCCTCATATAATTCTGAGATTCAAAGAGAAAACTCTTAAAATTCCAATTAATTAATCAATCAGTAATTTCATAACTAAATTCAGTGCAATACTGAAATGCTAAAACTTCCATTACAATGTTTAAAATGAAAAGTTCGACAGTCAGATTAAAAGTACAAAAAATGCATTTATGATATCAAAGGAAGCCAGTTTGCTCTACCAATCAATTTAAGGTGCTTCCTAGTTTAACAATTTTGCAACTGCCAGGACCAAGGAAGTGATATAACCTGCAAAACATGCTTAACTATGCAGAACAAATATAGCAGTCAATTTCAAAGTGCTTTTACATTGATATGAGCCTATTTACACAAGCAGTCAATTTAAAGTGCTTCAAAATGTAAAGATTTGACAAACCCTGTTACTGCCAGGACCAGAGAAGACGTACATCCGACAAGACATGCTTGCTACACCCCATCACTCTGACCCAAATTTAAGGCATCCCCAAATCGCTTGAAGTAGTGCAAACTAAGGTCCCTCACTGCAGGGCATGATATAATTACATGCATTAAAGTCTCTGATGCCTTTCTTTACAGAACCTACAGAAAATTCGATTGGGCGATATTATGCCATATTTACCTTGAATTTCTCTGGTAGGTATTAGGTTAATTTTAAATCTTAAAAAATTCTCTCCTAATATATTTGTAGAGGAGCAGGTGGATACCTCTTCTCTAGTCCCCGCAACTTCACCACCGTCTTATTGGAGTAGCAGACGAAGAGCTACAATTGGGACCCGATGCATGAGTTTATCCAGAAGTTCCATACCGTGTCGATTGTATGAATCAAGAAGGATGTCCACTGCTAAAGTGCTAAAATGCGGATATGGGAATCATGGATGAACGCTAAGTAAAAGTCTGACGACAACAGAATGATGTCATAAAGAAGATATATAAACCTATGTTGAAACGATGTGAAAATACTTAAGACTGACAATGTAACTGAAGCTTGAACAGAAACATGTGCCTAAAAAATGAAGTAGCTGTGCAAATAAGAAGATGAAATAACTTGCTGATCAATAACTATAAATACACTGCAACGCAAGGAAGAAAAGGCATATAGAAGCTTGCTAAAAAGAGGTACATACATAACGTTTAGGACGATTATTGGAAGAAAATGGACAATGGCTCGTGTTAAAGAAAAAAACCCAGCAACCTCAAGTACGAGCCTAGGATTGCAAATTGAAGAATTGATGAAGAAGCAGTTTTCGTGTGCAGAAGAAGCGAGTATGTTGGCCTGAAGTCAAGGAGGCTCTTTTGAGAGATGGGTGCACGGCACAAAGGGAGTCGAATGAACAGACCATGTGCATAAAATATAGTTCTGCTAAAATGAGGAGGGACAAGGACATTTGCAGATGCCAAGTATTGAACAAATACGAGGGCAAGTGCCCATGTGAGGTGGCGTGAGCAAGTCCCTGAAGAGCAGAAGGGGTAATAACACCCTGTTTAATAAAATCAAATAGCAGTAACTGAGAGGCTGAAATGGACAAAATCGTTGTCTCCTAACAAGTGATGAATAACACAAAACAAAGACTATTAATTAGAGCTTGAGTTAAGACAGTGGTGTGCTCACACTCCTTCAAATGTCCCAGAATAGTAAGAAGACTATGAGGTCAACTACAAACGATAGATCTTGGCTAAGGCTCAGGTCGATGAAATGTGATGGACTAATTGGGAAAACAAAAGCACAAGTTGACACAGCTTGAACACCTAGGTTTCGTTCTGTTCATGTGCTGCTAAGTCCAAGTTGGATAGGGTTGCCAACCAATTAAAAGGCCTGCCCCGCACTTTCATACACAATGTTGCAGTTTTAAGCCCGCTGCCATGTTCTCTGCTATAATCAGTATGTGATGTACGTAGAAGTAGCTCAGGGTGTGTCCTACAGACAAGGGGCAGCCAATGAGATATTACCCCTACAACAATTCTATAAGTAGATATGTTTCACTAATCCAATCCCTCCCGGAGATAGGTTTATTGAAATGCCAAATGACGTATGTGAAAGTATATGAACTCTGTACAAGCAAATTTATGTGTGAACATTAAGCATCTACTTTGATAGCTGTCATATTGGCCTGCTTTCTTTCATTGAGATTAAAGCAGTATTTTACCATCTTCCTTTGGTCTGTCATGTTATGTGGTCTTTGATATTTACTGGTAATTCCATCTAACACATAAAAGACGCTTCAAGATGCTAGGGCACACATTTATCAGGGTAAATCGCCAGATAAGAAGTCAGAATCCCGGCATTCTTGTAAACTAGCCTTAGCTGCTGCAGTGAGACATAACCATGCATGCCATCCATGGTGCCAGCCCAATCAAAGCGATATAAAATGTCCTTCTCTCGCCCCGGATTTTGGACCAGATCCTTCACGCCCAAGCTAAGAGAATCAAGCAATGCAGAACAGTACAAACTATTTTCTTTAACAATTGTGTCACTCCCACCCCCCTTCCATTAAACTGTTCAAGTCAATGAAGAGGGAATCTTTAACAGGTACTAGAATTTTGTAAAAGGACAATAGCATCTTCCATTGCACTCTGCACTTTAAGGATTGCAAACCCAATTCAAATCTTAATGCAACAATTGGATGGAGCCTGGCATTCAGAGAAAGGGATGCCGGAACAAACCCTCCAGTTGTGCAAGCCAATCCAAACCCAAACCCAAGGCGGATAAAGTTCAATCCTGTAGAGTAGTTTTGGTTGAACCGTACTCTTATAGAATTTTATCACGGGAATCAGCGAAAATGTACCACATTTTGTATCTACTCTACTCATTTGATTATATAGTGGAATCGCGGGTAGACAACCAATCCTTAATTTGATATTTAGTTTCCTTTAGTGAAATTGGCAAGCCTAGGTAAATAAATTCCTTGACTTTTTCCAAGCTTTCTGTTCCCAGATGCCAATTAAAGGCAGATTTTTTCTGAGTGTTATCAAAGGATACCATCTTGGTCTTGGAGGCGTTAATCGTTAAGGAGTGGGCTTGCGCAAACTTATTGAAGGCTCTAAGTAATCTTATAAGGCCCATGGGGATGCAATAAAAAAGTAGGAAGTTGTCCGCATAGGCTAGCCATACCGGACCCAACCCATGCATCTTATTCGTTGCTAATGCAGCCACATTCAGGTCAGTGCTGATGTCACAAAAATACAGAAAAAATAGTCACAAAGCCAATATGCATCCCTGCCTGACACCCCTGAATGTTGCCACTGAACGGGAAAGGGAACCTTTCTGGTTCAACCTTACCCGGATGTTTGCATCCTCCTGCAGCTCCATTAAAAGGCGTAGCAAGCCTGCAGGAATCCCCCATGTTTGCATCTTGGACCACAGTATGCTGTTGTCAACTGCATCAAAGGGCGCTGAGATGTCAATGGTGGCTGTGAGAAACCTGAAGGTGTCTCACCCGCTAGTCCACGGGGATCTGTCATCCAGGTGGCCAGGACACGGCTTTCGCTTTTGGGTCCAGTTCCTAGGGGTGGACCAGTGCAGGAGTATCACCTGGATGAGGGGTCTTTGGGGAGTGGAGGTGGGACACCGGATGGTAAGATGCAGTATCCCCTTCCTCATAATACCTTTTCCCCATCCTACTAGGTATGATATCTAGGAACTCAACCCCCTCCCTTTCCCGATGCAAACACTTTCTCATGGACAGTTCACCGGGAACAACAACGGGCTAACACCAGAGCCGTATATCTTACATGTCCAACTATGATGGTCAGGCAGGGTCAGGCAATTACTGATCATTATACACACCTGATCCCATCACCCTTCCCTACATGGATAAAAGGCGGAGCACGAAAGCACACTCTGAGCGAGGCAAAGCACATGAGGAAACAGCAGTTCCAAGATGGCAGTTTAACACAAGGAGAAAGTCGGAAAGACCAGAGAGGGTTGCAAGGAGGCACGTACCCTTGACCTTTAAAGACCATTACTTTCGTGAGTCTTGGAATGTAAGAAACCTAAGACCAGGAAGTAAGGCTGACCAAACCTGCACAGTGTGTCGGAGGTACCCGGGGCTCCCCACATTGATAACCCAGGCAGGGCAGATCGATTGCCGCTGTGGTACTGTCCTTGGGTCCTACAACAAAGCAGCATCAGTAAAGACAGCATATCTGGTGAGTCGGAGAGATTGATACCAAACCAGCTTGTGTTTTGAAACAGGGTTGCAAGCGGCAACATTGTGTAAAGAGAACAGTGTGTGAGGTGTTTGTGACAAGAGACACAAATATAATTGGAAACCAAAGGAGTAGTTGAACTTTATAATTGAACTTTGTGAAGCCAAGAAAAGATACCGTAGACAGAGTGGTCTGGTGCCACGTGTGGTGTCATTCGATAGTCTCTGTTAGGTATCCAAATGATGCTGAGTGTGAGAAAAAGGAATATTGCGATCGAAGTGGTCATGCAGCTGGTCAAACAAAAGCCTGGGCACATTTGAAAGTCTTCGATAGTTTAATGTGCATAACAATTGATCCGAGCCCAGCTGAGGAAGACTAATTGGGTGAAAGAAAGGGATCTGAGCCCGGCTGAAGGTGATCCGGGGTGAACTGTGAGTCACTCAAGAAAGAATTCTTTGAACATTGTTTGGAAGGGGGTCTGAGCCCGGGAGAGGGGATCCAACGTTGAACTTTTGTTTTGAAAGGGATCTGAGCCCAACTGAGGGACATCCAGGGAAAATATCTACATTGAATTGTGTTAAAAAGGAAAAGAATGTTTGCATGTTGTTTTTGTACAGCAGACCCTCTGAGTCAAGAGACTTGCACGAAGTAAAGAGGCTTGGACACACAAGGACTTGAACTGTGAAAATGGAACTGCATCCTCGTGCCGCAGAGGCCAAAATGTGAGCATTGCTCGAGTGAACCGCTTTGCCCCTGTAAAGAAGGCATGATATCAAAGTAAGGCAGACACCAGTGATCACAGTTTATCAAACTGTGAAACGGGTGAGATAAGCGCCTAATCCAAACGTAAATCTAAGATGGGAGCAAGCTACGACCATCAAATAATAATAATACAGTCCTAGTGGAGTCTAGTCAAATGAAAAGGGCCTATACTAAAAAACCTATTGCCAATCCATACCGCTATGCCACAAAATAGTGTGGGATAATGTTCACAAGAAAAGAAAGAAGTGTTCACAAAATGATAAATCAGGATGTTATGGCGGGGGTCTTCCCCACATTTTTAGCACGGACAAGGCAGGACTCTTGAGCACAGCACACTCCTGGGCTTCTCTGGCACAAGCGCACAGTTCCTTTTCTTTATATTATGGCCTTCTGTGCCTAAGTCTCTTCTCGTGCAAGGTTTCTTGCTTCAGAGGGCCTGATATGTCAAAACAATAAAAAATGTTCCTTTTGTTAACCTTCACATCGGGTGATTACCCTTCACTCTTTGATCCCCCTCATCCAGGCTCTGATCCTTCTCTCACTTGTTAGCCTCCCTCAATCGGGCTCATACCAACCACTCACTGCAGACATCCCTCAGTCGGGTTCATTCATGTCATCACAATGTTGTTCACTTAGCTTCTTCACAACCTTTCTCTTGACGTCCTTCAGTCAGGTTCACTACCGCCTTTCAATCACAATCTCCTTATTTGTAATATTCAAAAGTCTCAATGTCTTTTTAAGCAAACACCTAGATTTAGTTATGTCCCCCTCATCCGGGCTCAGACCTTCCAAAGCACTTGCCAATTTCAACAGAGACTTCCGAAGGGCGATCTCGTCTCGCTGAGTCACTCTGTTAGCCTATGGCAAGTGCAGGCTTCACAAAATCACAGTTCGCACAGCGTTCCCCTCAGCCGGGCGTAAACCCCTGTTTCACAATTCCCTCAGTCGGGTTCCCAATTTCACACTCGTCAAAACCTCTGCAACGTGTCAAGGACTTTTGATTGTACAAGGGATTTGGCTTGACCCTTGCATGACCACCTTGACACTTCACGTCGGCCTTTCCTATGGCCTCTTTGTACTTGGAGTTTCAATACTTTTCCAGCTCATCACAGTCTCTTTGTTCAGGATATGGGTACCAGTCATGGACCTCCGAATGAGCACCCTCATGGCGCCGGACCACTCTATCTCTGGTACCAAGTTTGTTCACAAAAGACTTCTGTATCTTAATCTTCTTAATGTTGCCACTGCAACCTTGAGCCTAACACATTCTGTTCCACTATCAGGTTCTTCTGACTCACCGGATGTGCTGAACTCGATGTGATAATTCGCAAACAGCTCGTAGAGGACACCGACCGGTGGGAGAATAAACCCTCGGAATGATCCCACGAAAGAAGTAAGAAGTGATGCAGAGTACGGAAAAGGTGTCGCTGTCAAACAACACGTTTATTGAATATGCAGACGCAGCTGAAATAATAAAAGACAAGGGAGAATAGAAAGAGACCGCTGTGATACTCAGTGACATTATTCAGCGACAGAGATTAAGCTGTACTACCCCAATGAGAGACTAAGAGACCCAATGAAGTAGTCAAGGGGCCGAATAATTTGTTCAAGATGTTTATTAAAACTTTTCTGTCCTGACCAAGGCCTAATTATTTATCAACAAAACTGTGGTGGATGAACGATTTTGCTATAAAGGGCCGAAACGCATGAGTGCAACATTGTTTTATCCAATTAATGTTTCTGAGAATTCTTTTTTTTTCTAAAACATTATGATGTGATAGAGTAATTGATCTTAAGCGAAGTTCAAAGATATGAATGCACATTAAAAGAAAGTACAACAAAATGAGAGTGGGAAAAAATGCATGATACCGAAATAAATAATCACACCTCATGTCCCCAAAAATGTTCAAAGATTTTGTTTGAAAATGTCGTACTCCCTATTGAGTCTTGCAGCAGCAAGCACTTACATATTTTGTATTATATAAAAGCAGCACTTTTACTAACCCCGCTTTTTCTTGCACCATTTTGTATCATTGATTATTATGTGATCTTTTAGAAGTAATATATCAGAAGAATTGTGTAGGAAAAAACAACGAATATTAACATTCAAATTACATGTATTTTTCTAGTAAAACAGTCTGTAGTTTTCAATATACAGTAATAACAAAACCGTAAGGTTCACAAGTTTACTGTTTTTTGAAATCATACCATGAATGGGAGGAGCAGGTAGTGCGTGCTCTTTGTTGTTATATTGGTATTGTAAATCCCTGTTTTAACACCCCCCACCCCTGTGACAAAAAATGAAGGTATAGACCTGTTATGCAACAAAAATGATGACAAAACCAACACATTACGAGTTTGGAGGTAAGCATGGCGCTATTAGCGCCATGGCTGCCTCCAAACCCATACCGACTCCGCCCTGGTGAATGGAGGTATTACCTCCCCATTCCAAGGTTGGCGGGGGCGGTAATTCCCCATTCACCAGGGTCCTTCCCCATTCCCATTTGAGCCCCCATAAGGCTCAATGGGAATGGGGAAGGTGGTAATAGCGGTACCGCAAATTGCGGTACCATTATTACCTCCAAATTCCCTTTGCGGGTCCCGTCCTTAACGCCTAGTAAAACCAGGCGTTAAGGGAGGACCCGCAAAGGGACCTCGTAATAGGGCGGTAAGGGATTACCGGTACCGGTGCCCTTACCGGTACCGGTAATCCCTTACTGCCCGGGTCGTAATGACAATGGGCCTCATTAGGACCCTGGCGCTAAGTGTTTAACGGCGCCGTAACAGGCTGCTCGCCGTTAAACACTTAGCGCCTAATTACGAGGTCCCTTTGCGGGACCCGACCTTAACGGCTGGTCTACACCAGCCGTTAAAGTAGGGACCCACAAAGGGACCTTGATGGCAATTACGGTACCGCAATTTGCGGTACCGTAATTGCCGCCTTCCCCATTCCCATTGAGCCCTAGCACCATGGTTTAGCGCCGGAGTCCTAATGAGGGCCAATGTGTTCTGACCTGGCCACACTTACTGGACTGCAGTGGTGTTTTCTTTCTGTGGCATTGCAGTTTTTACTGGCATTATTAGCAAGGCAAACATAATGAGTACTGATGTGCGCATAGTGGCCTACATTGGTGGTGCAACAATATGGAAGTGTTCTCCTACAGTGGCATGGCATATTTAATTGGCATTATGATATTATGATAAAGTCACCACAATGGGGGTCATTCCGAGGTTGGAGGTAAGGGAAAAACGATGCCGGTAAAAGATTACCGGCATCGCTTACTGCTACGGGCTATTCTGACCAACCAGACCGCTATTTACGGCACCGTAAAGTACGATGCCGTAAATAGCGGACTAGGGTCGTGCGCGCGACACACCATGCCGAAATTAGCGGCATGCCGTAAACCGGAGCTGATCCCAAGTAATGCGGACATGCAAATAATGGCCTCCTGAAGCCCGGAAAGTACCATACCGGCATGGAGTGATTACCGGCATCTCCGAGAAGGTGTTAAGAACCCTGAGCAGTGTTTCCAAGAGCCACAGGTGCACACAATCAGCACAGGTGGAGGCAATGGAGTCTGGCACAGCACAAAAGGAGCATACCCACACACCACACCCCCTCCCAAACCAAGATGATACCAATAGTAGTAGCATTACTGGAGCTGGAAGCCCTGCTTGCAAGGCAGCAACAACAACAACAACAACAACAGCAACAACAACAACCACAGCCCCCACCACAGAGGATACACAGGAGTAGAAGAAGGGTGAGACAGGCCCAGCATGCCCCACCAGTGCAGCCACCGTTACCACGCCAGCAGCCCCCAATCCCTCGCATCAGAGCCACACCCTTCAACCTATCACCAGAGCAGATCCACACCCTGTACCGGCTTGACACCATCACCACCATAGTGGACCTGATACACGACAACATAGTGAGCCTCATAGAAATATGCACCGCCATCCCCCCTATACTGAAGGTAGTGTCTGTGCTCCACTTCCTTGCCACAGGGGGCGCATGCATGGCATATCACAACCCTTATTTTCCCAGACACTGAACCAAGTGCTGGATGCCCTCCTCAAGCACATAAGGGACTACATATCCCTACCACAGACTCCCCAGGAGATATTCGATACAAAAGTTGCCTTCCATGCACTGGCAGGCATTCCAAATTGTATAGGTGCCCTTGACTGCGCCCACGTGGAGTTGGTGGTCCCGCATGCCATGGAGGTGGCGTATCGCAACCGCAAGCAATACCACTCCATCAACATGCAGATGGTATGCAATGTGAGCAAGATCATCACACATTGCTGTGCCCGATATCCAGATCAACTCATGACTCTTTGGTCCTGCGGAACTCCATGCTACCACGCTATATGGAGCGACATCCTGGACGACGTGCCTGGCTGCTTGGTGAGTTGCTTGACTCGGCCATGGCAGTGCATCAGGGTTGTGAGGTGGGTGCCTGCATACTCCACCTGGGTGGAAATGTTGACGCCAGTGCACGATGTGCACCTCACCGAACACTGTGCCCCAGAGCCAGTGAAACGGAACATGACTACCAAATCCCACAGTGATGAAGTAAGGCCGACACCTAACACTACATGACTAAGAGGTGACCAGGCCACATCCCACAACACATGCACCACTCATCGGCGGCCCTCACACACCGTAAGGGCATCTAGCACCATGCACTGCATATGCACTATGTTGCTGCCTCCAGTATATCACCACAACGGAGAGTCATCCCTGGGAGTGCATTGAACTGAGCCTAACAGGGATACCACAGCGTGGTACGAATATGCTACTGACAACAGCCAACACTCCCTACTACCAAATCTCACAGAACACAACACATCAATGATTTCACTCCAACACTGCTGCACGTGCAACAAGATGTGAGTGCACACCAGAACCCATCCTGAGGATGCTACCCACTCCATCATCCCATTGCACAGGACACATAGCGAGGTCAGAAATGGGGCCAATGCATCCAGGGACATGTGTGTATGTGCAGAAATTACCTGCTGCCATGTAAGACTAGTACAGTTGTCCGCCATGAATGTACGAACACTTACCTTCATTCCCCTCTCATGCAGGTGGTGGTGGCTATCCCTTGAAGCCGTGGCTCATGACCCCTGTCCGAAACCCACATAACAGGCACGAGGAGGACTACAATCATTCCCATACCCGTACACGTGTGGTGATTGAGCAGACCTTTGGCCTGTTGAAGGCACGATTTCATTGCCTCAGCCGGTCGGGTGGGGCACTTATCTACAGCCATGAGAAGGTGGCCAAGATCACCATGGCATGTGTAATGCTGCACAATGTGTGCATCCGTCGGAACGTACCCCTGCCCCCTGACATGGAGCTGATACCACCTGATGATGATGAAGGGAAGGAGGAGAAAAAAGTGGCAGGACAGCATCACGGTGCCGATGCACAGGAGGGACGTGCCGTGCGGCAATCATTGATTGGACAATATTTCTGACACACAAGTCAGCAGAGGGTGTGAGGATGTCAGGACATCGGGCACTGGGTGTGGGGATACATGTACACTATGCACTGTGAAACATTAAATGACACATGCGCAATGATGAATGTCCACTGTTGTTTTTTTGCTGATAAACCGGTGTATTGAATTAGTAGGTTCAAATGTGAAAAACAAACCCTCCACCACCCTCCCCCCTTCCCCTCCCCCCACAACTCCCAAACACACCCTCACCCCCCTCCCCCCACAACTCCCAAACACACCCTCACCCCCCTCCACCTCCCCCCACAACAACCCCACACCAGTGCCATAAGGACCACATAGGCCACATGTGTATGCCAGCATTGTCACTGTGCTCTCCCAGGGCCAGGGGGACCCATGTCCTGGCAGCGCAATGCACGTTGTGAGCGACGGAGCGGGTTGGTCTGGGTGGAGGAGCATTGAGACAGTGTGTCCTCCTGCTGCGGCTGTCGTGCAGGAGGTGCTGCCTCCAGGGCATCTGCAATCCGGCCAAGGACCTCGCAGAGCCGGTTTGTGCTGCCTGCATGACCTCGCCCAGTGCCCTAAATTCATTCCGCCACTCCTCCCTGGCCTCCCGATTGTCTCGGATGAAGTCATTTATGAGGCCTGTGAGCTGCTGAGAGCACTCTGCATCAATGGCTGATGTGGCAGATGTGGTTGGCCTGCTGGGAATTGGGCTTGCATGTCTTTCCGGTGCTTCGGTAAGGGAAGTGGATACAGGACTGGCATGTTCCAGTGTAGCTCCTTGCCCTGTAAGCCCTGGTGTATCACTCTCACCGGAGTCACTGTATGACACCTGGGGGTTGGTTTGGGCATCAGGGGTGTGGACAATCTCATCAGTGTCCTCCTCAGTTGCTCCGCATATAGATGAGGGGCTGTCGGGAACATTGAGGATGCCCGTGGCTTCATTCTCCCCAGCCACACTGGACTCCTCAGAGTACGGCGTGGGGCATGTGTCCTGCACCAGTGCAGGTTGAGGTGGGGGTGGAGGTTGTGCACCCTCCATGGGCCTTGCTGGAGCCGGTGGTGTGGCTTGCGGTGTCTTCCTGCTTGCAAGTAGACGGCGGGTCCTGACTTGGCCCCTGGGGGTACTGGGCCGGTTGCTTGCCTGGTCCTCGCTGTCATGCTCGCTGCCTTTGGGGGTGGAACAGAGAGACGCCATGAGCGATGATTTGAGAGTCAGCATTTGGACATGCCTACAATATCACAATGGGATTCTAGTGGGTTGTCGCCATTTGGGTGGTGAGCGGCACATTGATCGATGCTTGGATGGTAAATGCATGCATATGTCTGGGTCACTCATGTTGGCCGGGTACTGTGCTGACTCACATGCACACTGTTTACATCAACTGCCCTGTGTGCCTCACGGAATGGGCCTCTTTTTGTGGTATGTGCCATATAGGTTACAGCCTTGCACCTGGCATTAGCCTGGGTCTCACTTGTTTCGGCATGATTTAAAAGGGGGGGGGTTGTCCGACCATGACGTGACACCTTGCCTAGCCCTTTGCAGTAACTTTCATAACAAATGCGTTGGCAGTATTGACTTTGGACACTCACCTCCATCGACGGATGACGTTGCCCCGCACTCCATGTCGCCAACCCCTTCAATGGCTTCTGGGCCTATCATGGCTGCACACGTCTCCTCCCAAGGCATCAATTTCATGGGGGAACCTGGCCCTCCTCCTGTCTCAAGTGCCTGGCTTCTGTTGGCCGAGAGGATGCTCCAGCCGCTGGTCGTCCCACCGTTTTCGGCAGTCCTTGGTGGTGCGGGGTGTGTTGCCCACGGCGCTCACCTTCTGTGCTACCATGGCCCAGATCTCTTTCTTTTTAATTACCGCCACCCTCCGCATGTCACCGCTGGAAACGGTGTCTGAATGCTCGTGGAGAGTATCCACCATTATCTGGAGCTCATCGGGCTGAAGCGCTCCTTCCTGAGGCGGGCAGCTCCCTTTTTTGGTGCTTTCGGCATGATGCTGGTGTTGATGGTCAATGTCGGTAATCAGTAAATCGCTCCGGGTCCTGTGCGGTGAGGATGGCAATTGATTGTGTTTTTAAAGATGGCTGCCGTGCTCCTTCCCGTTCCTGTGCGATGACGCTGTTTCCGTTTCCGCTAGTCACCGCTATTGCCACTTTACTCTATGGCGGTAGTGTTAAGTACGGTGCGCTTGATGCCGGTAAGGGCTTTTTGGGGCCCTTTTGCAGCATGGCGCTAGGTGCATTACCGGCATGGCACAAAGCTTGTGCCCGCAAAGTCATAATAGGCCGCTTTTAGCGGTCTATTGCCAGCTCGGACACGCTATTTGCACCATGCCGGTAATGACTGGTACTTACTTCCAAACTCGGAATGTTCTGATGTGACCATACTGGCTTACACTAATGTGTACTTTCTGCAGAATCACATTGTTACTGGCATTACTAGCAAAGCCAATATGATGAGTGCTCTTTTGTGATCATTCTGGCCTATATTGGTGGTGCAGCCAGTATGCACGTGTTCTTTTATAGTGACATGGCATGTTTAACTGGCATTATGGCAAAGCCAACACAATGGGCCGCATTATTAGGTTGTTGATATCCTGCCAGTAAATCCAGCGTGATACCACCAAAAGGTAATAACATTACCGCCACTTGGTCTGCCAGAATAACCGGCAGATTCCAAGTGGTGGTAAATGCTGGAATTCCCCATTCTATGGAGTCCAAGAGGACTCCATGGGGGGAATTGCCACTATTACGGGCACCAGTAATACCGGTGCCCGTAATAGCAGCATTTCTGGGTGCTGGGGTGCCGAAATTACCAGCAGCTCTGAGCTGCAGGTAAATCCGGCAACCCCACCACCAAACTTGGAGTGTGCTGGTGCGGTAACGTGCTGGTATGCAGTAATTCTAGCAAGTTATTATCACACCGGCACACTCATAATGAGGCCGAAATGTGTTTTGAGGTGGCCATACTGGCCTGCATTCGTGTTTTCTTTCTATTGCATTGCATGTTATTACCATTTCTAGCAAAGCCAACATGATGAGTGTTCTTGCATGCACAAACTGGCCTACACTGGTGGTACACACAGCATAGGCATGCTCTCTTAGGCCCCTCATTTCGAGTATGGAGGTAAGTACCGTCCCTTAATGGACCTAGCGCCATGATGCAAAAGGGCCCCAAAAAGCCCCTACCGCCATGATTCGCACCGTAGACAACACTACCGCCATAGTACAACGCAGCATTAGCTGTGACCGCAAAGAGCGGTCACCGTAATTTACGGGCACCGCTATTTACAGTCACCGTTAAATAGCGGAACCGGAAATAGCGTCATCGCACAGGAACAGGCAGGAGCACGACGGCCATCTTTAAAAACACAATCCATTGCCATCCTCACCACACAGGACCCCTGGCACACTGGTGATCTACCAGAAAGTTTCTACAACCAACCAGGAATGCCCAAATCACCAAAGAAGGGATCTTTCAACCTCCGAAAGGAGCGGTTCAGCCCAGATGAGCTACAAATGCTTGTGGACACCCTACATGAGCATGCTGGGACTGTGTTTAGCAGCAACATGAGGAGGGAGGCAGTGTTGAAAAAAAAGAAATCTGGGCACTAGTATGCCAGAAGGTGAGCGCAGTGGGAAACACCCCCCATACAGTAAAGGATTGCCGCAAAAGGCGGGATGACCTGCGGCTGAGGGTGCGGAGCATCCTTTCTGCAAACCGAACCCAGGCCTTGGAGACCGGAGGAGGACCAAGTTCTCCAATAAAGCTCATGCCGTGGGAGGAGACATGTGCGGGCATGATAGGGGCAGAATCCATTGAAGGGGTCGGAGAAATGGAGTGTGGCGCCACGTCATCTGCTGATGGAGGTGAGTGTCCAAAGTAAATACTGCTAAGGCAAATGTGTTGAAAGTCACTGCTAACGTCTGGCCAAAGAGTGACGCCATGGTCGGCCACACACACACTCCTTCTAAATTATGCCAAAGCAAGTGAGACCCAAGCCAGTGCCTGGTGCAAGGCCGTAACGTACAAGACACATACCACACAAAGTTGCAAATTCCATGAGGCACACAGGGTCATTGATGTAAACAGTGTGCATGTTAGACATCACAGTACCTGGCTAACATGAGTGACACCGTGATATGCCTGCATTTACCACCCATGTATGGAATGATGTGCCGTTCCCTACACAAATGCTGATTACCCACAATTGTGTGGATGTTCAATCGTACCAATGTATGTATGCTGGCTATCCAAACATCACTCATGCCGTCCCTCTCTTTCATCCCCACAGACAGTGAGCATGACAGTGAGGACCAGGACAGCAACCGTCCCTCCACTTCCAGGGGCCAAGGCAGGGGCCGCCGTGTCCCAGTGAGAAAGACACCACTGTTACATACACCACCAGCACCAGCAAGGCCTGCACCATTGAGGACGACTCTGTGGAAGTTGTCCACACCCCTGCAGATTTGCCAACCCCCTAGGTATACTTCAGTGACTCTGGTGATGTGCAAGAACAGACACAGTGACATGGCAGTCCCGTATACAGTCCCGTTGAGGATGCGCCGGTAGGACATGGCAGCCCGATCCCCAGCAGGGCCACTGGTCCAGCCGCCGGAGACCAGCGGGCTGACCAGCTCTCTGCCCTGATATCTGAATTCATGCAGGACAATCGGCAGTCCAGGGAGGAGGGCACTGGGCCAGTCCATCACTGACACCACAAACCGCCTCTGCGAGGTGCTCGCCGCATAGCCGATGCTTTGGAGGCTGCTCTTCCTGGCCAACAGCCTCAGCATGAGGACACACCATCCACTAGCAACTCCACACAGACCAGCCCTCTCCGTCGGTCGCTCCGTGTGCAGCACTGATGGGGCATGCCTCCCCCTGGCTCCGGGAACGCAGAGTGACTATACTGGCAGCCTCATGTGGGCTACGTGGACCCCATGGGACTAGTGTGGGGTTGTTGTGGTGGGAGGGGGGGTGAGGGTGTGTGGGGGAGTATTGGGGGGAGAGTGAGGGAGGTGAGGATGGTGGAGGGTTTGTTTTTCACGTTTATATTTTCACTTTCAATACACCGGCTGTGTTACAAAAAAATAACCAGAGTGGACATTCATCATTGTGCATGTGTCATTTAATCTTGCACAGGGCATAGTGTACATGTATCCCCACACCCAGTGCCCTATGTCCTAACATTATGTCACCCTCTGCTGACTTGTGTGTCAGAAATATTGTGAGGTCACTGACTGCCGCACAGCACGTCCCTCCTGTGCATCGGCACCGTGATGATGTCCTGCCACATCTTCCTCCTCCCCTTCATCATCATCAGGTAGTAGCAGTTCCATATCCGGGGGCAGGGGCATGTTCCGACGGATTCACATATTGTGCAGCATTACACACGCCATGGTGATCTTGGCCACCTTCTCATGGCTGTAGAGGAGTGCCCCACCCGACCGGCGAGGCAGCGAAATCGTGCCTTCAACAGGCCACAGTTCTGCTCAATCACCACACGTGTACGGGTATGGGAACGATTGTGGTCCTCCTCGGGCAAGTTCTGTGGGTTCCGGACAGGGGTCATGAGCCACTGCTTCAAGGGATAGCCACCATCACCTGCATGAGAGGGGAATGAAGGTAAGTGTTTGTACATTCATGGCGGACAACTGTACTAGTCTTACATGGCAGCAGGTAATTTTTGCCCATACACACATGTCCCTGGATGCATTGGCCCCATTTCTGACCCTGCTATGTGTCCTGTGCAATGGACTAATGGTGTGGATTGCATCTTCAAGATGGGTCGTGGTGTGCACTGACATCTTGTTGCACGTGCATCGTATATGCATACAGCAGTGTTGGTGTAAAATCAGTGATGAGTTGTGTTCTGTGGGATTTGGTAGTAGGGAGAGTTGGCTGTAGTCAATACTATATTTGGCATTCTGCACTGATCAGTTCCCTGGTGACATGCAGCACTCTTATGGGTGTGCCGAACCAGTGACACACTGTGGTATCCCTGGTTGACTCATTTCAATGCACTCCCAGGGATGACTGTCCTGTGTGGTGATATGCTGGAGACAGCAACATAGTGCATATGCAGTGCATAGTGCAGGATGACCTTACGGTGTGAGGGCTGCTGATGAGTGGTGCATGTGTTGTGGGCTGGTTACCTGTTAGTCATGTAGTGATAGGTGTTGGCCTTACTTCATCACTATGGGATTTGGTTGTCATGTACTGTTTCAGTTGCTTTGGGGCAGTGTTCGGTGATGTGCACATCATGCACTGACGTCAACATTCCCAGCCAGGTGGGGTATGCATCCCCCTCCGTTCCCAACAAGGTGGAGTATGCATCCCCCCCGTTCCCATCCAGGTGGAGTATGCATCTCCCCCCCGTTCCCAGCCAGGCGGAGTATGCATCCCGCCCTTCCCAGCCAGGTGGAGTATGCATCCCCCCGTTCCCAGCCATGTGGAGTATGCATCCCCCCCTCCCCAGACAGGTGGAGTATGCATCCCCCCCTTCCCAGCCAGGTGGAGTATGCCCCCCCTTCCCAGCCAGGTGGAGTATGCATCCCCCCCTTCCCAGCCAGGTGGAGTATGCAGCCACCCACCTCAAAACCCTGATGCACAGCAACCAGCCAGGCACGTCGTCCAGCATGTTGCCCCATGTAGCGTGGTAGCGTGGAGTTCCGCAGTACCAAAAAGTCATGAGTTGATCCGGGATATCGGGCACAGCAATGTGTGATGATCTTGCTTGCGTCGCATAGCATCTGCACATTGATGGAGTGGTATTGCTTGCGGTTGTGATACACCACCCCCATGGCATGCGGGACCACCAACTCCACGTGGGTTCAGTTGAGGGCACCTACACAATTTGGCATGCCTGCCAGTGCATGGAAGGCAACCTTTGTATCGAATATCTCCTGGGGAGTCAGTGGTTGGGATATGTAGTCCCTTGTGTGCTTGAGGAGGGCATCCAGCACTTGGTTCAGTATCCATGAAAATAAGGGTTGTGATATGCCATGCTTGTGCCCCACTGTGTGATGGTAGGTGCTGGTAGGTGCCTGTGGCAAGGAAGTAGAGCACAGACACTACCTTCAGTAGAGGGGGGATGGAGGTGCGTATTTCTATGAGGCTCACTATGTCATTGTGTATCAGGTCCACTATGGTGGTGATGGTGTCACGGTCAAGTCGGTACAGGGTGTGGATCTGCTCAGGTGTTAGGTTGAAGGGAGTGGCTCTGATGCAAGGGATTGGTTGCTGCCAGCGTGGTAACAGTGGCTGCACTGGTGGGGCATGATGGGCCTGTCTCACCCTCCTTCTCCTCCTGCGTCTCCTCTGTGGTGCCTGCTGTTGCTGTTGCTGGTGTGGCAATGCAAGCAAGGCCTCCAGCTCCAGTAATGCCACTACTATTGGTATCATCTTGGTGTGGAAGGGGGTATGGTGTGTGGGTGTGCTCCTTTTGTACTGGCCCTGACTCCATTGCCTCCACCTGTGCTGATTGTGTGCACCTGTGGCACTTGGAAACACTGCTCAGGGTTGTTAACGACTGGTCGGCGATGCCGGTATTTACACCATGCCGGTATGCACTAATTGGGCCTTCAGGAGGCTGTTATTTGCATTTCTGCATCACTTGTGATCTTCTCCGGTTTACAGCATGCCGTTAATGCCGGCATGTTGTGTCGCGTGCGCGCACATGCCGCTATTTACAGCATTGCACTTTACGAGGCCGTAAATAGCAGTTTGGTTGGTCAGAATAGCCCGTAGCGGTAAGCGATGCAGTAATCCTTTACTGGCATCATTTTTCCCTTACCTCCATACTTGGAATGAGGGCCTTAGAGTGATATGGAATGTTTTACTGGCATAGCGGCAAAGGCAACACAATGTGTTTTGATGTGGTCATACTGGCCTACAATGGTGCAGCCAGTAAGGGCATGACTTCTACAGTGGCATGGCATTACGGGCAAAGCCAACAGGAGTATGTTCCTAGGTGGGGGTAATGGCATATATTGGCAGAGCCAGCATGAAAATGCTTGCTTATAGTACTATTATGGGCAAAGGAAACATGCATATGTTATTGTGCGGGAATAATTGTCATTATCACCACTAGGCTGTGTTTAAGACCTTATAAGGGATTTGGAGCGACACATGCTGTCTAGAAGATAGGGGATAGGGGGAACCCCCATGAAGAAGAAAATCCCTTGTTGCAAGGCGGGACAGTCTGTTTCCAGCAATAATTCACAAGACAAAATCCAGGAAGCAGCCATGGAGCAGAACTCAGGAATAATTGAAACGAGGAGGCCAAGGGGAAAATAAGGATAATCGGAAAGAAGGAAGGATGAAGGGCAGGAAAGGACAACAGAAGAATAGCAAACAAACTAGCAGGGTGGCAGAAAGAACAAGAGAGAGCAGGATCAGGAAAGTACTCACAGAACATAGAACTAGCGTCAATCCAAGCCTAAGAGCGTTGCCACGCGGATTTCAGACTCTGAAGCGGGCACATGAAAGCACCATTTTTGGACGTGCATAACGTCAATCTGCATATCACCCCAAGCACTAAAACGCTGCTCTCCTATGTCTAAATGCGTAGCAGGCCCCTATTGGTCCAGTGTAATGGGGAATCCTTATAATTTGTTTATTTTTTTTTAATTGAAACATCAGCCTGGTATGCCTCAGTGCAAGCACTGTGGCGTCAGACTTTTATTACAACGTGATGACATATTCCTAAATTTGCTAAAACAAAGCATTCTGGGCTGCTCCAACCTAATAGTCCAAAGAAAAGATGGTCTTAAATCGGTCAAAAGTTTGTCTCTAGTCGTAATGAGTCCACAAAATCGACTACAGCACAGCTCAGTTTGACACAATGACCAGCCACACCATATGACCACCAGTCTCGGCGCTTGAGGTCGCGGAAATATATTTTCCTTGGTGCTGCATCCGTTTTAGTATGATCTGCATGCATTTAATGAGAAGATGTTCAGAGGTTTCGATTTCGTTGAGACAGAAGCAACACAAGTTTCATTTACTTCGTTGGAATGACGGAGCCACATCACCTCTTTAGTTTTCACGGCGTTTAAGCGGAATCTCAGGAACTGGTCGCGATGATGTCGAGAGGGACAATTTGTTAAGTATCGGCTTGGAACATGTAACTTGTGTGCTCCTATTCCAGAGTCTTAGGTAGTCGACATCTTTAGGCGTTGATCATTGTTCTGGATCCAACACCAATGTTCAAACTTTTTTTTGCGAGTTGTGGTCTCATTATGAGGTCATTCAGAGTCAGATCGGCACTAAGTAGGATTGATTCCATGATTTGTTTCCACTCTTCTAAGAGAATTTTCCTGGGCCTGATCTCACAGAGAAGATTTGGAATGCTGTCAGTATAGGGATCAGATTCATTTTACGGCATGCCGTTAGAGATTTCCACATGACGCAAGCGTGAAGAGAATTTAATGAAAGTTCATACCTTATGTGGACCATCGAGATGTAGGAGGGAAGCTTCAGAACACGCCGCCAAAAATTACCTTCTAACTTCTGCCAAAACAAGACATCGATGTTCCATCCGGCTTCTGACCCAAAGGTGATAGCCGGGACTACTTTTTGTTTGAAAGTCAAAACGGGACTACTTTTTGTTTGAAAGTCAAAACGGGGGCTAATGTGAATTTTCCGTAACGTTTGATCAGCAACTGGCCTTGTATGCTAAATTGGATTATTCGGTTTATCATGTCATGCTTCAAATGATGTTCGCAAAGTGAGCTGTTGAAAGTAGTTCCCAAATATCTGATTGAGTTCACTACAGCTAGGTGTTTGTTATCAATGTTCCACGTGAATGGATTCTGTTTTTTGATGTTTGTTCGACTGATAATGACAATCTTAGTTTTTTCAGTGTTTAGTGCTAAATCGTTGACATTCAAGTATTCATGTAAATTTGTTAATTGTCATTGTAGACAAATCTGGGTCCGATCTAAAAGGACCACGTCATCAGCATATATGATGCAACCGATTTCAGTATTGTTTAGTTTGGGTGGAAAACATTGCACATTTTTGCGATGAACGGGGATGTCAGAAATAAACAATTTGAATAGCTCAGCAGCCAATGGGCAACCCTGTTTCACTCCCATATTCGTTGGTATCAGCTTAGATAGGGTGCCCTGGTTGTTTAATCTTATGCTGATAACAGTTTCTGAGTGAAGTGCTCTAATGGGTTCAATCAAGTTACTGGGACAGTTCCAGTTTGCCAGTTTTTGCCACAGTTTGGAACGGTTGATGCTATCGAAAGCTCCCTGTAAATTAATGAAAGCTAAGTATAGTTACGTCTTTGCCTTCAGACTTTCAAGCTTAAGTATGGTTAGTAACAACAGGTTTACTTCCACGCCAACACCTTTAGTGAAACCAGTTTGCCGAATGTCAGGGATTTGCTCAGACACTGACCATTCTGCTAGTTTTTGGCATAGGAAAGAGGCGAAGATTTTGCCTATCGTGTCCAACAGGGCAATCGGGCGATAGTTGGTAGTATCCGCCCGATTGCCTTTTTTTGTAGATAGATACAATAATTGTTTCGCGCCAAGAGTCTGGGATCGTCATTGATGACGACAGTCGTGAAAACAATAATTCAATGAAAGTTGCCCATTGCTTCTCATTCTTTTTCAGCATCATGTTTGTGATTAAATCTGGGCCTGCGGCGTGAGAGCTTTTCAAGGTCTGTATTACAGTTCTGATGTCTTCCACTGTTATTTGCAAGTCACATGATGTCAACTTATGATCTGCAACTCTAGATACTTCGTGAGATGGATTGCTGAAGATGTTTGCAAAGTGGAGTTCCCATTGAGCAGCGTCAATCGCGTTAGACAGGGTGGAGAGATGTTTCGAGTTACCTGTATTCAAAATGGCCTAGATTTCACAGGAGTTCTTCTAGACTAAATGCTTCATTAGTATCTCAGCTTTGTCTTGCTCAATTATTGATTTTTGAGATTTTAACCAATTGCGATAAACTTGACGACGCGTGTGGATTGCAATTTTAGTAGCAGTGACGTTGGTGGCAGAATTTCAGGACTTCTTCAGAATTCTCACATCGCATCGTAGTTTGTCTTGAGTCAATATCGTGGATGACAGATGTTTATGTTTTAGACCCATGGTGCGAATCAAAGCTTTCACTGTGATGAAGTCAGAAAGTAAGGGAGCGTAATCAACCGACATTACCACATCATAGAGAAATTTCTGACTACATTTCTGGATCTTAGAGCTATCGATCCTAAGACGATTACCACCAGTGTTTACAGAGATTGGAATGTTGTGTTTTCTACTTTCACTTGTCCATTCCACCATACAGGCCACCCGAAAAAGGTTATGGTCACTGCTTGACGTAGTACTTATTGTGAGCGTCATGTCCTTTTCGAATAAGTTTTGGGAGACCCAAAAGTAATCAATAATTGACTGGGCTTTATGAGTGGACCACGTTTGCTGGGTGGTTGATCACCTGGTATGTGTCCGTTCACCATGTTAAAGTTGCGTTTGCATAGTGCCTGGCTCCACTGATGCCCGCGACTAGTTACTTCGTCATACGGTAACAATTTGAACAGCTGGTTAGCGTGATCATATTTGAACCATGAACAATTTATGTCACTGGCACAGATTATTGATAGATTCTTGTGGTGCAATAAGGCCTTGTCGATGTGGAAAGTCATTGATTCGAGAAAGGACTTTGTGCTTATTTTTTTCGGGTTCCAATACCTGTTTAGAATAAGCAAGTGCTTCCTTGTGCCGTGATTTTTATCAGTAGACTGAAGCAAAGCGCCTTGCACAAAGGGATTAGGGTTGAATGAGTCAATAAGCCGCCACCAGATATTTATCCTGATCATCATCAGTAAACCGGAAGATGGACGCCCCTTTGCGTTTTTTAATTGCAGGGTTTAATAGGATCAAGAACCCATCTCTAGACGGTGGCTCACTCAACCATGTCTCCTGAAGACAGATGACCAAGACCTTTTCTAACTCTGCATCAAATTTATTGAATAAGTGGATGAATCCTCTGGTGTTCCAGGATAGGAATTCTCGCATACACTCATTTAGGTCGCTGGTGGCTAACGTCGACCAGCTACGTCACTATAAGTGACATTTTTAGAAATATGGTTAGTATGCAGTCTTTTGGTGTCTGAAATTGACATTGCTTGACGTAAGTCAGCAAGTCTTTGCTCTTGATTGGCGAGAGAGGCACTCCTCAAGCTTATGGCAGCTGTGTCAGGTCCGTTACACGTCAGTTCAACAGATATGTCGAATCTGAAAACTAACAGTTTGTCTGAAGCATTTAGAATGGTGTTACGAACTGAGGCTGAAGTGATATGTAACAGAACTTGATCACAGCACCTTTCAGTAGCATACTCAACAATTTTGAATATCGTCTGACATTATCGTGCGAAGCAATGGAATGCAAGTGGACAGTTTCAGCACGTTGTTGCGATTCAGGTTCAAGTCATGGTCTTCCTGATGGAGATTTTGTAATCTCAGTTTACCGTTCAAGGAGCTTGTGCCAGAACTTAGAGATCCAGAGGCACGTGAGGAATAGCGAGCTTGCTTGTTTTCTTGGGATCTGGTGTGTTTAGGATTCACTAGTACCGGCATTTTTGATCTTTGCTCAGAGACCATTGACCTGTTGTCGGACTTCTTGTCCCAGCGCGCCTCAAGTTTTGAGGTTCGCGGGGGTCCAGCTTGCGAGGCTTCGGGGGGCGACAGAGGGATTGACTATGTAGTGATCATTTGAAATTTCATCAGAGTATGTGGAAAGATCACAGATGTCAATCGTAGATCTAGATGATTTACTCATGGTGCTTTCTGAAGCTGAGTCGACTCTTTGTCATTTATTAGGTGGTATATCAGTGCGGCCAGGCCCCCTAATAGTTTTATCATCAACGGAAACGATTTTTTGAGCATCCAATTTAGGCAGGTCTGTATGATTGAATAGACCTGACTTAACATTGGAAGTTATGTTTCTGATGAATTTCCGTGACTTCGGTGTCGGTGTGCATTTCTTGGTGACAGGCGCTCTTTTTCCAGGCACTGCTTGCTGGATTTGGATAGTCGAAGTGCTGTCAACCGACTTCGTGGTGGCCTCGATCGATTTTGCTGAACCTTCAAAGATTCCAAAAGAAACCAGAGGCATCACAGAAATTGAGCTTGAAGTTTGGCCTTTGGCTTGTTGACTAGTCGTTTGGACAGAGGTAAGGTCATGGCAAAGTGCGTCCGGGTTTATAATTCCAGCTGAAACAGCCACACCAGGACGGACTTTTGCTTGAACGATGGGCTTCAATGTCGATGCAGCAACTAATCTGTTTATTGGTCGATCTTGTGATTCACTCGGATCTTGGATGTGTTCTAGGCACATGCCAGCAGGAGTTGCGTCAGGTTTTGCAACTGACATTGAGAAATTTTTTTGGAGCTCAATATTTGGTCCCATCATAGCAGAAGAATGACACATCCATTTTACGGTGTCAAGCAGACCGTCAGATAAGGTAACAATCTGACAATGATGACGTGCGGCGAGATCGCTTAATCGCTCTTCCATCGCATTGTGCGTTCTGCTTCTTGTGTCAACTGGGTTTGCAAAAAATTTGTTACGGAGTCGAATTTGTCCATCTTTTCCTTTAGAGTTGTGATGAGTGATGTCTGGTCTTTATAGGCCTCATGCATAGACTCATACATCTTCAAAAAAGGAAGTAAAGCTGCAGATGAGCCTGCCAAGACATTGTTGTAAATCTGCATTGCTGCAGCAGAAGAAAGACTGGGTTTCGACTCAGTCTTGTCAGCCGGGCAAGAGTGCAAATTATTTGCAGTCTCAGATTGGGGATCACTGATTGTTGATGAATTCATGGCTGCATTCGTCAAGGTGTCTCGCAATAAATGCGATGACTTTGACCGTAAACCCCCATTTCTCAGTGGACTTGATGAAATCTTGTTGTGAGGTTGCACTCGAAACTTTGAGTGTGTTATACTCAAGGTTCGATCCACTGCACTGGTCGAAGATCGAATGTCGCTTGGTGTTTGGCCAATGTTATAGTGTTTTGCCATCAAGACACAACCGGTATCTCCTCGAGATATTTTCAATTGTTCGGTGTTGGCATCGTAGTTACGACTAGACGGGTTAACTGGGAGTCTTTGGTTTGCGTTAAGATGCGCGCTGCCTAATGGAACTTGGCATCTCATCTTCTTCAGCAAACCGGAACTGTGTATAGTTGGGGCTACCATGTGACATTGTTTGTAATGTTGTCTTTACACAGTCCACTTGATTGAGAACTTCAGATGGTTCTTTCGTGTTTACTTGATGGATATTCTGTCTGACGATGTCTACAACTAACGAGCCGCTAGCCTGATTACGTCATCGTTATCAACAGGCGTAACTAACATGACTGAAGGCATTTTTACTGTGGAATCGTTCAAACTTTCGTTTCCATCGTTGTCTTGGGATGCTTCCATTAGCTCCGCGTCCGTTAACTCAAATGGCTAAAGAATTTCTTCAGCTGTTTCGGAGGTGAGTTGCTTCAACGACATCAGAGTTGTGTCAGTAAGTGAGAGTGTTCTTAGTAAACTCAAATCAATGGGAGGTAAATCGAGTAATGTTAGTAGAGGTCTTTGTGGTAGATTAACAGTGTACAGGACAACCTTGTCGGACAAAGCAGACACAGCAGCTTCCTCAGGTTCGCACTCAGGCACGCTGGGCTCCCCAGCATCAGTAATTAGATGATAAGTGGCTTCGAGGGCCACTGGAAGCTGCACTATGGCATTAGAATCGGCGGGAGCTTGAGTCGGCTGACAATCAATAATGTCAGGATTACCAGGTGATAAGGAAAGTCCGTTCTTAGCTCGTTCTTCCCCGTCCCCTTTTTCACTTACTGATAAACTTACAGGTGAACACGAACTGACCACAGATGAATCTTCGAGGGTTTTACCCGTTACTAAGGGGATCACAGAGACAAGTAATGGTTCAGTGGGTTTAGTGGTTTCTAATTGTTCACAGAGATCCAATGGTTTCTTTGACACTCGTTTACGTAAAACGGTGCTTACCTTGGACGTGTTGGGACCAGAATCTGCCTTTAGAGCAGTCCACGGATTCTGCATCCGGCGTTGTTGGATAGTCTTGCGTCTGGTTTGAGGCCCCCCCTGACCCTCTTGGCCCGATTGTGCAGTCATAACGGGCAGCACAACACTGCTCACAGCCAGTCGTGGACTGACGTAGACTGACTCTAAGCTCGACACCGGGTGCGCTCCGTGCCTGGTTAGGAGTTTTATAGAGTCCGCCCACAACACTCGGCTTCTTAAGGTAACAGTGCTTGAATTCAAGGATTCAGCAAGTCGCGTCGCTACAGCTCCTCTCTGGGCATAAATTTGAGTGGACTGACGTAGACTGACTCTACGCTCGACTCCACGCCTGGTTAGGAGTTTTATAGAGTCCGCCCACAACACGTGGCTTCTTAAGGTAAAAGTGCTTGAATTCAGGATTCAGCAGGTTGCGTCGCTGCAGCTCCTCTCTGGGCAAAAATTCGAGTGGACTGACGTAGACTGACTCTACGCTCGACTCGTTATAATACTGGCATATATTTGTGAAGCTGGCATAGACATGTATGGTCTCAGCCAGCATGAAACATTTTTTTTACACTGGTAAAAAAGTAGCATATATTGTGAGTAAAGGCGCCATGAAAATGCATAGTAAAATGCATCTATGCACTATAGGTGACTTCTAATTGATGTTTTCATGTGTTAGCCTGCAAAACTGATTGTAAACCGGATGGATTTTTGCCCTTTTTTTCCCCACAGAAATTGTACTGTCAAATATGGCATTTTAACCCATTATTTGTAAAAATGGTCTCGGTGGGAATCCCCCTGGCTTGGTTTGGGAACCCTCTCTATGCTTGATTGCCCTCACTTATTCATAGTGGCCCTCCTCCTGCTCCGACCTGTGAGGCTAAAAACCTCGGGGTCATCTTCGACTTCACACTCTCCTTATCTCCTCACATCTCTGATGTCTCTAAGAAGTCTTGCTACCAGCTGCACCTCCTCAGATGTATTCTTCCTTTACTCTCCTTCCCCCAGATGCTCACTGTCTCCAGAGCTCTGGTTCTCTCTAGGCTTGACTACTGCAACAGCCTCTTTCAAAATCTGCCTGCCTCTACTCTCCGCCCTCTGCAACTCATCCAAAACAGAACTGCAAGACTTGTCCTTGACCTCAAGCCCAGGGATCGTATCTCTCCAGGACTGAAATCTTTGGATTGGCTCCCTGGTGAAGCAAGGATTCATTTCAAAACCCTCTGCTATGTCCACAAGCCCTTCTTGGTCCTGGGGCCTCAATACCTTCAACTCTCTCTCTTCCTTAATGTCTTCCTTCTCGAGGCCTTCGCTCATCCACCTCCAACTCCCTCAGGATCAGTTGCTTCTCCAAGCAACACGTTGGTGGTAGATCTCTTTTCTCAGCTAGAGCCTCCCTTTGGAACAGCCTCCCTGCCTCACTGAAACTTGAGGAGAACCATCTCCAGTTCCGTAAGCACCTCAAGACCTTCCTCTTTGCTTCTGCCTTCTCTCCTCCTCTCCCCTGCTGAATTCCTCGCTGAAACTGCACTGGTCACGTGGCTACCCTCTGTTCTCGGGCCCAGGTCCCCGCCCACCCAGTTGCACACCTACCTGCACTGCCCCCTGCACTCTGGGGCTGTTCTCTGTATCCCTACAGACCCTAAGCTGCACTGCCCCCTCCCTTTTCCCCTCAAACTTTCCCCTCCCCCCTCCCCTGCACTTGCATGATCTCAATGCCACCTGGCCTAGTAGGATCGTTGTCTCTGTCTTCCCCCCCCCCCCTTGCCTTGTCGCGCCTTGAAACACTTGTGTATAGGCACATTATAAATGCCATATCATTTCATATAAAATGTTTAAGGTCCTCAAAATAAATTACAAAAATCACCATTGCGAGCAGCCCTAACGGCAGTGGTATCATAATACTATATCAATGTTTTATTCTATTTTAATCAACGTGCATTGCTACAAAGGAAAATGAAGAAACATAAGATGAAGGATTCTTTTTTTAATTCACAGTCTTCCGGTGTTCCTTTAAAACCCCAAACCCCTGCCTCTTTCTGCCGCCCTGCTGTTTGCGCTTTTATCTGAATGCCACAAACCTTTGACCATGAAAAGACTGCATCAACAGAGGGCAGGGACGTCACTTCACCAAAAATACCTGGGGTAGCGGAAGTGACATCACAGGAAGCAGTGGAACACGACCTTTCATCCAGTGGTCGAAGTGAGCGGGAGCGGTTGGGAGCGGTGCTCCTCTATTTTTTTTAAAATAAGTTTTACTGTTCCTATACTTTTATTTTAAAAAGAAATTGTTCCGTAATGGTTTCGTTTTAAAATAAATGTGTAGGAAGAAGTTGAAACTTGCACTTTCAGTGCACTACACTGAACGTTCCCTTAAGCAGCAGGTGCATGTGTTTGGGGGTTTGTATTGTGTGTGGGAGGGGGTGTGGTGATGGGGTTTGTGGGGAGCGTGTGCAGGCCAGCAGGGGACATAGTTCCACTACTTCTTTTCGTACACTTCGACCACTGCTTTCATCCCTTGACAAAACAGGAAGTGGCATCACATAGCATTGTCCATAAGAACACTAGGAACAATATGGTTACGTTATCACTATAATGTGGTGTACTGTGTATGCAAGCAGACGTCCAAGGCCAAAAGATAATGATGTAGCACTTACGCTTAAGCGTTTAGATAGAAAAAATATACATACAATATCACCCAACCTGTGTTGGTACTCATTTATCGACCTCAGAAGGACAAAAAAATGAGTTGAGGTGTTTAAGAACAGACTAAATCAGTGACTCACCCCCTGATGTTACACTTGTGGAACCCTCTGTTTTTTTAAGAGGCCGGAACAAGAAAGCCAGCCACTCCAAAAATAAACAGCCACATGGCGCTGGCCACAGCCCAGGAGCTTAAATTAAAAAAAAAAATGTTTAGGGGTAGCAAGGGAGACCTCAGGGTGTCTCCAACCCCTTGCCACCCCCAAATGACGTCAGTGACAGAGGGTATAAGGACAAAGAGGATGGGGTATTTTGGCTGGTGGCTGTGTGTCTTGTGCAAGGGGGCATTTGCTTTTGGCACTGCGGTCATTATGTGTGCATCTGGCATGTTGGAGGTTGGAGAGGAGATTCCGGCCCCAGGCCCGATACCCTGAGGAATGCCTGAAAAACTTAGGGAAATTAGGGTGGTTCCCAGACAGCCCCTCCCCCGTGCCGGCTTGACCCAAGAGTGAGAAGAAGAGAGAGAGGGAAAGAGTTTGGTAATGGAAACTTTCAGTCATGGCGAAATATAACACATTCAACCAGAGTTGTCTCCACCATGACCCTAGTGTTCCTGTCAGTCTGGCCCCTTCCATTCTGTGCCTATTACTATCTCTATATCCTGAAATGTTTTGCCTGTATTGTAACTAAAAACTTGTAACCAGATAAGCTTTCTATGTAACCTACACTGTGATACCTCCGAGTTTAGGTGTGTAACAAATGCAATAAATAAATAAATAAATACAGATTGGGACGAGTGTGCGGGTGGAGGGGCAAGGGTCAGTGGGAGTAGTCGTAGTAGGGTGAAGAATTGGCAAAGGGAGAGATGAGCAAGGGAGCTCAGTATCCCCTGCCTCCAGCTCAATAAATACGCCTAAAACATTCTGGCACTTCGAGTACTTCATTGACGCATTCCTCTGGTTAGAGATGGTCATCTAGTTAACGAGCCCCACCAGAAATGCCCCCTAGCAGACTCCTCGTATACACTGGCTACCCACCACAATTTCAGAACTGATTATTCACATGACAAGATCATCACACATATCTGACAGCAGCAGGCAAGAATCACACAGATGCATTCATATCGCCTCAACAAAGCCAGAGTGGAAGGTGATGGGGAAGGCTAATGGGACTACAACCTCCTTCAAGAACGAAACCTTCACACACCTGGACGGGAAGGGGATGGGTAGGGTAACTAGGTTTCCAACCCCTTGTCAGACTCACACCTCCACCCACCCCTCAGAGACTATGCCGCCTCATTAGAATTTAGGATTCAGGGATCACACAATCACACAATATTTGTATAAATGCTAGCAGTGCACTTGACAATTCCTATCGCACTTAACATAACAGTGAAGTAAAGGGGGTTTAATAGAGTTTTAATGTGCCTACGGGAACCTGTTTTTATCACTTCTTTGACAATGTCTGACGTCAGTGCAGATTGCAGTCCTAGTTGGTTACTTTAAGTCAAGCACTAGCCACTGCTATAGATGTATGCTGTCTATTGGTGCTATGGTAAAAACTCTTTCCCTGGAGCTGGTCCTACATTGAAATATTAAAAAACCACCCATTGCTCAACCTATACTCTGACCTCTTCCAGCCTTGGTTTGAAGCATGACCTCAGAACATGGGCTTAATTCCCTATCTGGTGTTAAATTAGAAGTGGCAAGGGTGCTACCGGGGGGGGGGGGGCGATCTTACACAGAAATCAGGCGAGACTGCTTCCTCAGAAAATAGACCAGGGCAGTCATTCACATTTCAGCCTTTTTATGATATATGACTGACTCTGTGTCAGCCTAAGCTGCCTTCTGTGAGATCTCTGCATGTCCCTATAGGCCAGTCTGCCTCGTGATACAATGTTATAGCCTGCGCAGATACCATACTCCCAGCTACATTTGCTCTCTCCCCGCTTTCTCCCTTTCCCTCCTCTCCGCGAACTTGCCTGTTCCTCACTCTTCCCTCCTCTTCCTATACTGTTCTTACTCAGCCTTTGTCCCCTCTCTCTCTCTCTCTCTCTCTCTCTCTCTCTCTCTCTCTCTCTCTCCCTCTTTCTCTCCCTACCTTGCCCGCTCTCCTCTTCTCTTCCTCTGATGATCCCACTGTGAGGAATTCGACCATTCACACAGTGGGTGTACACTCGCCTGGATACTTTTGTAAAGTAGTTTGATGGGAGATCAACCTCGGAAAATGTGTGTGACTAAATCGCACACATTTTCCTATGCTCGCCGCACAACAAACACATAGTCACCTGTACTCTGGGTGGACACAGTCTACAGGTGCAGTCTCCCTGTCATGTTCAGCAGGAATTGGACAGCCACAGGTACATCAAAGCATCTCAGGAAGGGGGAAGGCAACACCTTCCTCCTGCCGTGGCCAGCCTCATTAAATATCAAAGGCCCCATGCATCTGCCCTGCTTATTGCCAAAGTTCTGCTGGTGGCAGCACATACTGATGAGAGTTAATTGAAACAGGCCTGCCAAAGGCCTGATCGCAGAACTGACAAAAGGGGACAGGAAACCAACACCTCTTTATATATGTAATGCGTCTACTTGAAGCTGGCTCCCACTCCTCCGTATAAAGGGCAGTGAATGGCATGTCTGGGACAACTGTTTACAGTAGGCACCCTCTGCAGGTGGACCCCCTTTCAGAGGGAAGAAGTATGTGATTTGATGGAGATTGAAAGTCTGTCCTCACCGCAAACTTCAAGGGAGACCTGTGGTTTGATCAGTAGTCATGGAGAGCTCAATTAACCTGTGAGAGACTCTTTGATCCACAAAAGACAGGAAGATGGGTGTGACTTAGTAGTACATGTTGTCACCCCTTACCTTTCCTGTTGCAATGCATTCAGGTTATGACCTCACGCATAACAGGATATTGTTGACGGGGACCCAGGATGGGTTAATTCAGGTAGGCTTAGCCTGCACCAATCACTGGGGCCCATTTGGCTTTAGAAGAGGGTTGAGCCCCTCTTTTGTCAGATAATACGGCGACTTCAAAAGGAGTAAGATGGACTAATTTGGATCCTGGCTGAAGGTACAGTCTGTCTTACAGCCTGCGCCAGTTAAGGAAGGCCAGGATTTCCAAGAGTGAAGGAAGATCCCTCCCCAAAACATCTCCCAGGGCAAAGAGGGAGATACTGACCTCAGTGGATCGATCCAGGAGCTCCAGAAACGATACTCAGCCAGCACACAACATACCGTTCTAGGTCCTGGCAGATAGCTCAGCAGGTTGAGCGCTCGCTGCTGCGATCTGAGTGTGATCTGAGGGTTGCATGTTTGAATCCCGGCAAGGCCAACTCAGCCTTTCATCCTTCTGAGGTTGATAAATGAGTACCAATTTCGGTTGGGTGATATTGTATGTAAATATGTGCTCTGTAAAGCGCTTTGGATTAAGGCTCTATATAAATAACACATCATTATCATTATTAGTTGGGAAGTGCCAGAGAGTCTCTGAACAAACGACAAGGCTGTTGCCTGCAAACACTCTCCTCAGCTTTGGCCCGTTCACCTTAAAGGTCGACACAAGCTCTACAAAGAAGCTAGGAGGAGTGCCACAACAAGCGTCAATCAGCGTCCATCTTTTAAGGATATTTTCGAAGGCAGTCGATCCCTCGAACCACGACCGGCTGCATCACGACTGCTGTTATGCTGCAGCCACTAAAGCCGTCTGAGACGCCAGCTCCGCTAACCAGCACAGAGACAACTATTCTTGACCCCAAGCTGCCATGTATGCCAGCCTGCAGCCATCCGTCCAGCCTCGCTTGCTGAACTGCCTGCTGCTTGATACCCCCAGCTGTCCCCTGTCTTGATCTCTGTCGCAGGAGCTGCAAAGCATCCTGGAACTGACTTGATGCTGTCGAGCATCAAGATCATCTCAAGCACCAGGTACATTGTGGTTCTATCCCCCTGGTCCTTCCCTGAAGGCCCCTACTGACATTTACAACCCCCTGCTTCGTTGGTGCTGAAACCAAATAACCTTGAACAGTTAAGATGATTACTTTGCCGACTACCCTCCTGTCAGCATCCAGAGTACATCCTTTTCCTTCGTGAAACTGTCTGTCCTCTGTGTTCCTTTATAGGGTGGGTTGTATTTTGTAGGGTACTAGAACTGTGTGTTGCAATAATAATAAAGTAGATATTTATATACAATCTTGACTGGACAGTTGCTTCTATTATTGGGCAATCATTGTATTTTCGCTGTGTTGGAACTAGCCAACGATCCATGACCTTGCAGAGATAAGCCTGCCGTTCCGTCCAGTGGTCGAAGTTTATGAAAAGAAGTAGTGGAACTATGCTCCCTCCTGGTCTGTCCCCACTCCCCACAAACCCCATCGCCACGCCCCCTTCCACGCACAATCCAAACCCCCAGACAAACGTGGCTGCTGTTTAAGGGAACGTTCAGTTTCTTTTTAAAATAAAAGTATTGGAGCTGTAAAACTTAATTTTGAAAAATCATTGGAGCACCACTCCCACCCGCTCCAGCCCACTTCGACCACTGATTCCGTCCCCCATACCAAAATTGGACAAGGAGGTTTATAATTTACTTGTGTTTCCAATCTGTTTGGAAACGTTCTGGTGTACTAGAGGTGTGGGGCTGATTGATGGTTTAGAAACCAATATTCATCCCTTGACACCTGGACACCTGGTGCCCTGGAACTTGATTTGTCACACACACACACAATCTCTCTCTTTCTTTCCTTCTCATCTCTCTCTCTCTCTTTCTCTCTCTCTCTCTCTATCTTCCTCTCTCTCTCTCTCTCTCTCTCTCTCTCTCTCTCCCTCTCTCTCTCTCCCTCTGTCTCTCCCACTGATGGTCTCACAGTCTCTTCCCTTCTCCTACTATCCTCTGTCTCCCCCTCTTCTTTCTGTTCTTCCCTCTTCTCTCTCCTATCTCTTCTCCTCCCTTCTCCTCTCGCTTCCCCCCCCACACACCTCCTTTCTAACACCCACTCACCACTAACTACAATACTACACTCACTCTTGCAGACATTCAATCACTCAGTGCTTCACTCTCACTCTCTGGTACCACTTTCACTAGCGGCACCACACCTGTAACGATCTCCTGCATCACCACAAGCGCCTCCTCACTCTGCTCCACCTCCTGGTCTCTCGGGCCACCTCCACTCCACCTGACCTCATGCGGTCTACCATTCATTGCCCTTTTATGCTCCCTTCTGCCTGTTTCTGTCCTTCACCCACCCTTCCCTTGGTCTACCATCTCACCTGTGTCTGTATCTGGTCCTTCTCCAGGATGCGGGGGGTTTGTGGGCAAGTCTTCATAAGCCCCTGTTGGCTCCACCCTTTTCCAGCATGGGATACAAATTAGTCTTCGGCCCACTTGTGGTATGGTGTTTATGCAGGCTTGCGGTCTCCATTCGCTGCAGTAAGTGCTGCTGAGGAGATGAGGGAAGTGGCCCACTGAATGCAGTGTTTCTGCGTTTGAGCTTGGATGGGCGGTTTCCCTCTGCGTTCCGCTACTGCCTCTAGTGGTTGCTAGATATTCTGGTACTTGAAGTTCTTTAACAAAACAAAAAGAACTCATGACAGAAAATGGTACCAGGTTTAGCAAGCATGGCACATATAGGGGGGCAGAGACTGCGGCCTTCCCAGCTCTCTCACCCCACCTCTGGTGCTGCACTAGCTCTGGTAAAAAACCATAGCAGCTTCCTGCCTCAGGTCTCTGACCACATCACAACTTGTACGGGATTAATAATTTACATTTTAGTGATGATGGATTCTAAAGATTTTCTGTGTATAATGTTCTATGTTTAAAAATATATGCATTTAAAAAATATTAAATTCAATTATGTAATGAGTGCACTTTTCAGACACCGCTATAAAACGAAGTAAGTATTTATTCAAACTATAGCTAAACAATATGTGTTAAAGTGCATAATCAAGTCAAAACCTTAAAAAACATGTGTTACTCTACTTCTCCGGTTTAATCGAGGAAAGGAGAAGACACCCGGCACACCATGTCCCAACATTTCGGATATACGATGTGGAAGACTGGGGGGGGTAAACTGATGAACGGGGAAAAGCAGCACTGGTGATAGCTGTAGTTCGCTTCATATGTAGAATCTTCCCCCAACAGGAAGACCAGCCTCAAGACAGTGTAGGTGAACAATCAAAGAACACAAAGTGGTCTCACAAAGGAGGCCATACAGAAAAAAGAAGTCGACCGAACAAGGATGACGGATACAAAAGTCTGCAAAAATAAAGAGGGACTGAAAAGATTAACTTTAAAAAAGGAATATAAAAAAAAGGGAAAGGTTCCTTTTTTGTTTTCGTGTTTGTAAAAATTGTAAACCAATTAAATCAAATAAAAAAAATAATAATAAAACAAAGTGTATAAATCGAATACTGGGCCCCAATCCTGGTTTCACAACTAAACTGAAGTCTGTGATCCTGAGAGAGTTATTTCATCTCACATTGGGTCTTTTTCATTTCAATCGTTATTTGCATGGAGGGGTTCACGTCCGTTTGCATTTAAGTGCAAAAGGTCCCCGCTGTGGAATTTTCAACTTTTCCACAAACTGAAGACTAAAACGTAGGCAAAATCGCCTTCACTCTTCACTTTTCCACTACATTGGTGGAAAAGTGTAAATGTTAAGTGGTAATTTCAGGTGGATTCTGTAGAAATCCCTATCATTACCACCAGCATGAAAATCCTTGCTGGTGGTAAAGCAGTCCCATTTGTCTTGAGGAGTGGGAGAAGGAGGAGAACATGATACATCTGTCCAGCTTCACCTGACAAATGCTAGAACATGAGGCAGATCAGTGTTGGTAAACACTTCTACTGCCACTTTTGGAGATCTAACAGACAACGGAAATGACCTCCCACTCTGTCCTAGCTGGATTCCCTGCAATTGATTCAGTTCACAGCTTATGCAAATATATAAAAACAAATAAAAAAAGTCACTCGTGGTTTACCAGACTATGGTTGCTCCATATCTAATAATAGTGACCATTCTATGGCTTATCCATGGCAACTTATTGTGATGTCAATTTCCCACGATGCCCTTGGGTAAGACTGATAACACTCCTTCTAATGCCCTTTTCTGTGATGTCACATATCATGATGTCAATACATGTGCAAATTATGGGGGTTGCTTGTTTTTTTCTGCACCTAGCTTTTGAATCCTAGGAACGGTCTTGTAGAGAAATCAGGGGAGTGCTTTGTATGCATAATGGCTGAACAATTGTGTTATTTGGCTGTGCTCTGTGTAGGGATAATTTTCGGCCATCCGTAAAATTAATGAAAGACGTAAAAACCTTGCATAAGGCTTTTATGTCTTTCATTAACATTTTCGTCAATTTCTATGCGGGAGAGGAGAGGCAGAACACAACTTGCGTTTCCACCGCTCCATTCCGCTCCGCTATTCATTTTTATGCGGGTGCAAATGCTGGGGAGCTCTATGGGCCTACCTGATTTTTTGTACCAGCAAAAAGCAGGTGGACTCCATAGGGATTCATTGCAAATGATGCCTAGCCTGCGTACATGGCCTGCAGCTTTTACTTAATTTGCATGGCGGAGTGCAAAAGGGGAGTACAAAAGGCAGCATGCACACTTTTACGCTGCCTTTTGCCCTCACCTTTTGCACTCCGCCGCGCAAATAAGGACCATTCGGTGGTGAGCCCTGCCTACGTGTAGGTCTACACTTATAAGTTGGCCACCCAGGACAGAGCGAAGGACAGCACAATACTTATCGATGGTTCCCTTACATGCTTGTGTAATATCTTACATACATTTTTCGCAGCTGAAGTTTCCAGTGTCTTGTCGCAGTTAGTCAAATAGTTTCAAATATCCATCATTACCCCGAAAGATGGTCCTTTATCTCTCTCATCAACTTTCTGTTGGACCATCAGGCATCTTGTCAGCTGGGATCTACAAGCTGTACATCTGATGTGTGGTGTTGAGATCTGTTTACACCCAAAACGGTTCTCAATGCTTGTATATTTAAGCAAAGGGTTCCAAGTGTGCTATGTTTATGGGTAGCACTTCCAGACATTCCTGTGATGTGACACCACCCTGTGACACTTGATCATTGGGGTCAGAGGCTGTCACTGAAGGCTGCCCCGTTCCCCAATCCATCACCCCCGAGAAATGTGGTAGGTGCCCCTGCGCACACAGAAGCTAGGAGATAGTGAAGAGAGGACGGAGCACATAGGAGGCCATCTTGGTATTACTCTCAATCCACCTGTGAAAGGGGGAATCAAGAAAGCAATCAGGAGGAAGATGTGTGCATGTGGTGAATGTGCTGAATGGAGTTTATTTATATGCTAAATGCGGCGCAGCATGTGATCATGGCCTAGTTCTTGATGTAAGATTATTTTGATTGTATTACTGCTCAAACATCCCAACTCACTATAGACCGATCACTACGGTTCTATTTCTACACACATTTCTGAATAGAGCAGCCTATTTGCAGATTCAAGAACACCTTGAAACTAATAAACTCCTTGGACTCAGGCAATCAGGCTTCAGACCGAGACATGGTACAGAAACCGCCTTGATTGACCTAAAGACACAAATCGAAGAGCTCAAAGACAAAGGCAAGCTTGCCATCCTTCTTCTCTTAGTCCTGTCTCGCCGCCTTCGATTTAGTGGATCACAAAGCAACCATCTAACCTCAGCGGCACACTTTTCTAACAATGCCAATAGGTGGATCCAATCATTCCTAGACAATAGAACCATGAGGGTCTTTGCACCTGCAGCCTCAGCTGAGCCATCTCCAGTCACCTGCAGAGTCCCTCAGGGATCATGTGTGTCCCCGACAATGTGTTTACCAAACCCCTGTTCAATGACCTTGACTATCTGGGTGTCACCTACACCAGCTATGCGGATGACACCTAGATACTCATCCCCATCACTGGGTATTACGACACTGACACTAAAGCAATAAAAAACATCTACTTTCTCATACAAACCTGGATGGCCAAACACGGATGCTGTCTTAACGATGATAAGACAGAGTTACTCCTCCTAGGACCACAAACAAAACTTAATAAACTAGATGATAAGTTTAATACCTTCAATATCGACGGTGACCTTATCAAGGTTTCCGAGGATGTAAAAACCTTGGGTATCTACCTAGATTCCACACTAACATAGCATGACAAATTAATGCAACAGTATCCTCCACAGCCTACACATGCAAATTAATCACTGCCTGTTGACCCTTTTTAACTCCCGCTGATTGCATCTCAGCAGTCAGAGCACTAGTCCTAGCCAAACTGGACAATTGCAATGCTCTTTATTTGGTCACCAACCAAAGGAACATAAAAAAGATGCACGTTATACAAAATAACGCTATAAGATCAGCATGGAACATCCCTAGATCTCACCACATCTCTTCATCCAGACCCAACCTGAACTGGCTATCCGTCAATCAAAGGATTACCTTCAAAACACTTTCACTCACTCACAAGTGCCTCACGAACCAAGCACCAAGATACCTTACCAACAACTTTTCACACCACACCTCTAGCCGCCCCACCAGATCTGCACAGACACACTGCCTCAATCGCCCCACATATAAACTTCATGTCCTTGCAGCTATATTGTGGAACACTGTACCTTTAAATCTAAGAGCAGAACCATCCTACTCCAGATTCAGGAAAAACGCGAAAACATGGCTCCTCGAGCAGGAGATCTAGTAAAACCCCCCTTTCATCGTGCTTACCCAATGGCTCCTCGAGCAGGAGATCTAGTAAAACCTCCCTTTCATCGTGCTTACCCATCTCGCTTACCCTTCCACTGTTTTATACCTCAGTGAATGTACCACACCCTCTATCCTTCATACAGCTGCTTAAAATGTACATACCATTTGTATATATCTGATTTGTGTAATTCATACAACTGCCTATGCTGTGTATAATATCTGTGTATATTTTACTTGCGTAATTCTCTGTATTGTATTGCCCTACTGCAACTGTTGTAACTGATTCATATGAAAGATATGCGCCCAGGTGCCCCAGGGCTTGGTGCGCTTTATAAATAAATAAAATACAAATACAAAGACTACTTAATCAGGGCCCTGTCACACATGCGTCCCACACCCTGGCTCCCTGACCTGGGTGCTGCACCTGTTGCAATTGTTGTGAGCCACTGGTACCTCAAAGTGTTACACTTTGTGTGTTTTCTGTATGGTAGAATGTGCGTGTAAACTCTCCTGAAAATGAGCCTTGGAAGGCCTGCCACCCTACTTTGAGCACGCGCCCCCTCCTCGCAAGACCGGTTCTCGCCTGCTGTAGCTATCTCACTTACTGATAGGCTTCTCAGCACGCCTTTCTGAAAAGAAGAACAGATGGTAAATATACAGTAAATGGCAATCTTTGGTGCTTTTTCTCTCACTCGGTTAATCTATGTGTACTCTGGGCCATGCCACCGCCTGCTATTGATCCGTATTCCAGCCTATCCAGAGCCTTGCACGGGTGGGTGGGTTTCCCTTGGAAATGGTTTTCTAAGTGGCCCCATGTTACACATTTTCACCGAGCCCAACCCTCTTCCTATGAGAAAATGTCGAAATAAAATAGGTTACCACACATAAGCACAAAAGAGGCACAGGATGCAGAGGCCTACTGGGAAATCTCCATAGTTCCCACCAGGCCAGTTCACCCCTGCTCCCAAGGCGGTGGCACACTGGCACTGGCTGCGAGATGCACACTCTTTGGCTGCAAATAATGACAAGACGGCAACATTGGTGTAAAGGGTTTGAGAAGGGGTGGAAATGGCCAAATGGGATATGACGTTGGTAGTCGACTTTAATCAGGGAAGGAGATGATTTCTAATTGCTGAGCATGCAATTTGGGGGCGAGGTGTTAATGGACAAGACAATGCCAATGTCGAGTGACCAGACTTTCAAGACGAAAAACCGGGATTGCCAACAACATAAAAGAAGGACTAGCCCCTCACTCATCTCTCACAGCACCTCCTATCAACACGCCCCACCCAATCCCACACTATTCCCAGCATTACCCCTCTATATAAATAATATGTAATGTCAATTGTGCGGTTTGTGCTAAAAAGGAGCTGTTGCCGTGAAAGATTTTACAGGCCTTGCTGTTCATTCATTTCCGACCCTGTCTCTGTGGCACAGTCAGTTAACCTGCAAGGCTGGAGGTTCGAGCCCATCAAGCAATGGCAAAATTCAAATTATGTTAGTGTGAAGATGTGCCCCACACTCCTTTAACCCAAAAACCGGCACTGTCACCTGCCCTTTCTCTAAAATTTAGAAGGGTTTTTAAATAAAAACAACTCTCGGGATGGTGGGACAGGGAGCCCCAATTCCGGGAAAGCCCCTTCAGAGATCTGGTCACCCTATGCCAATGGTCTGTTCAGTGGCCTGCGCCCTGTTGGAAACCTCTAACACCTTCCTGGAGTAGGCGTTTGGGAAATTTCAGTGCCCCGTTACCTAATCAATTCATTTCTGCTGATCGGGCCCCATGGTCCGGGGAAGGCCAGACGTTCCGGGGGCAGCACAAAGAGATGGTGGAAGTGTTGGGGTTGCCATTGGTGTCAGGAAATACAGCGAGGCCTGCAACCTCTTTTACATTTCTGGGGATTGAGCTGTACTTGGTGGCCCGGATATCTATTTGCTGCATGCCAAACTGGAGGGCATGCAGACAGTGCTGTCTTGAAGAATCAAATTTAGGGGGCGTGGGGTACAGAGGGGGCCACAGACAAAAGCAGGGGGGCCGCCTATAAAAGGGCAATTTGTATGCTTTTCCTAAATTGACGTGGGCAAAGTAGTCCTAAGTGGCACGTGTGAGGTAAAAACCCTGCTTAAGCAATTTCTCTTGTATATATATGTATATATCTTGATGTTTGTTTATTTGTTTGTTTATTTATAATGCGCACCAGACCCAAGGGTATTAGGGCGCAGAAAGCAAAAGAGGATTGTTCAGCTTAGGTTACAGTGCTGTGCGTTACATTACAATACATTAGAAGCAGTGCTGAAGTTATCATACAGATGAACATGTAGAGGAGGGAAACATCAGACAGCAGTTATTATACAGTAAAGGCGGACAGAGTATGATCATAGAGCGCTGAGGAGTCAGATGTCATGCTCCTTGATCCAGTGGATAAGGTTGGATCTAAAGTGTGGGTAGGGCATGTCTTCCCTTAAAGAGGGTGGGAGTGAATTCCAATATTGGGCAGCTTTGACCGGGAAGAAACTGCCGCCTGTCTTCGTCCGTTTAAATCTAGGCACTTGAAGTAAGTTGGCAGTAGTTGTTCTAGAAGGGCGGTTAGTGGATTGTATCAAGAATCTAGTGGTGAGGTACAGTGGGGTGGCCTTGTGTAGGCATTTATGAGTCAAGGAGGCTGATTTAAGGAAGATTTTGGGCCTCATTACGAGTCCGGCGGTAACCGCGGTGGTAAAACTGCCTGGTTACCGCCGGACTCGTATTACCATTCCGCCTCCGTGATTCCCGGAATTACCGGGGCATTACAACCTCCGTTTTCCGGGAATCACGGAGGCGGAATGGTGTTAATCCCCATTCCCATCGAGTCCTATGGGACTCGATGGGAATGGGGATCATGGAAACACCGGCAGCATCTCGTAATGCTGCCGGTGTTTCCTAGTCCGCCTGCAGGCAGGCGGTGTTAAACCCGCCAGGTCAGACATGGCGGGAACATCACCTCCCACCTGCAGGAGTCGGGATCAGGCGGTCCGGAAACAATGGTGGCGGCGGGTTTACCGCCACCGTTATTTCCGGACCGCCTGAGTTGTAATGAGGCCCATGGAGAGCCAGTTGTTGGATCTTCTGAAGTCAGATATGTGGGCTTTCTTCGGAATGTTGAGAGCTGCTTTCGCAGTATTATTTTATAAGATCTGAATCTTATTGGTAATGTATTTGTTGCTCCCTATGTAAAGGGCATTGCAATAATCCAATTTAGATAATACCAAAGCTCTTGCTAGAGTAATGTAATTATTAGGTGTGAGGAATGGCTTAGCTGCTCTGATTAGCTTCCAAGTGTAAGCAGTAGCCGAGGCCATGGAATTTACTTGTTTTTTGAAAATGAGAGTAGAGTCTAGGTAGAAACCAAGAGTTTTAACTTCCTTGGCTACTGTTATGTTATTGTTGTCTATCGTGAAATTAGAGTAGAGATGGCCCAGTTTCTTAAGATTTGCTGTGGTGCCGACAATAAGAAGTTTTGTTTTGTCATCATTCAGGCATGGCCCATGAGATGCCATCCATGCCTGGATGATGAGGTACACTCTATTCACGAAAGCCAAATCCTTGTTATAATGTCCCATCAACGGGATGAGGATCTGTGTATCATCTGCATAGTTAGTGTAGGTGATAACTAGACCATCTAGATCAGCAAAAAGGGGCTTTGTAAAGATGTTGTACAGGGTGGGCGAAACGCATGAGCCCTGGGGCACACCACAGGTAATAGGTATAGGGTCTGCAGCTGCTGAGGGTGCGAAGACACGCATGGTTCTATTGTCTAGGAAGGATTGGATCCAACCTATGGCTTCTTGTGAGAAATGGATAGCAGAGTCCAGGTGTTGGCAGAGAGTCTTGTGGTCAACCAGGTCAAACGCTGCTAAGAGGTCAAGCAACAGTAGAAGTGCTGTATTACCAGCGTCTCTCAGGGTGTCTATTTGTGCTTTAAGGTCTATCAGTGCAGTTTCCGTTCTGTGTTGAGGTCTAAAACCTGAGTGACGTACTCCTAGAAGGTGGTTGCATTCCAAATATTGTTGGATTTGGAGGTACGCCACCTCATCTAGGATCTTCAGCAGGAACGGTACGTAGTAATGGGGCGATAGTTAGTGGGAATGGACGGGTCAAGAGTTTGTGTTTTTAGGAGTGGGAGGACCCAAGACTGTTTCAAGTTGTTGGGAATGGTCCCGGTAGAAAATGAAACATGTATAAGCTTAGTTATGAATGGGGAGAGGTCCCATGCAGCATCCTTTATAATTTGAGATGGGCAGGGGTCACCATGGCAATTAGATGGTTTGAGAGTAAGGATGACTTTTTCAACTTCTAGAATGGATACTTTCTTGAAGTTGAAGAGGGGTGTAGGCAGTTCAGAGGGGGCAGGAGGTGGGGTGTTCGTGGGCAGAGGAGCAGTGATATTGTTAGGATTGGAGGCGCGGAGGAGGGAATCTTTTTCATTGGTGATTTTTGCCCAAAGGGTCGTTATTTTATTGACTAGGGCGCTCTGAATGCTGGTGCACCAGTTTTTGTCCTTAAGGCACGTGTCAGGTGCTTGGATAGGTGTTTCTATGTTAACAATATTGTTGTGGACCCCTTGCTCACTGTGCTCAGAGAGGCACAGCTCCACCTCACTGATGAGGCCCAACAAGGCTGAAACATGTGCATGTGGTTGCTGTTGGTACTATTGTTCAGAAAGGAATTGCGGTAGCATTTCGGTGCTGGATTGCCCATGTGGGCGGGACAAAGACTGATATGCAAATGGATATTTCCCATCTGTGAAAGGTACAGTGAGCTAAAGTGTGGTTGCGGACTCTAGAGTGGGTACCTTCCCATAGAACAGGCCCTTTTTGCCTTGTTCATTCTCATAGAGAGGCGCCCATGACTATATTTTGATTGTGTAAGGGACTTAGGTTTAGTCACCCTACGTTTCCTAGGGTCATCCAGACATGGACCCCTTGCTCACTGTGCTCGGATAGGCACAGCTTCACCTCACTGATGAGGCCCAACAAGGCTGAAACACGTGTATGGGGTTGTTGTTGGTACTCTTGTTCAGAAGGGAATTGCCATAGCATTTCGGTGCTGGAATGCCCATGTGGGTGGGACAAAAACTGATATGCAAATGGGTATTTCCTGTCTGTGAAATGTACAGTAAGCTAAAGTGTGGCTGCAGACTCTAGAGTGGGTACCTTCCCAAAGAACAGGCCATTTTTGCCATGTTCGTTCTCATGGAGAGGTGCCATGACTATTTTTTGCTTGTTTAAGGGACTTAGGTCTAGTCACCCTACGTTTCCTAGGGTCATCCAGACGTGGACCCCTTGCTCACTGTTCTCAGAGAGGCACAGCTCCACCTCACTGATGATGCCCAACAAGGCTGAAACACGTGTATGGGGTTGCTGTTGGTACTCTTGTTCAGAAGGGAATTGCCATAGCATTTTGGTGCTGTACTGCCCATGTGGAAGGGACAAAGACTGATATGCAAATGGGTTTTTCCTGTCTGTGAAAGGTACAGTGAGCTAAAGTGTGGCTGCGGACTCTAGAGTGGGTACCTTCCCAAAGAACAGGCCATTTTTGCCATGTTCGTTCTCATGGAGAGGTGCCATGACTATTTTTTGCTTGTTTAAGGGACTTAGGTCTCGTCACCCTAAGTTTCCTAGGGTCATCCAGACGTGGACCCCTTGCTCACTGTGCTCAGAGAGGCACAGCTCCACCTCACTGATGATGCCCAACAAGGCTGAAACACGTGTATGGGGTTGCTGTTGGTACTCTTATTCAGAGGGGAATTGCCATAGCATTTTGGTGCTGTACTGCCCATGTGGAAGGGACAAAGACTGATATGCAAATGGGTATTTCCTGTCTGTGAAAGGTACAGTGAGCTAAACTGTGGCTGCGGACTCTAGAGTGGGTACCTTCCCAAAGAACAGGCCATTTTTGCCATGTTCGTTCTCATGGAGAGGTGCTATGACTATTTTTTGCTTGTTTAAGGGACTTAGGTCTAGTCACCCTAAGTTTCCTAGGGTCATCCAGACGTGGACCCCTTGCTCACTGTGCTCAGAGAGGCACAGCTCCACCTCACTGATGATGCCCAACAAGGCTGAAACACGTGTATGGGGTTGCTGTTGGTACTCTTGTTCAGAAGGAAATTGCCATAGCATTTTGGTGCTGGACTGCCCATGTGGGAGGGACAAAGACTGATATGCAAATGGCTCTCTTATCTTGGCTGGCTTTCCGTTCATTCCCAACTTAAATTCCACTTCCTCTGTCTTGTCTTTAAATCTCTTCACGATCTTGCTCCCCCATATTTCTCCTCTCTCATTTCATTTTATACTCCCTCCCGCTCTCTCCGATCTGCCGTTCTCTTCATTCTCTCTGTCCCCCTGTCCCCATGTGCCTCCTCTCATTTTTGTTCCTTTCAGCTCCTTGCCCCCCTTCACTGAAACTCCCTTCCGCTCTCTATCTGTTCCATCCCCACCTATTCCTCCTTTCGTGTCTCCTTGAAATCTCTTCTTCTCCACTCCCCTCCCTGACACTACTATCCCCTCCTTCCACCTTCCTCTCTCCCCCTTTTACCCTCCTCTTCTTACCTCTCTCTCCCTGCCCCGTTCCTCTTAAGTCCCCTCTCCTCCTCTCTCATCCTCAGCCTATTGCTCTTCCTGTTTCCCACTTCCCTCCCCTTCTCCACCCCCTCCTCCCTCATTTATCTTCACTGGCAAATTGTTCTACTTACTGTATTACTGGTTTGAGTCATATAATGTAATTTCTTCTACTGTTTTTATTGTGTCCTTGTTGTTATAATGTAAAGCGCTTTGGCGTAAAGCGCTATATAAACACAATAAACATAAACATATTTCCCATCTGTGAAAGGTACAGTGAGCTAAAGTGTGGATGCGGACTCTAGAGTGGGTACCTTCCCATAGAACAGGACATTTTTGCCGTGTTCGTTCTCATAGAGAGGCGCCCATGACTATTTTTTGATATTATAAATGCAGCATAAGTCACATAAAGTGTTACCCCACGTCAATGGCATTCACAGAGACTGAGATGTGTTAGGATATATAAATGCCAACTGGGGTTAGCCAGAGTGTCATGGCAGCTAGGGCACAAGGCCCAGATTGTCAGACAATGGAGACATCTTTTTTGGATCCAGCACAATAGACAGACACCATGTAAAGTTTGTACGCAGTGAACTTTGTAGTTTGTAGAAGCTCATAAAGTATTCTTCATGTTGATGACCATAAAATCCACACGGGAATTGGCTACAAAAAGAATCACAAGTTAGGATTAGAAAAGAGTAATGTCAGAGGGGGGCATGAAGAAGCACCTCACAATAATCATGAAAGAAGAAATGACCTCTGCAGTTTAGGAGTGGGGCATAGATTCCTGCTAGCAATTGCTTTGAGTCCAGAAGTCTGTGTGTTAATATTCCCATTTGCTACATTATGTTGGTGTCGCTCTCCCTTTTGGGGTGTCAAGTTGGTTCTTGCCATACATCCTGGGGCTGGTTATCCTGTAGAGGATGAGGCCCTCGGACCCTGTCGAACAGAAGTTACCTGGTTATTGGGCATATTCCAATTAAACTCTGGGCGCCATCCCTCAGTTTACTTCTGTTCTCTTTGAGTAACACTCACTCACTCCTTACCACCTGCTGCAGCTGTGTAAGAGGTTTCTCCTCAACAACTCATGGTTCTCTGACCCACAACTCAAGCTACTGTGTTGTCCACCCTCCGGGACTTCTCCTCTAGACTCCCAGATCCTGCTCTGAGTCTGAGCACACCTGGTTTATTTTCCAGCCTTCTCTAAATGGACTTCTGCCCCTCAATCTTGCTCCAGACTCTTGCATTCAGTTCTGGATATCTCTCTCCTCAGACTCGTCTCTCCATCATTCTCCAAATACCTAAAATGCCCGATTGAGCTGCAGGCTTTTATAGCCTTGTGCTTCCTCCCCCCTGGCCGGGGCTCTATGTGAGGGTTGGCACTTTTGTTCTAGAATGGGTTGAAGGAATGGGATTGGCTGACCCTCATAGGCTAGCCTGATTGTACTCTGTGGGCCTCATTATAAGGCTGGCGCTCCCGTAATGAAGGGGGTCGGTACGGGGCTGGCCCCCTCATTCTAGGAGCGCCGATTACGAGCTTCCCATCGCGGGACCCGGATTGCATGCCTGGTAAAACCAGGCGTGCTTTCCAGGTCCCGCGAGAGGAACAGGGAAGCAATAACGGGCCAGATGTAATCTGCCCGTTATTCCCCCCTCCCCATTCCCATTGAGCCCTATGGGGGCTCAAATGGGAATGGGTTCCTGCAAGGAGGAATTACCGGGTCCTCCTATGTCAGAGTAACTCGGTAAGTCCCCATTGCAGGAACCCGGTAATGGAGCCTGGAATGGAGGCAGCCATGGAGCTAATAGCTCCATGGCTGCCTCCATTCTCGTACGTAATGAAGCCCTGTGTCTCAAGCAGACAGACCAACCCTTTATCTGAGAATGGACTTACCCTTCCTGTTACTGCAGAGCACTGCATTGTAGGAACACAGCCCCCTGCTTCCCCAGTCTGTGAACCTGATGCCTGAACATCCATTGACAATCTTTCCAAACCCTTTGATAGTGAATGGAGTGTTTGCCATGGGTAAATTGCAATTTAGTATCAGCTTTGAAGTAAGACTCTACTATTGGAAAATGGGTTGGCAAGTTTCTATCATTTACAGTTAGAAATGCAGCTGGAAAACTGTGAACTGGCAATATTGTATCACTCACAGTTACTCGGAACTAAGGGAGAATCATCTAGCCCTTGAAGTGGGTTATTCCCTACCCCAGGATTTTTGGTAACAGTAATATTGTTGATTTCAGAATTATCTTGCATGTAATTCTGGCTGTTGATGAATTGGTGTGTTTGTTTTCCTTCTCAGAGGCTTTTGTTCTCGCTAGTGGGACCTTCAGGCTCCTTAAATTAAGGAAATGGTCTGCATAGATTTATTTTGTGACTGTCCTCTGCCTTACAGCGTAAACTGACAGGGTATCCTCTGCATTGCACTCTCAGGCCCTTCACTGGGAATGTTCACACCGCCAGTGGTCCTCAGAGCCAGGTAGGAGACTTTCTCACACTTGGTAGAACAGGGCCTACACTTCATGGAATGGTCACTGGCAGGCAACACAAGCATGACAATGGCAGTCTTGAGAAAGGTATTTCAAGCGTGGGGCTAGTAGGTGGCATACAGGCGCAATAATTGCAAATGATAGAAGGATGGCACAACAGGTTTACAAATAATCTAATTAAAAGGGGGCTTACTCTTGCCAAACCCTAGTGCCAAGTCAGAATCATTGACACTTTAGGGAAAGGGGGCTTAGGGATATGAACCATCAAGGGCTGATTTGGAAAAGAGAATTTTGGAAGAATGGGGAAATACTAGGGCAGTTGGGAAGGATGGAAGGAAAGTGGCTACAAATGGAAAGAATGGTGGGTGTTTTAGGGTGGGTTTGTTTCTCAGACAGGCAGCTTGATTTCTTTACACTTGTATTTGCACTGTTTATTAATCGAGAGATTCCAGAAGGCTGAATTGGTAGTGGGGAGAGAGAGGGTAGGATTGCAGGTTGCTGACTTAACAACAAGGGTAGGGCTGGCCATATTGTTTGGATGCTCCAATTCTGATCATAAAGGTAAGGGAACAAGCAGTCAACTTGCTGGGATGATGCAGGGCACCGGGTGCAGTCAGTCCGTGAGTATTTGCTATTGGGGCAGGCAGGAGGCACTGGGAAGGGCCCATGTTTCAGCAGTGATGAGGAAGTGAGTGATGCTCATGAGCTTCATGGGCGAGAACCTTTGCATGCGCTCATTTCAGGTGGGTGCGGCCATGGGGAGGTTTTAAATGGCTCCTGTGTAGTTAGGATATGGTGAAGTTCCATAGGTAGCGGGGTGATTGTTACAAATGGTCTATCAGGCCATGAGGGATGTCAATGTGAAGGAGCCTCAAGGCTGCTAAGGAGATTGGGGCCCGTCTCAATGGATCTGTGTTATTGCTATTAGCACCCCGGTTTTTCATCCAGTGTTGTGATAGCAATGCATTTTCTTGGAATTAATGGGATGCACACTGGTGGAGTCCCTTTCATTCAACAAAATGCTTACCTAAAATGGCCCCCATGGAGATGGAAGCTGTGGTTCTTTTTCCATTTACGGCGTGGGATGCGGGAGTGGCTGCTGCGGTGGAGCTGCCACCAGAGGAAACAAATAAGTGGGTGGGGAGAGATTGGTTGAGAATGGGTGGGAAGAGGAGAGAATGGAGGGTAGGTGCGGGGGAGATGGTGGCACTGGTGCGAGCAGGATTGACTGGGAATGCGGGCATCGATCGTTGTATTCAGCCCGTGATGCAAGGAACCTGATTGGCTGCGGCACCCACCCAGGTGCTTAATATTAGTTATTACACTGCACAATAATTATTTTCTCTTTTTCTCAAGAATATGTAGTTTGTGGTGTGTGTTTTGTATATGGTTACATCATCTTGTGTGCCTGATATCGATTTTCTCTTTGGTGTTTTTGGGACCCGTCAGTGGGAATGGGAGGGGGCTTTGAATGAAATGCTCTTTCATTGAATTACTTTCCACATTCCTTACAAATGTAATTGAAGCAACACAGAGGTGAATTTTGAGGTTTATTTTTAAAGGTTCCCACAGTGGCATTTCCAAACTTGGTTTCCATGAAGAGTGGCTGGTGGCAGATGCTGGTTTAGCAAAGGACCTACCCTAGGCCCCAAAAATAGAACATATGTCCATCCACTGAGAGTGAATGAAAAAATCCATAATAACTGATAGGAAAGGCTTTCCTTGATTCACAAAACTTCCCGCTTTCAGCCGGTTCTAGGTTGGAAGTGTGCAAATACTTTTTGGATAGGGGAATAATCTAATCATAATGTTTAAGAACAGGAGAGAGGTTTGCCTTTCCTTTTCGGAAACAAATTTGGTAAAGATATCAGTGTAATGTATTAGATTTTCTAATGCATCCTCCAGCAGATAATTTCACTGATAACAACAACTGGAGGAAAGTTGAAAGGGGGGGAGATTGTCTTGTTTATCAACTGAATGGAGGAAATGAAAACGAAAGACTGAGAAGCAAAGAAAAGAAAAAAGAGAAAACATAAGGGAAAGAAAGCAAGTGAAGCAAAGAGAAACATAAAAGGGTGCATGGGAATAAAAAGAAAAGAAAGAAAGATGGGTAGGTGATAAGGAAGGTGACCAATAAAGAAACTTACTTGGTAGATGGAATGAAGCAAAGAAAGATTTAAAAGGAATGGAAGACAAAGCGAGAAAGAGAGAAAGAAAGAACAATGAACGAAGCATAGAAGAGAGAAGTAAAGAAGAAACGAACAATAATAGCAACCAATAAAGAAAAAAGCTGGAAAGAACCAAGGAAAGAAACATGGAAAGAATTAAGAAAACACTAAAGGGTGGAAAGTAAGTGAAAAAGAAATAAAGGGAAAGGTGGAATAAAAGAATAAGAAATAAAGAAAATGTAAAGATGGAAAAGCGATAAGATGGATTAAATAAAAAGAAAGATAAAGCAATGAGGAAAGAGGAAGACAACTGGATGAACGAGAGAAAGTAAGAGGGGAGAGAGAGAGAAGTAAAAAGAAGGAAGGAAAGAAAAGGGGATGGGAGATGAAGGAAAAAACAAAGGAAAGAGAAGGATAGAGGAAAGGAAGAACAGGTGGGAGAAAAAGAAGAAATTGGAACAAAATGAAAAAAGAAAGAACACAAGCATGAAATCATGAAATAGAAAGAATTAAATAAATAAATAAATAAATAAACCAACAAACAAATAAATAAATAAATACAAAAACCAAAAGAGAAGAAAAAGGAGAATACAAAGAAGTAACGTCAGGTAATTATCATAGTAAATTAGCAATATACATTCACTACAATTTCAGAATTGTATCATTCCAGTTCAAAGTTGAAAAATCACTCCTAGAATCAAGTTCTCTGTTGATACATAACAGCAGCTATTACCTCTCCTTGTAGAAACTGTCCTGCGGTGTTCAGTTGAGCTATCGGTGCTGCTTTGTAGCAGGGGCCACTCCACCACCAGAGGCATTGGGAACATGAAAGCCCCAGGAGCCAATTGGGGGCTCAATTTTTGGGTCTATTTCGCATAATTGTTTCCAAGTGTGTTAGTTTTCTCCAAGTTGCCACTGATAATGAATAATGTATTTAAAATACAAATCTTTCATGATGGTTACACTTGAATCGCTTTTCACAGGTTTATAGATTCAAGGTTCAGAACATGTTTAAGATAAAAGGGGAAAAGATCCAAACAGGTGGTGAAAGGACCTGCCTTGCCTTGAGTGGCTGAGGCGACAGGGAGGGAGGTTACCTGGAAGATGCAGATGTAAAGACAGAAAGTGAGAAAGCAACCAGAATAGCGCCTGGGGGCAAAGTGGCCAAGAGGCCAGGATAGGGCCCATTGAACAAAGTCGGGGAATGTTATAAGCGGTCTGTGAAGGGCCGACAGGGGCATTGCCACAGGGTTGTTGATGTTCTTACAGGGAGTGAGAAGTGCAGCAGTTTCCTGATGTGGAGGCCAACTGTTGAGTGTGCACGAGGAGACGAGAATGCTGGAATTTGCAAGCCTTTGAGAAATCTCCAGAAAAATGCACCCTTTTATCAAACCAGCCAACGTAAATGTCTCATTCCTGACGTTAAGCTCTCATAGTAGTTTAAAGGCAATTATGTTATGTGCCCTGGACTGAAATTGTGATCAAACAGCCGACCCCCCCACCCCAATGCTGGGACAATGGAAGCAATTGACTTGTGGCATAACGATAAATATTGTCTTTGGCCGGATGAAAGAGGGTGGTTGAGAAATAATGACCGGCAGCCTCGTGATGTCTACAGGTCGTGCACGGCGCCTCCTTGGCATTTCGAGGGGCACTTAGGAGAACGCACATAGATGGCTTATTGTTCCTTGCAGAGTCCTTCCTCCACGTCAAAGCCAAGCTGAGTCTAGTGGCAGCATAGAGGGCATTTCTGCGGAAGAGGAGGGGGTCAAGCAACACTGTAATCTCAGCGGCCGTCTTTACGCGACAGGTGATTTTTACAGTGCCCACAGAGTTGCTTTTTACAGTCATGGTGCGGAACTGTAGCAATGTATTGTTACCCGAATGTGCGTCTTCCTCGTCTGAGTCCTTATCGCATGCAGCGCCATCTCGTGAGACAGACTTCTAGTACCACCCTTCCCAATCCAACGTGGAGGAACCCACTGCCTTAGTCCTTCCTCCATGTTTTTTTTTATTTTAGGAGTCTGCCCCTACCACTAGGCCTGTTATCTCTGTTATTGCAAAATGTTGTAATTTACGTGATATGCGAGGGCGTTGCTTGGCTCCCCGCACATAAAGTAATATGCCGGTGTACAGTGCTCCAGATACCATTTTGAAAAGGGAGTCATTTACGCAATATTTGTTTTTAAAGTTTAGACTAAAATTCTTTTTTGGGAGTAAAAAAAGTAAGTCCCATTCTCATGTTTTAACTGTAAAAATGGAAATGTTTATGTAGTAAATATTTCTTTGCACATAGTCATTTGTGCCCGTTAAAAGATAAATGTTCCATCTTCAGATCTAATAGTAGTTTCTTCCTGTGGCACTCGTGTACGACTATATGCATGGAGCTGTGTGGGTGAAAGCAGGGGCACTGACCATATGCATGGAGCTGTGTGGGTGAAAGGAGGGGCACTGACTATATGCATGGAGCTGTGTGGGTGAAAGGAGGGGCACTGACCATATGCATGGAGCTGTGTGGGTGAAAGGAGGGGCACTGACTATATGCATGGAGCTGTGTGGGTGAAAGGAGGGGCACTGACTATATGCATGGAGCTGTGTGGGTGAAAGCAGGGGCACTGACTATATGCATGGAGCTGTGTGGATGAAAGGAGGGGCACTGACTATATGCATGGAGCTGTGTGGGTGAAAGGAGGGACACTGACACTGGCTCCTATGTGTTTTGCATGGAGCTGTGTGGGTGAAAGCAGGGGCACTGACTATATGCATGGAGCTGTGTGGGTGAAAGGAGGGGCACTGACACTGGCTCCTATGTGTTTTGCATGGAGCTGTGTGGGTGAAAGCAGGGGCACTGATTATATGCATGGAGCTGTGTGGGTGAAAGGAGGGGCACTGACACTGGCTCCCATGTGTCTGTTTCCTATTTTTTGTTTGTATTTATATTTTTGTATTTTTATTGTGCTTTCTATAGCACCTTTGTCCAAAGCGCTTTACATAAGAAAGTCAATGGTACATAAAATCAGCAGTGCAAATCAGCGTTCAGATACTGCTGGTAACAATCAATCAGAGGACTGAAGCAGGTGAGATTTTAGAGAGGAACGGAACGAAGAGTAAGAAGTAATGGAACGGAGCGACAGAGGGAGCATGTTCCAGTGGAGAAGAGCAAGGAGCTGAAAAAAACGAAAGCGGGATTGCGCACAAGGGGGACGGGGAACATTCACCCTAAAAAGACCAGAACGGAGAGAACGAGAAGGATTATAAAATGAAAGAAGAGATGCAGGATAGTCAGGGGCAAGTCCGTAAAGAGATTTAAAAACTAAGCAAAGAAAGTTAAATTTAAACTTGGAATAGAAAGACAGCCAGCCGAGTGAGGCAAGAGAAGAAGAGATTGAGTCCCGATAAGAAAGAAGACAGAGTGAGCGAATAGAAGAGTGGTAGATTGATTTAAGAGGAGCGAGACGTGAACAGGGAACACCAAAGAACGTGACAGAACAATGAAATAGTCGAGAGAAGATTAACGAAGAAATAAGAAGTTTTGTGGTGTGAAAAGTGAGAAAAGGGCGGACTCTATGAATATTATAGAGATGAAATCGACAGGAGTGAGATGTAAGAGAGATGTGATGAGCAAACAAAAGATTAGAATTGAAATAAAGACCAAGATTACAGGCAGTGGGAGAGATGGATAGATTTGAGGGAGGAAAGGAAATAGGAGTTTGTTGGGAGTATTTTTACTTTCTACATTTCCTTTTTGGGAGTATTTGCCTATTTTAGGGTGTAAAAGTGGTCAATACATCGCATATCTGCAGGGCTGCAGGTGTATAGGGCGCTTCATGCGGCACTGCTCGGCAGACCGGGTGAGGAGTTGGTCAGTGCCTCGTACTGCAGGACGGACGGGCTTGAATGTGCAGGGTTCCAGTTTCACAGTGAGCAGCAGCCACAGTGGGATTTTGGCCCTGCGAGGATAGTGTATGCCCTCCAAGTCTCCCTTTGTTTTTACCGGATAAATCCCAGAGCCCTCACAAAAGCTCAAGCTCTGTAACCAGGCTACTGCAAAGTTTACCGGACACAAGTTTGGTGGCAACATGGAACAAGGGCTGAGCAAGTGCATGGAGAAATGGCGTCACACAGAGGAGAGCAGGAGCTCCCGCCAGGTGACACAACCTATGCCTATTCCCTCAGAACAGTTCCTGTGCTGATTATGGAAGAGGTGGTTGTTCAAATATTAATTGTGGCTGCTGTGGCAGAATTATTCCTGGAGAAAAAAGCCTTGACTCAGGATGCTGCTGTAGAAGAACCCCAACCCGCAGTCCTGGAACCTCCACAAAAAGGAGCCAGTTAAGAGGGGGACTCTACTTCTACCAGTTCCTGTTGCCCCTATACCAGTAGAGTACAACCTGTTTGGAGATTAGGTAACAACAGTTATGGAAGGTCTCCCCAATCATAAAGGTATTAGAGCCCTGCTGGTTAAGAATTGGTCAGACATTGACAAACCGGTGTTGCCCAGTTTCATGGCTGAGAGGTATCTGCTCATGGACTTGGATGTGGAGTTCCCACCAGCCAGGGGTGTTGCTAGCTCTGGAAAGGATTTGGGGCTAGGCTAATGTTGGGACTGTCGGGACTCGGGGCTAGCTAGTCTTTTGGTTGTATCCCCTGAGTTTCTATCCGGGGCTACAGCCAAAAGACCCGGGGCTATAGCCCCCTTAGCCACCCCCCCTAGCAACGCCTCTGCCACCAGCCACCAAGGATGATTCATTAGCATGTCCTCTCCTCTCCCGAACGTCAGGTACATCAGATAACACAGCTCCTTTGGACACTACGACAAGGACATTGTGGTATCCCTCAAGCGGGCAGTCTAACAGGCCAATTTGGACTAGGGCCTATGTGGCCTATCTAGCCCAGACATTGATGCAGGACTTTACGCAGCTCTTCAAGACCATTGCGGGAAAGAGGTACCTTGATATACACTTGCAGAAATGGAACTGTAGCGCAAACGTTTGTAGAATGCGACATTCGAGGGACTGCATGGCAGGTTCCACTCTGCCGGGTTCAGCATTAGCTTTCAATGAGGCCATAGAAAAGGGAAGGCAGTCAGAAAAGTCTGCTCCTTCTCCTGCCTTTTCGAGGGGCCATGATTCTTCGATCTCAAATCCAGGACCTTATGAAATGATCATCTGAGGACAGGAATGTTGTCACACCAGTTAGGCCAAGGCACACACAGGTTCCGTGCAGAAGACCACTGTATGGGCTACAGGATTCATAAAGATAGCCCTTTCAAGGAAGAGGCTGAAGTTAGGTGGCCCCAGCATCTGATTGTTCCCGACCATTTGCCAGAGCCGCTCCCCTGCCCCATGCCTCAAAAACATGACTACTTGCCTAGTGGAAAGCAACAGGGTCCACTAGGAGGCTGGTTAAGACATGACTTTCTGCCTCGTGGAAAGCAACAGGGTCCACTACGAGGCTGGTTAAGACATGACTTTCTGCCTCGTGGAAAGCAACAGGGCCCAGTAGGAGGATAGTTAAGACATGACTTTCTACCTTGTGGAAAGCAGCTGGGTCTAGTATGAGGCTGGTTAAGACATGACTGCCTTGTGGAAAGCAGAAGGATCCAGTCGGTGGCTGGTTAAGACATGACTATCTGTCTTGTGGATAGCAGGAGGGTTCAGTAGGAGGCTGGTTGAGGGCATTTGCAAGGATTTAGGAATCATCCACCCAGGACCATTTGATGTTGCAGTCTTTCCGGTGGGGTTGGGGGTATGCCCTAGAGCTTGTGGCCAGTCCTCCACCCACTGGAGTGACCCTTATGTCTTGCCCAAGGAACCCAGCCAGGCGTAAAGCAATCTTAGAGGGCATTTAGTCTCTCCTTGAGCAGACAGAAGTTATGTTGGTGCCACACCAAGTATAACTAATGGGGAGTTAATCCAGCATATTCCTCATTCAGAAGCCCTCAGGCAAATTCCGTCCAGTGCTGAACCTGAAGCAGGTTAACAAGTGGGAGGCCTGTAGGCCATTCAAGAAGATGAATGTCCAGACAATCACCCCGCTCCTGCACGAAGGGGACTGGAGCGGTCCTGCAGAGTAAGCCCTACGTAATGCCTGGGGAAAAGTGTTGCTAAGAGCTTCCAAAGATTTGCTTAACAAGGCACGTATTACCATTTTATGGTACTGCCATTCAGCTTGGTTTCAACGCCACAGGGTTTCATGAATATCCTGCCCCCTGTGGTAGGTGTTTTGCATGCAGCAGGCATTTCGTTTTTTGTTCCTTATTTAAATGATTGGATAATTGTGATTCCTTCTTTCTTAAAGGTGGGAAGGGATGTCAGAAAGGTATGAAACTTTCTACAGGATCAAGGCTTTCCACTTCCATTGGTACACATGTCACCTACAGCAAGCTCATTCTTTGACATTCACCGCAGTGCATTTCAATACAGCACTTGACAGTTGTTGCTCCCAGAAGACAGAATGGTGAAATTACAATCCAGACTGAGGAGCCTGATAACTCCACAGCCCCCCTCAGCCAGGCAATGGTTGAGAGTGCAGAGGGACATGGTAGCCACCACCCAAGTGGTTCCTTGGCCTTGGGCCCATCTCAAACCTGTGGTTCTACAACTTCTGCCCCACTGGTCCCCGTTGGACGAGGAGGAGCAGTATGATTTACAAATCCCTTGGTCCCCTTTCCTCATAGTCAGTTATAGATGGTGGCTCAATCTGGACCATATTCTGGCAAGGGTTCCTCTGGTCCCTTTGACACCCAAGCTACTTACAATAGAAGGCAGCCATTTGGGTTGGGTGGGCTACCCAAGAACAGCCCAGACAAGATGGGCCCACTAGAGTCACATCATGTCTCCAACTGGCACACCTTCACAGCCATTTACAGGGCCCTCCTCCATGTTTCTCCTTATCTCCTAGACAAATGAGTTTTTGTCTGAATGGACAACCAGGTATGATATTATAAGTCATTTATAACGCGTCTGCGCACAGGTATTTCAGTGGGCAGAGCGGAAGGAGAATATGCGTGTGGCTCTCCTCAGCCAGAACTTTACCTCAGGAGTCCATTTTCAGTTCAGTGGTCCACTGTTTCAACAGATTTGTCGGATGGTCAAGGATCCAGCAGTAGAATCTTTATCTCTAGATAGGACCAATTTCTGCCCTGGTTTGTCACAGACTCCCCCAGGCCTGGAATGTCAATGCCCTCTCATTCCGGTGGCCAAAGGAGATCCTTTATGCATTCCCATCTATTCACCCGATCCCAGGATTGCTGAGGAAGATTCAGGAGCAGAGGGCTCTAGAGATAGTGATCATCCTTCTTTGGCCAAGACTACCTTCAATCCCTCTCCTCCTTAGTCTGGCTCAGACAGACCCTTGTATCCTGGTCCTTTCCCCTCTTCAATTTCATCAGCTGACACAAAGCGCATTTCAGACCTTTCACTTGGCAGCCTGGATATTAAAAGGGTAGGGTCTCACCAGCTTGGATGCTCCAAAGGGGTGATGGATGGCTCTCTGCATTCAGAACGCTAGAAAAGCTGCCACCTTAGATGTGTACCAGCGGCACCGGAAGCATTTTGATAAAAGGTGGTGGGAAAAGGGTCCCTTGCCTCTATCCATAGATGCTTTTTGGATCATGAATTTCCTTTGGGATGGCTTCCTGTTGAAACTTTTCCCTTCCACCTTGAAAGGCTAGTCGGCTACCATTTGGGTGTTCTGCTCCACTTGGGGTGTGGTAGCTGATAGAGTGAGGCTAGTGTGAAAACAGCTGCAGAGTTTTGACCTTAGACAGCTTTCGACGTGTCCTAGTGTTCCTCCCTTGGGATCTCCAAGTTGTGCTCAGAGGCCTCTATGAGAACCCGCCTGAGCCACGCCTAGAGGTCCTAATTCGCTTCCTGACGTCCAAGGTGGGGCTTCGTCTCACTATCACCACATGTTTCGTAGACTGCGGGAAAGGGGAGGGCTTTTGTGTGGAAGACCATACCTACAGTTTTTCGAAGATAAGGTTGTTTGGCTTTTCGACCAAAGGTCATGTCAACTTTTCATATGGAGCAGGAGGTGGTCCTTCCATTTTTGTGTCAAGAGAATGGGGGGCACCATGCGTTAGATATTTCTAGGGCTGTGCTCATTTACTTTCAGCGTAGAGAGGGTTTTGAAAAGGGTCATGCCCTATGGTTTTGTAGTGGGGGGGTCGTACTACGCACCTTATTGGGAGACAGGTGTGGGTGGGCACTCAATATACATCTTATGCCTTAACTTACCTGCCTCTTACCTCTCTGTAAACCCCACTTACCTGGATTTGAGATCCCACGGTGAGCTCCGCTGTGACGTGGAGAAGGGAAATATCATACCGAGAAAGACACTAGGTTAGAATAATTGTCACACAAAAGGAAAGGCGGAAAAAGGAATGCTGGTGTATGGTTCTTTTAGTTGTTGTTAGCTTTGCTTCTACTTTTTCTTCCGGTACATCAGATGGGTTTTTTAATATGTTTTTCTATAAAAAAGGGGAAAACACAAGACACTATATACAAACACTATTTACCTAAACTTAAGCAGCTGCATATCTAAAAGAAACAATTTAAAAAATGAAAAACAGATCTTTAAAAATATTTAAAAGTATTTAAAAATTAATGTACAATGTTTCTACAGTTCACTGCATAAAAAACTATATATATGTTCCTTGCTTCGGAGACAACCTGGCCAGGGCTGTCTCACGGTTCTTGCTGCTTGCTGTTCCTTTTTGATGTTCTTCTGTTTAGGTAATGGCTATGGCAAGCATTTCCTATGTACAGGTAGGCAGCAAGCAGCAGACAGCAGCAGCAGCAGTGTGTGGGGCCCCCAAAGTCTTTGCATTGGTTGAGCTGCTTATGCAAGGTGAAGCCCACCAATCAGATCCTGCGTGGGAGGACACAACTCTCTTCAACCTGTGCCACATCTGCCAGGCGTGGCCCAGGGAGTCCTGCTGGGCTGCCTGTCAGGGGCCAGTCCCTTTATATAAATACGCAGCCTGGGAGGCTTTACACTTGTGGTGCTCTCTGCTGCATGGGCGCCGGTAATTGGAGTGAGCCTAGGGGCCAGCGGTGCTAGCTGTGATTTTGGGTACTTCCCTGAGGTTAGGGGAGCACCTCCATTTAGGTTCTGGCAGAGGCAGTGCAGGTGTGGAGCAGAGCGCCTCTCAAGCCTCCTTTTAGAGGGTTGAGCAACTGTTGTGTCTGGCGCTCTACTCGCGCCAGCTCACCCTTTTTTCCCCCACTAGAGTAAATGATCCCTCGCGTGGTCATGCATGAGTTTCCTTTACTGTTTTTTTTTCGGATCCCCACACAGCCATCCTGAAAAAACAAGAGTGACCGGGCCCCATTTACCAGCATGGGGACAGGCCCCCAGCCAGCCATGAGGCCAGTCACAAAGGACAGACCCATAAAGGTACTGTGAAGACGGTGACTGACTGCAGCAGACACCCCATTTTGACATAGGGCCTCATTACGACTCTGATGGTACAGAGTGAACGGTGCCGTAAAAGGTGCAGGCGCCTTTCACCCCGTACCGCCAGATTACGAGTTCCCCTCGCGGGACACGGTAAGCACGTCTGGGAAAACCAGGCGTGCTTACCGGGTCCCGCAAGGGGAAGAGGGAGCAAACAACGGGCCATCTCCCAATGGCCCGTTGTTTGCTCCCTCTCCCATTCCCATTCAGCCCTATTGGGACTGAAATGGGAATGGGGAAGGACCGTGTCTGGGTCCTTGGAGGGAGGAATTACCAGGCCTTCCGAACTCGGAATGGCCCGGTAAGTCCTCATTCCGAGGACCCGGACCCCGACGAGATTTCGGTAGCAGCCATGCCGCCAATAGCGGCATGGTTACCACCGAACTCGTAATGAGGGCCATAGTGTTTTATGTGTGTTATATGTGGTATGGGCATAAATATATGTATATATTTATTAATAAAATGTTAAGTAGCATGTTTAGAAGGGGACAGTAGAATGGGGGTTATAAAGAAGGGACATGTTACATAGGTTTAAAGGTTAATCAGGGGTAGGCCGATATGTATATGTAATGATTTTAACTAGGTACAAGGAGTAGAGGGGAGACACCATGGCATGAGGTAGTGGGATAGTAGAAGAATTGAGCGTTGTTGGCCACCCACAGAGGCCATCATCTGGCTCACACTCCATGTTGGTGGTACCTGAGTTTAGGTAAGGGGTCTGTTGTGTCAGTCTCACCCTGGGATCCCTCCAATGAAGGGTGAGCTGACGTAGCAGGTTCCCCTTTTAGTTGGTGCTGACACTAGTGGACCCCTGCAGAAATAAAAAGGGGAAAGAGTCAAAAGTGTCGAGGTTAAATAAAGAGTGGTCCCTGTTAGGATCCTTATCAAATTCACTCAGGGTGGAGCCCACCTCCTGTTGACAGTGATTTTATTTGGCAGGTCAGCGCCTCTCCCTACTCAGCGGGCATGGGGGGTGGCAGTGGAGGTATGCATGGGGACTGTCCTTGACTTAGGCCAATAATGGATGCTCCCTGGCTTGGGTTAGGGCCAGAAAAATGGGGCTACAGGTGACCTTTAGGTCTCCTAAGCAAAGGGGTTAAGCCACCTGTTTCTGCAACTAGTGGATTCAGCTGGCAATCTCTGCAGACTATCGGCAGGCAGGCCTTCCTCTTCCAATCTCGATCCATGGTAGGTCCACATGGGGGGGTTGCTGCCTCATGGGCAGAATGGGGCAACACTTTGATTCGCCAGGCAGTCTTCACCACATTGATTAAACCTTATAAACTGCGATTGGAAGGTCGGCATCCACTCAGTTTGGGTCAGCGGTGTTGGCTGCAATTAATCACCTGTTTATTTCCATTAAATCACTGCGTGTGCAGAGTCTCTTGGTTTGTTCCTGTGGCTTGATGAATCCTCCTAGAATTAGGACTGTGACGAGGAAGACTAGAAATTAACGTTATCGGTGATTAATCGGAGCATTTTATTTGGGGATGGATTCTAAACTGATCTACCATGGCTCTTATGCAGGTTTGATGTAAATTGGGTAGGCCAGCACAGAGAATCTCAGTGCGGCTGCTTACCCGCGCAGCACCTCGAGCGTAACCGAGGCTTAGGGTCTCTATACGGCGGGTGCACTGTCAGGCTTTAAGGCACTGAGGCAGTGACAACGGCAGCGGAAATAACTTTCACACAGGCAGCATATATAATATACCTGCCCAAAACTGTATTAAGCAAAGCGCATCCCATCAGTGGGACTTTCTGGGCTTCTCCCTCATAGAATATTTCTTTCCAAATTCTCTTTATTGATTTTACAACATATTAAACGTTCTCTCCGCCCTCTAATGCCCCTCCCCTCACTCCATGAAGGTTCAGAAGTCTCTCCCTTTGGCGGGCTTCTCCGTTGCGATTCCCTTAAGCTAGTTCCAAGAGCTTGAGCCCACTCTAAGTGAATGGGGCCCACAGAATGTTCAATAAGAAATTGAATATGGCTTCACAGAGTGAAAGGCAGTTCTGAAATAAAGTGCATGAAATATGTTCCCTTTTCTGCACACAGGGCTGTAAGTGTTTGACAGGTTTACTTTGTGGACACATTTGAAATAAATTTTCCTATGATGACTTGAGTCTCCCTCCTTTTCGAGCATGCCCAACTTGCACCCCTCGCCTTCTGTTTCCACACGGTGTTGTCTCTTTGTGATTATTTCTTTAATTTCTTTTGCTCTTCCCCCTCCCCACCCAAGCCAGCCCACTAATTCAAAATCTCACGTGCCATCTTTAGCACATTTCTCAAATAAAATGAACAATTATCATGGTGGCGCTTGTCCTACATACAGGTATACAGGAGGATCCCTCTGCTCTGCATCAGTAAATCATGTATGTACCCATCATTAGATTGTATGTCCAAAACAACAGTCTATGCACAGTACACAAAATTTAGGGTCACAGTGCTCAAACAGTACCCGATACTGCGTCGCACCGCAAACACTGAGAACATGGCAAAAATCATGGCTCAGGGGGATATCTCAGGGGAAACGCGCTCGCCTTGCAAGCAAGATGACGCAGAGCAACAAAGGGTCGATCCCCGGGTCCGCGCGAACACCAATCCATGTCTTTGCGACAGTTCCCTGCTTCACCTTTCCTTTCGTGTAGTGACCTGTGTTCCTGACCCCTCCTCCCTTCAGTTCTGTTCCTCCGGCTTGCCCTCCCTCATCCGAAGCCCTTGTACCTCAAACCCTGTGTTGGTCACCTCCTGTCCCCCTAACCTGTTGCAGCGGCCTAGTGATAAAACTCTATGCTGAACGGGCCAACTCACTCCTCACTGGCTGCAGCATGACCCCTCTTGGGTCAGCAAGCCATCCCACTGCACCTGCTTCCATTTTGCTTCAGAGTGTAAGGGCCTGATTTATGGAATTTTTAGCATGGTGCAAAGTGACTTTGCACTGCCAACAAACAGCCTGATTCATGGAGCAGTGCAAAGTGTTCCATGAATCAGGGTGTTTGTTGGCAGTGCAAAGTCACTTTGCACTGCGTTAAAAATTCCATGAATCAGCATAAAAGCACATTAGCTCATTGCGCATTGGTTTCATTTTGCACAGCTTTAACATGTGTAGCAGGGGCGTCTACCCCCCACCAGTATACCATCAATGTGACAGATGCCACTCACTGAAGTAACCCTACAGGCCATAACCAGATGAAGTAATCGTGAAGAGGCGACATGGTTGAACACAGACACACACACGTAGATGCGTTACTCCTGAAGCACATGCATCCCTGCATGAGGTTACACAAACACTTAGGTTGCACTACTCTTAAACACGAAGCACATGCTTATAATCACTGACATAGAGATCACATAGATCTTATCTCTCTTATGCAAAACTGCCAGTCACACAAGAATATGTGTAACTGCTTGCTTGATGCAGAATGCAACCAAACTGAGTGGCCACATAAATCAAGATGGAAGCCACACCCACATTGAAATGAATGGAAGGCACTGAAGAGGCTCAAGAACAGAGGGAGAGGCCTGACACACTGATTTCGCTGAGAAACACAGACCGGACTGTCACTGAAGCCATTGCGCATATTTTTGCCAAGGACACTGAGGGAGAGAAAGTTGCACATCAGGGGACACCTGCCTGTGTAAAAAACTGAAAGTCCTCATAACAGGGACGTCTTTTCACCAAAATGCCTGGGGTAGCGGAAGTGACATCACAGGACCGTTGACATCTGATGACATCACAGGAAGTGATGTAATTTGACCCCACCCCGAAATGACATCATGGGAAGCAATAGAACATGACCTTTCACCCCTTTAATGAGTCTAACAATTATTGTATAGAATTCCAGAAAGACAAATTGTTTGTTATTCCTATTCTTTCTTATTTAGGGTCACTGCTCAAAGTGTTACACTTGTGGAATCCCATGTCTTTTTTAAGGGGCCTCAACATAAATTTCAGCCACCCCAGAAACAAAGAGCCACATGGCACTGGCCATCGTCCAGGAGCTTCAATGTTAAAACAATGTTTAACTAAAAATATAAAAACATTTTTCGTTTTATGGGTAGCAAGGGGGTTCATAGTCAAAACCTCGAAAATCAAAATATCGAAAGTCAAAATATCGAGAAAAAAAGGTAAAAAAAAGTCACATTTTTTTTATACCATTTTTTATTCGAAATGGGGGGGTTCCCCCCAAACCACTTTTTTTGTTTTTTTTATTTTACCTTTTTTTTTACATACGAGAGCCAAAAAATAACTATAAATAAAAAAATTAATTATTTGACTTTTTTTTTTCGACATTTTTGTCATTCGACATTTTTTTTCGATATTTTGACTGCACACCTAGCAAGGGAGACTGCATGGGTAGCAAGCGAAACATCAGGGGTTGCAGTTGCGACCCCTGGTGACCGCCAAATGACATCCCTGCCTCATAAATGTGAGCAGAAAAACGAAGTTCATGGTACCTGCACACGTGATCTGAACCTGGAAGACAAAGCCCTTTCATTCGAGTCAGACGTAGACCGTTGTTCCCACCAAACTGAAGACATGATACAAAAGTAATGCAGCATGAAGTTGAAAGCTAGAATGCCCTTGCTTGCGGCCAGGGGAGTCAGAGGGTGTTACCCTTATTGGGACAAGGCGGCACCCTGGGGTCCTTCTACCCACCCCCCATTGTGCTCATCTGTTGGTAACTTTCCCAGGCTGAGAAAGATCACACTGGCCAATCCTTACCCGCATCTAACGCTGCTCACACTTTGTTGCAGCAGCCACTCACAACACACTAGCATGACATGATTTCACTTGCAACATTTCGTAGGTGGTGCCAGGCGGAGCTACCCGATATGACCGGAACAATTAGATCATCCATTCCATATAGAATACATATCTATCCATACTATTCACCCAAACCCATCTCATCTTAGGTTTGTGAAATGTATCATTTATTTGTGACATCACTGTGCCTTAAAGCCTCCATGACATGCCTGTCACCAGCGAGAGAGTATTGGAAATCATGATAGATCCACTCCTTCATCCCTGTTTTAAAAGTTTTTTAATAAACAGAGAGATTTGTCACATTTCTGGACTCTTCCGTCTTTCAGTGCGGGGGATTTCCACTGGCCCATTTTCTCTTGCTTGCATCTGGGGAAATGAATATACCCTATGCGTTACTTAACTTCACATGCAGCATTCGACTGGACGGGAATCGCACTGGAATTGCCACAGGCAAAATGACATGGCAATAGAACTTAGACTAATTATCCATGTTGCTTCTAGAACAGTTGAAATAATGTAGCAAGACATATACTGCACATCATTGTCCTTGCACTACAAAGACCTACCTGGAGCGGTGCAGCAGGTGAGGGGGAGTGAGCTTAGCTCCTTTTTAGTTTTGCTTACTAGGTGGCACCAAAACACCACCTATAAGCTGAAACTATTGCATCGGAGTACAGCTAGGATGGAGATGGGATTCGAGGTAGTACACACCGTTTGTGGGAGTTGTTTGGTTATTTACCCACCCATTGATTGACCCTGGCCATTCTAACCCTTATAGCCATTCCCACCCAGTACCGGCCCCTCCACACCCAAAACACACACTAATAGGATCTCTTTCAGACAGTTTATCAAGTAGAAACATCAAACGTTGGCCCACCAGTGTCTTTTTTTTCTAAGCAGTCTTCTGCACGTTAATGGCTTAATTGCAGTTGCAAATGGCATTCAGCCACTTGTTTTATAAGCAGTACTCATGTCCCTGCACAGAGGTTCCGTTAAAAGTAAGCACTGCCAAAGCCAACAGTTCTGGCTTGTCTATTGACATTAGATAGGCATTTGCCAGGCACTGCTATTATATGCCCAGATACTAGTACCCTTTTCCAGCTGTAACCATTTTATAGCCAGGTGGTACCATATCACATGCCTACACAAAAGCCAAAACTGTTGGCATTCCTAATGCTTGTTATTGATGCCTCTGTTGCTCAATAGAAGAACAGTTTCTCATTGTCATTGCCTGCTCCTCCTCTTCCCTCCCTGCTCCTGCCTTCTGCAGCTGCAATTAGTGTTCCTTGTGGGTTACATGTAAATACAGATTTTCTTTCCCACCGGGAATAAATGGCAATGTATTATTTGATATAATTCGTAATTGATGAGCAGGGTCATAACCTCGCCTCTCACACTGGTGTCATTTCAGCTGTAGGAAATAATACATGTGTCCTAACCAGGTAGAGCAATTCATAATGAATAAATAGTATGTATAGGCAAAAAATATGTGAGTTGTTTCATCATTATTTAATACCGAAAGATTAAAAAATCATCTATGTTCAAATAGACCTAAAACACAACAAACATAACAGTAATACAAATCAAGAAGTGTAACAAAAATGCAACAAAGAGAAAGACCAAATGAGTTTTATGGAACAATGCACTAAAACAAGATGTACATACTTAACATACATGTTAATAGGTAACTTCAAACATATCCTGCAACCCTAAAACATTTTTTTTAGGTAGACAATGAAAGTTGCATATGCAAATCTGAAGATCCCCACGGTAGAATATCTAGGGTGAGCCTAGTCTGGGGTCATGCGGGAAAAAGAAAGCAGACAATCAATATTGCTTAATACATCACAGGTCTACGTACAAAAGGGTGCCCCAAAACTAGCTCCAGAGAGCGGCCACATTACAATCGTGGCAAAGCGACCTAGAAGGGGCACCTCTCACACGTTTCGGCGATGTGTGTAAATATTTGCCTTCATCAGGATCAGAGAAGATGGACGGCCCTGTGAACACATACATTAAAAAAAAAATGTTGAAAACATAAAACTAAAGGACCACAGCGCAAAGGCTGTAAGTGACACCCAGAATAAAACCGTCACAAAACAATAAGTGAGGAATTTGAAAGGCACAAAGTTTGACACACCTGGTCCAGTGATCATGCAAGAAAAAATGTGTGACTATCAGAAAAAAAAGATGAGGAAAGATAAACCTCGAAGGTGGGCGTCCATGGAGGTATAAGAAGCTCCAGTCAAAAGGCATGCAAAAGAGGTAAAAGAGGAGACTTGCGGGTTACATATCGAGGGTCAAAGTCCCATCCATATTTCGCCTCCAGCGACCCTGATTTATGCATGACTCATGTCAAAAGGTTTCCTTTGGACCCTTGTGAGTCACCTTTCCTGCTTTGATGTCTAGTGTGTTGGTTTGGCCTTTCATCCTGACATGCTGCAATCTCCTTTGTGTACCATTTACTGCTTCTCCTCTCTCCCCTTGGTGCTGCCCTCTGCGGCCTCCTATTGGTGTTCCTTGTGGGACACGTGACCTGCATCCCCTGCAAAATCAAGTCTCACAAGGCAGCCCTCCTGCGCATCTGGCAATTGCAACGGGTGATACCTGTTGCCGTGGCGCCCAAGCCCTGATCCTAACACAATGGTATGTTGAAATCTATGACAAATCACCACTGTAGTAGTATCAGAGCACCTTGGCTTATTCGTGGAGTGGTGTACTGTGTCCCCCACTAGAGAGAGAAAATTAGCGAGGGGCAGATGGAGGGCAATGCCTATCCCAGAGCACCAGTCCGCAGTGATGACCAGATAAGAGACTCCGCCCTTCTATGATTCGCCTCTCTGTCAGTGGCAGCCGGTGAATTTTATTTGATTTGCATTTAAAGATTTTTTGGAAGGGCATAAACATTTCCCATGAATGTGCGTGTGCAACGGAGCATAGCAAGGGAACCCCAACCAACTGGGATACACAGAGGCTTCCCCCAGAATCTTAGAATGATTCGTTTTATATCAAGATTTCTGTGAACAACTGGGTGAAAAGCCAAATACAGTGACATTGGCCCTCATTACGACCCTGGCGGAGATCCATGGTGCAATTTGCACCATGGTCCATGGCGCTAAGCTGCCAACTCCGCCATGGTGGTTGGCGGACTTACCGCCCCATTCCGACCTTGGCGGGGCGGTAAGTCCCCAATCCCCATTTACCCTTCCCCATTCCCATTTTTGCCCCATAGGGTATAATGGGAGTGGGGAAGGCGTTAATTACGCCACCGTAAATTACGGTGGCGTAATTAACAACAAGTCCCGTAGCGCCATGGATTTCTCCGCCTGCAAAAACCAGCCGTAAAAATCACCATGGCGCTACGGGAACTCGTAGTCAGGCGGAAAGGGGCGCCATGGTTTACGCCGGCGTAAACCCCTTTCCGCCAGGGTCGTAATGAGGGCCATTCATTTTTGCAGGGTAACGCATACAAAGATTCAATAGCTGCCAGGACACTAACAGTGCATAATTACAACATCCTTGCCTTCCCATCGCCCTTATTCCTAGCAGGAGTACCCCATGCACTGCAGACTCATTGGGACCGATGATGGAGGCTGCCAGGCAGTGAGCTTTTGTGGGGGTGACAGTAGTTAGTTGAACTTTTAAACTCTTGCCATATCAGGAGCAATGTCCTCTGTGCTGGGGTGTTGCTAGGTCTGGAAAAGATCAGGGGCTAAGCATATGTCGGGACTGGCAGCATTCGGGGCTAGCTATAGGCTTTCGTTTGTAGTCCCTGAGCTTTTATCCGGGGCTGCAACCAAAACACCCGGGGCTATAGCCCCCTCATATCCCACTAGCAGCGCCTCTGCCTCCGTGCCTGCCATGGCAGTTCCTGAGCAGTGTCTCTGTGTCTGACGATATAGCCCTGGTCAGCTTTCTTACCCTTCAGGACACCACTGTGTCAGATGCTTTGCTGCAGAGATGTGGCAGCACTGACTGTCCATTTACCTAACCATACACTGGGTTGAGCCCTGCACAGCACCATTAATGAACTGTGTTCCTTGAGCTGCTCAATGTTGTTTAGCATGCTCCAGATCCCTTCATGTGCTTACTGTGGCACACTGTCAGGAATGGGGGAGTCGCATGGGTACTTATATCCCCAGTCACTGCCATAAATTGGCCCATTGCAATCATCATTAGTTCCTGTGTCTGTCTCCTGATGATGAAGGCATTGCATTGATGGAACAGGTGAGGAAGGGGAATGAGGGGCGGGCAGAGTCGTTGGCAGTGTCACCCCATGGGTGGCTGGTGTGGTATCCCACAGGTCACTAGTCTTCACGTGGGCCTGCGGGCTGGTGGTGCTGGCAACACATGAGGCTGTGACATCAGCAACAGTGCCGCGCAACAGTGCTGTTTGCAGTGGTGATGGGTGGTGGTGCAGCATCCGCGCTGTTTCGGTAAAGGGGGTGTCAGTGAACACTATGGCTGGGTTGGAGCCAGTCTGGCTGGTGGATGCAACTGGCATGGTGGTGCTGGCAGCAGTGACTGTCTTGCCAGGGTCCTCCAGCACATGCTGTGACTGTGAGGTGCAGGGGTGGTGGCTGAGGCACTAGTGGTTGGTGTCTGCACTTGCGTGCACTCAGAGGCACATTCCGTTGATCCTGTTGCACTGTGCCCAATGTCCTCTCCCTGGGAGACCTGTTGACCACTCGGATGATGAATGGTATGCACTCATTATGCTGACTGATACATTGCATAGCAATACACTCATGCATTTTGGAGGCTGCTGACCAAAGGCTAATGGGGGTAGGGTGTGTTTGAGTGCAGGAGGATGAATACTCACCCATTGGAACACATGTCTTCTAATGTGCACACACCTTGCAGGAAGTGACATGTTTTTGTTGTCATGTTCACCTTGTGGATTGCTCTGAGCAGTTAGCGTGGTATTGTACCATCATGGAGAGGGGATTTTGTCAGGGCCCGCACTGGCGAGGTTGGACTAAGCCAAGGAGGCATGAGGACTTGGCGTGCCGTTTATGTGGGCTCTCATTGGCAGATGCATTGCTCATGTGATATTTACATAGGACAGGCCAGTTATTCACACTGTTGTCAAAGTTAGTTCAATGTTTTTGGGCATGTATGTAGGTAGGGGGTGTTTAGTCGGCTGCATGGCCATGGGCTGCCCTGATAGGTGCTACTCCGGATTGCAAAAGGTCACCTTTTCATAGATGCAATGTCAATCTAACAATATCATGAAAGGCCAGATGAACGTTTGTCCCTGTAAGTTTGTCCAATGCAGTCAAAGCTTTGTCTGTTGTCACCGCTAGAGGGAGCTGTTGCCTTAGGATATGTAGTGGTCCTACTGTGTCAATGAAAAACTGCAATTTGGCCCGTGTACACTGGCTCTTACACTAGTATTCTTTATTCAAAGAGATTTGGACAGGGTGTACCTGTATGAATAGCATATGCAGGTTGTTGCCCTAGCACTCGTCTCATGTGTGGACCTAGCCTCCCCATTTTGACTATCTGATTCCACAGCCTGGCACATGACCAGGCTAGTGAGTCAGGTCGTGCATTCACATTCGAGAGATGGCATTGCCACTCACCAGGATCGCGTTGACTGCCTGCTTCAACCTATGCTCCTCCATTTCCCTTTATGCCACACATGTGAGCAACACTGCAGGCCTTTTCCTTCCAGGGAAGTGGCTCAACTGTGTCACCTCCTGCGGCAGCTGTCCCCATTGGTGGATGGAGATTAGGGTCCATACCCTGGCCTTCAGGTCATTGCACCTATTCCAACAGTCGTCATTGTACCACCTTTTTATGTCTCTCTGTCCAGATGGTGTTCTTCCCGTGGAGAGATGTTTTTCGTTGCTGTCTCCCAAAAAGCCCAGCAGCATTGCTGACCACCTTTTCCACAAGGACATGGAGCTCTGCCTCACTGAGGTATTGTTTTCGGATGTATACTAATTGACCTTTTCACAATTGTTCGCGGGAGAATTGACCTTTTAACAATTGATCATGAAATGAAGGTCAATTAGGACATATATGCGGGGGGAATCCCCCTGCAAGCCCCCACTCAATCCAAAAACCCCCGCAACCCCATACCCAATCCCATTATATTATTTATTATCCCAAACCCACTGCATATATATATATATATATATATATATATATATATATATATATATATATATATATATATATATATATATATATATATATATATATATATATATATATATATATATATATATATAGTAAAATAAAGGTAAAGGTCAATTGTGCAGAAGGTCAATTAGAACCACTATTATTAGGTCAATTAGGACAAAAGGTGAATTGTAAAAGGTCAATTTTGGTAATACCATTGTTTTCAAACCTGTATTTCAGGCACCTTCCCTTTGTCTTTCATCTCCTGGCTTGGCACTGCTTATAAGGTTGGAAGGAAACAGGAAATTGGTGATTCGGTATGGAATGAGTTTTCAAAGATGGCCGCTGCTGAGCTTCCCATTTGTGGGGCAACAATATTTCCCTTTGGCGCTAAATCAGCTGGTGGAATTAACGTTCAGCTCTTTTCCAATGGTACTGCAGATTCCATCAAACATTGGAGGACTTATAAGTATTGAGTTTTGGTGCTAAATCTGCTGAACGAAATTACTGTTACAGTCAATAATTAGGGCATGCACACATGGACTAATAATTTGGTGCTAACTATGCTGGACGATTGAGTACCATTTGGGTAACTTGGTGGGCTTGAGGGAATCGCTAACAACCCCTAAGTCAGAAAAATGCACCTAAAGGCCCAGAACACAGGATTTAAGGAAAATCTCACTAACATTGACATCAGAGTCTGATTTTTGCATCACACCACTTCTTATGATTGAGGAGTTACGATTAACTGTCTGGACCAGATTCTCAAACATAGAAAAGTGTGCAAATCTGAGATGTACAACAAATGTTCCACAAATGCACAAGAAATAGATTTGCCTCTTTCAGAGAAGTGCACATTTTAGCGATGGGGCAGTTTATAAAAGGAGTGCAAAATGTGCACAAATGATGTGCAAAGTGGGTGGAAAGTATGCATACAAATCCTGACCACCTAATTTGCTCCAAAAAATGCCCTTCAACATTTGCTCCTTTTACAATGTGGAACAAGTGGCCCAGAAAAGAGTGCAACAGATTTGTCCAACCAAAGAAGCAGACAGTGCGCCCCAATCACAGCACAGTATAGCCCGGCACAGAAAGACAGCTACACATTCTCAAAAAGGCCAATCCCGTAGCCATCATCCTGCCACAAAGACGTATGAGAAGGGAAGTTATATATAGTAGGGTAACCTTACTTCAACTTCCTGATGACGAGGTCACCCAAGGGTGTCACTTCCCAGCCCGTACACGAGATGGTGAGCCAGTGGGAGGAGGCTCCTAGCACACCCACAATAACAGCCCATCCCATATCATCCAAGTCAAGTTACTGGCAGCCTTGCATTTCTTTGCCATAGGCTCGACCTGAAAGTGGACCAGTGGCTCACATTGATGATGTCATAATCCTCACAGTCACTGGGCCTATGCAAGGTCATCAAGGTGACCCTTACAGCTGGCAGGGTAAATATAGGCAGGCCTTATTATAAACGTACCAGGGCTGGAATAGTGAGGGTAATTCAGGGCATCTCTGAGTATGGTGCATTTGTGTTGCCATTGATTGCACCTATGTGGCCCTCATACACCTGTTTGAGGCAGGATAGTACGCCGATAGAGGGTCGCCACTTGAGCACGCCACTGGCCAGTGAGTGCACATGACATGCTGGTGTCCTCAGAGATGTTTATGCCAATACACGATGTCAACACACGTCCTGGCTCCATTTCAGAGGTTCAATATCTTGCAATATGTAAGATCCATAATCAATTAGAGGACAACTCACTGACCCTCAATCTGACAAATACGCCCTCTCTATGGACATTCTGTAGAGCTCTCCAAACCCACCTATTTCAATTATTTTTCCTTCTTCTGATTCCTCAGTAAACCGTCCTGCGGTCAACTTTGAATTATTAAAACCTGTGCCTAAATGCAGTTACTCTGCCTGGTTGCGCGTTACAAATACAAATCCACAAGGAAGTAGAGCACTTTCCATGTGGTTGTCTAGCAATCACACTGACAGTTTTTGCATAATGATGTAAATTGAATGCATAATCCTACTCTACATCAGCACAATCATAGATATTGCTCTATACTATAGCATTCCTTAATGACATAGCAAAACTAACACCTGAGATGTTTAGATGGTATATAGGCTTATCTCCAGGGGAAGTGGTGACATTACAAGGCAAACGCACCACACAGCAGAAGGTAAACATTATACATCATTGCCTTATTCTCTGACCTAATATGCACATGACACACAAAGAGAATGAACATTAAACACATTGAAAAATGTTGCTTGTGTTTTTTAGGGTAGATGGACTCATTTTTGCGGCATCTGATGATATGCATATGTTTTTAGCTGAAAGTTTTGCTCATGTTGGCATTTGCACATACAAAATGTGGCTTTGACAGATGCGCTAAAATGATGCGTATCACTAAAATGATGCGCATCACGTCAGGTGCCCTATTAAAGCCCCCCTACTTGGACATCTTTTGTGCACTCCTCCAGACTTTGCCTTTTTTGGTATTTTCTTTGTGAATACGCGCAGTGCAATGAGATGCGCGACGGCGAGACGCGCATGTTTTTGAGAGTCTGTCCCTTCGTGTCCTGAGCCTTGTGTTGCGTGCCCTTGCAGTGATGAGGACCCCCATGCCCCCTTACACTTCCATGCATCTCTTTGAACCCATTCACTAAGGTGTTGCAGTGTCACCATGAAGTCCTGCAAAGACCCTGAGACCATGTGCCGGATGGCCAGCTGTTCCATTAACTGGCCTGCACCTTTCCATCCTTACATAGAGAATTGGCCCATACCAGGGGGCATTACCAAGCCTGCTCGCTTTTGGCATACCCACCACTGGCTAGAGGCCATTTTAAAATGTTTCATTACTCACGGTGTTCAGGGGTTAGTAATTCTTAGTGGTGACTGCTTGAGCCCAAAGTTTCCTTGTGCCTTGTGTGTCCTTGCGCTCTTACTCCTATGGGCCTTGTCGATGCGCACAAAATAAATATAAATAAATAAAGTAGGAATGAGATGGTCCTGTATTTTTTATTGGAACCCTATTTTTTAACATTATTTTAAGACTGGTAATGGCTATTTTCTTATTAGTCATAGTTCTGCTCAAGTATAATTGTGTGGTATCTTTCTGTGAATACAGGATTAAAATAGTACAATAACCTAGTAGTCCCGGATTTATTTTTTGAGATCCGCTCCCTGCCCTTTGCTGAAATCGGCGCCCACCTGTGCAAGGCGGAAGGGTTTAGGCTCGATACTAAAAATAGAACCAGGTGTTCCTGGAAAACTTTGAGCAGACCTTTGATAAAGGGTCCCGTGCACGGGCGTCAGTGAGCATAAGGAGAGCATATGTGTCTCTCTCCACAACTCCCTGGCGTTTACCAATCCCCCTTCAGAAGACAGACGGCCCCACCCCTACTGTTCCCCTGAGCCCTTCACTCCTAAAGTGACAGGCTTTGGATCTGTGTGACGGTCCATGGGCCCTCCGATTCTAGAAGTGAAAGGCTGAATATGCCTTGGCCAATCTGTTGAACCATTTGCCACTGGAGGGGAAAGGCTCTGCATCTCTCTTGCCATCTCATTCCAGAGGGGAAGGGCTCATGATGACCCCAATCCTAGATAAGTAAGGTGCAGTATTTCTTTGTCCATCCACGACCCACTGAGCCTTGGGAACTGGAAGGCTGTGCATTCTTCTTAGAGGTGAAAGGCTATGTGTCGCGGTGCCATTCACCTGAGCCCCCACGTTTAAAGGTGAAGTGTGCTGTGTATCTGCGTCACTCGCACAGCCACTGTGTAATGGAGGAGAGAAGCCTCCTTTGCCTGTGCACTGCCTGCCCGCGTGCCCTTCACCCACTACTCTCGCGTGCCCATCGTGTTGCCATGCTCCCCCCAGCATGTGACCTGCGCCCCCTGTTCCCCAGCGTGCACCTTGATTTCCAGGTGTGCCTGCATGTCACGCCATCCTGTGGGGGCGACTGTCCTCGAAGCTCTTATGTGATGTCCTGGGTGAAGAGGTAAGCAAGGGGGGAATGAACTGAAATAATACTGATGCTGTTAATCTGTAACTGCATTGCAATCTTTACATGTGCCTTTATAATGCTGCGTGCCGTTCCTGTCATTTATGTCCCTTAGACCTTTACACATCTCAAGTTACAAATGCTGGCATTTAGGACCTTTGAAATGGGTCTTTTCACTTCATCAAGGTGGCGTTATTTTGTTTACTCGAAAGGGCCATGTTAAAGCTGCATTCTTCATTTTCTGTCCCTTTGTAGCCATTTCGTTTCCCCCATTACTGTGGGGTATTTTTCTTAGACCTGGAAGAGCCAGGGAATTAAAGGAATGGTTCGGTCAAAAAATGTTATTGTCCCTACGGGTCGGCCATGTGTTTTTAAGCCTAAGTCGCACGATTTTAGAAAAATTTCCTATGGACCTTACCCGAGTTTTCGTCCATTAAACGCACACGAAAACAGGCACCAGGGCGCTGCCATTTTGTGATAATCCTATCACTTGCCCCATCGTCCTGGCTGACCTGCTTTTGCGGCACTAAATCACATCCCCCGCCCCTGAGCCTGTCATCAGCAGACACGTACCGCCCATTTCACAACGCCAAAGCACGTCTCGTGTCAACAATCGCTGCGCTTCAGCTAATGACGTGTCGCCATGGAAACGGCAGGAAGCCTCTTTACTCAATAAGTATAAACAGACCGTTTCACAACACACAGCAGCAGATTTTCGATTCCATTCCTCTCTCTGTGTTACTTTGAGTATTCTGTGATTCGTTTCTGTGCTCTGGTCAGCTGCCTTCATTGCTTGTAGCCCGTGTGAACAGATACCAGTACCACCGCTATAAATTATTTTCATTTGTTTACCACACAATGGCTACAATAATGCCCTACATGTACGAGCCCGAGTATACCGAAGAGGAACTACTGGAAAGGGAAACATGTGAAAACGATGGGGCTTCGGACGGCAGTTGGCAGGACGAATCAACGGATGAAGACACTGGACCTAGTCGTATGGACAGTGTTTCCACCTGCTGCACACGCAATCGGTGCGAGCTAATGCCAACCGTAAGGCTTACTTATGGTTTAAATTTAATCTCTATTATACTAGAGAAAGGAACTCAGATTGGGCGGTGAAAACGAGCGGACCAAGTAACCAGCACTGTAGACTTCCATCATGTACAGAAACGAATGAAACTTTAAAACACCTGATATTATATTACCCTTACTTTAAGCACCTACGAACGTTATTACTTTTGGAATTTGTAAATATTATCTATGAGGACTGTTTGTCATTCCTATGGACCCGAATGATGCAAGGTACCCACAAACCCTTAATCTATGCTTTAGTGAGATTTTGTAAAGCAATTGAAAAAGAATTAGAGATCCATATTGATAATTGATTGTTGATCAAATATATTAATATCAGGTAGGACTATTCTGGTTGATATTATAATTATGTTCTTACAACTTTAAAAGTGCTGAGTTAGTTCTACTTTTAAGCTGTATATAACTAGCACACCTAAAGTAAGAGGTGATGCTTAATGCTACTTTTATCTAAGATAATTTATTTTATTTATTGAAAAAACTTACATGAAATTAAATATTTTATTGTACGATCTAGAAGGTTATTCAACAAATTTTTAGCAGCTTATATCGTATGATGTTCATTTTGTGAAATATTCTTAGAAACATTTTTAGAAATATGATTCAAATGTTTTATATGTGTTATTTTGTAAAGGTTCTATTATATTGTTATTGAACTAAGAACAAAAAAACCCCAAAAAAATGCCAACCGAGGACGAGAACCGCTGCTGCTGTGAAAACTTGGGATGCGTGGCCTACATTTCGGAAGTCGAGCCACGGCCGCAATGCATCACCGAGCTGCCAGACTTCAGGGCAGCCTGCCTCACACGGTCCATGTTGAGGATAATGATGGTGCTTATGCACGAACTTCGCGCAACTGTTCGTCCTCGTAATCCGAGTAACGAGTAAGTGTACTCTGCTTGTGATGCCACTCCTATTTCATGGTCTTCTACTATATCCAAAATTACATATACATATCATGTTAACGCATGAAAGTCGTTCGATAGTGTGCAGTCTCTAGATAGCATTTGTCCAAGCAGAATGCCATTAGTTACAAGAATTGTCATTGACAACAAACGTTTAATAAACTTATCTTGTTCATTTAAAAACAGTTTGTATCATTCTTTTTCACAGGTGGTACCGGCTGGTGGCCTATCGTTCCTTTACATGGTGGCTTCACGGGAGGCTTGGACACCGCGTTCGAAGAGTAATACCCGCCTGTGCCGTTCGTGCCATAAGAGAAACTTTCCCGAGTGACAGCGGTCAGTACAGGGGATTTTCCCTCGCTGTGCTGCAACCTGACCAATGTGTAAAGTCTTGCATTTTTGTGCCATCAAAATAAGATACAAAATAAAACACCACATATATTTCAACAACGGTTGTTTTGATTTTTTAAATGAATGAAGTGTGTCTCCATTCAAGGATGGACGTCAGACATCTGTGCTCCGAATGGGTGAAGGTCAGGTCGCTGTGAAGCAGGGTGGTCACTATCTATGCTAACATAATATATTCTCAATAATGCATGCACTAAATAACACTTGTTCAAAGTCTTTCAGTAGGTTATGTCTCTATAAAAGTCACACATATATCTATACTATCAATTAACATTGGATTATACAGGCCTTAAGTTAAGGGTCTTGACCACTATAATACACTGGTTGAAGTGTGGGTCTGTGCTCACAAGAATCTCCGGTATGTGTCATTTGTTATTGATAGGCAACGAAATACTGTAGTAGGGGTCTAATTTTAGTTGGGATCTGCTAGGTGGGCATCATGGCGTGGTCAGTGGTCTGGTACATGAAGAGAATACCTTGCAGGGACACAGGGTCAAAATGGCAGTAAGTTTCCACTGGCGAGGGTGCGTGGGCAAGGACACGTTTGTGGAGATGAACGAGCTATGTGCTTAGTTCAGGCTGGTTCACATGCAGGACAGTGATATCAGAGGAAGAGTGATGTGTTACATTTATTAGCTGTTGTAAATACTTCCAGAGTTTTCCAGTCAGAGTGGGAACGAGGGTGGGGGCCATGAGCTCTGCGCGCTGTACTATCGCAGTGAGGCCTGTCACCAAGATGGAGTCGAAAGGGGGTACAAAAATGGATGCCCCGTGTCCTGCTCAGTGGTCCCATCTACGCGAATGTCAACCAAAGTTAACATTGCATAAGGGCAAGGGGCGAACCCACTACTGGAGGCACTTGGTCCGAGTTTCTACTGAGAAGTAAAGGATGAGAGGGGCCTGATGCCGGATGACAGTCTAATGAAAGAGGGCAAATACATAGTATTCGACAGTTGTTGGATGGATATTATAAGTTTGCTGAAATGTGGGCATTCCGTCAGAGGGAAAGTATGTCGGAAGCCATTGATTCATGTGACTCGTCAAAAACAAGGCAATAACGTCACAATAGATGCCGCCTGTAGATTAAATTATACGTTCTCATGGTCTGCACAACCGATGCTGGGGAAAATGCCAGCAGGCAATCTACTGTGTGCAGCTGCCTCACTTTTTAGTGGCTCCAGTTTTAGAAAGTTAGAGTCTTTCTTTCAGTTTGTGGGACTCGATTTCATTTCTAAAACGCAGTACTACAAATTCCAACATGATTGTCTATTTCCGGCCATTAGTGATGCTTGGAAAATTGAACAATTGTCTCTAGCAAGTACATTCGAAGGCAAACGATTCAGGCTAGCCGACGATGGACAGTGCAACAGCCCTGGATTTTCTGCCAAGTACTACACCTACCACTTTCAGGACATGTATAGTAAGAAAATTGTGAGTTAGGTGGTCATGCAGGTGTCCCAATGTAAATCCTCAGTGGCCATGGAGAAACTAGGATTTATAAAATCAGTGGAATATCTACAATCGACGGGAATGTACATCGATCTCATAGCCATGGACAGACACGTTTCATTTGCCAAGACAATGAGAGAGCAGTTCCCACATATTAAACATCAATTTGATGTATGCCATCTTGCTAAATCAATCAATAAGAAAATCTCGGCTGCAGGGAAAAAAAAAGGTTTGGAAAGTATTTCAGAGTGGTCCCGGTCTATCAGCAACCATCTCTGGTGGAGCTCCAAAACTTGTGAAGGGTCAGTGGAAATCCTACTTGAAAAAATGGCGGCGACTGTACCAACGTTCACCGCTGGACAGAAAACCTACATTTCCACCAATGTGAACATGGCCCTTTGTCCCCAGAGGAGGCACGGAAAAAGAAGTGGTTGGTTCCATCTTCACCCACACACAAAGCCATTGAGAAGATTGTTTTCGATAAAACTCTATCAAGAGATTTGAGGGGGCTGACAGAATTCTGACACACAGGAGGTTTGGAAGTGTTCCACAATATGTGCCTAAAGTACAGGCCAAAGCGCTTGCATTTCACAATGCAGGGCATGAAACACAGGACTCTACTTGCGGTCTTGGCCCATAACGAGAATGTGTGCCGTTAACAATCTAGAACTACAGGTAATGTAGGGATGCTTCGCTGCACTACAGCCTTTGCAAAAAGAAGTAAGCAATGGGTGATCAAACCAGTCTATGAGGAAATGGAGTTCGACTTTGTTAAAGGCCTTATTGTTGCTGTACTCGAGAAGCACAGATATGGAATTTTGAGCGTTTCTGTGCAGAGGACTGATGCATTGCCACCAAACATTGCCACTGTGCCATGTCCACCCAAAGAAGAACTCGTTGAGAAGTACAAATCCCGGTTTAAATCATTATAATCTGATTGTCTTTTTGTAAAAAAAATGTTATTGTACAGTGTACATACAAAGTATGCAAACCCTAACCCCTACCTTCACCATCCTGGGTGGCGAACAACCTGGGTGTCATCTTTGACTTTTCTCTCTATTCACCTCATTTTGCTGACCTTGTCAATATGTTTATGTATATATTTTTGTTGATGTAACTAAGTTTCGCAATCTCATGTAAATGCTGCGCACTGTTAACCGAGGGGAGGCTTGCGTATTCCAAATAATAAAACAAACAAACAATAAATCTCACTTTCAACTCAACTCCTCGGGTACTTTATACTTTCCCTGACCTTCCTCCAAAAAGTCAATATCCCCATAGTTATGGTTCTCTAGGGCTGCAAAGCTCGCGGACAACGAGGACAAAATTGGGGGCCTTAGAACACGCCAAGCGAGCCGTTGCAGATGGGAGAGAAGCCAGTTTGCATTTGCACATTGAGGCCCAGTACATAGATGGATTCGAAAATTCAAGTTCTCACAGATGGCTTTACTACGGGATGTTGCAAAGTAAGAATGTATGTTCATTTCGAGTGAAGGTCAGCGGCTTTGATTTTCAGCTCGCGGCCTGAAGAGGCCCACAACTCGCACTGGCAGTATAAGGTTCTATTGTTTTTTGACCTTGAGAGACAGGGACCATGCCGAAAGGACTTCATTTGAAGGAGGGGTGCAATAACGTAAGAGACGATAAGGAAGAAAATTCGGAAACTAGACCGAGTTTCATGTTAGTTCAGTACACGAAAAATCGTTGTCACGAGCACAGTGGGATTTACGGACTGCATTACGCAGAGACACAATGGAAATTGCAAATATAATGTAAGTAACTCTTTAGGCGCTATTATACCGGAATGAAGAATTAGTGAATGGATGAATGAATGAATGAAGAGCAAGTAAAACGTTTGTGGGATCGTCTTTGTACCGGGCACATGGGCATGCAGGTCCACATTCCACACGCATGTAGACAAACAGTTGTTTCTCATTGTGTGTTAACCTCGATTTATTTTGTTAGTTTTCGCATTGATTTTAGAGCCGAACATACTCCTTTGCACTATCCTTGCAAGCAATGATCGGCCGTAATAAATAAAATGAATAATAGTAATAAAGATCAGCTGGCGAGACTATTTATGATTTTTATGTTTTCATAACAGGTATATCCTACCATACTGCTACTGCCACCAGTTTCAGACCCCGGCAGATGTTTTTTTTTAACCACCAGCTACAGCTTCTCGTAAACAACTGCACCACTTTGACGATCTTATGGGACGATCGCCAAGGGCCCATATGCCCCATATGCCCTTACGCGGTACTAGCGGCTAGAAGCAACATGTCAACCTTTACGTTGGCCTAGTGCCTAGTTGATGGAACAGCCTTGCGGTTCACCGTGCGACCAAAGTGCTTCTTTTAACGAAAACCAACACCCTGTGTACCATAAAGGAACAGCGCGCGACTCACGATAAAACAGAACAGCATTTGCGGATAGAGAGAAAAGAAAAAAAATCACATTCCGATTTAATATGCCAATTGCTGAATATTCTATAAACATTTAATGTCAAATAAATGTACTTTACCAAATGTACCGTGTTGCTGTTTGATTTTAAAGTACAGTTTCATATTCCGAATTGTGGCGCGCTGTGTTGTGAGTTGATCTGTGTTGGTTTCCGTATTCTGTGTGAAGTCGCGTAGAAGACAACTGGGCGCGTTTGCCTATGCAGCACAGTAACGCCACGGAGAGAGGCGGGAATATGAATGTTTTCATAATGTCAGGCTCAGGGGCGGGATATGATTTAGTGCCGCAAAAGCAGGTCAGCCAGGGCGATGGGGCAAGTGATAGGATTATCACAAAATGGCAGCGCCCTGGTGCCTGTTTTCGCGTTTGTTTAATGGACGAAAACTCGGGTAAGGGCCATAGGAAATTTTTCTAAAATCGTGCGATTTAGGCTTAAAAACACATGGCCGACCCGTAGGGACAATAAAAAATGTTGACCAAACCATTCCTTTAATTGGAAGGGCTGAGCCCAGGGGGGAGGGGAGAAGGGGGATCTGCCCTAGCTAGCTCTTAGGGCCAAATAGGAGCTGAATCAGGCTGCGAAACGGAGGAGGGGCCTGTGTCAGGGGCATGGGGGAAAGAAAAGGGGCTGAAGGGGTTGAGGAAAGAAAAGGGTCAAAGGGGCAAGAAAAGGGTTGAGGGGCAACACAGGGGGTTAAAGGCAGCTGGAGGAAAGAAAAGGGGCTAAACGGGACTGGGGCAGCTAAAGGGTTAAAGGGCAACACAAGGGGCTTGATGGGACTAGGGGATCAAGAAAGGGGACAAAACGGGCCTGGGGCAGTTTAAGGGGCTGAGAGGCAACAAAAGGGGCTACATGGGACTGGTGTTCAAGAAAAGGGCAAACCAGGTCTGGGGCAGCTGAGAGGTTGTTTAAGGGGACACAAAGGGGGCTAACTGGTACTGGGGGTCAACAAAAGTGGCAAAACGGGCCTGGGCAGTTAAAAGGGTTGAGGCACTGGGGGTCAATAGATAGGGGGTAAAATGGGTCTGGGGGCAGCGAAAGGGGTTAAAGGGTAACACAAGGGCCTAAATGGGACTGGGCTCAATAAAGTGGTAAAATGGGTCTTGGGCAGCTAAATCGATTAAGGGGCAACAATAGGTGCTAAATGGGACAGAGGGATCAAGAAAAGGGGTAAAACGGGCCTGGGGACAGTTAAACATGTTAAGGGGTCACAAAAGGAGATAAATGAGAGTGGGGGTCAAGAAAAGGGGCAAAACGGCTCTTGGGGAAGCTAAAAGGGTTGGGGCAACAAAAGGGGATACAGGGTCCTGGGAGTGGCAAGAAAGGGAGCTAGTTGGAAACAAGCAGCCTCACTTATCTTTTCAAAATCACCATTGTTCCTGCTTCACAGCACCAGCAGGAAGTGTTCCAGTCCAGTACCAGCCAATCAGTGAGTGTCTGGGGAGGGACCAGCAGTCAGACGGTGAGATCAGAAGAAAGGCAGACATGCTCCTGTAAGTACTATCGACACACCCAGAGCGTGTCTTTTTTTATTTTTAAAGACGAGGTGTGGGCGGGTACTCGTTGGGGCTCGTGGCTGGCCACTGCTTCGGGCAGGCACTGACCCGAGAGGGGGGTCAGGCCAGAGCCCTTGGTGGCACTCAGGCCGGTCTGTGCTCTGCCAGGCCCGCCCAGCTCTAGTATTTTTGATGCGTTATTTTAACTGTGTAACATCTGTGTTTCTTAGCCTAGCTAGATATTTAACCCCTTAAGTGTCAAGGACGAGTATGCTCGTCCTTTTTGCATAGACTTGCATAATAGCCTGACACTGGAGCCTTGATAGGATTAAAGGCTGAGCCATCATCCAACTTTCCTCTACCTGGTACAGGAACATGTGGCCTGCAAGTTAAACGTAGATCGCTTAGCTATCTGCTTGTAGTATCTTTAGGGGGGCTTCTCCACCTCTGGGTGTTGCCGATAGTGTGTTCCTCAGGGATCCGGCCACCTCTGGATGCTGCCATGGTAGTACTGTCTGCTCAAGCAAGAGAGTAAGATTTGCTTCTAGATAGCCCCTGGTGCCCTTCCAAAGTGCCTAGAATCCAGACTTTGTGCCTCGCAGCCCTCTCTGTGACTGTGATGCTGCAACACACCTTATTTGATGTTAGAACAGTGATAACATCCTTACAAACAGTCGTTTCATCTTTTCACGATTATTGCCTGAAACTCAATGATTGAGGAGAGGCAGTTGTGCCTGTGAGGCCCTGCCAAGGTCCTGAGTCCGCGCAAATGAACGCCTGGCTTTTCATTGCCGGTCGCTGTGTCGAATCTTGGGCTCTAGAATGTGCGATCTTTATTGTGGTATGATAAAACAAACTGCTATGGAGTTAAAGTAACCTAATCTGAGACTGCCCATCTGCCTTTTGAAGAGTACAGCCTGAGTGTTCAGCGTCACTACCAAAAGATGAAGCAGGCATTGTAATACACCCATTGTTTGACTGCATAATAAGAGTTGCACATGCTCGGGCACCAGGGAGCCCCATTTTACCTCCTGGGTCAGCGTGCTAGTATGGTGCCTGGGGACACAGCCACGTCTCCAGAAAGCAATTCATGTTTCTTTCCAAACGCACTGCAGTCTAACAAAGTCTTAGTGGGGGGGGGCGGCGCTTACATGTCCCCCAGAAGATGCAGTGCCCTCTATATGCCTGGGCCAACTCAAAGAGGAGCTTGACTAGAGGCAGAGAAAGCTCACTGAAGCCCACTTAATGCAGAGAGCACTGTGGAATTATGGTTCTATGTGAAAAGACTCCATTTTAAAGGACCGATTTACAATGCCTGATTTTCTTTTGATCGCAAAAACACCATTGTAAAGGTCTTTTTCTCTTTAGACCTTTAAAATGCGTTCATTTGTTTTTTTAAAATATATTCATGAGGTTTCACCCCCGATCCCCCTAATTTTAATCCCTGCCCCCACACAGCACCACCAACTGCCGTGGGATTTCAGGACCAGCTCCCTGCCCCCACCAAAACCAAAACACATACATACACACAACACATACACCAACACACACGCACCCACCCACTTGCCTGTTCTCCTCGTCCTGCGCTTCTGTGTCCCAACATGCCTGTCAGCCCCTGCATGCACTTGTGTGTGGCAGGGTTGTGACAGTACCATTTAGAAAGACTGCTCCGTGCAGTAACAGAGCGGTCTTTCTAAATTGATCTTTTGGGAAAAAGATCTTTTTAAACAATCTTTTCAATTAGAAGGGGAATTTCAAGCTGAAACTGCTATGTCCCTTGTGCCAGGTGAGGATACTGACTCAGACCAGGAGGAACCTGAAGAACCTCCAAACACGTGCCCTGACCCTAGCGCAGCCCCTTTCTACACCTCCACTTCACATGCCGTGCCACCATTAATGGCAGAGATTTAAATACAGAAAAACCGCACAGCTGAAGAAGAGGATGGGAGAGACTTGGACAGGACTGGATCAGAAAGGAGAACAACCGACTCAGGATAGAGGAGAACAGGCGCAAGATGGAGGGCAAAAGACTGACGCGGGAGAGAGAAGACAACGTACTGGCTACTTTGGAGATGCTGGAAGGCTGACAGTTTGAAGGAGACAGTCACCTGCAATCCAGGGAGGACTACCGTGAGGTTACTAGACTCCTTCCTAGGCTCCCCCCACCCCCAAGACCACCTTGATATGAAGGGTCATATTCCTTCACCTTTATGTCCTGCAGTTGTTACACGCACAGAGTTGCTTTAACATCCATAAGAGGAATTTCCCCATGTGTTGCACCTGCTGTCTATAAGTAACAGCATTGCATAGACAACGTAAAGGTCCTGTGCACATTATTGGGGCATCCAAGTAAGATGCCATGGTAGACCACACCGTGATTCTCCCTTTAAAACCAAGTCCATGGGCCAACCTTGCTACTGATGAGGGGCTAGGAGGGGCTAGGATGTCAAGTATTTCAGCTGTTAGTACTATCCTTGACAGGCATCCTTAGCTGCAGCCAGAATTCCACCTGTCGAAAATAAAAGAGCGCACAGAGAATATTGTGTTTGGGTTTGTTGTGCTGGTAAGGCGCTAGAAACCCCCATCATAGTTTGCAGAGTTGCTTTGTGGTCCCATGTCCTCAAATTACTTTGAAGTGGTCCTGGCCTTTTACGGAAAAGCTCATAACTACAAGTGCCAGCATGCAAAGTTCTGTTGGCTACAAAGCCTGGATTGGATACATCCATTCTTAAGGACAAGAGGACTGGGTGAATTCTGATTTAGTAACTCAAAGGGATCATGCCGATGAATTGTTATATGTTCTCCAAAGGGATGAGATTGTACGTGTGGTAGTGGGGGAGACTATAAACCAACTGAATTGGGTGGGCAGATTATTTGGAATGAAAGTTCACTCACAAAAGTTCAGCGGAAAGTTGCTGGCCGAAAATCTCCATTTAACTCATTCATCCCTCGTGACTGAATTCCTCTGAGCAATCTTCTACCTGGATGACTTTTGATTGGGTTTTTTTCTTTTTACTCTCTTTTATAGTCACTGCACCCCGTCTCTTTTTTCGACGTTACTGCCACTCTGCCCACACTGGTATGTGGTTTATGATGGCCATTTTGCACGTTTCAGCGAGCTTGCACATATATTTATATGTGTCTGCTGTATCTCTTTGGTGCACTAACACCATATGATGGTGATTTCCCAGAGATCCAATATACCAAGGCCCTGACACTCAAAAATCATCTATGCACAAGTCAGTCTCAACCATTTAAATAAATACTTATATGTGGATTCCACACAAACACAAGGGCGTTTGCAAACGTGACACCTGCTCTGCATGCCATATTGCCAGCACCAAACCCCAAACTATCAACCCGACCAATTATCAGCATTACAATATCAGGCATGTTTTCAAATATTGCTCTGTGTACATAGTATATGTAGTTATCTACATCTACAACAAAGTATACATTGACAGCATTAAGAGACAGCTTAAAGGCAGAATTTAGTGCAGCGAACAAATGTTTAGCATGAGTGACAATGAAACAATGAGACAAGCTGAGAGATGAACAAGTGTATTTTTATTAGGCACAAATGACAGCTGAGATTTGGAGAGCGTGACACACAACAAGTCCACGTGGAGCTGTCGTGACCCTCTCTGCACATTACAGGGAAGAGGCAGCTTATATAGAGAAATCAATAATATGAAGTCACATTGGCCTGAATCCAGAAGGGCGGTACCAGGCAGATTTGCATAAGGTGACAGTTAGTTGCAACATCTGGTGTAACTGCGAGGCGTAACAAAGGGTTCCGCTAGCATAACTTATGTATCTATTCTATGGAAAATAACATATTAGGCATTTGCAATGGTATAGCAAATAAGGTAATGATATTGAAAAGAGAAGCTGAGCAGTGAAATGTGACATCGGGTTTCTGTGCTATAGCAGAATCTGAGCTGTCCACAGCTTCATAGACAACAAGCATTAATCGTGGTTTCTCAGTATTCATTTTATTGCTTAACAAAAATCAAGACACATTACCCTACGCACCAATGGACAAAATAATAACATGGTCACACATATCCGGTATTGATCAGAGTCCCTTGATAATTCCCTACCCTGTTCAATATGACCATATGACAAATTAGCCAAGCCCTCCCCACATAATTATTCTACACTAGCATGTCTTCGTTGTGGACTTATCATTGGTTCTTGCCCGTTGCTACCCACCCGTAGGGTACTAAACTCTGGTTGGCTAGAGCTGGCGTCCCCAGGCCTGGGACTGAAACGGTTCTCAGCTCACTGTGCACCTTTTCAAGGTGATGAGAACGATTATGTGCCTATATTGTAACTTGTGTGCACCACCTTTGCATTATGAGAATATTCTCCTGCTCGGCGCAACACTTGTTGCATACTTGTTGCAGTCCGTGTGTATGCCTGGGATCATCTCACTTTTCTCACCACCGATCACTGTCCATTGTCTGCTTCAGCTGCATCACATATTTGACGACCACGAAATTGAGCTCTGCAGCTCAGAATTATGAGGATGTATCCCTTTTTCAGCCGCTGGCCCCTGTGTTGTCTAGGGATTCGAATGTCTTCTGTATCGCTTGACCTTGGCTGCAGTCCTGTCTCACATGTCTTGTGCTCTGCCCAGCCTGAATCAGCTCAGCTCATCCCTTGCTCAGTGGTCGGAGGCCTGCTGTAATTTTCCTAAACCTTATAATGCGGTTTCCACATTGTCCATGCTATACTATATTCTCCAATAATTAGTCAGACTTGGCTCTGTCAGGTCCCATAGATGCTCCTGCAGTCCCATAGGGTTATTCATGTTTAAGCATCTGCAAGCTTTGCTCAGGATCTCTTGTGCCTTGCAGTTTCTACGTTGCTGCATTTGGCTAGTGGGAAAAATAATAAAAGCAATGATAGTATGTATATGTATCTGTCCTCTAACTAATTAACTGTATGCTCGTGTTCTTCATGTATTCAAGTGTGTGTTTGTGTCACGGAGTGTGGATTGCACATGTGTTTCATGTCTAACGCTGCTATGTTGTGGTGTCTCTAACAAAGTCAGCAGCATGGCTCCTTGGTGCTTAGTCCAGGCTGTCCATGTAGGTGTCTCTGACCATGCCCTGCGGCTCTTCATTCACACATGGATAGATCTACACCGTTCCAGGTCGTTAAGGCTGGCTGAAGGGATACCTCTCAGTATATTTATCTATCATGGGTGCATTTGGGATTCACCCGAAATAGAATGGGTGATTGCAGTGTTTTCTGGCCTTCCGTCTTGTCATGAACTTGATGGGAGGGGGGTGGGGGTGGTGGCAAAATCCTGACTCCCTCTTCAGTCCTCCCTCTGGTCGACCTGTCGACCACATCCTTATACAACCGTCCTTTTGCTCTTGACTGCCATATCTTTGCTATTCCTCTGAGGTGTCCTCAGTAGTTTGTATGATCATCGAAGGGCCGGTTCATATAACAGCACACTCCTTCGGGGATCAACCACACCCACTTTCCTTCATAGTACTTTACATCAAATGTGTTGTCCAACTTCATAGCTCCAAGTGGAAACAATTCACATGTCGCAATCCTCTCTCTTATCTTGTTTCTTTCTGCCACAATCTCGTCCTTTGCTCCTCCTATGTTCACATCCATCAGGACCTGCATTCTGATAGCCTCCCCCGTAGTTTTCTTGTACTTTGCCATACACATTTTTATCACAACCATTGATATTGCTGCCAGCACTAGTGCTTCCATTATCACCTTTAGTCCATCTGACAGTCATGATGGCATCCATGACCATATGTATGCTATCCAGCTCTGGTCCTTTCCAGTCCCCTTTGCATCTTCCTCCATTTTGGCATGCATATGGGATAGTTGGAGTACCACGTCTGACAGTGTACCGTTGTCTTTGTCATTGAAGGTATGAACGTGCAACAGGAACTACCAATTTTTGCGCAAATTCCTCCTCCCATTGCTGTAAGCAGATCCAGAACGTATCTATTCTGGAGTGCTACCAACCTTACTGCTCGGAGCTCTTCTTTTATTGCATTGAACCCATTCACTGTTGAGTTTATTGTCACCATCAACTCCCAGTCGAATAACTACAGCCATTTGGCATTTGTGTACACTTGTACAGATGGTATTATTGAGATGAAGAACATTTGTGTCCTGCAGAACAGTCTGTGCTCTTCAGGAACTTCATCTAGCTCTGTCTCTGATGCTTCTGAAAAGTAATTTCTTCCTCTCTCTGCTCTGCTCAATTCAACTGGCTTCTCCATCTTGGCTGTTGGTACCCCTCCCACCGACCTCTTCCTCCTTTTGTTATTGTCCATTTCGAGAACTCATCGGGCTTCACATCCTTGTGGGGTACGACCAATGACAGCATATTGATGTGTACCAACGAGCATACTCCTCCTCAGTGTGGCAGCTTCTCGTATGCCTTCGATCCGCACGCCCAGTAGTGGTTCAACAGTACTGCGGTCCCTGCCTTCATAACTGTGTGTTTTTCACTGCTTGTGCATACGACATTCTCACCAACTTCAACTTCACCATTGTTCTGATAGCACAGTGCTGGTGCTTTCAAGGGTATTATCGGTATTGGTCCAGCTTCATTCTCCACCCATGTCAGTAACTTTGCACTCACCTCCCATTACTTCAGACACTTGTCATTTTCATCTTTTACCTTGTTCACTGGTGATTGTGCTAGTGTCAGCACATTGCTCCCTACCACTCCATCCTTCAACCCATCTTCTGTGTAAACTTGGCCATGCACACGTACCTGCATTCTTTTCCAGCAGCCAGGCTCTCCTCCTGTTTCTTTCACTCTTGTCCAGGGACATAGCAATTCCTTCAGGGTGATAGTCTTTGTTTTTCCTTTGTCAGGCCCATTAGGTATGTAATGTATAGCTTCATCTAGCTGCCAATAATTGTTCATCATGTCTAATGTTTTTATGTAATTATCTTCATATGGGAACGTTGCTCTGGACATCCATCTTAATGTCATTGTCTTCCCTTGAAACCTTCCTCGAGTTGTCACCATCGAGAGATACATTAAGCATTGTGGTCTTGATGCTGGTATTTCAGTTGCTATGAACATTCTTGAGGCACTCATGGTAGAGGGGATTAATGAGCAGCCATAATAGCTCTCCCCGATGGCTTCCTTACCTACTTTGGCCATGTGTTTGTACCACATGTTTTTAGACACTCGAGCAGTGTCAATGAGATACATGTCTACCCCTTTTATGTCTCTGTCAACACTGCGCTTACTTCTTCTTACCGTAACTGCAGTGTTCTCCTGTCCACCTGACATGTTCGTTCCACCTGTTTGGGTTGGGGGAATGTTAGTGGAAGGTACAGCGGTAGCGCTAGCAAAGCAGGAAATACAAACACAATAACACTGCTAGGAATATGCTTGGCCATCAGAACCATTACATTTTTAAATATTAAGTTCATTTTTACCTGTGCTGCTGATTTTCCTGCAGCTTGGAGATATAGTTGCCCGCCTGAAGTGTGTGAAGAAATGCATTATTGTTTTAGCATTGTAAGTAATTCTTAAGCCCCATGGACCAATAATCACTTATAGCAAATGCAAACACTTCTTTCCACACTTTTCTTTTGGATGGGTCTCTCAGTGTGGTGAGTATAGGGGGATTGCTGTGCTCAAGCTGTGGGTATGTTTGGGCCCAATACTTTATAAAGGCAAAGTAGTATACTCTGGGGATGATGCTAGAAATCTACTGGGTCGCCTCACAGTATGGAAAAATTGGTTTGAGAAAGTATCTGGGTGATGGGCAGTGGGCAACATGAACAATCATAAACAGTTACATCGGCTTACTCGTGGAAGCTGTGTAGGGAATAACATAACAAACAGATAGTGTATGCTCAATCCAAGTCAATGAGTGGTCCAGTCTCTAGCTCTGCTGCCCGTGAGTGAGTAACCATTGGGTGTCCTCCACTCGGCCGCATACGGTCAAAGTCCGCTTGTAGCATTTCCAGTTCTTGAACGTTTGCCCTGTCAATCACTTTGCAAGGTGAGGCCACTGCTTTGTAGGGCTTGATGTCTGTGAGGTGGTTCCAGACCGACTTCCCCTCTAGTTTGACAGCATGGTCTGCTACCTGTTCGACAATATGGGGTCTTGTAAACCGTGGCACATTCCAGCGCCTCACAAAATTTCTTAAAAGTACAATATCCCCTACATTCACTGTGTTTTTTAATCTGCAGTCTTGTGGTGCACTGTCGCAGTTGCTCTCTCTGCCATCTTCTGGGCCCTCCCGGTGTTGTTGTATTTAACGAGAGATAAAAGAGGTGCTAGCAATCAAGGAAGTAATGTACTCATGCATTTCTTGTCCTAACACATCTCCACTATTCTCACAGTCTTTCAGTGCCCTTGTGGGAGGAGCCAGTGGGAGATGCATGTGCCGTCCTGTCACCGCCTCATAGGGCGTTAAATGGCGGTTGACCCAGGCTTATTGTGCAATGCAAACAAGGCGAGAGGTAAGCAGTGTAGCCAATTTTTCTTTGTCCTCTGTTGTGTTTTGACTATGGACTCCTTCAGGAGGCCATTCAGGCATTCACACATCCCATTCGCTTGTGGGTGGTACGCACAGGCAAATTTGTGTTAAATGTCCAGCAGCGTGGTGATATGCTGGAACATCTAATTGGCGAAGTGAGGGCCATTGTCAGACTGCATGACCTCACACACGCCCCATGGTGGGAACACTTCCCTGAACAAGAATTTGGCTGCTCTGAGAGCATCAGCATGTGAACAGGGGCCTGCCTTAATCCACCTGCAGAATGGGTATACAACCACTATCATGTAGTGGTATCCTTGACACACTTGAATCATGCCAATGTAATCAAAATGTAAATGCTGGAATGGGCCCTCTTGTGAATCTAAAAATATATACTATGGAAACAAAATAAGATCATATGAGACACAGAGATAGATACTTAAACGAAAAACAGTTGATTATGCGAGGCAGTGAAAGTCAGCAGCTCCCTAACAAAGCCCATAGCACTAACACTCTAGCATGAGCACACATTACACACTAGCCTACTCGCACTCACTAGCTCACACACACTAGCACTGGAAAGAAATCCACTGTTTATACATAGTGACAGTGACGTACATTCATACATTACATGCATAGAAGCATTCACGGAAAGAATGGCATGCTTCTACCTATGTGCATATATTTTATCATAGCATGTACTATACGGGAACATATTCTCCGTACGTTTTCGTACAAGACATTCTAAATCTGCTGGAACCGAAAACATTGGACAAGCTATTTCACAGTCAAGGCTGTGTCTCTGTGCTTAAGAATAACTAATTGTCTGCCAAGAGACATTCTGTTATAATAACATCTATTCAGTGTTTAGCTGCATTCAGCATTTATCATCAAAACATTTATTTTCACACTCAGCAAAAGCCTGATTCATAATGGACAAAAAGCAGACCACATCTAGCGCTTAGAAGCTACCATGTGTGCAAATGTTGATCCATGATGGCTTAGAACAAACTATACTGCTAAACAGAGTTTCCATTGATGAATGTATTGATTAGCTTATGCTAACCTAAGAAAATGCAGATTGACAAATGGTCCTTTTAGCATGAGCTAAGCAATTCTAGGACAGTAAGGCTAGGCAGTAGTGTGGAGGAGACAGTACATAGACAGGCAAGTTACATGACAGAGGTCAGTCAAAACAGGGATAAAATGAACAGGAACTGTGTAGCTAGACACTCATGTAGTAACATAGACAGAACCATAGTCTTTTAGTACAAAAAGACAAATCTTTGGCAATTTACCAGGACGACCTATAAGTGCGCCCGATCTCTGGAAACATGTACATAGCATAGAAACTATAACAGGGAAAACATTGTATACACATGCAGCATCCTAGGATGACACCTGCAAGCACTGCAACAGTGACCCAATGTGGGTGCTATCATTCTGTTAACCTGAAAACATTGCTCTAAATGATGCATAGCAAGTTGTGTACAAAAGCAGGATATATATATATATATATATATATATATATATATATATATATATATATATATATTACATGGCCTGCGGTAGCAGCCATGTAGTTATGGTTAAGTTGCTCATCTCATAGGAAGAGCACTTTTTGGGCGGCTTATAACTTCGCTCCCCCTGGATGAATCCACACCAGACTTTGCAAAAAAAGTATATGGCCCACTCTGAATTTTTTTGGCCAAACCGCTGGATGGATTTTCACCAAATTTGCAGCAGGAGCAGCGGCTTGGTCACAAAAGTGTGTTTTTGTAAATTTGGTCAAAATCCGTCCATTTGTGATGTCATCTGGGTGTTAGTTTTAGCAGTGCACGGTGGTGTCGCAAGTTTTGGTTGTTTAGCTTACCATAACTGGCGAATTTCTGTTTTTTCTGGTTTTTTTTATTTTACTTAAAACCTTAACGTCCCTTTAACAACATTCTTTCATTAAATTTCATAGGTTTTTATTAGTCCAACATAACCATAATGTCCCTTTAACAAAGTGTTTTCAGTGAATTTCAAAGGTTTTTATTAGTGCAACTTAACCATAACATCCCCTCAACAAAGTTTTTTCATTGAATATATATATATATATTTTTTCGCAGGACCTTGAGGGGTGGAATCCTCAAGACCTGCCAAGGTGCCGCAACAGGGTTATATATGCCCGGCTTTGGAGTGCCTCACTTGAGGCTACACTCCCCCCCTTTCTCCACTGTGGGATTGGGCGTGAGCGTTTTCTCTGCTGACCAGATGATTACATCTACCAGTAGCCCTTGCAGCAGATTTTTATCACCTGCACCTGCAGTGAGCTGCAAGTCCACCCAGCCTCCCTGATGACGTGTATTGGCACAGAAACCAGTCGGAGGAGTACACCAGTGGCCTGGAAGATCATGCAGAGAATTGGAGTGCGCACCTTTCCTTATTTTTCCATATATATATATATATATATATATATATATATATATATATATATATATATATATATATATATATATATATATATATATATATATCAAATGGTCAAGATGAAAAGTATCAAGCATGTGTGTGTACTTGAAAAGAAATCAGAGCACAGCATAGCATAGCATAGCAGATGGGATGGACCTGGACAACCGTTTTCTGAGATGGTGTACATACTTTAGTACCCAAAAGACAGTTATTATTATCATAACCACAGTCATTAGCAGACCAAGTATCACATATTTCTCTCTGGCTGACCATGGCCTCTTGCACCTGATCATTTCTGTGGTAAAAGTGTCCATATCTTCACTTCTGCGCAACCAAAACATGGGCATAGTTCATCAGTGTCCATTAAGAAACCTCACTGAAATAGGATCTAGAAGTTAATCCATGAGTAGCACTCGACCACGCCCTTCCTTAATTCAAGTCTTCTGTTCCCTGCCCCCCTCTACCTCCAGGCGTCTTTGGGGGGAATAGAGAGAACAAATGTCGCTTTCTTGTGGGTGCTGCACAAATAGCTGCAACACTTTCCTATCTTTCCTTGGTACAGATTGTATCGTGTCACCCTGGGCACAGAGCGATCTTTGAACAATTCAGTTATATTCAGATCTCAATGCGCCCTCATGTTGCTCAAAACGAGGATTTGTATTTTTTCTCTCTCAATGAAAGGCACACCGGGGTACATATTTCTCCGTCCCCTACCGCCTCCTCTTCACAGTTGTATTAGCATAGGCAAAGGTAATTATTTCAGATGTGCAAGGTGGATCCAGTGTCTTTTCTTGCCGTCCATACAAACAGCTTGTGTAATGTACGTGTGATAAAAATGTCTATTTTGAAACATAGCAGGGAAGTACATCTCTCAATTTGCAAGCAGTTTCTATGAGACAGCCTCTGGCAGCCTTGGATTTCAACCAGTGGCTTCATACTGTGTACTTCTCAGAAGGAGCTGTTTCAATGCTCGGCACTCTGAGTCATTATGCATTCCACAGTACTGCGATTGCTTTGCTCAGAGAAATCACTTGGCACAAATGTTCAGACGTAGGCCAGTCTGTATCAGTAGGCCAGATGTGTCTCAAGAGACCAAAAGAAAGTGCAGTATCAGGTATGGCATATATGTTTAAACTGTTTTCAAACAAGGCAAAGCCATTAATTCCTGCTGTATACTGCATAAACACTGCCCTTCACAATTTCATACAGTGAGACCTGTTCTAGTCTGTATCAGAGACAGCAATGCTAGGATCTTGGTATCAAGCCATTCCAACTTAATGTGTGCTGTGAACAGAGCAAGTTCATAATTCAAGCTGATGTGACATGTTTCTGTCTGTGTTCTGTCTAGTAACACCTCAACTGAGTCAGGCACCATGGTTAAGCAGTGACCCAAAACCATGCCTTCACTTTCTTTGTATGATGCATACAACTTCCACTAACAACTTCCTTCTCTGCATACACCTCTCAAACTCCAAACCAAACACAACCACAAACCTCCAGCACAGCAAACCGCACGAACTTCACTACACTGCAACAACAAAACAAAAACACACATAGACTCGCACATCAGCACACGACGACTACCGGCCGCATACACCCCAGGCCCAGCCGACGGAACCACCGGGCTGAGGCTGCCAACAGCACATCACTGCAATCTTGCACTTTTCCAGCCTCCACCCACTAACCCACCCCTCCCTCCCTCTTTCAGAGCCGCCAGAGCGCCAGGGGACCACTCCGGTGGTGATAGTGCGCGGTACAAATGACCTTTAACATTAACATAAGCATCAGGACACAAAGCGAAGGAAAAATATCTCCATGGACTGTCTTTTCCACAATGTTTCTGGGTTAGTCCTGATGAAGCGCATCCATCTTTCACATATAGAAACACGACATACCTTTTGACATAATTAGAAATCCCCAAAATTGGTGCGCAACACAAAGCAGTTCTTAATGTGACAAAAGAGTTCTGACAGTTATCATCCCATTACAATGGAGATGAAACATGTACTTTCTCAAGAGCAATGCTCCTACGCTCCTTCAAAAAAAGGTACTCCATATATGCTACCTCTTGTTGACAAGTCTGGCACCTTTCCAAAGAAACTTCATGACGTATATTCGCAATTGCTTCACAGGAGTTTGCTTCAACTAGTAACAATGTGCAGTATTGTGGCAACTGTAATCTATCTACCTGTTCCTTAAGAGTCCTACTGTAAGTGCTAGTACTCTCAGTGTATCCTCGTGGTTTTCTAGCAAAAGTCAATGCATCAATAAAAGAAAAGTATGTTCCTTGAGCAGGAATCATGGTCAATTTGTCCTTTACATAAATTACAAAACGGTAGGGCAAAACATAGTCACCCTTCTTAAAAACGGGCACAATTGTGCTGTTACAAGTGTTGTCAGCCATTTTCTTAATTACACCCTTGCTCACCAGATTAGAAGGCAATGCTAAATACTGTGAAGAAAAGGTTTTCTGCTGGGACATGTTAAGTATACACCATCAGTACTGCAATGAATCACTGTGTACAATTCTCTCAAAATTTCCAATCCTAATAGGTTTGCTCAAAATTGGATGTTAGCAAGAAGTGACATTTATCTGTAAAGGAACCAACAGTAACGGGTACTTGCTGAGACATTGGGCATATTTCTGGTGTACATGCAACCCCTACAGAAACTTTATGTTGCCCTGGCAGGGCAATATCTGGAACCATTGAGCTGTAAATGGAGCATTTTTCTGACCTGGTATCTATCAATGATGGTTGTGTGCTTTGTAACCGCTGTTTTTCTCGGGCGACCCCTATCTTCTCATTAATTTGAACTGACCTGTGTACTGACTGTGGGACCACATACCAATTGTCCAACATACTCCTCAATCTCCCCTGTATTGCTCTCAGATCACTGAGGTACAGGGCTCATTATTATTTAATTCTCTAACCCAGTGGGCTTTCTCACATTACAAAAATCAGAGCAACATGTGTGAATTTTTCTAACATCAGGCATCTTTAAAAAAAAACTGTTTTCTAGCCTGGCAAGATATATGCATATACTTTTCAAACAAACAAACTTACCTAATATCAAAGAGAGGCAACGCTATCTCCCATCAAATGAAAAGCTCGATTTCCGTGCCTGGTGATCTTCTTTCAAAAGATGCAAAACAGCATCACGACTGCAATGGTTCAAAACCCTCACTGGAGATGATCGCAGATCAGGAAATCAAGAACAGCAAGGAACTTTTCTCCACTTGACAAGAATCCCTGACACTCTGGTCCAAATATCGTCCTTGATCATGCTTGGAAGAGTCCCTATTCGGAAGCCATTTGTGAATCTAAAAATATAAACTATGGAAACAAAATAAGATCACATGAGACACAGAGATACATATTTAAACGAAAAACAGTTAATTATGCAAGGCAGTGAAAGTCAGCTGTACCCTAACAAAGCCCATAGCACTAACACTCTAGCATGAGCACACACCACACACTAGCCTACTCGCACTCACTAGCTCACACACACTAGCACTGTAAAGAAATCCACTGTTTACAGATAGTGGTAGTGATGTACATTTCATACATTACATGCGTAGAAGCATTCACAGAAAGAACGGCATGCTTCTACCTACGTGCATATACTTTATCATAGCATGTACTGTATTGGAACATATTCTGCATAAGTTTCGTACAAGACATTCTAACTCTGCTGGAACAGAAAACATTGGTCATGCTATCTCACAGTCAAGGCTGTGTCTCTGTGCTAAAGAATAAACAATTGTCTGCCAAGAGACATTCTGTTATAATAACATCTAGTCGGTGTTTAGCTGTGTTCAGCATTTATAAAAACATTTCTTTTCTCACTCAGCAAAAGCCTAATTCATAGTGCACAAAAAGCAGACCACATCTAGCGCATAGAAGCTACAATTTGTGCTATACATAATAACATGGTATAATACATTATATCTTTCTGCATGGCTCTCAGCAAATGTTGATCCATGATAGCTTAGAAAAAACTATACTGCTAAAAAGAGTTTATATTGATGAATGAAGTGATTAGCTTATGCTAACCTAAGAAAATGCAGATTGACACACTGGCTGATGTATATCTCCTCTCACAACTCTCAAGGTATGCCCTGCTGTAAACTGTTTACACATCAAGCAATTACTGGCAAATTCAGCCACATGTTCCTCCAAATTAGGACAGAACCATGTTTCTCCAATACGGGCAGCAATTACCTCTTTCCTCGTGTGTGTTGGATGGTGCAGTTGTGTCAGTGCAGTGTTCAATAATGCTAGTGGCGGGACCAATTTCCCTGTGCTATCCTGCCACCATAGTGCATCTGTTGGAGACATTGTACATCCCCTTTTAACCCACAATTGCTTTTCCTCCCAGGGTGCAGCTCCCTGCAATTCCATGATCTGGGTTTCTGGCAGTACGTTGTACCCTTCTTTTAGTACCATGTTCTTTGTGCACTCTCCAGCATGTGATGCTGTCTCCATTTCTAATAGCTCTTCAAAATATGCTGCACATTTTGCTTCAAAGTCTGCTGCTTCTTTCACCCTTAAGATAGGATCTTCCCCTCTAGTGTGAGCTAGGTACTTCACTATGGCTATCCGTGCTGGTTAATTAATTACTTTGATCAGTTTGCCCAATAAAAGTGCATGCTGTACTGGTATCCCGCCTGCCATTCTGAATCCTCTCCTGATCCACTGTGTCAGTCCTGCGTGTACTGTTGAGGTCACATAAACTGAGTCAGAGTATACTGTCACTTCCTTGTCTCTGCAGTGCTCTAATGCTAGTATCCAGGCCACTAGTTCTGCTGCTTGTACTGATTAATGGGATGGTAATCACGCACTGGCTATTACCTCACTCGTCCCGTCCTCCTTCAGCCTCACTACTGCAGTTTCAGTATGTCTGACCCCATCTGTCTGGTCAATAGTTGAAGATCCCTCAATGTACAACACGACTCCGCCCTCAAGTACTTCCTTGTCTACCTTGCAAGTGTCACTGAATGGCTGTATGTTTTCTGCGCAGTCGTGTACATAGTCAACCTCTTGTAGAACGTCTGCTAGGAAAATTGCTGGGTTGATAAATCTGTATCTTACTTTTTTCAGAGATGCGTTTGATAGTATCACTTTGTATCCTGATGGTCTCTGTGTGGTCAATGTGCTCTTTGTCTTTCACAGTATCTCAAAAAGGGCATGCTCCATATAAAGAGTGGTAGTGCACCCCATGGTTATTGCTGCTGACTTCTGCACTGCAAAGGCGGCAGCTGCCAAAGCGTGTTCGCACTGATAGCGTTCTCTCATTACTGGGTCAAGCATCTCACTGTAGCAAGCTATTGGCTTGTGTCCATGCTTGTCTTCTGTGTCAATACAGCCTTCATCACTACACCTTGAGTGTGTGACAACAGGAATAATTCCTTTTTGTAATCTGGAATCCCTAGCACTGGTGCTGTGCATATTTCCTCCTTCAACATGTCAAATGCATCATTCATCTCGGTTGTCCAAGTCAGTGTCTTGTGTCCCTTCTGTGCTTCCTTCAGAGTGCCCAGTAAAGGCCTTCTGTATGTGCTGTAGTCAAAGACTCATGCTCTGCAGTAGTTACATAACCCTAAGAATTGCTGCATTTCTCTCACTGTCATGGGCTTGGGTGTTTTGCGTATTTGCCTCTGCTCTCTCTGGGGTCATCTGTCGACCATGCCGTGAGATTGTCTGTCCAATGTAAAGCACTAACTTCTGACAGTATTGTAACTTGGCCTTGTTCACCTTGTACCTTTTGTCAGCTAATACAGTCAGCATGTGCACTGAGACCTGCCTACACTGATCTTCTGTCTGGCTGCAAATCAATATGTTATCTATGTATTGCAACACGGTGCTCTCCATCTGGATGTTGCTCAAGTCCATCTGTATCACTCTGTTAAAGATAGATGGTGATTCGGTGTACCCTTGAGGAAGTCTTGTATGTTTCCACTTCTGGTTTCTATACATAAAGCCGGTCAAGTCTTGTGAGTCTGGGTGTACTGGTACTGAGAAGAATGCATTCTTCAAATCAATGACAGTGAAGCAGGCAGCTTCCGCCGGAATGCTGCCTGACATTGTTGCTGGGTTTGCAACTAAAGGATATTCTGCTTCTACAATGTGGTTAAGAGGCCTTTAATCATCTGTGAAACACCATGACCCCCTTTTGCCTTCCTCATTGCCTTCCTCATTGCGTATACCACAGTGTTGCATGGGGACTCTGATGGTACAAGAATGCCTCTCTCTATCAGTGCTGTGATTATCTCATAAATGCCCTCATCTGCCTCCTTAGTTAGTGGGTACTGTTTCACTCTTGGTAAAATTGCTCCTCCTTCACACCCCCAATCTTGCGCATGCGCCTTCCGCCCACTGCACTTTCTGTGTGCAAAACGTCTCACTCCAGGATACAACCAGTCAACTCACCTTACGCAATCTAGGCCAGCTTCCCTTGCTAAGCTTTACGGGCATACTGTCATCTATGACCCGGGGTAAAATGCCCAACCCACTGGAAAACCATTATTTACATGTCTTCTGTCATCCGTGCCCTCAAGTCAATGGTCTAGGTTATTCACCAGAACCGTTTACCTCTAAAACCGAATGTGCCCTAAACATAGAAAAAAGACTTCTACCTCTGCTCCTGTCCCTACTCATTCTGCTGTCCCTACTCACTCTGACCATGCTAGACAATACTCGATGATACTAAAGAATACTCCACAATAGTCAGGACGCTCCCTCATACCCACAGTTGCAGTTCGACTGGGTCAATACTTACACTCCATGGTCTGCTGACATTGCTCGGCTGCCGACTCCCCCAGAAGGTGCTCACTTCCCCATCCTGGTCTGCCTGGACTCCTCGCTGTCCTCGTACAGGATGATTTCCAACTGGCTCCTGACTGCCTTTCCACAGGCACATGTTTCTGTCTTCTCGAGATATGTGAGGGACCTGCAGCCTCTCAGGTTCTGCGGCGGAGGAGACAACCTTGTGCCGGGCTGGTGCATTCTAGCACATCATGAACAGAATCAATTTCATTAAAATAGTTAAACCTATATCTTGCGTCCTTGGCTCTAGCTTAATGTCCCTAAGCAGGAAAGGAATCTGTTCCTGGTTTTACCCAGGAAACAGCCAAGGGGGCACTCGCCCTATCCTGGCTCACTACTTTCCTGCAAAAAACTCAAAAGAGGTGCACGCTCTTGGGAGTCAACCAATTTTTTTAATTATGTTGCTGACCCTTGGTGTGACTTATACATAAAAACCACAGCACTCGTTGGTCCAAAAAATTATACTCGGTCCAATTCTTGCTTTGTGTTAAAAACACAATGGATCATTTTTACCAAGCTCATATATTGCTTCTTCATGAGTCAGGTGGATCAGGGTATCACCCTGAGCCTAAAAACGTCAACCGATTTCAGCGGGGACAATTGGTTTGCCGCTTTCTTCAGGACTATAGAGATAATTATCACACTCTATACATTCATAACTGGACAGTAATAACAATTTTCTGTCTTTAAATTTATTTTTCTGGATCCGGCGTGTTCCACTTTTAGATGGGACATCTCATCTGAGTAACAGCTCCCTGCAAGGGAAATATACACATCAGGGGCCTTGAAGTCTATGACTATTCTATTTACTAAGTTGTTCTAAAACGTGTGGTTTTGTACCAATGTCTGTCGTCTGGGATAGTGAGCCATCGGTTCGAATTGTTCTGTTCCTCTCAGGGGTTTTGTGGTCTCTATAAAGTAAGTGAGAGAGAGACCGGGCTGGTGCAGCCAACCATCGAATCTGCTACCATCTTGTTGGGGAGAACTCACAAGTATGCCAGTGCGATACTGGAAGTTTGCGGACTTGGAGGGCCCAGCACCCTTCCCCAGTATACACAGAGGACTCATTCAATGGCAAGTTCAAACTGCGGTTTATTACAACCAAAATCGACAGGGATCGATACAAGAACTCTGAAAAATTCCAGAATGTCAAACAGTAAATGGCACGCAGGCCACTTTTGTCTTGGAAACAGGTCACTGCTCCGTCATTACTTGGGCCTCTCTCCAGAAACCTTTCACGGCATAGGATTGGCCATCAGGAGCATAGTTACCTCTATGGGTACCTATGCATGTTATTCTACTGGATCTTCCATGTCAGGTGGCTGGCCTGTTTCATCCCCAATTCACTAACTATAACATTGTTGCAGTGTTGTGGATTTACCATTTGTTCTTGCCCATTGCTACCCACCCCTCTGATATTAAACTGTGATTGGCTAGACTTGACATCCCCAGGCCTGGGACCTGAAACGGTTCACAGCTCCCGGTGCACCCTTTCAAGGTGATGAGAGCGATTATGTATCTGTATTGTAACTTGTGTGCACCACCTTTGCTCTATGAGAATAGTCTCCTGCTCGGCGCAACACTTGTTGCATACTTTTTGCAATACGTGTCTGTATGCCTGGGATCGGCTCTCCTTTCTCACCACGTATTACTGTACATTGTCTGCTTCAGCTGCATCACATGTTTGGAGACCACAAAATTGAGCTATGCAGCTCTGAATTATGAGGATTTATTCCCTTTAACTGCAGCTGGTCCCTGTGTCATCTGGGGATTGGAATGTCTTCCGTATCTCTTGACCTTGCCTGCGGGTCTTCTCTCACACGTCTTGCGCTCTGTCTAGCCTGAACCAGCTCAGCTCGTCCCTTGCTCAGGGGTCAGAGGCCTGCTGTAATTTTCCTAAACCATATAATGCGGGTTCTACATTGTACAAGCTATGCTATATTCTCCATAGGTTAGTCACACTTGGCTTTGTCAGGTCCCATAGGTGCTCCTGCAGTTCCATGGGGTTATTCGTGTTTAAGCACCTGCAAGCTTTGCTCAGGATCTCTTGTGCCTTGCGGTTTCTGCGTTGCTGCATTAGGCTAGTGGCAAAAATAATAAAAGCAATGACAGTATGTATATATATCTGTCCTCTAACTATAGAACTGTATGCTCGTGTTCTTCATGTATTCGAATGTGTGTTTCTGTCACCAAGTGCAGATTGCACGTGTGCTTCATGTCTTACTCTATGTTGTGGTGTCTCTAACAATGTCATCACGTGGCTCCTTGGTGCTAAGTCCAGGCTGTCCATATAGGTGTCTCTGACCATGGCCTGTGCCTCTTCATTCAGACCTGGACAGATATGCACTGTGCCAGGCTAGTACGGCTGGTTGAGGGGATACCTCTCAGTATATTTATCAATCATTGGTGCCTTTGGGATTCGTCCAAAATAGAATGGGTGATTGCAGTGTTTTAATGTCCTTCTGTCTTGTCAGGAACTTGATGGGGTGGTTGACAAGATCCCGACTCCCTCTTCAACGGGGACACCCATGCACTCTTACACTTCTATGCATCTCTTTGACCCCATTCCCTTAGGTGCTGCAGTATCACCACAAAGTCCTGCAAAGACTGTGAGACCATGTGCCGGATGGCCATCTTTTCTATTAACTGGCCTGTAAATGTCCATCCTTACGTAGAGAATTGGCCTATACCAGCGGGCATTACCAAGCCTGCTCGCTTTTGGCATACCCACCACTGGCTAGAGGCCATTTGTTATGTTTTATTACTCGTATTCTTAGTGGTGCCTGCTTGAGCCCAAAGTAGGAATGAGATGCTCCTGTAATTTTTATTGGAACCCGATTTCTTATAACATTATTTTAAGACTAGTAATGGCTATTTTCTTCTTATTAATAGTTTTTCTCACGTATAATTGTGTTTGTAGGGCTAAGATATTACAATAATCTAGCAAGCCCGGATTTATTTTTTGAGATCCGGTCCATGCCCTATGCTGAAATCTGCACCCACCTATGCACAGCAAAAGGGTTTAGCCTCGATGTTCACATAAAGGGGCAGCAGTGGGCATACAGAGAGCACATTTGTCTCCCTTCACATCTCCCTGGCATTTACCAATCCCCCTTCAGAACCCATACAACCCACCCCTCCCCTGAGCCCTTCACTCCTAAGGTGACAGGCTTTGGATCTGTGTGACGGTCCATGGACCCTCCAATTCTAGAAGTGAAAGGAGAATATGCCTTGTCCAGTCTGTTGAACCATTTGCCAGTGGAGGGGAAAGGCTCCGAATTTCTACTGTCAATCCTTTGAGCCATCTCATTCCAGAGGTGAAGGGCTCATGATGCCCCCTGAGCCTCCCAATCCTAGATATGAAAGGTACAGTATTTTCTTGTCCATCCACGACCCACTGAGCCTTGGGAACTGGAAGGCTGTGCATTCTTCTTAGAGGTGAAAGGCTATGTGTCGCAGTGCCATTTACCCGAGCCCTCCAAGTTTAAAGGTGAAGTGTGCTGTGTATCTGCATTACTCCCATAGCCACTGTATAATGGTGGAGAGAAGCCTCCTTTGCCTGTGCACTGCCTGCCCTGCGTGCCCTTCACCCACTACTCTCGCGTGCCCATCGTGTTGCCATGCTCCTCCTAGCATGTGACTTGCGCCCCCTGTTCCCCAGCGTGCACCTTGATTTCCAGGTGTGCCTGCATGTCACGCCATCCTGTGGGGGCGACTGTCCTCGAAGCTCTTATGTGATGTCCTGGGTGAAGAGGTAAGCAAGGGGGGAATGAACTGAAATAATACCGATGCTGTTAATCTGTAACTGCATTGCAATCTTTACATGTGCCTTTATAATGCTGCGTGCCTTTCCTGTGATTTATGCCCCTTAGACTTTTACACACCTCAAGTTGCAAATGCTGGCATTTAGGTCCTTTGAAACGGGTCTTGTCACTTCATCAATGTGACGTTATTTTGTTTAGACAATAGGGCCGTGTTAAAGCTGCATTCCTCATTTTCTATCACGTTGTATTAATTTTGTTTCCCCCATTACTGTGGGGTATTTTTTTTTAGACCTGGGAGACCCAGGGAATTCATAGGAAGGGCTGAGCCTGGGGGTCTGGCTTGGCTCTTCCTAACTGACTGCTCTTCCGAAGTCATACTGGGCACCTTCTCCTCCCCTACTTCCTTCGCCTCCTGTGGCATCCCACAGGGCTCCATTCATTCGCCCTGGCTCTTTAACATCTACTTTACTCTGCTGCAGGGGAGTTGCTAGGTCTGGAAAAGACCAGGGGCTACGCTGATGTCAGAACTGTTGGGACTGGGGGCTAGCTAGTCTTTTGGCTGTAGCTCCTGAGATTCTATCCGGGGCTACAACCAAAAGATCAGGGGCTATAGCCCCCTTAGCCCCCCCCTAGCAACGCCCCTGCTCTGCTGGCATGCCTCATTTCCTCGTTCTCCCCAACTTCCAGTGCTATTCTAAAGACAGACAACTCTTCTTTAACAATCTTCAGACGCCCTTGCACCCTCCGTCATCCCTGACTGCCTCTCAGCCATAAAGGCCTTGTGTACGTCTAATGATCTCTGACTCAATGCCAGCAAAACAGAGATCCTTCCTATTGGGAACCTGGCACCCAACTTCTTCCCTTCACTCTGGCCTTCTTCCATGGGCTCTCCCCCAGGTCCCTCCTCAGAAGCCAGAAACCCTGGAGTCACTTCAACTCCTCTCTCTCCTTCCTCCCTCATACTCAGAGCCAAAAAGTCCCAATTTCAGCTTTTCCTTCTGAAAGGAATTCTACCTTTCCTCACCTTCCCCCAGAGACTCAATGTTACCCGGGCTCTGGTTCTCTCTATGCTTGACTAGTGCAATAGTCTCCTCCTTAATCTACCTTAATCCACTCTGCGACCCCTCCAGCTAATCCAGAATAGGGCAGCAAGACTTATCCTTGGCCACAAGCCCAAGAACTGCATCTCTCCTGCCCTACAAAGTCTTCACTGACTCCTGGTCGCAGCACTGATTAAATTCAAATTCCTCTGCATCATCCATATGGCTGTCTGGGGCCGGGGACCACTCTATTGGCAACTCTTTCTGACTAAATATTCCCGCTTTAGACATCTGCAACCTCTCACACCAACTCCTTGTGTCTAAAGTGGTTTGCTAAACAGAGGGCAGGTGGTCGATCGCTTTCCTCAGCGTGTTCCCTTCTTTGGAACAGCCTCCACCTCCCTCTTTGTCTTGAGCAGGACCTCCTTAAATTCTGTAAAAGCCTTGCGACCTTCCTCTTTACCTCTTTGTAGAGGAGATGCCAAGTACCTGTACCAGAAGTCCTGCCCCTATGTTGCCTACAAGTTGGAAACCGGAAATTGCGACTTGTGCAGTGCCAGTAAGGGTGCCTATACCGCAAAGAGTTCTTGGGACAAGGTATTTATTGAGAAAACCTTATATACGTGCACAAAGAAATAACGGTCTCCTGGAAGATGTCCTGGAAGAAGTGTGAAAACGGACAAGAAAGAAGACTGGTGACATCATGCGAAGTAGAAATGACGCACCCAGAAGAGATGTAAATTAAGAGAGAATATAGATATTATCGAGAATCTGATGATGTAGTACCAAAGTAAAGCAGCAGTTTGGGATCGAAATGAAGATTGCTTGTGCAAAGAAGCACTGAAGAAAATATAAATTAGTTTTATAACTGTACAGATGCTGTAATGCAAGTAGAAAAAATAATCATAAGTCTGGCTACGTAGTGAAATAGACTGCAGGCAATGCAACAATGTATATTCATAGGAATGCATAGAATCTGGTTGTTCCACAATGCACTTTAGCAAACGTGAAACCAAGTGTGGCGCAGGTTAATAAAATAGCTAATGGCGAAGGAGAATTCAAGAAAGGCTGGCTGGCCCAATGTCAAGAGCTGGGGCCGCCGTGAGTCTGAATGTCTGTTCAAGAAGTTACATGGACGTGAGAAAGAAGCAAGCTCCTGTTTGAGGTGTAATGGAAAAAGACTGATGGTGCCAAGAGTTCATTATTTAATAGTATTTTATGCAATGAAAGAGCTCAGAACATGGTCTACAGTCACATGGTCAGATGAAAATATACTTTGGGTCAAGCTACTCCGAAACCAGAAGATAAGACCATGCCACACTCCATTTTCTTCACAAGCAAAGTGAGCCTCTAAAAGGCCGAGTTCAAAGGTCTAATTGAATGGCAGACAGTAGGAGTGATGATGGATGAGGGCTAATTGGGAGGGAGGCATGACCAGGCCGATCCCCCTACCCCCAGCACCTGGGGTACCAGACTGCGTGCTGCTAGTGAGTGGAATATTCCAGAAGGGTACAAGTGTGCCAACCAATTGTAGAGGGCCACGTAGCAAGAAGCCCTATAGTTTGAGAAGCCAATAGGGTGTTGTGTATTAAAATGACACGGAAGATGACTTGCACTTGGGATGGGCTTAGTAGTCTACCTGACCTTAGAGACCCAATCACTACTCCCGGCTGTATAGAACGCATCCTTAGAAGTTCCCTGAAAGCCAATCACTTTCCCTAGTAGGTTTTTCAATTTTTGCCACTTAGAATGACATCACGAATGACTAGTTTTTAGTATAAGAATGTTGTTTTTTCATATTATGTTTGAGAGAAATTGAGCGAACGTCCGTAGATGATCGTTGTAACTCCCTGTTTTTGATCATTGTTAATAAAACAGTACCATGTTTTGCCAACTTCCTGAGTCGGTCTGATTATTGATGTATGAGTAAGTCTACATCCCCATCCATCTCTAAGTATTGCTACCTCATCTTAAAGGGCCCCAGATCCAGTGGTTCATCTTCCTTCCCTCCCTCTCTCCCATGCTAATCGCACAGTAGCTTGATTGGTGTGTACTGCCCTTTTGCATCCTCGGGGCCCTGACATCCCATATCTTATCATCCCAGCTGCTGTCTATCCTCTGCACTTGCCTCGGCTCACCCTCCACCATTGGAGGTTGCACTTACCTTTCTTCATAGCACTTCACCTGCTGCTCTCCATGAGCACAACAGCACCTATGCCATACCCCTCTCTCCTCTGCGCTTGCACGTACTGAACACTTACAAGGGCAGGTTTGTCTTCCCTTCCCCATTGTCTCTTCTTATATTGTTGTATTTAATTATTTAACATTGTTGTAATTACATTGTCTATCATCCCCTGTCTCCTCCCTGTTGTCCTGTGGGTGCTTTGAAACAGTGTTTGCTTCCTGTATATACGCCTAACAAGTGAACAATAAATGCATTTAAATAATAAATAGGAACCGAGTCAGGGTGCGAATGGGGAGGGGCCTGGGTCAATGGGTTGGGGGCAAGAAAAGGGGCTAAAGGGTTTGAGGCAAGAAAAGGGCTAAAGGAGCAAGAAAAGGGGTTGAGGGGCAACACAGGGGGCTAAAGGCGGCTGGAGGAAAGAAATGGGTCTAAATGGGACTGAGGAAACAAAATGGGCTTAAGGGCTTAGGGGCAACAAAAGGGGTAAAAGGTGACTAGGGGCAAGAAAAGGGGCATAGAGGGCAACGCAAGGGGCTAAACAATACAGGGCATAAAAAGGGGCTTAAGGGGCTGGGAGCAACAAAAAGGGCTAAACGGGCTAAATGAAATGGAGGCAAGAAAAGGGGGATAAAGGGAGCAAGAACAGGGGCTAAAAGGCCTGGGGCAGCTAAAAGGGTTAAAGGGCAACAAAAGGGGCTAAATGAGACTAGTGGATCAAGAAAATGGGCAAACAGGCCTGGGACAGTTAAAAGGGTTGAGGGGCAACAAAAGGGGCTAAATGGGACTGGAGGTCAAGAAAAGAGGCAAACCAGGTCTGGGGCAGCTGAAATGTTTAAGGGGAAACAAAGGGGACTGACTGTCATATGCAGTCGGGCCGATTGGCGGATACTTCCGCATTGGAGGCTCCGGCGCAGACCGTAGTTCCAGCACGTTGCTTTTGCTTATGTGCAGCCGCGGTCTAGTTCTCCGGCAACATGGCGGTCGCTGGGAGGTATTTCAGCCTCTCACTCCCAGCGATCGCTGCATTGCAACCCCGTAGTTTTTGCTTCCTGCTTTTGGGTTAGAACGCTAGTTTTTTCCTTATCGCGGCTTGGTCCATGCTTTTCCCTTCACCTCTCCTAGCTTCTGGCGAGGCTTTTTCCCCTCTCTCTCTCTCTCCCCTCTCCTTAGTTTCACTTTGGCTTTCTTTCAGCTCCCGCGGCTCTCTCTGGCCGCCGGCTCCAGTCTCTCTCGCTACTCATTCTTGCGAGGCGAGGGCTTCCTTGTCTCAGCCCCTATCAGCTCACGTCTACCTCCTCCAAGCCTCAGTAGCCGACTACCCACTCTTCTGCAACCACTGGAGCCGACGTACCATCAATCTTCTTGGAAGACTCCAGTTTGGCCTCGTTCCTTTCAAGGGTTTTTTCTGCCGTCAAGGCTTTTTCCCTTGTCGCCTGCTACGGGAGAGGAGTCCCAGGACTGCTTGTTTCAAGCATTCACTGTGGCTTCCTCTCGTGGTAGACAAGTGTCTTCGGCTACGAAGAGAGACTTCTGCTCACGTCGGCATCTCAATACAGAAGAGTTGGAGGATTACCGATCAGGTGAGGAGAGTGGGGAGGAGAGGGAGACAAAATCGGACACTGACTGGTACCGGGGCTCAACAAACAGGGCAAAACAGGTCTGGGGCAGTTTAAGGGGTTGGGAGCAGCAATACGAGCTAAATTGGATGGGGGGTCAAGGAAAGGGGTAAAACAAGCCTGGGGCAGCTAAGGGGGTTAAGGAGCAACAATAGGTAATACATGGGAATGGGGGTCAAGAAAAGGGGCCAAATGGCTCTTGGGGCAGCTAAAGGGGTTTGGGGCACCGAAAGGGGATAAAGGGTCCTGAGAGGGGCAAGGAAAGGATCTAGTGGGCTACAAGGAGTCTCACTTATCTTTTCGAAATCACCTTTGGTCTTGCTTCACAGCACCAGCAGGAAGTGTTCCAGTCCAACCCCAGCCAATCAATGAGTGTCTGGGGAGGGACCAGCAGTCAGGCGGCTGGGACCAGAAGACAGGTAGACACTCTCCTGTTAGTGCTGTCGGCAGCCCAGGAGCATGTCTTTTTTTTATTTTTAAAGCCGATAAGTGGGTGCGCACTCGGGGGGGCTCGTGTCCAGCCCCTGTTTCGGACAGGCACTGACCTGAGAGGGGATTCAGGCCAGAGCCCTCGGTGGCACTCGGGCCGGCCCAGCTCTAGTATTTTTGATGCGTTATTTTAACTGTGTAACATCTGTATTACTTAGCCTAGCCGGATATTTAATGAACTACGAAAGGATTAAAGGCTGAGCCATCATCAAACTTTCCTCTACCTGGTGTGGCCTGTAGGTTAAAAGTAGATCGTTTAGCTATCTGCTTGTAATATCTTTAGGTGGGCTTCTCCCCCTCTGGCTGTTGCCGATAGTGTTTTCTTTAGGGACGCGGCCGGGGCACCTCTGGATGCTACTATTGTGGTGACAAGGCCGTGCTTTCTGCTCAACCAAGAGAGGAAGATTTGGTTCTAGATAGCCCCTGGTGTCGTTCCAAAGCGCCTAGAATCCCGACTTTGTGCCTCGCAGCCCTCTCTGTGACTGTGATGCTGCAACACACCTTATTTGATGTTAGAACAGTTTGTGTACTGATGACATCCTTACAAACAGTCTTTTCACGATTATTGCCTTAAACCCAACGATTGAGAGGCTGCAGTTGTGCCTGTGAGGCCCTGCCAAGGTCCTGAGTCTGTGCAAATGAACGCCTGGCTTTTCATTGCCCGTCGCTGTGTCGAATCTTGGGCTCTAGAATGTGCGATCTTTATTGTGGTATGATAAAACAAACTGCTATGGAGTTATAGTAACCAGCTAAGACTTTAGTCAATGGCATTACATGTTTGTGCCATGCTGTAATCTGAGACTGCCCATCTGCCTTTTGAAGAGTACAGCCTGAGTGTTCAGCGTCACTACCAAAAGATGAAGCAGGCATTGTAATACACCCATTGTTTGACTGCATAATAAGAGTTGCACATGCTCGGGCACCAGGGAGCCCCATTTTACCTCCTGGGTCAGCGTGCTAGTATGGTGCCTGGGGACACAGCCACGTCTCCAGAAAGCAATGAATGTTTCTTTCCAAACGCACTGTAGTCTAACAAAGTCTTAGTGGGGGGGGGCTTACATGTCGCCCAGAAGATGCACTGCCCTCTATATGCCTGGGCCAACTCAAAGAGGAGCTTGACTAGAGGCAGAGAAAGCTCACTGAAGCCCACCTAATGCAGAGAGCACTGTGGAATGACGGTTCTATGTGAAAAGACCTCATTTTAAAGGTCTCAAGAGAAAAAGACCGATTTACAATGCCCGATTTTCTTTTTATCGTAAAACAGCATTGTAAAGGTATTTTACTCTTGAGACCTTTACAATGCATTTATTGTTTTTGAAAAATATATTCGGGAGGTTGCACCCCCGAACCCCCATTGTTCCTCCCTGCCCCTCCCCCCACCTCACCCCCATCCTTTGCCACGGGATTTCAGCACCAGACACCTCCCCCCACCCAAACCAAAACACATACATACACACAACACACACACCAACACATGCACACCCAAACACTTACCCGTTCTCCTCGTCCTGCGCTTCCGGGTCCCAACATGCCTGACAGGTCCCAACATGCCTGACAGCCCCTGTGCGCACTTGTGTGTGGCAGGGTCGTGACAGTACCATTTAGAAAGACGGCTCTGTGCAGTGACGGGACGGTCTTTCTAAATTGATCTTTTGGTGAAAATATCTTTTAAAAAAAATCTTTTCACAGGAATTTCAAGCTGAAACTGCTATGTCCTTTGGGCCCGGTGAGGATACTGACTCCGATCAGGAGGAACCCGAAGGCCCTGCAAACACGTGCCCTGACCCTAAAGCATCCCCTTTCTGCACCTCCATCCCACATGCCGTGGTGCCACCATTAATGGCAGAGATTTAAATACAGAAAAACCGCACAGCTGAAGAAGAGGATGGGAGAGACTTGGACAGGACTGGATCAGAATGGAGAACAATCGACTCAGGATAGAGGAGAACAGGCTCAAGATGGAGGGCAAAAGACTGACGCGGGAGAGGGAAGACAACGTACTGGCTACTTTGGAGATGCTGGAAGGCTGACTGTTTGAAGGAGACAGTCACCTGCAATCCAGGGAGGACTACCGTGAGGTTACTAGACTCGTTCCTAGGCCCCCCCACCCCCAAGACCACATTGATATGAAGGGTCTTCTTCCTTCACCTTTATGTCCTGCAGTTGTTACACACACAGAGTTGCTTCATAAGAGGACCTTCCCCATGTGTTGCACCTGCTGTCTATAAGTAACAGCATTGCATAGACAACGTAAAGGTCCTGTGCACATTATTGGGGCATCCAAGTAAGATGCCATGGTAGACCACCCCGTGATTCTCCCTTTAAAACCAAGTCCATGGGCCAACCTTGCTACTGATGAGGGGCTAGGATGTCAAGTATTTCAGCTGTTAGTACTATCCTTGACAGGCATCCTTAGCTGCAGCCAGAATTCCACCTGTCGAAAATAAAAGAGCGCACAGAGAATATTGTGTTTTGGTTTGTTGTGCTGGTAAGGCGCTAGAAACCCCCATCACAGTTTGCAGAGTTCTTTGTGGTCCCATGTCCTCAGATTACTTTTAAGTGGTCCTGGCCTTTTACGGAAAAGCTCATAACTACAAGTGCCAGCATGCAAAGTTCTGTTGGCTACAAAGCCTGGATTGGATACATCCATTCTTAAAGACAAGAGGACTGGGTGAATTCTGATTTAGTAACTCAAAGGGATCATGCCGATGAATTGTTATATGTTCTCCAAAGGGATGAGATTGTACGTGTGGTAGTGGGGGAGACTATAAACCAATTGAATTGGGTGGGCAGATTATTTGGAATAAAAGTTCACTCACATCCCATGAAAATTTCGCTGGAAGTTGCAGCCTAAAACCTCCATTTAACTTGTGCATCCCTCGTGACCGAATTCTTCTGAGCAATTTTATACCTGGCTGATTTTTCGATTGGGTTTTTTCCTTTTTACTCTCTTTTATAGTCCCTTCACCCGGTCTCTTTTTTCAATATGCCTGATAGTGTAATGTTGATAATTGGTCTGTTTGATAGTTTGGGGTTTGGTGCTGGCAATATGGCATGCAGAGCAGGTGTCACGTTTGCAAACACCCTTGTGTTTGTGTGGAATCCACATAGAAGTATTTATTTAAATGGTTGAGACTGACTTGTGCAAAGATGATTTTTTGAGTGTCAGGGCCTTGGTATATTGTGCTATATAAACACAAATAAATACAAATACAAATATATTGGATCTCTGGGAAATCACCATCATATGGTGTCAGTGCGCAAAGAGATACAGGAGGCACAGCAGACAAATGTTTGTGCAAGCTCGCTGAAACGTGCAGTTTGTCAAGAGGACGCAGTGGAAAATGGCCATCATAAACCAGTGAAAAAAAAGCCTGCAGAGCGGCAGAGTGGCACCACCTTTGTGGTGATATATTCTGTGGATATCTATGGCCAATGTATATTGCCTATATTTTGAATGAGGGTAGATTCCATGTAGCCAGACCATTAGGTTTCTGGTCATAGTAGGAGAACGAAATATGAATTAATCAATTAAATTGAGAATAATATGGTGATTTTCAGAGAGAAGCAAATTATGTCTAGTCTCTGAAAATAGAGAATATATCACCACAAAGGTCTGGAACTTGTGGCTCTCCGGGTGCTAAGGACTGCAACCCCCTTGTTGACTTTGCTAAGTGGAGCTGATGGGAGCTGTAATCCATAACATCTGGGGAGTCAAAGGTTGCAGACCTCTGTACTACCACATGGTCCATCACCAAGTGACGACAACCTGTAGGATGAACTCCATGAAGGAATATGAGAAGGAGCTAAGTAAATTAACTGATTACGTCATAAGAAATTGTGCATGACGTCCTGAGATACTGACTGATGACAATGTATGGATCCTAATGGACAAATGACGAAGGAAGGAATCGAGTGAACTCTCACTTGTAAAAGAAGAAGATTACACATTAGCAAAGTGCTGCAGGAAAGACAAGTACAGTGCTAAAACGCAAGGTAGATCAAGTCCTCATAGAAGCTAGCTATGAGTAGTGAATAGAATGCAGGCGAAGCCGCCATTGCACAGAAACTGGAAATTGGTATCATGAATTAAGTCAGAAAACATGAAGCAGGAATGGCAAAACTGTGTCGCAGCAGAATAATAGGCTCATGGAGCTGCATTGCAAGATCCTAGAAATCGAGGTCAGCTATCTACTCTGAAGAGGAAAGAGTATGCGGAGGATGAATCTTCTCACTTTAAGGTGCAAGAAAGAACACCAAGGATGCCAAGTTTTAATTAATTTAGAACATTTAAATGCTGCAAAATGGACCAGATCATGGTCTCCTGTCACGTGAACCAAGGATAGAAATAGAGTTTGAACTTGGAGTTCCGGACACAATAGTGAATGCCCTCACTCCCGTGAATTCCCAAAGACAAGAATACTCTGCAAGACCAAATACAAAGACAATTTCATGGCATGAGGCATGGGTGATGAGAGATGCTAGGCGAATTAGGTGGTGAGGTAGCTTCATGTCCTATCTCCCTGCACCTGGGTCTGGGATTACTTTCTGCTAAATGAACCAAATGTTCCAGACATGGCACAAGCATGCTAACCAATTGTAATAGGTTTTTCACTATTGCCACATAGTATGACGTCACTCTGACGTATTGAGTATAAGAACTGTATTTTTTGTGGAGATCATTGAGAGACTGAGCGTACGTCCGTTGCTGTTCGTTGTAACCTCCCTGTTTTAGATACCTGTTATTAAAACAGTAACTTTCCATCTTGTTGAGTTTGTCCAGTTATTTGGACTCAGAATTATTCTGGTGTAATTCCAGCCATTGTATATGCACGTTCCAAGGGGCCATAAGCTCACATCGGCCAGAAGCGGCTGCTGCAAAGGGGCAGTGGGGCTTATGAAGCGGGTGTCGGATGCTCATCCCATCCTTGAGCTCATGCTGCGCAGGGAGCATGGACATGTGGGCATTGTGCGTCCAATTCCTCCGTGGTCTCTGAGGCCCAGGAGAGGTCGATCCCTGTTCGAGGTCATTCTGATGTGGCGTCCTGATGCGGTGACCACTACACGATGTACGCAAGACGAATTTCCCAACATTAAACGCTCATGTCTCAAAATATCACAATGTGCAATTTTAGTTTTATTGCATTTGGTTTAAAACACAATTAAACCCTTACAATACATATTTATGGACACATTATCAACTAGATCATTCATTTGAATGGAAAAAAAACCTACAGTAATACACACATAAAAACACTTCCTCAAATACAAATTAGTTAAAATGTTTCAAATGAGAGTGCACACAGTTTTTAAAACCTTACGACTGCCACAATCATTGCAACAGAGGTGCCATTTAACATAGATAACCATAGACCCTCCAAATCAACTCTCTCCAAATTGTCAACAAATCGTCCGAAGGATGAAATTTGCTGGGGGAGCAATTTAAGATGTAGACTAACAAATGTTTCAGATTTTCAGTTTCCCCAATCGTTCTGCGGAATCTACACAGTACTGATTCAGAGGGAATTAATTTCCTACTAACCATAACTTCATTGGTACTTAAAACATTAAAATGGAACCTCATAAATCCATTCCGAATCCAGTCCTAATCTATGGCTCTTCGACTGGTGGAAAATCGACTAGTTGAAAATCCTTGTTTCAAAAGAATTGTTATGAAGATCTATGTATGTGTCAGTGATGTCGACTGTATCAAGCGAGCTGGAAGAGTTGAACCATATGTATATAGATTCCCTGATACCGTATCATATGTACAAATTAGTTAAAATGTTTCAAATGAGAGTGCACACAGTTTTTAAAACCTTACGACTGCCACAATCATTGCAACAGAGGTGCCACTTAACATAGATAACCATAGACCTCTATGATAGATACCGTATCACATTACCAATTTCGACAAATGATGACAGAAATGTTAGACTTTGCTCTATCTTATAATTATTTCTTGTTCAATGGATCATATTACACCCAACGAAAGGGAGTAGCCATGGGAGAAAAGTATGCTCTGACTCTAGCAAATCTTTTAATGGGAGAGTATGAGACGTTACATGCATTAAATCCCAGCCCTGATGGCCTTGAGAACAATGTGTTACTGTGGAAATTCTACATTGACGATATACTAGTCATCTGGACAGGAAACCAGGACCAACTTGATGCCTTCATCAGAAAATTAAATGACAACAGGTATGGCACTGAACTAACCTGTACGTTCAGTCACAGGAGTATGACTTTTTTGGATTTAGAAATCTTGACCACTGACAACATTATAACAACTCGCACGTATAGAAAATCCAACATGGTAAATGCAGTCCTCCATGCTCTCAGTGGTCACAACAATAGTGTCATCCATAATATTCCAAAACGCAAAATGTTACTGGCAAGACGCAATTGCAGCAATTTGAAAGATCTTGAATCTGAAATGTTCATGATTGCACACAGATTTAAGGATCGTAAATACAGGTCACAAAACATCAAGATCGCCAGGTAAACATACCTCTTTTCTTTTTCCCACCAATGCTTGAGACTCTGGTCTTTTGGGGATTTATCTTTAGTGTATTTACATTCATAAAGTTCTCAAATTCTGTTAATGATTGTTGCAAACCAATCAGGGTTTTATCAAATAAAATAAAATCGTCTGCATATGCGAGCCATACTATCTTCAGATCACCAATATAGGGTGGGACAGAAGATGCCCTATGTAAGAGCACCCCCAATATCCACGACATACATATAAACAGGGGGCCAGCACGCATACTTGTCTCAATCCTGAGCATGTTTCAATTTTTTTAGAGAGAGGACCCGTACTGTCTGATCTAACTTGTATGAATGTATACTGATGTAGATAAGATCAAAATACTCAATAAACCTTGCTTCATGCCCCAGTTCTCCAACTTAGACCACAATAGGTTTATCTACACTGAATCTTAAACAGTAGGTAAGTCTATGGAGGCTGCATATACAGCAGGGGTATCCTAGGCCCATGCCATCTTCTGGATACAGGACATAATAAGACCATTACAGTCTGTCCCAAAATTTCTTCTAAAGCAGGTCTGATTCATTTTTAGGATACCTCTTACTTGCCTCCAATTCTTCACTAAGGCTAAGGCTGAGAAGACCTAGCTATCTGCATTAAGTAGAGTTATTGGCCAATAGTTAACTGGCAAGGCTTGATTTCCCTTTTTATAGATTGGAATTACATGGGCATTTTTCTATGAACAAGGGGGTTCCCTATTCTGTATGATATTATAGAACAACACATATACTAGCCACAATTCTGGGTCTTGCTTACATATCTTGTTAGCAAGCTGATTAGGACCCCCTGCCCTACAGCCACTCGATTTTGTATAACTTTTCTACATCTTTAATACAGAATTCTAATTGCCTCATAGCATCATCAGAGACCGCAGGAGATGGATATGTATCACTGTGTTGGCCAGAGAGTTCAACACATCTTCTAACATTGGGTTAGTTTGAGCATCATGTTTCCGCAATAATATATCATTGAAGTCTTGAAGGAATAGTTGGTGTCTATGGTTATTCAGCCAGTTTTTTATTCTCTGATTTTCTCATAATGTTCACCAGCATCCACCTCACTTCTCTTTATTTGGCGAGTGATACATTGTGAATACATTTTATGTTCAGTGACTTCTATATCGAACCTATGAGTATGTTTTAAAGCAGACACACCATTTCTACCTTGCGGTAACACATTCAAACACTGCCTCACCAGGACATTTATATTTTCAGCGTTCAGCATATTGACCCCTTGCTCCACATCAGTGTTAATCATAGTATACTTCAAATGACTATTAAAGCGAGCAATATCATTATCATTTCATGTTATACTATTGCTGGTGCAGTTAACCAATAAACCCTGTTGGGCTCTACTTCTCCTTGACAACTTTGGGCATGAGATCATAGTAATATGCACGGTGTGGCCAATAGGATTGGCTTTCTTGTTTGAAAAGGATTTACAATTGTCTTGAAATCTTGAAAAGACCATCATGTCTTGGTTGATGATGAGGGTCTCTGCACCAAGTGGGAAGCTTTCTATGATTCCCTTGTAGTTGATCATTAAGTATATATAGTCCCCACTTCATTAGGATAGAGCCACTCCTACAAGTATGGTTATATCATTCAAGAATACTTGTATTTGTATTTTATTGATTTATAAAGCGCCTTACGCCAAAGTGCTGTACAAAGAACAACATGATACATAAAACATGAACGATAAACTGTTGAAGCATAATAATATGAATCAATCAAACAACAAAACAATGGAAAGAGCAATTAATTGAAAGGGGAGGGGGGAAAGGGAGATGGGACAGGTTGGGGGTGGAGTGAAGGAGGAGGAGGGCAAGAGGGGGAAAGCGAGGGAGGAAGAGGGGGGTAGAGGAGGGGAGGGGAGAGAGTTAGGGAAAGAGAGAAGAAGTGAGAAGTAGAAGGTGGGTAGGGGATTCAAGGAGGAGGATGGAGAAGGAGAGATTTCAGGGAAGTGCGGAATGAAGGGAAGGTGGGGAAAGAACGGATGGCAAGAGGAAGGGAGTTCCAGTGTAAAGGAGCTAAGAGCTGGAAGGAGCGAAAACGGGAGGAGGCACAGGGAGGGGGAGGTGAAGTGAGAAGGAAATGGTCAGCAGATCGGAGGGAACGGGAGGGAGAGTAGAAGGAGAGAAGGGAGGAGAGATAAGGGGGGCAAGACCATGAAGAGATTTGAAGACAAGACAAAGAAATTGAAATTTAAGTTGGGAGTGAAAAGGAAGCCAGCCAAGGTAGGAGAGAGAGGAAGAGATGGAATTCGGGAGGTAAGAAGACAAAGGGTGCGTACAGCAGAGTGGTAGATAGATTTAAGAGGGGCAAGGTGAGGATTAGGGAGTCCAAAGAGTAAGGAAGAGCAGTAGAAGAGGCGGGAGAAGATAAGGGAGGAGATTAAGAGTTTAATAGCGAGGAAAGTGAGAGAGGGGCGGATTTTGCGAATATTGAAGAGGTGGAAGTGGCAGGAGCGAGAAGTGAGGGAGATGTGTTGGGAGAAGGAGAGAGAGGAGTCGAAGAGAACGCCTAGGTTGCGAGCCTGAGAAGAGATAGGGAGATTGGAGGGAGGGAAGTGAATGAAAGGGGGAAGGGACGGAGGGGGAAGAGAGTTAGAGGGAAAAAATAAGACTTCTGTTTTGTCAGTGTTAAGAGAGAGAAATCGGGAAGACATCCAGTTCTTGATGGCAGTAAGGCAGGAAGAGAGCTGTAGGTGGAGGTCAGTTGAGAAGGAGGAGAAGGAGAGGAAGAGTTGAGTGTCGTCAGCATAGAAGTGGTGAGAGATGCCAAACGAGGAGATAACAGGGGCAATGAGGGAGGTGTATAGAGAGAAGAGAAAAGGGCCTAGAACAGAGCCTTGGGGTACGCCATAATCAACAGGATAGTTAGGAGAGGATCGGCCACCCCAGGAGACTGTAAAGGAGCGGGAGGAGAGGTAAGAGGATAACCAGTTGAGCACAGAGCCTTTGAAGCCAAAGGAGGAGAGAGTGTGAAGTAGGAGGGGGTGATCAACAGTGTCAAAGGCTGCAGAGAGATCAAGGAGAATAAGGATAGAGGATTGTTTAGCATGGCGGGCAGTAAGAAGGGAGTTCAGAATAGAGGTGAGAGCAGTTTCAGTGCAGTGTTTAGGATGAAAGCCTGATTGGGAGGGTGGTAGGATAGAGAAATTAGTGGTGAAGGATGAAAGTTGAGAGTATGCAAGGCGTTCGAGAAGCTTGGAGAGGAAAGGGAGAAGAGAGATAGGTCTGAAATTCGAGGTGAGGCTTGGGTAAGCAGAAGGTTTCTTTAGTATGGGGATGACCGTGGCATGTTTAAAGGCAGAGGGAAAGGTAGCGGAGGAGAGACATATGTTGAAGAAGGAAGTGAGGTAGGGGACAAGAAGAGGGTAAATCTTAGGGATGAGAAGGGAAGGGAGAGGGCCAGTAGGGGCAGACGTGGGATGGGCTTTGGATAGGAGGGTGGAGACTTCAGAGGGGGAGACAGGTGAGAAGGAGGACATGCAGGAAGGGGGAGGGGGAGCGAAGAAGAAGGGAAGTCAGAGGTGGAGGTGAGAATTTTTTGCTGAAGGGAGACAATCTTAGAAGAGAAGAAGTTAGCAAAGTCAGAAGGAGAGAGTGAGTAATTGGAGGAGGGATCAGGAGTGGGGGGAGAGAGGAGTCGAGAGAGAGTTTGGAAGATGCGGCGAGGGTGAGTCACTTGAGATTTGAGTAGGTTAGAGAAATAAGAGGATTTAGCTGAGGCCAGACAAGAGTCGTAGATGGAGTGATAAGAGAAGTAAGAGGTTTGGTTAGATAGCGAGGGGGTTTTGAGCCAGAGTCTCTCGAGACGTCTGAGAAGGCGTCTCATAGAGAGGAGATGAGGGGTGAGCCAAGGTTGAGAGGGTTTCCGGGTTGGGCGGAAGGACGAAAGAGGATAGAGATAATCAAGGGAGGATGAAATAGCAGATGAAAGGGAGGAAAGAGCATCATTCGCTGATAATAAGGAGTAGTCATGGATAGATGGGAGAAGAGAAGTGTAGGTGTCGGCGAAGAGGGAGGGGTCAAAGTTGCGGAAGTCACGTCGTGAGTAGACTGGAGTGGAAGGGTACGGTGAGGAGGAGTGAGGGAGAGGAGAAAGGGAGTAATGCATGGTCAGAGAGATAGACAGGAAGGATAGAGACAGGTGAAGAAGGGTAGGAAGAATTAAAGGTGAGGTCAAGGGTGGAGCTGGAGGAGTGTGTGGGAGAGGAGGGGCGAGAGGAAACGAGGTAGGATTCAAGGATAGAGAGGAGGGGAGAGGATTGAGGGGGGGTAGGGAGATGAAGATTAAAGTCGCCAAGTAATGACAGAGGAGAGGGGGAGGGAGAAATTACCGAGAGGAGGTGATCCAGGTCGTCATAGAAGGAAGAAAGTGGGCCTGGGGGTCGATAGATGATCAGGAGAGAAATAGGGTGGGGAGAGGAAAAGGATTTGTAAAGGAATTCAAAGGAAGGGAAGGAAGGGTGGGCTGGAGAGGTGGGGGAGGAGATAAACTTAGGGTGGTAGAGGAGGCCAACACCTCCACCACGGCCAGTAGCACAAGGGGTATGAGAGAAGGAGGAGGAGGAGGTGGTTAAGGAAGCTGGGACAGAAGTGCTATGGGGGGGATCCAGGTGTGTTGCAGTGGCTTGTGAGCCTTTTGCCAATAGATGTTGACAACCAATAAATGGCCACGCCACCAATTCCGTTTTGCTCCCTTTGCAAATTGATAGCCAGCATGCCTCTATTCATATTCAGTTGTTCCACAAGGATGAAATCAGAGTCAGTTCTCACTGCAATAACCAATCTGCCAGAGGGATGCACAATCTTTCCCCTATGTGCAGTCTGAAACCATGTTTAAACCACATTCAGGACAGGACAAGATGTCAACCAGACTTCTTGTAATAGTATGATTGAGTAGGTTCGTAGAAACGGACAAAGATCATTAAGTGTCTATGACCTCTTCTATTCCATGACATACAGCTAAAGAAGTTGACTCCACTAAAGCTGTTGCGTAAAATCTTTCAGTTCGGATACTAAGGGGGTCATTCCGAGTTGGGCGGTAAGGGTTAACGGGCACCAGTAAGGATGCCGGTGCCGAAAAACCCTTACCGCCCAATTCCGTGGTCCCTTAGCGGGAACCGCAAAGGACGTGTGGTCAGACCACACGTCCTTAGCGGGTCCCGTTAAGGGACCTTGGAGCTAATAACGGTACCGCATTTTGCGGTACCATTATTAGCGCCTTCCCCATTTCCATTCAGCCATATGGGGGCTCAAATGGGAATGGGGAATGGTTTACTGAATGGGGACTTACTGGGTCCTCCAGGGTCGGAATGACCCGGTAAGTCCCCATTCAGCCAGACCGGACCCGGACCCAGTATTGGAGGCAGCCATGGTGCTAATAGCACCATGGCTGCCTCCAATCTCGGAATGACCCCCTGAGTCTTTTAGTGTCATCGCAAACCAGCGCCACTCACTCACCTCCATAGAAATAGGCTTATTAACATTATCTGTACCGTTACAGCCAACATTCTCAGATCAATTTGCTTTAGAAGTTCTTCCTATCCAGGGATAGACTTCCCTCCCTTTATTAGTCACTGGCCCCTTTTCCTGTAGGGAATAACATCATATCCTAATTGGCGGAAACTACCAGATTCCTTCAGTAAAAAATTGTAAATGATTTGTCATGGTATGGTGAAAACCACTATATCCTCACTTTGGGGATAAAAAAAGTTCACCAAGTCAATATCTTTCAATGTAATAAGCTGAAGAATTGGTATCTCTAGAATAACGCCAAAACTTTGGATCTATTGAAAATCCCCAGGCGTCCTGACTCAAATAAATATTCTAATAATAGTTTTGAGCCAAGAATATCCATTGGTTTCCTTTCTCTTTAGGCCTCATTGGATATTGACTAGCCATCTTATCAGGGCTATTCAGGGAGTCAATCACTCCCCCTACATTTCTAGAAGTACTGGGCACCTGAGCAAGGCTGTCGGCCTGGCAATCCACATTTATAAGCCCCACCACAACTACATTCCCAGGAACACTAGACGCTTGAATAGGGAAATCAGTCTGACTGACCACATTTGTAAACCCCGCTCCTGTTGCACTTACAGGGTTTATCTTAGTAGGCTTATGTGTAACTTCGGGCCTGGGAGGGTTAAAAAGGAAGCAATCATGTCGATCAGTCTGAAATATGGCATTTTGCATCCGAGTTGGCCCATGCACCGGTTGATAAACCCCTGGTGAAAAGGGGAGATTAGAACAGCAACCAAGTCTGTGTTCTCCCTTCCAAGTAACCAGTGATTTTGTTGGTAAAGTATGTAATACATGTTTTAACGCTGGAGCTTGATTTAAGTTGATAAATATTGGATCCTTTACCAGTCTCACCGTAGGATATTTATAAGACTCTGAATGGTTTGGGGGACAATTAAATTGGGAATCAGTTTGACAAATAGCATGTAGCATTTGAGGTACTGCTATCAACAGTGGTTTTCCCCCCAAGAATGGAAACATCTCTTGGTTGAGGGCCACTCCATTGTCCAACTTTAAAGTCATATTTACCAGCTCCATCCCCCATCCTTAGCCCTTCCACTTTCTTCTTGGAAGGAATAGATGTACTATGAACATGCATTCTAATAATTGGAGACTCTCCATGCATCAAGCTACCCACCTTGTTTTCGGCGACCTGGGACGTCTCATGCACCTGACTTGTCTGCAACTGTCTTGCTGCTAGGCCACCTGGTGAGTTTGATGTGCATTGCGCAGTTTCTCTGTGCTTTGCAGTTTCTCTGTCTCTCTATCTCCCCCTCTTCATCTCTCTGCTCTCTAACTCAATGATGCTCTCCATCTCTCCTGTTTATGTTATGTATGTTAAAGGATATTTATACCCCACACTATCACCATAGGAGTGCTCTGGTGGATTTGAAAAGCAAGAAGGTAGGGTAAGTTAGTAGGAATGAGCGGGAAAAGCACAAGAGAGATGTGATGTGCTTTTGGCAGCTTCAGTTCGGTTTACAGCGTTTGATGAGCGTAGGTGTGATTTTTCAGTTGGTAGTTTGTCATGTCCGGTTGTCCAAAACTATGGGCCTCATTACACGGATGGCGGTAAGGGTTTACCGGTACCAGTATTTTACCGGTACCGGTAAATCCTTACTGCCTTACTACGAGGTCCCTTTGCGGGTTGGGGAATTTAACGCCTGCTTTTTGCAGGTGTTAAAAACCAACCCGCAAAGGGACCAGGGGGCTAATTACGGTACCGCAATTTGCGGTACCGTAATTAGCGCCTTCCCCATTCCCATAGAGCCCTCTGGGGCAAAAATGGGAATGGGGAAGGGCAATGGTGGAAGGGGGAATTACCGCCCCGCCAACCTTGGAATAGGGCGGTAATTCCCCTTTCCACCAAGGCGGTGCCGGTATTTTACCGGCATGAACCATGGCGCTAATAGCGCCATGGTTCACCGCCATCCGTGTAATGAAACCCTATGTGTGGTTTGTTTTGTTGTTGCAGTGAAGTGAAGGGCATGCGGTTTGTTGTGCAATATGGTTATTGTTGTGTTTTGTTTAGAGTTTGAGAGGTGTAAGTAGAGGGATGAGTTTTTTAGTTGGTTGGTTAGTGGTGGTGCTCCATCGTACCTTCTCTTCTTTGGCCTCCAGTGGTACGCGTCCCTGCCAGTATTGTGTATTGTGGTGTGCTAAGAGGGTTGGTGGGGGACCTCTTCCCTGTGCCCTTGAGCTATCTGGTCCCCATGGTTTATCTGTTCACTCACCACTCTTTCCCATTCAATTCCCATGCCCTCTGTCTGTGGTTCAACCTAGGACGCTCCCATCTCTCTCGTTAGCCTCTGCTAGGGCCCTCCATGGAAAACCGGATCACCCTCGTACTCAGAAGTCTCCCCACCTCGCTGCACTTGTTGTTGTACAGTCTAACTGCTACTCTATCACCTATCCTACTTCTCTCTCGAAGCCTGGAAGAAGGAAGTAAAAAATCAAATCTCCTGGTCTCCAGTCCAGGCTTGCCTATCGCTGAAACCTACGTCAATGCCTCTTCCAGGCAGACTGTCACAAACATCTTCTTTGTCGCTCCCTCTCTGGACCTATGGACTCCGCACATGGTCACTGTCTTCTCCCCTTTCTCTTTGACGCCCATTATTGGTGGCACCAGATGGGAAGTACTCTTGGCAGGCTTCTCTTCCTCTAGGTGCATGTTAGTCACCACTCCGAATAGGCCAAAGATGCAGAGAAATTGACCTTGGAGATGTTGGTGGTATAAGATTCCAAATTCAGCCTTCCATCCCAGCTCCCCTGAGTATAATACTCAGGCTTCCTCAAAGAGGGGCTCTTTTCCACAATGTACCTCTCTGCTGTTTCAGTTAGAACAGACAGAGGTGTCAATTGAGTAAAAGAGCGGGGAGAACACACACCGCCAATACCAATGCTGCAAAAGAATATCAAGATATTAGACAGTGTTGATATTATACAAGTGATTAGAACAGTTGAAATGATTGGACAACTACCTAGATAGATATTGGAGTGGAGTTGAGTTTCCCCGGGATGATCTACAAAGAATGACACAAATGAGTGGAATTGAACTAAATCAGTATCGGTTCCCACTATAGCTATAGAATTGATAAACAACTGACCTGAATAAAGATAAATGGAGTAAGAGGAATCCAGGACTCTGAAGACAACAACAGGAGAAAATAACAAACAGGGAAGTTAGTATAGGTAAGTAACCCCGAACGGCACGAGGGACGCACTAGTGCCGGGTTGGTGCAGTTCAGGAGGGCGTTCATATGCACTTAAGAGCAATCTCACAGAAAAGTCACTCAATGTCCCAGAATCCAACAGAAGACAATATCCATGGAAGACAGTAGGAATGTACCTGAGTACACGAGTATAGATGAATAGCTGTTGAGATGATCCGGATAGTAGACAGCAAAATTGAAGTGCAGAGCGGTAACCAGGAAAGAACCGCAAGACACAGAAGAGAGGCGTATCCAGTAGCGTTCCGAGTCCAACAACCAGACGAGCACGACAGGAATGAAGGAGGAGACGAGGCAATCCAAAAGTCAGGCAAAGGGTCAAAACCAGCAGTTCAGATAAGGATTCGTGTAGGAAGACACGAAGAGGAAACGGACGAAACCGCGAGTAGCTGGTAATGCTAATTAGCAGCAACGAGCCCCTTGGAAGACGGTGGTTTTATAGTCGTAAGAGGGGCGTGGCTTGCTGTACGTCTTCCACATACAAGACGTGTCAGGTGACCTGGAATGCGTCGAAGTTTGTACAGACGCCATGGTAGTTTGTACCTGGACCATAGAGTATCCTGTAAAGAAGTTGTATTCGGCAAGGATGCCCGCGGGGAAGCCTGAAGTGTAACAGCATCCTCCCCCAAAGACTCCGGCAACCCCCTGGCGGAATGGAAACTCCTCAGAAGAACCGGACAATGCAAATTGGAGAGTGGCTCCCAAGTACGGTCCTCAGGCCCATACCCCTTCCAATCCACGAGGTAGAACAACGTACCCCTAGACACCCTGCAGTCCAGGATACGCGAGACCTCATATTCCTCCTCACCATCCATCAAGATCGGCGAAGAACGAGTAGGCGGACGGGTCCCATGGATGAAAGGCTTGATCAAGGAGACATGAAAGACTGGATGTATGTGCCATGATCGCGGCAGAGAAAGCTTAACTGCCACAGGATTGATGACATCAGTAATGACACAGGGTCCCACAAATTTGGGCAGAAGCGAGCGTTTGCCTGCAATTCGCAAATTGCGGGACGATAACCACACCTTCATGCCACTGCGATAGACTGGAGCAGGTGATCGATGCACATCAGCATACTTCTTGGCACGATCTTGAGCTCGGAGTAAATGACAGCGTACATCCCGATGAATCTTATCGAGATCTCTGATGCAATCTTTTGCTGCAGGATTAATGGCCGGTAATACTGGATCAAGTGGAAGTGCCCTAGGATGACCACCATACAGGGCAAAAAAGGGAGAAACTCCAGTTGATGTATGCATAGAGTTGTTGTATGCAAATTCTGCATAAGGCAAAGAAGTAAACCATGACTGTTGGTACTGAAGGGATAAACAGTGTAGATACTGTTTGTTGGTAGCATTAGTTCTCTCAGTCTGCCCATCCGTTTAAGGATGGTAAGCCGAGGAATACCTGTCCTCAATACCCAGAGAAGCTGTAAGAGCCTTCCAAAACCGTGACGTAAATTGTGAGCCACGATCGGGAACAATAACCGAGGGTAAACCAAAGAAACGAAACACATTTGTCAAGAACAGTTTCGCCAATTCCGGAGCTGCAGGCAAACCAGAACAAGGTATGAACAATGCATATTTAGTGAAGTAATCAACGATTACCCAAATAGTGTCATAACCCTGAACGTCAGGAAGTTCCACAATGAAATCCATTGACAGCATCTGCCAAGGTTTGTACGGCACAGGAAGGGGTTGTAACAATCCAACTGGTTTGGCTCTAGAAGTTTTACACTGAGTACATATGGAACAAGTCAAAATGTAATCCTTTACATCTCGAACCATGGAAGGCCACCAAGCCCAACGCCGTAAGGCTTCAAGAGTTTTTTGACTTCCTGGATGTGCAGCAATCAAAGAATCGTGAGACCACTGAAGCGCTAAATCTCTAGCTTGACCTGAGGGTATATAAACGTGCCCTTGGATGAATGGCATACCCTGAATGATTTCCAGATTGAGGTCAGTGATCTCTATTGGATGTTTTGAAACCCAATCAAGGATGATTGAACGCAAAGAGGGCTGAACAGAACAACCACAAACAACCTTGTTTGGTAGAAGAGGAAGAGCTACGACCTGTTGAGACTGACCATCCGCATGTAAGCGCGAGAGAGTATCAGCCAGGACTTGAGCTTTAGCAGGACGGTATGTGATAACACATTGGTATTGTGAAAAGAATTAATGCCACTGCGCCTTTCTAGCCGTAAGACATTTCATAGATTTGAAGGCTAACAGACTGCGGTGATCCGAATATACAGTTACAAGGTGTTTGGCCCCCAAAAGATGACGCCTCCATTCCAAGAATGCGTCTCTGATGGCTAAAAGTTTGCGTTCTGTGATGGAATAATTTTTTTCGTAAGCTGTCAATTTACGAGAGAAATAGGCAACAGGATGAATCTCTCCCGAATGCGGACAGGTGTGAGACAATACTGCCCCCAGGGCATAACCTGAAGCATCAGCTTCAACAAAAAAAGGAAGCTCGGGATCAGGATGTTTGAGGACAGGAGCGGAAGTGAAGGCTGATTTTAATTGATCAAAGGCTCTCTGAGCTTTTGAAGACCATACAAATGGTACTTTGGCACTTGTCAGAGAGGTAAGTGGTGCAGATATTTCAGAAAACCCATTCATGAAGCGTCTATAAAAGTTTGCAAATCCCAGGAATGATTGTAAAGATTTGACTGAATTAGGCACAGGCCATTCCAGAATCGCACTAATTTTGGATTGACTCATGCGCACTCCATTGTTAGTAAGGTCATATCCCAAAAATTCCACCTCTGAGGCATGAAATATGCACTTTTCGGCTTTAACAAACAATCTATGTTCCCTCAGACGTTTGAGTACTATTTTGACATGTTTTTCGTGGTCTTCCTGGTTTTGAGAGTAAATCAAGATGTCGTCCAGATAGACAACAACAAATTGATCATGAATGTAGTAAAACAGATCATTCATGAAAGCTTGAAAGGTGGCCGGGGCATTACATAACCCAAAAGGCATGACAAGATACTCAAACAGACCGTAACGTGTTTTAAATGCGGTCTTCCATTCGTCCCCCTCTCTCATGCGGACGAGATTGTAAGCTCCTCTGAGATCAAGCTTAGTGAATATTTTGGAAGAACCCAATTGATCAAGAAGGACAGAGATCAGAGGAAGAGGATACTGGTTTTTTAAGGTTGCTGCATTCAAAGCACGATAATCAATACAAGGACGTAGATCTCCTTCCTTCTTTGGGACAAAGAAAAGTGGTGATGAAATTGGTGATTTGGAAGGACGAATGAATCCCATGGTGAAAGCCTTGTCTATGTAATCTTTAAGAACTTTGTCTTCTTTGAGAGTGAGGGAGTACACTCTGCCGGATGGTATTTTTACACCCGGAATTAAGTCTATTGGGCAATCATAAGCTCTATGTGGGGGTAGAGTTTCTGCCATGCCTTTGTCAAAAACATCTGTGTAATCTGCATATTGAAAAGGTATCACAGAGGTAACATTTTTAGAGACAGCTCCGATATGCATTGTAGGTGAAACTAGCGCCCTGACTGGACTATCATGGGTAATACCGAGTAATGTAGTACATCGAGTATTGCACATATTGGAAGTGAACTGAATCTGAGATGTCGACCAGTCGATGGCAGGATTATGAAGTTTCAACCATGGAATGCCCAGAATGACTTTGTAAGCTGGTGCTTTAATGATATCAAATGATATGTCTTCAGTATGGCCTTCATCAGTACTCATATGTAGTGGAACTGTTTGGTGAGTTACCATTCCTGAGACAAGAAGTGAACCATCCACTGCATTCACTGTTTCAGGTATAGTTTTGCGAACCAGTGGTATTTTTGACATGGCGGCAAAACATTGATCAACATAATTACCTGTTGCACCTGAATCAATCACGGCTGTTGTCTGGAATGAAACACCATGATCTAAGGAAAATATAACAGGTAGACGTACTAAATGACTCGGATTCTGTAATGTGGAGTCCAAGGGAGAGTTTCCCAACATAGGGACTCTGTCTACTGTCGGGATTTGGCGTTTCCCACCTTTCTTTTAGGTTTTTTGGTACACTCAGGTAATAAGTGATCAGAGGCCCCACAATACATGCAGAGATTGTGTACTCGACGATATTCTCGTTGAGCAGGGGTAAGCGGTCCCCTAACCACCCCAATCTGCATAGGTTCAGGCGCAGGGGATGATGAAGACGAGGCCTCTGCTGAAACCGTGTTGAACAATGCAGTTTTCTTTTCGCCGCGTCTTTCGGACTTACGAGCATCAATCTGAAGGACTAAGTCTAGCAGTTCCCCGAATGCCGCGGGGATTACAGGAACAGTGGAGAGGATGTCCTTTAGTTCATCTGAGAGGCCTTGATAGAAGACAGTTGTCTTCTTTTGTTCAGGCCAGTCAGTTTCTGCTGCCAACTGATTGAATCGTGCCAAATAAACTAATAAAGAATTGTTTCCTTGTCAATGTTTTAAGAGTTCCAGATCAGTAGCTTGAGTAGTATAACGTGTATCAAATACTTTACTCATCATAGCAAGAAGGGCATCACAATTGTAGAGAACATGACTATTAGATTCCAACAACGGGTTAGCCCATGCGGCTGCAGTGCCTCCCAAATGAGACAAAACAAAAGCCGCTTTGGTTGTAGATGTGGGAAATGAGACGAGGCGACACAGAAAATGCAATTTGCATTGATTAATGAAGGTTCGATATTGTTTAGGGTCGCCTAGGAAGCGTTCAGGAGGAGCTAGAGGGAACTAGGTTGTAAGCATGATCGGGTTTGGTTCTTGCTGTGGTGGTGGAAACCCTGAACCTGATGCTGTAGCTCCAGCACCAGCCATCTGTGACGCTGGTGTGGTAACCAAAGATTGAATGGCGTCCATGCGTTGGCGCAGTGATTCTTGTGCATTGGTCAAATCGGTACGTAGATCCGTGACCATTTGCACGATTTGATTCAAAGCATCACTGGCCTCTGTGGACATTTTTTAAGGCTGCTAATTCTGTTACTCACCACTCCGAATAGGCCAAAGATGCAGAGAAATTGACCTGGGAGATGTTGGTGGTATAAGATTCCAAATTCAGCCTTCCATCCCAGCTCCCCTGAGTATAATACTCAGGCTTCCTCAAAGAGGGGCTCTTTTCCACAATGTACCTCTCTGCTGTTTCAGTTAGAACAGACAGAGGTGTCAATTGAGTAAAAGAGCGGGGAGAACACACACCGCCAATACCAATGCTGCAAAAGAATATCAAGATATTAGACAGTGTTGATATTATGCAAGTGATTAGAACAGTTGAAATGATTGGACAACTACCTAGATAGATATTGGAGTGGAGTTGAGTTTCCCCGGGATGATCTACAAAGAATGACACAAATGAGTGGAATTGAACTAAATCAGTATCGGTTCCCACTATAGCTATAGAATTGCTAAACAACTGACCTGAATAAAGATTAATGGAGTAAGAGGAATCCAGGACTCTGAAGACAACGACAGGAGAAAATAACAAACAGGGAAGTTAGTATAGGTAAGTAACCCCGAACGGCACGAGGGACGCACTAGTGCCGGGTTGGTGCAGTTCAGGAGGGCGTTCATATGCACTTAAGAGCAATCTCACAGAAAAGTCACTCAATGTCCCAGAATCCCACAGAAGCCAATATCCATGGAAGACAGTAGGAATGTACCTGACTATAGATGAATAGCTGTTGAGATGATCCGGATAGTAGACAGCAAAATTGAAGTGCAGAGCGGTAACCAGGAAAGAACCACAAGACACAGAAGAGAGGTGTATCCAGTAGCGTTCCGAGTCCAACAACCAGACGAGCATGACAGGAATGAAGGAGGAGACAAGGCAATCCAAAAGTCAGGCAAAGGGTCAAAACCAGGAGTTCAGATAAGGATTCGTGTAGGAAGACACGAAGAGGAAACGGACGAAACCGCGAGTAGCTGGTAACGCTAATTAGCAGCAATGAGCCCCTTGGAAGACGGTGGTTTTATAGTCGTAAGAGGGGCGTGGCTTGCTGTACATCTTCGACGTACAAGACATGTCAGGTGACCTGGAATGCGTCGACGTTTGTACAGACGCCATGGTAGTTTGTACCTGGACCATAGAGGAGCCTGTAAAGAAGTGTATTTGGCAAGGATGCCTGCGGGGAAGCCTGAAGTGTAACAGCGCATCATGAATGCCTATCAGAAGGACACTGTCATGACCCAGGGCTCTCAGCCCAACCTCCTCCTTCTTGATAGGTATCCTCCATTTCTCATCAACTTCCTTCCTTCTCCTGCCACTCCTCTGTCTGCCACTCATCTTGCCCCTTCTCCACCGCTGATGGGAGTACCACATCCCTGTATCCCTCCTCAGAAGACATTCAAAGGTGGCAACCGGGTTCACCTAGCTACCCTCACCTATTGCTCTGCTGTTAAACACTCCTCTGGTATCTGTCACCTTCTTGAAGATTTTGACCTTGATGTCCTCGCTCTCACTGAGACGTGGTTCACTGCCAGCTCTGTCACTGCTTCTGACACAGTCCTCCCTGAGGGCTACAAGATCCTCTCTAAGCCCAGGCCGAACCAGTCTGGAGGCAGAGTGGCCTTGATCTTCCCTGAATGGGTCCCTGCTACTATCATTCCCACTTAGACCTACACTTCCTTTGAATGTCTCGTCTGCAGGCTTGATGTCTCTCCAAAACTCTTGTTGACTCTCACCACCATCTACAGGACCCGTTGTCCAGTCTCTCTCTTCCTCTCAAGTGGTCTGACCTCACCTCTTCTTGCCTCCACCTCCAAGCTTCTCCACCTCAGAGACTTCAATATTCACTTTGACTCTGCTGATTCTGCCACTGGACTCTGCTGCAGCCTCTGTGACTTTCTTCCCCTCACCATTCATCCCTCCGGTCTGACTCACTCAGCGGGACATACCTTGGATGCTCTCATCTCAGCAGACCTCCCCATTTACAACCCTATCACTACACCTCTCTCCTGGTCTGACCATGCTCTCCTGTCCTCTCACCTGGATCTCTTAGGGCCGTCGGCTAAGCCAGTCTGCACTACTTGTCTCCTTCTCTGTCATTCGACCAATGAAACCAGTTGCTGCTTTTGCCGCACGTTTCATTCCGCCTCCCACTCCTGCCACGGACTTCCACAGTGACTCTGTCCTTGCTAATCTTCACCTCTCTATCACCAACATCCTGGACATCCTTGCCCCTGTCATGAGGATCCGCATGAAGCCTGGCTCCAAGTGAAACACCTGGTATGACTCTGACCTAGCCTCTCTGAAATCCAAGTGCAGAGTTGGTGAGGGGAAGAGGCGGGACTTGGGAACATCCTCTGACAGACTGGCCTGCCGCCTGCTCCAAAGGCAATACAGAAACTCCATCCGCTCGAAGAAGAGGGCCCACATCCAAGCCTGCATCTCTGGGCCCCTAACAACATGAGCCAACTGTTTAAAATCTGCAAGGAACTTGCTAATCCTACTGCAGTCTCCACTTCTCCAATGAGATCCCTGACCCTCTGTACTTCACTGGCCTCCCAATTCTTAACCTAAACTCAGGCCATCCTGTCCTCACTCTCCTCTACTCCCCTCCCTCCTCACTCCCCAGCCCTCAGGCCTCCCTTTGCCCCCCTATTCCCTCCTACCCTCCTCTTTCTCACCCATAGCACCTGATGAGGTTTCTAGACAAGTCCTCACTATTAAGGTCTCCTCCAGATTTATCAAGGACAATATTGCCTCCCTTGTGCCAGCCCTGGCCGATTTCTGTAATTACTCCTTTGCTACTGGCTCCTTCCAGCTACCCCTTAAGTAGTCCCATGTGCATCCTCTCCTCAAAAAGCCCTCTGCCGACCCCCTCATGCCTAGCTAACTACCACCCTATCCCCATTATCTCATTTCTGGGCAAACCCCTGGAGAAGCTGGCCATCTCCCAACTGATCCAACAGACTGAATCTGTTGGTTGTCCCCAAGACCACCAGTCTGGCTTTAGAGCATACATAGGCATGGAAACTGCTCTACTGAACACCCGTGAAAACCTGCTCTCAAATCATCTATTCTTATCCTTTTGCATCTTTACTCTGCCTTCGACACAGTCAATCATGTCACCCTGATCAATCGGCTCTGTGACCCCTCTTGGCACCACAGGTCTGGCACGGGACTGATTGACCTCATTCCTCTCTGACTGTCCTTCCCAGGTTCAACTGAGCCCTTTTCTCTCCTCTAGCATACTCTCCATCTGCGGCATCTCTCAAGGCTCTATCCTCTCACTGTGGCTTTTCAACATCTACCTTGCCCCTCTGGCCCACCTGCTCTCCTCCTTCTCTCCCCACTTCCAGTGTTATGCAGAGGACATGCAGTTCTCCTTCAAGCTTCCCTCTACTGCTGCCTCTTCCTCCTCTCTCATCCCTGACTGTCTTACTGCTATCCAGTCATGGTGTGCTGCCAATGATCTCTGCCTTGATGCCAGTAAGATTGAGATCCTTCACATTGGAACCCCAGCTCCCACCTTCCCTCCTACCGTATGGCCACCCAATATGGGTCCCCTCCCCTCACCCTCTTGTCAGGCAAAAAACCTTGGTGTCATCTTTGACTCCTCTATCTCCTTCTCTCCTCACATTGTGGACCTTGCTACAAAGGCCCACTGTCGGCTGCACCTCCTCAGAGGCATTCGCACTTTCCTCACCTTCCCCCAGAAACTCAATGTCTCCAGAGCTCTGGTCCTCTCTAGTCTGGACTACTGCAACAGCCTCTTCTTCAATCTTCCTTTATCTTCCCATCACCCCTTCAACTAATCCAGAATATAACTGCGAGACTTATCCTTGTCCTCAAGCCCAGGGACTGTATCTTTCCTGCCCTAAAATCTCTCCAATGACTCTGCTAGGTTCAAGTTTAAGACTCTCTGCATCATCCACATGGCTTTCTTGGGCCTGGGACCCGCTACATCCAAATCTCTCTCCCTAGATACCTCCCTGCTAGAGCCCTTCGATCTTCTAGTTCCAACTCTCTGCCTATCAGACGCTTCTCTAAGCAAAGGGTGGGGGTAGATCTCTCTCCTCCGCAGGTGCCTCCCTCTGGAATGGTCTCCCTGCAACTTCTAGGCTTGAGCTGAATCTCCTTAAGTTCCAGAAGCTCATCAAGACCCTCCTTTTCTCTTCTTCCTTCCCTCTACCCTCCTCTGCTAAATGAAAGGAAATTATATTTTATTTATATTGCGCTCATTCACCCCCCCTTTGCAGCACTGACTAGCGGCCTGGTTCCCTATGAGTTCTACATGGCAACAGGGCCCACTCCTAGTCCAGCTCCCTCCTCGTACTTAGCATGTGACCCTCACCCCCTGCACGTCATGCTGCTATCCCTAGCACTTGCCCTCCTCGACTGCCTCCCCTTACCACCTGCCCAGCTTCGGGGACCACCTTGCCCCTTCCTACACCACCTCTTATTCACTTGCACTCGCTCCTCTTTACCCTGAACTTCCCTTCTTACCCTAGCACTTCGCTTTTCGCGCAGACCGGCATTACGCCCCCCCCCAACTCATCCCTCACACTTCTTGCTATTGCACGATCCGAATGTGACAAGGTCTAGTAGGACTATTATTTTTTTATATTTCTCCCTTGTTCCCCCCTTTGTTTTGTCTTGTGGTGCCCTGAAACACCATTTGTTGTATAGGCAGTTACGCAATAAAATAAAATACCTACAACAAGTTCCATGACGAGAAACTCCCCACAGTTAACATTCCTCCTCCTCTATGCCAAATTGACTCAGATCATGATAAAAGTTTTCCAGAGTCAAGTTGTCATCCGTTTGGAGTTTCTTTTGAGTTTTAAAATAAATTGTACATATACATTTTCTCGAGCCTTTTGCAGCTGAGCGTTTGTGTTTTTGACTTTTTACCCCTTTATTCTTAATCTTATTCTCTTGATTCTCTGTTTTTCTTGGAATATCCCCTATCTTCCTTACAGGGTCATGATGTTGGTTGTCCTGTATAGACACGGCCAAATTCTGAGGTTCTAGCCCCTTCTTCCCTTCAAGAGTGGTCAGTGATGCCTGTTTGCCCTCTGTACTTGCCTGCCATATGATGTCAACATTTTGGAGACACACCTGAACTTTATTTAAGCAGCTTGATTGGCATTTTAGCTCATCTAAAATACCTTTACTCTTTACATTTATGGCAGTTCGTACAACAGAAACATCAAACGGCGTAGAGAGCATTTTATCGGCTTGCCTTTCCGAGCAAGGTCAACTGAATTGTTAGTATCCTGTTCGTACTGGCCTAGCTCCTCAGAGCCATATATCGATACATCTTTACCAGTAAAGATATGCAGTTCATTAAGCAATGAGGTAATCAATGGGGTAAGGTCAATGTTGTTTTTGATTGACTGCTCTAGCTCAGCATTTTCAAGATGGTCAGTTTTCCTCAAGATCTAATTTTCTACCGACTCTGGTAATGAACCCAAACCGCTAGCTTGTGAACATGCCTGGTTGTCAATACAGCGGGCCACAGGCGGGAATATGTTTTCAATTGTTTGCTGATAATTTATGTACCTCTTTTACTGGAGATAGTTTGACCACCATCCCCTGTCCTCATCGCTTTTAATGATAGATTTAATGGTGGTGGGGGCGAGAGAGGCAGGAGTGTAGCCACTGCTAAGCTTAGTTGATCGTTTTTGCTAGAATAAACTGGGAGGGGCGCAAAGGAAGGGCATTCTAGGCAGAGCCCCCATCTTTCTATCTCATAGGTTCTACATTCTGCTACACAAAAAGAAGCTAGCTTTCATTAAGAGGGGTTGTCTTACCAGTACAAATGTCTTGTGCGGTTTGGCCGTGACGAGATAAATATCTCTTTTGATTTCCATGGTTAGCTTCAAGCACCCAGTCACCCAAACAGCCAAACAGCACACCTGGTGCACTCCACAGCTGTGTGCGCTGTTGGTTTTTAAATCTTGCTGCAGACAGGAGGCGGGTCTTCCTTGCAGTCTTCAATAGGAAGGCTCCCTGCACGAGTCTTCTAGATCAATCCAACTTTTGCAATCTGCCCAAAAAAGGACTGCAGCCAAACACCAGCCAAACAGCACTCCTGGTGCACTCCACAAGTGCATGTATCTTTATTTTGTCGGACTTGCATCTTGTTACGCTCACCTGGCTCCCATAGGGGCGTCGGTCGGACCCGGACGGCTGCGGTCTCCACCAACGTGATGCATAGTGCAGAGAGGACTGACTGGACTGGCCCTCCTAATCTTGTCTGCTTGACCCGTAGAAGTATTCTCCTGCAAGTGGAGAGATGGATTTAGCCACCCATGGATTCAAGTGATGGCACCCCCACAGTCCTCCCCACTAACCATCTCCAAAGTGCCCACTCAGCAACCTCACCTTATATTCTTGAAAGATGAGCTCTCCATCCTGCGTGATTTGCAGGGGCGCGTTGATGCCAGTTACTTCACTCGTTTGAAGGCGTGGGAGAGTTCCAGAGAGTATTGACTCTGAGGTTCCTGGTGAGGACCAGTAAGTATGAAGATCATAGAGTTCAATATGTCCGATGTTCACTCTTGTTCCCCCCTTCCTCCCTTGTCTTGCAGCTGGGTTCGTGAGAAGATGCTCTCGTGGCAGCTGGTGGTGCTCAGGTAAGAGTCTGTATTACCCGATGCTGTCTGGTGAATGTTGCACATGTTTAATGTGTTGTTTTCTCTCTCTTTGCAGGTGCGGCACATGAAGATGTGGAGAGTTATAGAATAATGCCTCCGGTGGTAAATCAGGTAAGTCTATGGTGGTAAGAATTATGTTTGTTGGTTTTCTCGGCTCACCTTGTTGTTTTCTTTTGTCCCCCAGGTGCCGGAGTTCGGCGAAGAAATGATGGAGGCAGCGCCGAATCGAAAGATGCTGTGAGGACTGGTGAGTATGGCGCGGCGCTGCAGCTGGAGATGCAACGCTTACAGAAATGATGTTTTTTCCAGGACCAGAGGCGAGATGGATCCAAAATCAGGTGAGGAATTTGAAATAAGTTTGTTTTTCTAACCTTGTCCTTTTCTTTCCTCTTTGTTTCAGGAGCTCCGGATTCGAGGCGGGCGTGGCAGAAGACTGGATGCTGACTGCAGGCACGGTGAGCGTTACGCTGCTGGATGCAGAATAACGCGAAGCGTGTGCTGCTGTTCGGGCGTGTTTTAAATAGCCTCCAAAGTATTTCCAGGTAAGAAGTTCCCAGAGCCACGCCCGAGTAAAAAATAGTCCCTGTAATAAAATAGTCCCAGCCAGGCCTCACATTGGCTTGGGCTCACTTGCAGCATGGTCTGCATCAGGTAAGTAAAGTCTATGAGCCTGGCGCCTATGGCGCCAGGACTGATTTCTATGATGAGCCTGGCGCCTAAGGCGCCAGGACTGAACCCAAACAGCCCCCAGCCAGGGCTATTGGGGTTTTAACAAGTATCTGGATGCCTGCTCCCGGAGCTGATGGGCTTGGTCCTGATGCCCGGGGGTAGGCATCATGACACATCTGTTGTCGGAGGAGGCAGCATGTAGGGGCGATGCGGCTTATGAAGCTGGTGCCAGATCCTCGTTCCATCCTTGAGTTTATGCTTCACAGGGACGATGGACTTGTGGACGTTGTGCGGCCCATTCTTCTGAGGTCTCTGAGGCCTGTGGAAGGCCGATCCCTGATTGAGGTCGCTCTGGTGTGGCTCTGATGCGGCGTCCTGATGCGGCGGCCACTACAGGATGAACACAAAAAGAATTTCCCAATATCCAACGCGCATTTATCAAAATATCACGATGTGCAATTTATAGCGTTAGATTCTTTTAATCATAAAACCCAGAGAAAGCTGTCTGCCTGAGCCAACACGTGTTTCGGCCTTAAACGGCCCTTGTCAAGACTATCTATTGGCACATTGCCATTCAATGCTTCAAATCATACATCAGAATGCAAAAAACATAAAAGTGCATTGATCTGAAAAAAACAGATAACACAGTCAGTAAGAATTCAGGAAGAAGGGTAAGAGCAGAAGATAAAAGACTATGCGCCTCATTACAAGTCCGGCGATAACCTGCCGGTTTTTCTGGCTTGATTACCGCCGGACTCGTATTACCATTCCGCCTCCGTGATTCCCGGAATTACCGGAGCATTACAACCCCGGTGACCTGGGAATTCCGGAGGCAGAATTCGGTAAATCCCAATTCCCATTGCGTCCTATAGGATCATTCAAAGGACTCAATGGGAATGGGGACCATGGAAACACCGGCACCATTTTGTGATGGTGCCAGTGTTTCCACGTCCGCCTGAAACAACAGTGATGGCGGGTTTACGGCCACCGTTATTTCCATACCGGGTGACTCGTATATCTCTTATTAGTTGCATATCATTAGATCTGGACTACAATGTTGCAGGTGTGTGATTGCATTCTTACATTAAAGCGTCCCATGAACTCTTTGTGCCGCCCAAAGTTTATCCAGCCAGTTTGATGGTGCTGTGCATATTGGGCATATTCTGGACTTAACGTGATGGTGGGGATCTATGGAGGTAAGTGCCAATGTGGGGACCGAATTAATAAAGGGTGTAAGCTCCACTCAAATTGTGTTATATATTTATATATTAGCCATTATGTGCAGTGATTGTTTTAAGATTATAATTGATATTCAGTCATATCACCTGTGGCTAAGAGTCCCACAGTTATTGTTTCAGACTCAGATGTCTCTCCCCTATGTTAGGTTCAAATAACGTCTTTCCATTACTGAGCTGTAGTCTGTATTTAGGATTTCTCAACTGAAAAAGTGAAATTACGAGCGAGCTACTGTCTTACTATATGTGAAATCGCAAACTCGTATTAGACAGGCATATATTGTAGTGCTCACCTCTATAGTAGACTTGTAAAGAAGATTGGTTTCCTAGGAAAAGCGGCATTTGACCAGCGTTCGCAATATGCATTTCTATGAAAAAACAGTAATTTAAAGAAATCACCCTTGGAACGGCTTATCTAGGCTCCCTGTTAAATGAAGTTCGTCAAAGTATTGACTGCTTACCCTGGTCCAGACGTTCTTTGGGATGACAGTTTAGAGCCACCCCTGGCCGTGCTCTGCATTGCGCGTCGTTTTTTCAGTGGCCGCCATGTTTGCGTTGTATTTTTATACAGCTACTGAAGCCTCCCGTTAGTGTGGGTTACGTCACTCGCGCTATCTGGGTAGGTGATGGTATGTACTCGTCAAACACTAATATTGGTTGCAGGCATGGTAAAACGTCCATATTACCCATACGACTGTGTGCTTGATCAATGCTAAGGTGCGTAGCATTGGTAGCACCTGTGCTCATGTAGAAAATGTGTTCACTATATGACTGTATGTTTGATTATGCCCAAATTATGTGTTACTAGGTAGAAAGACAGAAGAGGGCCTCATTATGAGTCTGGCGGTATCCATACCGGTAAAAACGTCACGGCTGCCGCCAATCTAATTTTTTTTCCGGCACCTGGTAATGGGGATTTACCGGGGCATTACGGCCCTGGCGGTCTCGGTAATTGCCCATTGCTGGGCGCAGGAAAATATTACTCCCCATTCCCATCCGAGTCCCATTGGGGAGGGCGGATGCACCGAAACCATTCATGAATGGTGCCGGTCTGCGAGCGGGTGCCGTTCCGCCTGCCAAGTCAGACTTGGCGGGCTGAAAGGCACCCGCTCGCAGAACTCGTAGTTTGCCGGTCTGGAAACAACGGTACCAGAAGCTTACCGGTACCGTTGTTTCCGACCGGATATCTGGTTAGTGTGCCCCCTAGTTGTACTGAGTGTACTGTATGATTTGCATACAGGCCGCCATATAAATCCTAAGTTTGTATACAAATAATTACATATCATGTTTATATGAGTGACCTCACTCACACTGTGTGCATTAACGATGGTATGTGCTGACAAAATGAAGTGTTCCACAGGTCACTGTGTGTGCTTGACTATATAGGTATGTGCTATAATGTAAATGCCATTGTACGTGGTACAATTGTACGTGCATAAAAGGCTTATATTATATGATTGTGTATACTAACTGTACTGGCGTCCACTCTATTAGATTTAAAAATGCTCATGTATGAGCTGTGTCCTAAGAAAGTAGTCCTAGCCCATTGTCCATGACCTCCATGGTCCCACCTCACAGGGTGAAGAATATTAGTTACTGGCAATCCGTTTTAATAAACTCAGCAATGGCTACCATAAGAAAGGTGATCTGGTTCCCAATGAAGATGTGTTGCAAGCATAATATTGGAGCAGAGTCTCTGTATTTTGTCTCATCTATGACTGTTGAGATACAAAAGGAAATACACATGTCAGCTGACTTTACAATGCAAATAGATTATAACTTCAAAATCTAATTTATTTTGGTACAATCAATGACAACAAACTTCTTTCATCCCAACTCTTATACTGAGCAACACTAACAATGACAAGTTTGATACAATAGTAACCAGGGGCATCACGAGTGCGGGCTACTGGGGGTGCTGATTGGTGTCCATCTTCCAAGACAATTATGTTGCCATCCAAGCAGGAGCCCACCAGAAACAGGTGTCTATGTTATGTTATGTTAGTTGCGTTATGTTCTTGTGATTTATACCACGCACCGTTGCCATTTAAATGGTCTCAAGGCACCCTGTCCCACCCCACTCTGGCCCACTGCAGCAGCTGTAGCCTGGAGCGGTGTGGGACACGGACACCACACAGTGCTGTGTGCTCGGGACCGACCCAAAGCATGGGCAGTCTGTGCGGCATACCAGTGCCCCATGGCCATAGGGCCAGATGCAGAGCATGAGCACAGAGCTCCATGTCCCACCCCTGTCTGGATGTTGCAGAATGTTGCAGGGACAGGGTACTGAGTCACGTCACCATATGGGGGTGGGAGGGGCAGAAATGATTATGTGTAAGTTTATCATTAATTGTCGAAGGGGCATTTGCTGGGAAAAGTAGCAAGACTTTTTTCGTGGCATGCTTCCCCGCCCCCAATCTTGCAACACTGGATAGTCCCATGATAGTAACGGTTCATAATATACCACCAACACCTACACCCAGGTATCAGGTGTGTTCATGTGTTTCTGTACTTGCATGCTCTCTATGGAGACAGCCAGCATTGAACATGGGGGAAAGCACTTAACGTTCTTACACCTATGCACCAATCGGTGCCCAGTACTGTGTTTATGCTCTGGCTATTGGGTGGCGGGTAACATGGTCCTGTCTGTGAGTTTCACAGTCTCAGTGATAGGTTTGAAGGTGCTCTGTGCATTGGGGAGGCTGGATGTGAGCTCGGGTGTTAGGCGTCTGGGTCTTGGAAGTGTCGGTTTATTTAGTTTTTTACTTTCTGGATTATACACTACTTACTGTGAATCGATCTATCATACAAAGGCATTACTCTCAGGAGCTTTTACAACCAGGTGCCAGACCTTTGTCAATGTAAATTAAAGCACCCCATCAAATTGAAACATAACCATATCACGCATTGGCACAGCCAACCCATTTTCACACTTCTCAATAAACACTACTTGATTACACACTCTGAAAACATGCATTGCCACCTCAAGCCAATACAACGTACACACATGGAAAATTCTGTCCATCAGTTACATCATTTCACACTTGTGACTCTCCCACCTCCTTCAAAATTATTAGTCACTTCACCTATTCTCTAGCCACTGCCTAACCACTTTCTTTGCAGGATAAAAACACACTAACTCATTTTTATAAATCCTCTCTTTGCATCTTCCATGACTGACTATGATCTTCAAAAGGCTGTTCAACTACACAGCGCTTTTTGGACACACCAATGGCATACATGTTACAGCATGCAAAACATTATATACGGTTGGAAAATACAATACTACAGACATACAGAGAGACAGACAGACCGACATATAGACAGACGGTGTGGGCTACTTGTTTCAGTTGGAGAATGGTCTAGCGAGCTACAGAGTTGGACAAAAAGTGTGATAGATCACTAGACAAATGTATACAGATATAGACAGATCCATAGAGAGTGATGTATAGATAAAGCTGCAGAGAGAGATACACTTTGAGATCGATGTATACCAACCAGTCGATAGAGGCATATATAAAGATACATATATGAAGAAGAATAAATGTAGATGTATACAGATCGATCAACATATACATTTATATATGTAAACACATAAATATAGTTACATTTGCGGGGAGAGATGGATAGAGCCATCGAGACATGCCTATGGATCAAGGTATATAGACAGATATTGATGGATAAGTACATTGATATATATAAATAGATAAATTTGGTAAAATGTATAGAGAGATATGGATAGACAATGACAGACGCATATATGCAAATGTATTTATCTATATATAAATAGATAGGTAGAGACAAGCAAAAACTGATTGACAAGGACAGATATAGAGGGATGGATACAGTGTGATATACAGATGTATGGATATTGATGGAGAGAAAGAGCTGGGTGGATATGTAGAGATGGACACATATGGATTGAGGTCACTATATATAAAAAATAAGAGACTTGTCTTTGCCATAGACATTTGAAGATTTGTGGAACAGTCAGTCTGTACCACTTCAATGCCTCCATGTCTTTGCAATGCAACAGAGAAGTAATCTGCTTCATACTTTAAATAAAGTGCCTGATTGTTGCATGATACAATCCATATATTGCCAGACTCTTTGCTCTGCGTTGTGCAAGGCCAGACCATGATGCACATTTACTATCAACCACACAACTAATTATTCTTTTCTTGTCAGGCCATGTCCTGTTTGCTAGATAAATCCTAATGTGATCATGGCTTGTGGTATCATATTGAGTATAGTTGTTATGGAGGTTAGGAAAGTAGGATTTTTCGTCTTACGCCACTGCCGAATCACCATTTTCAACACCATGTAACAGTCCCCATTTATTTAAAACCATTAAAGATCAACCCTTGGGTGTGTGGTGTAAAATGTAAATATGTATGGTTATATATTTAAATGTAGGTAACAGAATCTTATTCAGTTGATATAACCTCTATTTACATAGGAAAATAACTTTTTCTGCAGCTCATAACTTCGCTCCCCTTGGACGAATTCTGACCAAACTTTGCGAAAAAAAACTATATGGCCCACTCTGAATATTTTTGCAAAGTTTAGTGAGGTTTGGTGCAGGGGGGGCAAAGTTATAAGGGGCGGTCCCAAAATTTCTTTTTTTCCCATAGAGTGAATGGGGAAAAAACTTTGCTCACTCCTACAGCTCAAACCACTGGACAGATTTGCACCAAATTTGCGGCAGGAGCAGCGGAGCAGCGGATTGGTGCCGAAAGCGTGCTTTTGTAAATTTGAAATCCGTCCAGTAGTTTTTTTTAAAACGACCAACAAGTAGGTGTCAAAAAATGTGTGATATCTATGTCCGCTCCGCGGACACATTTCCCTGTTCGCTCCGCGGACAGGACACCGATTGGCTAATCAACTTGCGTCATGTCCGCGGACATACGACGTGTTCGCTGATTGGCTGGGATGAAGCGTGAGGTCATATTGTTTTGATGCGCCCGCCATCTTGGATCCATAGACATCCGCGGACAGCGTGGCGACTAACGGGGGAAAAATACAACTTTGGGGAGTGTGTTGGTGTGTAAGAGTGCTTGGCGAGGGTGGGGGAGTAAGAGATGGGTCAAATGCTGTATTTGTTTAGGTGGCAGGCGCCCCTGATATGTTCGTCATGTCCGCGGTCACTGCGGCTGTCCGCGGACATAAAAAATGCAGTAGCCCCTATAGCACAGTTAAATGTTTGATTCTATGGGTGTGCTATGCTGCGGTGGTTGTGGCCAGGGCCTAGAGTCTAGGCCCTGGCCACAACCAACGCAGCATAACATACCCATAGAATCAAACATCTATCAAATAACCACAAATCTACAGTTTGTGTACTGTTTGATTTGTATAGTTTGTATGTGAAGTTTTGGCTATGTCATGTAATTAAGATTGTAGAGTTTGGTAACAAGCACTGCAATATAACATATCCATGGAAGTAAACATTTTGGATTGTGGTTTGTGGTTAGATGTTTGCTTCAATGGTTGTGTTATGGAGCAGTATTTGTGAGTTGAATTATAATATACTTACTGTTTGATTTTTTGTGATTGGATATATTTTGTTCATGACTTGGGTAACTGGAGCAGTTATTCTTTTTGAATTTCTGTGATCAAAGAAAAGATCATGTTAGTGTAGGTAGTTTATAAAGAGTTATTGCATTGTATAATAGACATTTCTGCATTATTTTACCCTCATATTTAGTAGTTTACAAACCAGTGTACTGTGCAATTTGCTCAGTTTCTGTGTTTGTTTCTTAAATCATTGGGTCTGTGGGAAAAAATTATTATTGTACCATAAATGTTATGGTACAATACATTTCTTTGTTTTCAGTGTTTACTTGTTGTTTCTGGCTAATGTTCTATCTGTTAGCTTGTTGCAGATTGTTAGATACCTGTTGGTGAATTCTAACTGTTTATTTCTTCTTATATTTTAGTGGTATTGATTTATCTGTTTGGTTGTTGCAAAATCTTGGGGCAGTTAGATACCTGTTGGCGTATTTAACTGTTTATTTCTTCTTATAATTTAGTGGTATTGATTTATCTGTTTGGTTGTTGCAGAATCTTGGGGCAGTTAGAGACCTGTTGGCATATTCTAATTGTTTATAGTTTTCTTATTGAAGTTTTATTAATGTTTATGCACAGATTAGTTATTAAATTTTGGTTTTAAGAATATTAAATAAGCGTTTATAAGATTTGCTGGTAATCTCTGCTTTAGAGTAATGGTACTATCATTACATTCGAACCATCCACAATTCTTTTTTTTATATATGCAGTGTAGTGACCTGCATTGGTTGTGGCTCCTGTGTGGTAGATTATACCTACTGTTGTGAAGGTTTTCTAACCAAGTGATACTTGACCATGTGTGAATCCAGTCAGCTTACAGTTGTTTTTGGTACCATCTGCATTGTAATGTAGAAGCATTAGTATTATGTATTTACTATTTGTTTGTATTTGTAAGGTGGAGCGATTATCTGAATTGCAGGTAGTACATAATCTGTCATTGTTTGCATTTTGTACAAGTTGTGGAAATGGAATGGATTCACAGTTAGGTATGGATACATGCACGAAGCGTTCATTAGGGATTTGTTCCTGTGCCACATTGTTGCAGAGAGTGCATGTATGTTTCCACATGTATGAAATCTGGAAGATTTCATTTATAAGTATGTTTTTGTTTTCCAGTACTTGTAGTAAGTACATTAGACATTCTTGTGGATCTTCTTGTGAGTTTAAAGTGAATTTCACCCTTCCAGCACAGTAGTCCAATTCTTGTCTTATTCCATGAACACAGTATGTGTTGTCAGGATTGTTGCTTGCATTTCTATGAAGGACTAACATTTGCAAACACAATTGGTCTGTATTGTGTAGGTAAATGTTGTCAACAATTGGTGGCAATTGGAATAGAATATTTATTGCTACATTTGCGTAGCAATTTACACCAGTTATATTTGAAAATTTGAATGGACCAGATAGTTCTGTGTCCAAGTAATTTCTTCAGAGTGTATGTTGCTTCTTTGAAGAAGTACCTGAGTTACTTTGAGTAGTAGATTCTTCTTTGGTTGTAGTAATTGATGAAGTATTAGCTTCTTTTACTCTCTTTGGAGGATTTGCAGTGAGATCCTGTTACATTTCTGTTTGAAGTAGTTTTCTTTTACAACGTTTTGCTTTTTGTGGAACAGGATAGGTTTTTAGATGGGGGTGTACAGTGAACATAGTCTATTGTATTCTAAAATGCAAGGAATATCAGTGTTTACTTGCATCAAAGTTGATTAGAAATAGACCATCAAGTGTACGTAAGCGTGATAGTGCTACGTAGCTCATGCCTTCTTTAAAGACTGTGTTCCCAATATCTATCAATGCTTTATCTAGGGTAAAACCTTGTGATTTGTGAATGGTGACTGCATATGCTAGAGTTAGAGAAAATTGCTCTCTGCGTACATACATGTCTTTGAAAAGAAGGAATCGAGCTGTTGCTCATCCAATCCTTTTTACTTTTGATAGTTTGTCAAGGAGAATATTCACAAACTGAATGTTGTTGTCACATGGGTATGTTTGAAAACCAACAACTGTACCAAGTGCTCCATTAACTAGTCCTTGCTCCATGTCAAGGTTACATTTAAGAATTACTTTACAGTTTAAAGATAATTGTAATATATTCTCCAAACCAACTGTGTTGGAGATAGAGTTTTCTAAGGTATTTAGTCTTGTTGTGGCTTGTTGACACATGGGTAGTGTCATACCATGTACGTCCAGTTTGTCTGTGGAGCAAATTTCAATTATTGGTTGCATTTCTTTTTTCAACATTGTTTCATTGAATTTTGAACAGCTTGCAAGAGTTGGCATCAAGGACATACAATTGACATTTTTGTGTGCTAATTTTTCCATGACGTCAGTAGCACATGAGTGATGGCCATACAGTGCATGGTTGTTCCAGGTTTTTAACACTGATTGTGCTTCTTGAGGTAGTACACCAACTCTAATACTTTTTAAAATGTTGGCGTATGTGAGGTCTGCAGACTGGCACATGTTTTCTGTTAATTCTCTGTATTGGAAATGTTGCCAAAGGTTGACATTTCCTATGCTGCCAACAGTTTTACGGCAGAGTTTGTGTCCTGAGGTTTTAAAAATAGGTTCACATTTCACTGGTGTCAATTGAAGAAGATATCCGAAAACAATAATGTGTTTTCCTCCAAAGAGCTCTTCATAGTTTGTTTTGAGTACTTCTTGTAATCTGAGGTAAATCAAAGCCAACATTAGATTGGAGACCATGCTCACTTCATCGATTAGTAGCATTTTCATTTGTTTTAACACTCTGCGTAGTTCCATTGCAGCTTCTGTAGAAAGTTTGTAATATTCTAATTTGTTTTGGTGTTCTACTGGAAGGAGTAGTAATCGGTGTAAAGTGACACCGCCTATGTTGTAGGCAGCTAAACCTTTGGGGGCAGTTACAACAGCTGACAGTTTGTTGTTTGTCAATTGTTGAAGGAACTTGCTGATGGTTTTGATTAAGAATGTTTTGCCAGAACCAGCTGACCACTGACATATAGTAGTATAGGTTTGTAATTTTGGCAGGTACGTTCTTTATTTTCATGTTGTACACCATGTGCAATTTCTTTTGTTACTTCTTGAAAAATGCTACACTGCTCATTGTTCAGTTTTGATTGTAGTACAGTTAAGTCTTCTGTATCTTCTTCATAGTGACACATTTTGTTTTCTACTTCTGTCATAGCTAATATTATTTTTGTATGTGATGATTTGGGCTATGTGGTATAAACACATGGTTTCCAAATTGGTACTCCTGTTTGGGTAGCATGTGTCTAGTAAATTGTTTTTCAAAATGTCTTGGCTGTTGGGATCATTTTTGGCTATTGTTTCTATGTCGTCGTATGATTTGAGAACTCTTTTTCTAGATTTAGCAGGACCAAAACTTAGCCATACTATATTTTCAGATTTTCCATACAAAGCAGTACCGGTTAAATGATCTGCAGCTTCATAGCAGCCACATTCTCTACGAGAGAGCATTTTTATGCCTAAGCTGTACAATTTCTGAGACAGTGTTTTGTCCGATAATAGGTCATCCCAGAGGTCTTGAAGCTCTGTTTTTTCTTCTTTGGTTAAGTAGGCTGTAATCTATCGTGCAACTGCAGTAGAATTGTCTGCAATGTACTGCACATCTATGTTTGTGTTCCATAAGAGGTCAATGATTGCATTTTAATCATTGATATATTTTGCTTATTCTGTTCTTTTTATGTACTATGGGGGTCATTACGACCCAGGCGGTAAGTACGCCAACTTTACCACCATGGTGTAAACTAAGTTTACACCATGGTGGATGGTGGATTTACCACCCCATTCCAAGGTGAGTGGGGCGGTAAATCCCCATTTCCCATTTTACCCTTCCCCATTCCCATTTGTGCCCCATAGGGCATAATGGGAGTGGGGAAGGCGCTAATTACGCCACGGAAAATTACGGTGGCGTAATTAGCACCAAGGCGGTTTAGCGCCATGGATTTTAACGGCTGCTAGAAGCAGCCGTTAAAATCGGAATCAGGCGTTAAGGGTTAACGACGGCGTTAACCCTTAACGCCTGAGTTGTAATGAGGCCCTATGTGTTCTTAGGTGATTTACCTTTAACACTTTGGGGGTCATTCTGAGGTTGGAGGTAAGTAACTGTCTTTACCGGCATGGAGTAAATACCCTGTCTATGTAGGTCATAGACCGTTAATAGAGGGCCATGACGACCTCGCGGGCACGAGCTTTGCGCCATGCCGGTAACAACATTATCGGCATGCCGCTAAAGTCCCGAAAAAGGCCTCTAGCGCCATCAACTAAAGCGCAGATTGCACTACCGGCATGAATCAAGATGGCATTAGCAGTCACCGCTAATAACAGTCACATAAATAAGCGGAACCGGAAGTAGCGTCATCGCACAGGAACGGGAAAGAGCATGGCGGCCATCTTTAAAAACACAATCCATTGCCATCCGCAGCAGCCAGGACCTGTAGGATACTGCTGTGTGTGAAACCCTAACCACTACAACACCACAATGCCCAAGACTGTGAAGAAGAGCGCTTTAATGAAGATGAGCTGACAATGCTCACGGAGACCCTGGAACAAAATGCAGATGTAGTGTTTGCCCAGAGGATGAAGAGGGAGGCCATAATCAGAAAGAAGGAGATCTGGGCACTAGCGGCACAAAAAGTAAGCATGGTCGGTAACACCCTCCGCACAATCAAGGACTGCAGGAAGAGGTGGGATGACTTGCGGCTGCGAGTCCGCAACATCCTCTCGGCCAAAAGGAGCCAGGCCATGTCAAATGGCGGCGGCGCAAGCTCCCCCATAAAGCTGTCCCGGTGGGAGGACCTATGTGCTGGCCTGATTGGCATGGAGTCCATAGAAGGTGTGGGAGACATGAAGTGTGGCACCACGTCATCGGTGAATGGAGGTGAGTGTCCTAAGAAAGCACTGTAATACAGAGTCTGATGATAGTCCACCAATATGTCTGTCTAAAGAGGCAAGCCATGGCCCAATACACACACATTCCCAGCAAAGTTGTCATACGCAGCACAGACACATGCAGATGCCTGCAGCAAGGCAATGCCATACCGTACACAAACCACACTGAGATGTCAATGGCATGAGTCACACTGCATGCAGGCCTTAAGAAATATGCATGTCACATACCATATGTCTGCCCCAATATGAGTGACCCCGACAAATGCCTGCATTACCCACCCATGTAGCAAGCAACGTGATCGTCCAAACTCAACTGCCTTTTACCCTCTAATGTGTAGATGAGCAATTATACAAATGTATGCATTATGCTTATCAAACCATCACTCATGCCGTCACTCTCTTCGACCCCCACAGGCTCAGACCATGACAGCGAGGCGCGGGACTCACCACAACAGCCAATCACACCCCGGAAGAGGGCTCAGGATGAGGGCAACAGGTTTTCGACCTCAAAGGCCCAACACAAGGCCCACCATGCACCACCGAGGAAACCACCTCCAGATGCCACGGCACTGGTGCCGTCGAGATGGAACCCGCAACACCTGTCACACTGCCACAGGACACAGCTGAAGCTCCACACTCAGCAGAGTCCAGTTCATTTGGGGAGGTGGCAGCCACAGACCCCTGGCTGAGGAGGAGGCACAGGTAGAGGTGTGGGTGCCTGTGGAGGATGACTCCTCAGAACTGCCTCACACACCAAGTCCAGCTCCACCCGCCCAGATCACATTGTTAGAGTCTGACCATGCCACCACCCCAGAGCAGTCTGTGGGGGAGTACAACCAAGGGGCCATAAGTCCCATAGTGGAGCCCATAGAAGTTGTACATGACCCCCAAGCACCCTCCACCTCCAAAGGTGTACTGGCGGGGCCGCAGCGGCATGAGGAGCTGACTGCCCTTGTGCATCAATTTGTGAGTGACAATGCCCAAGCAAGGCAGGAGTGGCGCGAAAACACTGCCTCTCTGGGCAAGATCTTTGCGGAAAATACAAGTCGCCTCTGCAGGGAGCTATCCGGCCTGTGGCAGGTCCTCGGCCGCATCGCTGATGCAATGGAGGCTGAGCGTCGGGCCCCCCAAATGGAGCGGGCGGCCACCCCATCATCCTCCAGTTCAACACAGACCAGCCCACTCCGCAGGTCGTCGCGCACCCTGCGCTGGCCGGATATGCAGCCACCAGGTCCAGGGAGTGGCAGGAAGTAGACTGGCCAGCCTGATGAAGGCAATAGACACTTTTTGGGACATGTGTGGGGGAGTTGTGAGGGGAGTTGGAGAGGGTGAGGGTGGTGGAGGGTTAGTGCACTTTCGTCTTCATTGTAAATTTCAATACACCCGTTGTGTAAAAAGAATGACTTGAGTGGATATTCATCATTGCACATGTGTCATTTATTCATATACAGTGCATAGTGTACATGTACCCCCACACCCAGTGCCCTCTGTCCAACGATCATGTCACCCTCTGCAGCCATGTGTGTCAGAAATATTTTGCAATCACTGACTGACGCACAGCACGTCCCTCCTGTGCATCGGCAGTGCAATGATGTGCAGCCACATCTTCTTCATCCTCTTCATCATCACCAGGTGGTAGCAGTTCAATGTCAGGGGGCAGGGGCACGTTGCGTCGGATACACATGTTGTACAGCATGACACATGCCATGATGATCTTGGCAACCTTCTCATGCCTGTAGAGGAGTGCCCCACCCTACCGGCTAATGCAACGGAACTGTGCCTTTAACAGGCCAAACGTCTGCTCAACTACCACACAGGTACGGGTGTGGGATCGATTGTAGTCCTCCTGTGCCTGTTCAGTGGCTTTCGGACAGGGGTGAGAAGCCACGGCTTCAAGGGATGGCCACTATCACCTGCAAGGAAGGCAAGGAAAGGTATATGTCAGTCGATTCATGATCGACAGCTGTACTAGTCACACATTCTTGCAGATTACCATTGGTCACATGCACATGTCCCTGGTTGTATGCATGCTATTTTTAGCCCCTCAATGTGTCCTGTGCCATGGTATAATGGTGTGGACTGCATCTTCAAGATGCCACACAGTGTGCACTGCCGTCTTGTTGCTCATGCATTGTGTACGCATACAGCTGTGTTCGTGTCAAATTTGTGATGTGTTGTGTTCTGTATGATTTTCTTACAGGGAGCGTTGGCAGTGGTCTCTTCAATATTAGGCATTCAGCACTGAATTCTCACATGGTGACAAGCAGCATTCCTGTGGTTGTGGTGGCCCTGTGACAAATGGTGGATTCCCTTGGTGATTCAATTCAATGCACTCCCAAGGATGCTTGTCCTGTGTGGTGATTTGCTGGAGACAGCAACATAGTGCATATACACTGCATGTTGCTGGATGGTGTTACGGAGGATGAGGTCCGCTGATGAGTGGTGCACGTGTTGTGGGATGTGGGGTGGTTTACTCTTAGTCATGTTGTGATAGTTGTCGACCTTACTTCATTCCTATGGGATTTGGGTGTCATGTTCCGTTTGGGATGCTTTGGGGCACAGTGTTTGGTGATGTGCACATCATGCAGTCACATCGACATTGACACCATGGTGGTGTGTGCATCTCTCCCCCATTTCAATGCCATGTGCTGGTCATGCAATTTACCAAGCAGCCAGGCACGTCATCCAGCATGTCGCTCCATGAAGCGTGGTAGCGTGGAGTTACGCAGGACCATAGAGTCATGAGTTGATCCGGGATATCGGGCACAACAATGTGTGAGGATCTTGCTGCCGTCACATACCATCTGCACATTTATGGAGTGGTATTGCTTGCAGTTGTGGTACACCACCTCCATGGCATGCGGGACCACCAACTCCACATGGGTGCATTCGAGGGCACCTATACCATTTGGCATGCCTGGCAGTGCATGGAAGCCAACTTTGGTATCAAAGATCTCCTGGGGAGTCCGTGGTAGGGATATGTAGTCCGTTGTGTGCTTGAGGAGGGCATCCAGCCCTTGCTTCAGAATGCGAGAAAATAAGGGTTGAGATATGCCATGCATGTGCCCCACTGTGTGCTGGTAGGTGCCTGTGACAAGGAAGTGGAGCACAGACAGTACCTTCAGTACAGAGGGGATGGCGGTGCGTATTTCAATGAGGCTGACTATGTCGTCGTGTATCATGTCCACGATGGTGGTGATGGTGTTCCGGTCCAGACGGTACAGGGTGTGGATCTGCTCAGGGGTTAGGTTGAAAGGACTGGCTCTGATGCGAGGGATTGGGGGCTGCCTGCGTGGTAACGCTGGCTGCACTGCTGGGGCATGCTGGACCTGTCTCACCCTCCTTCTCCTCCTGCGTCTTCTCTGTGGTGCCTGCTGTTGCTGTTGCTGTTGCTGGTGTGGCAATGCAAGCATGTCCTCCAGCTCCAGTATTGTTACTACTATTGGAATCATCTTGGTGTGGGAAGGGGTGTGGTGTGTGGGTGTGCTCCTTTTGTACTGGCCCAGACTCCATTGCCTCCACCTGTGCTGATTGTGTGCACCTGTGGCGGTTGGGAACACTGCACGTAGCATTTTACGGTTGGTTCTCAATGCCGGTATCCATTATTAGCGCCTTCATGATGCCAGTATTTGCTTGTCCGCCTGACTTGTGATTTCCTCCCTTTAGCGGCATGCCGCAATTGCCAGTATGATGGGCCGCATGCCCACGCCCATGCCGCAATTAGAGGCACCGTTATTAACGGTGGCGCTAATAATGGGGACTTAGGTTGGAATAGCCCAGAGCGGTATGCGATGCCGGTAATCCTTTACCGGCATTGTTTTTCCATTACCTCCAACCTTGGAATGACCCCCTATGTCTAACTGAAGACATGAAGTTGTTTTCTTGACCTGTTGCTGTAACATGTCTAGGGAAACCAAAGCAACATTTGGTGTAGTATTTCCCTTTGTTTTTGTATTTGCAGCGCCAATATTTCCCACATTTGTGTCTTTGAAATTGTAAAATTTGTGCATGAAGATCACTATTTGTTGCTTCTGAAGGAATTTCACAAGTGACATATTTTTCGATAAACTGTAAAACAGTGGCATAACTGTCTTGACCAAATTTAGGAGCATCTTTAATCTATACAAGCATGTGGATATGTGGTGCTCCTCTGGCTTGGTATTCTTTTTCCAAAAGAAGTGTTGCACTTCTCCGAGGGGAGGAACAGTTTTATTACAAATAAAGTGTAGCATAGCAATGAAGGGATGATGGAAATATCTTAAAACATTAACAGGATCTAGAGAGCAAAGTTCTCCAGGTATTAGTATATCTATGTTTGTTTTGTTTTTGTTTGATATGCGTAGGAAATCATGTAAATCTTCCCATGCATATATTCTGCACAATGTAATGTAACAAACCAAGTGGGTGGGCCAAGGTTTCTTATCATACAACGTACATCTCCGTGACGTCGGAACCAGTACTCTTTAGTACCACGCATGTTTGCTAACAGATTTGTAATGCTTGATTGTAAAACCTCATCTTTTTCTTGCACTTTTTGGAGTAATTGCGTAGCTGACATATTTTGAAAATGTGTCCCTGCTTTCAATGTGTGTGCAACTCCGTAGCATAGAGTTGCTAGTTCACTTTCAAAGAGTAGGTGGAATATGTATTCCACATTTTGTCTAAATCTGGGATCTTCAGAATACATTCGTAATGAGCGGTATTCTGATGCTGTTATCTGAGTGGGTCTATCATCGTACCTTCCTCCTTTCCCAGTGGGAAAGAGTAGAGGAAAAGCACATGCTTCTATACTTTTTCCCCATATGCTGATTGGTGATACTTTGGTTTGTCACATTTGCTATGTTTCTAGATCATCTATGGTGTCTTTAGAGTGTAATGGATGAATTGTATAATGGTCTAAAATATTGGATACTGTAGCAGGATCTAGAAGTTCAAATTGACCAGTGTCTGGTGACTTTTGAATTATTTCAGTCGTTTCCCTCAGGTTTTCTTCAATATTCATTTCTTTGTAATATTCATTATTGTCTTTTAGATATTGCAAGGCATGTCTAACTTTATGTAAGTCTACGAGTTGTTGCCAAATTCTTTTGTCTTTTGTAGGTACACCATTAATAAGACAATTAAAGATTGCTCTATTGGACGTTGCACTCCTAGAGTGTGTACATTTTCTTTCAGATTTAATGTTAAATAAACTACTTTGCCACAAATGCCTTTCACTAATTCTGAGGGAGGTAATTTTGCTGTTTTTGGTTGAAGTCATATTATTGCTTGAAATGGATACACTGTTTGAATTATGAAGCTCTCATATAAATTGAGTTGTTGCAAGGGTTTTGGTAGTGGGAACAATTCTAAGTTATTTGTGATAGCACGTGAAGGAGTTTGGTTGTTGTCAAGTTTTGAAGTGCAGTAACTGCAAAGTATGAAGGGGTCATTTATTTTGTATTTGTTTTCTGCTATAAGGTAGAGAGCTAATTCACACCATTTGGAATCTTCATTGTCTTCTATTTTGTATGTTATGTCTAAAGTTTTTGTGCTACTTTTATAAAAAGTTCTGCGGCAACACACACACAAATGGTTTGGTACTTCAGCGGATGTACTTTTAAATGTTAGTATTTCTTTTTTGTATGTGTGTAGTAGAAGGTTGCCATTTGTAGAATTGTTCCTAGTCTGTTGTAAAGCTATTGCATTTTGTAAGTGGCTTTCACTTCCAAAATATTTTCTCTGCATATGCTCTATTTCTTCGAGTAGGTCTTTGGCTGTACCATGTAGAAGATTGTTATTTAAATTGTCTAATGCTAAAGCTGGACTTTTAGCATAGTACAGTTTATTGACTAGATTTCTTATAGTTGAATGATGTGTTGATATCATGTTGATATGATGGAAGGTGCTTTTGCAATTAGGTCCTGAAATGCAGGCTAATGAATGTCCTTGTAGTCTTGTGTGTTTGCGCACTGGACAGGTATCCATATTTTGTAGAAGTTTCATTTTGAATTTGTCTTTGCCTTTTACATATTGATTTGAGTTTGCCAAAAGCACAGGTAAGCAGCACAAACTTGAGGATGCAAGCCTAGAAACTTTCTTACAGGCCTCAAGTCATTCAGGATGAGTGGGCGAAAGCATGACCGGGCGAAAACGTGACCGGGGGACAGCATTACAGAACATAAAACAGAAAACTATCGTAATAGGCCTGATGGCATTTCAGAGAGTGAAAGTGTTATGACAAAAATGAAAGAGATAGGGAAAGTGGTGAAGAGAGGGGGAAAGGACAGACAGGATGATGAGAAGGAGAAGTTTAGACAATCAAAAGAGAGACAAGATGATGCAAGGATGTGTAGCAAGACCTAATATCCGAATATAACGGAGGACCACAATGTAGTAAGGTGCATGGATGTAAAACACACCTAAGCCAGTAAGCAATAAAATCAGTCCAAAATGGAGGAATGCACAGTTGGAAAGCACACCAAGTTCAAATTAGCCAGTAAGCACTAACATCAGTACAGAATGGAGAAATGCAAAGTTGGAAAGCACACCAAGTTCGAATTTGCCAGTAAGCACTAAAATCAGTACAGAATGGCATAATGCACAGTTAGAAAGCAAATCAAGTTTGAATTTTCCAGTAAGGACTAAAATCAGTATGAAATGGAGGTTGATTGAGCAAGCGCTTCATAGCTGCTTACCAGGGCAATTGAAAGTCCTTAGGAATCATTTAGGGGTGATGCCCAAACAGCAGTTACAGGGTGAGCTGCTCCATTCAGCTACAGACAGGCTCAGACAGGGGCTTTAGGAGTAGGCCTTGACCGGGGGCTGGCTAATGCCTGCCGGTTCCGTAATGGACAGATGATGCAAAGGAGGCCCAATCAGGATTGGAGGAGGGGCCAGCAAGGAGGCTCCCCACAGATGCGGGTGGCAGCGGTCATGATGAAAGAGAATCCGGGACCCGGCAATGCTTATGGGGCTATGGAGAGACTGGGTTCATGAGCGCCACCAGTCCTGCATGAGCAGTGAGCCAGGGTGAGGTAGGGTGAGGTAGGGAGCAGTCATGCGATAACGCAGGGAAAATATGCATAACTGTACCCCGAGTTTTGATGTGTGTGCACCCCAAAACGATACATGATAGATTCCCCCCACACTTCCACCCTGCATTTCCTTTTTGCCCCCAGTGCACCCTGGATTTGCTTTTTTCTCCTTTTGGGTCCTGGATTTGCTCTTTAAACACCTCTAGAATGTTGTTTTTTCTGCATACAGACTCAACTCTTCCCCCTTTTCAATAAATAGCAGTTCAACAGAGAGATATTGATGAAATGTTGATTTGTATGTTTCACTGGGGTTTGGTGAGAGCCCAGAGTAAAGCGGGGAGGGGCTATGCAACATTAAATTTTGATAGACTCACCTTTATCGAAAGAAATTACTTGATTACTTTTTACGTGCAGCATTAGCCCACTCATTTTACCCCATTGTTGTTGTCCAGGCCCTCATGGCTGCCCACCATGCTCATCAGCACCATCCCCTGGCTCATCATCCTCATCCTCCTGATCTCGCATGGTTACCTTGCTCTCCATGGGGATGCTGTGAAGCATGGAACACATTGCCACTATGAGGCAAACCATCTCAGGTCAATACCCTAGTGCCCCACCAGTCCTGTGTAGCCCGCTGAAGCAATTTTTAGCATACAACATGCCGGCTGGATGGGATTATGTGCAAAAATGACTTTTCACTGACTTTGTACTTCAAAAATAAGCTGTGGTTTCAGGAGGAGGAGTAGGAGGACCCATGGGTGCTTTGCCCCCTGCATCCTGCTGGCTCAGCATCCCCTCTTTCTTAGGCATGTCCTCTTCCTTGTCCTCAAACATTTTCAATAAATACGTGGTTCTTCTTCTATACTGTTGCATAGGAATACATCTCTGTGAGATAACTTAAGAAACCACGTTCCGCAACCTAAGGGAGTTCAGCTATGCTACCACCTAGACACAGGAATCCCAAATACACATCATCAGCAACTAAGCTATCTGCCTGGACGGGTACCCTTTTTATTTTATTTTCTTATTTGTCATCCACCAAGCTAATGCCTGGAGTACAGGGACACTTTTTCTTTTCATTTTCATTCTTTTCTGCACCTGGAAACAGGTAATCTCCACAACAACACAGAACAACAACCAATAAAACAGCTTTCCCTTCCCCACTGTTTGCGTTACAGCTAAGGCTATACTTAATAATAATAATAATAATAATTAGGCTTTTATATAGCGCTACAAACCCTCAGGTATCTGAGCGCTGCTTATTATTACCCACGGTGTGTGGTGCTCATTTATCGACCTCGGAAGGATGAAAGGCTGAGTTTGGCCCCGCCGGGATTCGAACCTGCGTTAACAGGCTCTGCACGGGTGTCAAAGCGGGCGCTCTACTCGCTGTGCCACTTCACCGGCTTACTTACATTCTGCAGATCTGCTGAAGTCCTCAGGCACCATCTTTCCCTCTAATCTGCCACTTTGCTGTCTGGTCTGCTTGGCATCCCACAGGGAGAGGCAGGAATTTCTCGTAGTCGGCTCCTGAAGACCTCTCAATATTCCACGCGTGGTCTTCAATCTGCTCCTCGCGGGTGACAAGGGAGCTCTTCGGGTACGTAGTGGGATATGGTGGTCTTATTGCCGAGGGGTCTTAGCAAACCATCCTCAGCTAACACCTGCAATCACTGGACTAATAACAGCCTCCTGATTTACATGCAAGAGAAACTGGTCCCAGGAAATCCCCTGCACCAAGAATGGAAGACCCAGCCATAAGACAAAGTTAAACTGTCTTTATTACATATTCAAATGACAGGGATTGCAGCATGAACAATGTAACATTCTTCACACTTTCTCAGTGTCTAGGTGGTTGTCAGCTGGTTTTGTTCACAAATTACATTACAAAATGTGGTTACATCCCAAAAACCTAAAAGAGGAAGGGATTGGTTAATGAGGCAAACTACATATAGATCATAAAATGGGTTAGTACATTTATTGGACAAACCATATCTGGTGGCCCCTCCTGACACCACCTCTGAAAATATCAAATGTAGTGTTACAAGTTAGTGAAAGGTGGTTGGCCACTGTAACATAGTGTAAGCTCATCGGAATAGATGAATGAGGATTGGACAAACATGGTCTTCTCAGCCTTGCAGCCTTGGACAGACACCAGGTTCAGTGCAACAAATCAAGGTAATGGGAACGACTCAGAAGGTGCTGTATGTTCCCATTAGGTTATCTTCTCCGATCTCCTAAGTCGTGAGATGGAACATTTGCCTTTGAACCTGCGTTACATTTGTAGACAGGTGCAAATCATGTGTGTAGGGGCCACGAAATGGAGCCTTACTGCCTGTCACTATGAGGATTTGAGATTGGTTTTCTTGCAGGGGCTCCTTCCCTCTGCTTATCTGGAAACTTCCCTTCTCTCTGTGTCCTTGGCTATCTGCGCACAGTGATTGCACTGGATCCCTGTCCTGTCAGCCTCACCTGAATCAGCCTGTCATCTCTCCCTGCATCTAAAACTCTCTAAGCTTCTTCTTTTCATTTCCATGTACCTGCGGCTTCCATCTTGATTTTTATGGCTGTCCACGTTAAATGCATGAAGCGTCAACAAGCCTATTATATGTATTCTTGTGCGTCTTGCGGTTTCATGCTCAGTATATGTGCATGTCAATCCTCTAGCTATGTGAGTCATAAGCATCTTCTTCGTGTCTAACTACAACAAACAAATCATTTCTGCGTAACTTCATGCATGGATGCATATGTACTTCATGTCTTAAGTATCTATGTTGTGAGGTTGGTCTGGATGTCATCTGCTTCTTGTAGCTTTAGTGAGTCAACTTGCTCTATTGATTTCAGGCTAGTCTCCTCTGTGAAATCATCTGGGTATGGTCTGAATGGCTGTCTGAGCGAATAACAGCTCTCACATCTACGATAGATCAACAATGAAGGGGAAGAGGGGGCTATGAGCGATGTACACCTCTCGTTTCTCTGTCTACGGGCTGAGAGTGGGATGGGTTTAACAAGGGCAATGTTTAGATCCCTCTCTTCACTGCTGTGCTTTCTCGCCATAGAATGCTGATATAAATTCTTGTGTATTTACGTAATGAATCCCTAGCGTGGAACATATTATCCCCTGATTAGTGGAGGATATTATCATGTTGGATTTGCTCATCAGATCTCTCCCCAATATGTTAACTGGTGTCTTGTGGGAGTACAATGGTGGCATAGAAAGATCATGTTCTCCTATAGTGATAGAGAAGTTGTCCGTAAAAGTGTACAGGAGGGGGAGTAACCTCTGACTGGCCCATAGAATCAGAGCTCACCCTCGAGTACTTTAAGACGAGATAGCTGCCCCTTGAGGTGGATGGGTTGCAGGATTCTCTTACTCCAAAACCAATCAATAAGGACAACTTCAATGGTTTGGCAAAGGGGAGTCTGTTTAATGACAAGTACAAAAAACAGGGAATCATGGAGATCAACAATGATGCGATGGCCTGTCTCGCTTCAACTCCCAACAATCTTCATTCAAACAGCAATAGTTATAGTCAAATTTCATCATCATTGACGTGTAACACTCAAAACTTTGTCATGCAATTCTATTGGTTGGAAAAGGTAACTTAAGTATAGGTGCTATATCTGTATATGGTAACAGAGTGTGAGGATTGGATAACTCTTATCGGGTGGGCGTCTACGCCCTTCCCTCTACATTACTCATGCAAACGTCACTTAAGGTACGACGTCTCATTGGTTCTACTATCTATAGGACTTTAGATTATTTGGCCCACTGTGATTGGGCTGGATACAACCCTAAGCATAAATCACCACTTTAATTAGCAGCATGCAGAATGGTCACCCAGATGCAGGATGCCCCAAGATTCACCTTGCCTCCCTTCCATCAATCAGTACTTCAGGGCTATGTGTCAATTAGTTGGCTGAGGTTGGTCTCGAAACTGTAGCTTCTTGTCAGGAAAAGTTATGGTATCTCCTGCTTTTTGGGTGACATCAGACGTTGGTACCTTTTCACGCCTGGCCAGTCACGTGTTAGCACAGCATGAATCGGCTTCGTTTTCCTTCTATTTGTGCATTTAATTCTCCTTTTCGGCACCCACCTGTCTGGGCCCCCTTATCTCGACCTTCATGGAGCAGGCTGCTCTGCTCTTAAGTTTCGATTCTCTGAAGTTACTATCCGCCTCCCTCTCTTGGTTTGACCTCGATTTCCTAGGCACAGCCTGCTCCTTGCTGAGTTCCGATTCCACTGTCTCTCTTCTTGTTTTAGCTGGAATAAGAATCCTTGCCTGTTTGACCCTTAGTGACTTGGGTAATTCTGCTTTTGCATAAAGTGGACTGCACTTATTGTTAGGAAAGATTTCGTAATTGTAGGGAATTTTCCTTCCATGTGGCAACCCCTAAACTTTTTGCTATTGTTTTTAACCTTGTTGTTGACTTTGCCAGAGAAGTACAGCCTTGGGCCGCACTTCTCTGGGCTTTCGCTCCTTTCTTACGGGGAAACTGACATGCCCTTAAGACAGTCAGTATCGGGGAACGTGGTTTCCCGTAGTTTCTTCTATCGTGTCGCAGCTTTAGTGCAACACGACACAAGAGGGCACTGTAAGCTAAGTTACAGCTCTCTTGGGTCTCTAGCCTTCTACAGGCCCTAGATACTCTTTTAGGATGGTATTTGATCGGTGCAAGTCATTCGGGGACTGGACTGGTGGCAGCGATCGCTTTGTTTATTTTGAGCTCCTTTTGGCGTTCTGAGCACGTTTTTGCACTGAACCCAAAATGGTGGCCTGGCTCCCAAAATGGCCAGGCCGCGAGGCTCCTTTGTCCTGTCCACTGTCCGTCTTGCTCCCTTCACCTTCCCCAGGTCCGGCGACCCGAGGCCTTCCTTATTTGGGCATGTACTTTCCCGCGAAACGTGGTTGCTTTCGCGGGCTTCTACATGTCGTTTGCGTGCCTCCAGGGTGTGGGCTGGGATGTCTGGTCCCAATACACATCCTGGGTGCCAGAGAGTCTAGGGTGGTATGAATGCCTGGGACCACCGTGGTCCGTGATTGGTCCACGTATGGTATGTGTTTTGATGAGCGGATCTCCCATTGGCTCCCCTCCGTTTTGGCGCGAAGGGAACCGTGGATAAGAGGGGGCTGGAAACACCACTACCATGTCGATCTCCTGAGTTCTCACGAACGAAGGAATACAGGAGCCAAGTATCCTGCAACTACGAGGCTGGACCGAGGAATCGCTGGTGACCCGCTGAAGGAATCCTCCTTTGCACTGCTGTCGTCCGGAGAGCCCCTGTCCTCCTTTGATCGAACCAGAAGGCCTGTACTGGTGCTTCGACCTTTGGAATAGCAGGAACAGCTATTCCCGGCATCTTCAACCATCTCCTGCCAAGTAAGCCTTCGGAAGCGTCTCTGGGCCATCCAGTTGACTGACCAGCTTACCAAGGAGGTTGGCTCTGCAACCGCCGCCAGGTTGTGTTGTATTGCGAGTCCTTGTCCCTCTCCCACGCTTCGTACGCTTGGCGTCCCCAGGTCTGAAGGGAGGAGGGTTCATTTGGCTCGAATACACACGGCCGCTCCGTTGTCCTGTGCGGCAACAAAACTGTGCCGGTTTCGTCGATTGGGACGTCTTTTTGCTCTACACGACTACAAAGCGTTCCCTGCTCTTCTGAACCTGCCAGCTGCTGAAACTATCGTGGAGAAGCCTGGGTCTGCTTGCTTCGGGGACCGGTGAGTAGTATATCTAGGATCTGGTCGCCCTCCTGCAGTATCCCATTGCTTTTCCCTGCTGTGTAAAAACAGCACCCTTTTGCTGCGCTCGCGCTCTGCTTCTGCCCGCTGTGGAGGCTGCGCTTGAGTTGCGGAACCTGTTCTTCTTCTGCTGTGCACTAACGTGAACCGCCTGACTTCCTCCGAAGAGCTTCCCCTCGTGCCCGTCGGCACCGGCGTGGCAGGTACTTTGAGCACAAGGCTCCACTCTTCGCAGGGCTCGGACTTCCATCTAGTTAGGTGCCTATGAAGGCGAACTGAGTCGAAAGCATTATCGCACTGCCTGTTTTCCTTCCCTGGCAGGTGGACTACATATTTCGTGCTTTAAACGCTTGCGACTGTGTATTTGTATATATATTGTGTTGATATGGTATGTGTTGGTTTAATATTGTGATATTGTGATTTTCTCGCTACGGTCATTATTTTAAAGGCCTTAAAATAAATGTGTATCTATTTTTGATATAACAACTGTTTGGAGTAGTTTGTCAGCGCTCTTGCTTTGTGTGCTCACTGCGGGCTTTCAGTCACCCTCACCCCTCTTGAGACCTAGTCTTGACCGCCGCGATCGCTACCTTGATTGGTCTGGCTTGTCCAGAGGTTACCCTGTTCCAAGTAATTAGGTTGGCCTTCTGAACTTCTGCGCCACCAGGACAGAGTTCAGAAATCCGTCTTAACAAATTGGTGTACAGCGGTGGGATACGACTGAAGGTATCCAGTGTTGCGCTCGAACTAAGGCATTTCAGGTTATTCCAAACAGTACACGTAGTGAATTGTTGTAATATAACTTTAAAAAGGCCATAGTCCTATCAAACAGTATGGAAACAAATACGTTGTTAACTTTAAATGCTTCCAAGTCAGAAACATTGAAAAAGATGTGTGCGGAGAGAGGTGTTTCCTCTCAAGGCACGAAATTGGAAATGATCCAAAGAATCGTGGCGTGGCAAGAAGCGCAGCTTGACGCTATTACTTCTGAGGACAGTGCGGAAGGTGGTGGGGCTGCTCTCACTGGTAGAACCGACGGTTCTGCCGCCGCACTGTTCCACCGCGACCACGAGGACAGGGAGGACGAGCTGTCTAATGTTTCCTCTGCCAGTGTTGATGGGGAGGCTATGCTTGAATTCAAGAAGCGAGAGCTGCGGGTTAGGCAGCAGGAGCTTGAATTCAGCATAGCCAAACTAAAAATCGAACAGGCAGAAAAACAAAAAGACAGGGATCACCAGTTGGAACTGGCCAAGCTTCAGGTTGCAAATGGATCCAAGGGTCCTGGACATGGGTCTGGGGCCTCCTCTCATCCACAGTTTCCAAAAGATCTGCTCAGTGTGTATGAAGAGAGGAATGACATTATGGACTGGCTGAATGCGTTTGAGTATGCATGCGAGGTCCAGGAAGTTGACAATGCTGATAAGATTGCGTGGTTGCTCAGTAGACTGCCCCATTCTGGCTGTAGTGCCATTATGGAAATGTCGAAGGCTGAGCGGGCTGATTTCGCAATGTTAAAGCAGACTCTCATTTTAAAGTTTGGGAAGACTCCGGCCCAATATTTAAAGCGTTTTCGAGAGTATAAGAAAAAGGAAGGTGGTACTTGGGTATCTTATGTCGCAGAATCTTTGAAAAACTTAACTGGCTGGGTCGAAGGTTATAAGGTTTCTACCTTCGAAGGCATGATCAATCTGGTCATGCTGGAACACATTTTTGCTTCTTCTTCCCCGGAGCTTAAGCAGCATTTGGCCGATTCGAAGGAGATAGATCCTAAGAAGCTGGCCATTGCAGCAGACTTATGGGTGTCACATCGAGTGTCCCATAAGGACAAAACTCATCCTGGTAAGCAGGAGGAGGGGAAAAAGTCCAAAGATATGGAGGGTGGGGAATCTGCTAAATCTTCTTCCCAAAAGGCCCACAAAAAGAAAAACAAGGGTAAGACACAAGAGAACTCACAGGGTAGTGGAGGTGCGCCTCCGAAACAGAACTCTGGTTACAATAAGCCTCCCTACGTAAACAGACCCACTGGGGCTTGTTTTTCTTGTGGAGCAACTGACCATGTGAAGGGGGATCCCCGTTGTAAGGTTAGACCTTTGGGGGTCCACTCCGCTAATCTGGCCTTCTCCTCCTACGAGGAAGAAGAGATTACAGGAGCATCCTTCTCCTCGGACTCATTTCCCAGCGGAATAGAGGCCGAGGTAGTTTTAGTGTCCCTGGGTTCCTGGGAGCCTAAAGTCGCAGAGGCGTATGCTAGGATTCCGGATAATACCAAGCACTACTTTAAAGACAGTGTGCTGATCAATGGAGTGGATACTCCAGCTCTTAGGGATAGTGGGTGCAGTCGAACTGTAGTGGATTCTACCTTGGTAGACTCAGAGGAAGTTGCCAGAGCTACTCTGATGCCCACTAAGTTGGCTGACGGCCCCCTCCGTATGTTTCCCGTGATCCCTGTTAATCTAACTTTAAATGGTACAGCTGTCAGGATTCCAGTGAGCATTCAGAGAAACGTCCCGGGAAAGGTCTTATTAGGTAATGATCTCAGAGCTTTAGGGCTCGTAGGAGACACTGCCGAACGACCCTACACACGGTCTCAAACACGGGCGGCATTGGCCAAGTCCAATACACCGCCCCAGCCGAAGGGGCAACCCAAGGCGAAAGGAGTCTACAAGTCAAGACGGGGGAAAGAGAATATTCCCCCGAGCTCGCCTACCACTGCGGTGGAGGGAGTTGGTCAATCGCCCGAGCCTGACGAGGAGGTGGCGATGCCTGAAGTATTCGACCCCAACGATCATCCTGAACTAAAAGACTTGTTAGTTGAAGGAGGTCCTGATAGGGACGAATTCAGTAAAGGCCAACGTGAGTGCCCATCTCTGGAAGGCCTAAGGAGACAGGCCTGCTCCCAGCTTGAGGGTGAACCTCCTGGGAAGCATAGGATTTATTGGGAAGGTGGACTCCTGTATAGTGAGCCCACAGAGTCTACAGAAGGAGACCATAGGAGGTTGGTGGTTCCCCTTGCTGTTAGACCCTTCCTCCTGCAGTTGGCGCATGAAGTTCCCCTTGCTGGTCACCTTGGTATGAAGAGGACCAAGCAAAGGTTATCCATGCACTTCTACTGGCCCAAGATGGGGGTGCAAGTAGAAAGTCACTGCAGGAGTTGCGCCTCCTGCCAGTTGTCTGGTAAGGTTGGCGCGACAATCCAAGCTCCGTTGGTACCGCTCCCAGTTGTGGGGGTACCATTTGAAAGGGTAGGGATCGACATCGTCGGTCCCCTTGACCCGCAAACATCCTCGGGCAATAGGTTTATCCTGGTGCTGGTCGACCATGCAACCAGGTATCCTGAGGCCATCCCATTAAAAACTGTAACTGCCAAGTCAGTTGCAAAAGCTTTACTCGGCATATTTACTAGGGTTGGCTTCCCTAAAGAAGTTGTGTCAGATCGTGGCAGCAACTTTATGTCGAAGTATATGCAGGCTATGTGGAAAGAATGTGGGGTCACCTACAAGTTCTCTTCTGCATACCACCCCCAGACCAATGGTCTGGTGGAACGCTTCAACAGAACGTTAAAGAGCATGATTGGGGCTCTGGAGGAGCCCCAGAGAAGAAAATGGGATCTTCTTTTACCATGCTTGCTGTTTGCCTACCGAGAGGTACCACAGGAGGGTGTTGGCTTCAGCCCCTTCGAACTTCTGTTCGGTCATCCCGTACGGGGACCCTTAGCCATTGTCAAGGAGGGATGGGAGATGCCCACTCCCCCTGTTACTACCAATGTAGTTGACTATGTGCTAGGGCTCAGAAAACGGATGGTACTTCTGATGGGCTTGGCTAGTGATAAGTTGAAGGCAGGGCAAGCGCTGGTGAAACATTGGTACGACCAGAAAGCTTCCCTCATCAACTTTACACCTGGTCAGCAAGTCCTGATCATGAATCCAATAAGGCCTCGCGCTTTACAGGACAAATGGTCAGGCCCTTACACAGTGGTGGAGCCCCTGGGTGAGGTGAACTATTTAGTGGACCTTGGAAGGCCTGGACAGGCTCCAAAAGTGTTCCACGTAAATAGGCTGAAGGCTTTCGTCCCAAGAGTCGAAATCGCAGCACTGCTACTGGCGTCAGACGTTGAGGAAGAGGAGTCAGAACCTCTCCCCGACCTGTTCCAGGGCGGTCCTTCAGATAGCTCCGTTGAGGGTGTCCGAGTGGCCCCTCACCTGACTTCTGATCAGCAGGCTGAGGTGAAAAGTTTGCTTAGGCAGTTTTCCCCCCTGTTTTCACAGTCCCCTGGTTTGACACCTTGGTGCAAACATAACATTGACACAGGAGACAGTGTACCTACCAAAAGTAGGGGATACAGGATGTCAGATAAAGTACGGTCTTATATTAAGACCGAGGTCAACAAAATGTTAGACCTTGGGGTGATTGAACCCTCTAGTAGTCCTTGGTCCAGTCCGGTGGTTCTGGTTCCAAAGGCAGGCACTTCTGAATTGAGGTTCTGCGTGGATTACAGGGCTCTGAATGCTGTCACCAAGACAGATGCCCACCCCTTGCCTCGAACAGATGAGCTGGTGGATACTTTGGGTGCCTCCAAGTACCTCAGCACGTTTGACCTTACTGCTGGCTATTGGCAAATAGCTTTAGCAGAACATGCCAAGGAGAAGACAGCATTTTCTACAGCAGACGGCCTTTACCAATTCCGGGTAATGCCGTTCGGGTTGAAGAATGCACCTGCCACTTTCCAGAGGCTTGTGAATCATGTGTTGAATGGGTTGGACGAATTCTGTCTTGCATATCTGGACGATATAGCAGTTTTCAGTGCCACCTGGGAAGACCATGTGAAACACCTCGGGATTGTGCTCCAGGCTCTTCAGAAAGCCCACTTGACCATAAAGGCTAGTAAGTGCCAGATTGGACAAGGCTCAGTGGTTTACCTTGGACATGAAGTAGGTGGAGGGAGGATACAGCCTCTACCCAGTAAAGTACAAGCAGTACAAGACTGGCCTACCCCCACTACGCAAACCCAAGTGAGAGCCTTTTTAGGACTCACGGGGTATTATCGCAATTTTGTGGCAGACTATGGTACCATAGCTGCTCCTCTGACTGCCCTCACAACTCCGAAGAAACCCAAGAAGGTAACTTGGACCGACGAGTGTGAGAAGGCCTTCAATGGCTTAAAAGACTCCTTGTGCCAGGCCCCTGTCCTAAGGGCCCCTGATTATCAAAGACCTTTTATCGTGCAGACGGATGCCTCTGACACTGGGATAGGAGCTGTACTATCACAAGTAGATGAGAAGGGTAAGGAACACCCTATCGGTTTTATTAGTCGCCAGCTTAAGGACAGAGAGCTCAGGTGGTCCACGGTAGAGAAAGAATGTTTCTCTGTTGTGTGGGCCCTAAGGAAGCTGAGGCCCTACCTCTATGGGACCCACTTCACTGTGCAGACTGACCATAAGCCGTTAAAGTGGCTAATGAACATGAAGGGGGAGAATCCAAAGTTGCTTAGGTGGTCCATAAGTCTTCAAGGCTTCGACTTCACTATTGAGCATAGACCAGGTGTCCAACATAGCAATGCTGATGGGTTGTCCAGAATGTTTAACCGACCTGAACAAGAGACTCATCCAGGGGTGGATTAGTTCCCCCTGTCCATAGTCTGGGAGGGGCGAGTGTTAGGAAAGATTTCGTAATTGTAGGGAATTTTCCTTCCATGTGGCAACCCCTAAACTTTTTGCTATTGTTTTTAACCTTGTTGTTGACTTTGCCAGAGAAGTACAGCCTTGGGCCGCACTTCTCTGGGCTTTCGCTCCTTTCTTACGGGGAAACTGACATGCCCTTAAGACAGTCAGTATCGGGGAACGTGGTTTCCCGTAGTTTCTTCTATCGTGTCGCAGCTTTAGTGCAACACGACACAAGAGGGCACTGTAAGCTAAGTTACAGCTCTCTTGGGTCTCTAGCCTTCTACAGGCCCTAGATACTCTTTTAGGATGGTATTTGATCGGTGCAAGTCATTCGGGGACTGGACTGGTGGCAGCGATCGCTTTGTTTATTTTGAGCTCCTTTTGGCGTTCTGAGCACGTTTTTGCACTGAACCCAAAATGGTGGCCTGGCTCCCAAAATGGCCAGGCCGCGAGGCTCCTTTGTCCTGTCCACTGTCCGTCTTGCTCCCTTCACCTTCCCCAGGTCCGGCGACCCGGGGCCTTCCTTATTTGGGCATGTACTTTCCCGCGAAACGTGGTTGCTTTCGCGGGCTTCTACATGTCGTTTGCGTGCCTCCAGGGTGTGGGCTGGGATGTCTGGTCCCAATACACATCCTGGGTGCCAGAGAGTCTAGGGTGGTATGAATGCCTGGGACCACCGTGGTCCGTTATTGGTCCACGTATGGTATGTGTTTTGATGAGCGGATCTCCCATTGGCTCCCCTCCGTTTTGGCGCGAAGGGAACCGTGGATAAGAGGGGGCTGGAAACACCACTACCATGTCGATCTCCTGAGTTCTCACGAACGAAGGAATACAGGAGCCAAGTATCCTGCAACTACGAGGCTGGACCGAGGAATCGCTGGTGACCCGCTGAAGGAATCCTCCTTTGCACTGCTGTCGTCCGGAGAGCCCCTGTCCTCCTTTGATCGAACCAGAAGGCCTGTACTGGTGCTTCGACCTTTGGAATAGCAGGAACAGCTATTCCCGGCATCTTCAACCATCTCCTGCCAAGTAAGCCTTCGGAAGCGTCTCTGGGCCATCCAGTTGACTGACCAGCTTACCAAGGAGGTTGGCTCTGCAACCGCCGCCAGGTTGTGTTGTATTGCGAGTCCTTGTCCCTCTCCCACGCTTCGTATGCTTGGCGTCCCCAGGTCTGAAGGGAGGAGGGTTCATTTGGCTCGAATACACACGGCCGCTCCGTTGTCCTGTGCGGCAACAAAACTGTGCCGGTTTCGTCGATTGGGACGTCTTTTTGCTCTACACGACTACAAAGCGTTCCCTGCTCTTCTGAACCTGCCAGCTGCTGAAACTATCGTGGAGAAGCCTGGGTCTGCTTGCTTCGGGGACCGGTGAGTAGTATATCTAGGATCTGGTCGCCCTCCTGCAGTATCCCATTGCTTTTCCCTGCTGTGTAAAAACAGCACCCTTTTGCCGCGCTCGCGCTCTGCTTCTGCCCGCTGTGGAGGCTGCGCTTGAGTTGCGGAACCTGTTCTTCTTCTGCTGTGCACTAACGTGAACCGCCTGACTTCCTCCGAAGAGCTTCCCCTCGTGCCCGTCGGCACCGGCGTGGCAGGTACTTTGAGCACAAGGCTCCACTCTTCGCAGGGCTCGGACTTCCATCTAGTTAGGTGCCTATGAAGGCGAACTGAGTCGAAAGCATTATCGCACTGCCTGTTTTCCTTCCCTGGCAGGTGGACTACATATTTCGTGCTTTAAACGCTTGCGACTGTGTATTTGTATATATATTGTGTTGATATGGTATGTGTTGGTTTAATATTGTGATATTGTGATTTTCTCGCTACGGTCATTATTTTAAAGGCCTTAAAATAAATGTGTATCTATTTTTGATATAACAACTGTTTGGAGTAGTTTGTCAGCGCTCTTGCTTTGTGTGCTCACTGCGGGCTTTCAGTCACCCTCACCCCTCTTGAGACCTAGTCTTGACCGCCGCGATCGCTACCTTGATTGGTCTGGCTTGTCCAGAGGTTACCCTGTTCCAAGTAATTAGGTTGGCCTTCTGAACTTCTGCGCCACCAGGACAGAGTTCAAAAATCCGTCTTAACACATATATAATGTGCTTCATTGAGGTAGATGCATGGTTGGCGCTTGCCGCTCTATTCTTCTACGAAGCATAGCAAGCCGCACTGTTTTCTTAGCTTCTTGCGTTACAAGCCTATGTACATGTGTTAGCTGGTTGAACACTTTCATCCTGCTTTACAGTTACGTTTCTTTATATTTCAACATCGTCTCTTCTTCTATGTCTGTGATATCCTTATCCATGGCGTTTCGTCTTTGTGTGTCATCTTTTGGTTGTCGTTCTTCATCTGTACGTCTGTCCGGGCACTTGTGACGTCATCATTCGTCTTCCTTTAAGGCCTTTTGAGTTTCTTCTGGGACAGTGTTTAAACAATCTTCATTTCTTGTCATTTGCTGGTATGGTTGTCTCAATGGATACCTTACTGCCCAGGGTTGTCTGGTTATTGGCACTTCAATAGGTATTGCTCTTCTGATTGGCACTGGACAGAGCCCTAGTGCCGCTCTCTGCTGGTTTATTTGCTCATCGTATGTCACATATCTCGGTGTGAATGTTCCTGGTACTTCAAAATGGACGACTGGAGTGCAGGCCATATTTGGGACCTCCGCTACAAAAGGAACTGTACTGGTAGCCCCAGAGAAACCCTGTACATTCATGGCAATACCTGACATTGGGAATTTCCCCTCCCTAACAAAGGACCTGGTCACCCCTGCATCAACAAGGAAGGAAGATGTCTTGTCACCTATGGTTACCCCGACCCTCGGTTCATCTGGTGGGTCTGGTGTAACTGATAGGATAGGGCACATCAAGTCTCTCTATGGGCTGTCCTATTGTGGATATAGGTTCATCCCTGTACTAGTAGTGATTTTCTCCCACCACAGTCACACTCCCACTTCTGGGTGTAGGTGTCTGAAGTGCTGCACCTACGTTCCATGTTGCCACTGTATGCTGTTGTATGGGTGCTTGTGGTTGCATCTGTATTTGTTTTGTCTGCATGGAAACCTGTTGTGCTTGCATCAGCGCTTGTTGTGCTTGCATTGGTGCCTGTTGCATTTGCATTGACCTTCCCTGCAGCGCAGGTTACATTTGTGGCGCATATGTCTTGTACTGTGTGTGATCCTGGGCATAATATTCAGGTGGTTCTGTGCAATATGTTGGAGGGGATACTGTCCCCCCTCTTGGATTTTGCAAACTTTTGCTGCATCCCCCCCTGCTTCTACATGCTTGGGAAATGTGCCCAATGTTTCCACATGTCCAGCACTGTCGAGGTTGTCCTCCAAACCTAGGTTGTCCCCTATTGAATCCTCTTCCCTGTGGAGCCTGAAATCTGAAACATCTGCCTTTGGGGACACACCCTCTTCCCCATGGCCAATAATTGTGTTCTGCTCTTCCTGCAAAGTTCCCTCCAGTCATTGGCTGTGCCTGCTATGCTTCTTGTGTAACTACTCCCTCTCCACTTGTTAACACTGTTCCTTCCAAAGAAAACTTTGAACACTTTTTCTGAACTTGTTTTGCCTCCTCAAACTTTCTTTCTTCAAGTTTCTTCTTGGCTTTCTCTTGCCTTAGCTGACAATGAGGAACTCCATTGTTTCGCTTCCATCTCCACTATCTTTTCCAATTGTCTCTGCACTGGCTCAGGCAATCCCTGACACAATAGATGATAGAATATAGATGTTAATGTTAATGTTAAAGGACATTTGTACTGCGCACTATCACCCCCGGAGTGGTCCCCTGGCGCTTTGGCAGCTCTGAAAGAGGAGGGGAGGTTGAGTTAGTGGGAGGAAGCAGGAAATGTGTAAGAGAGCAGTGATGTGCTGTTGGTGGCCTCAGCCCGGTGGGTCCGTTGGCTGGGCCTGGGGCTTTTGCGGCCGGTAGTCGCCATGTACTGTTGTGCAAGATTATGTGTGTTTTTGTTTTGTTGTTGCAATGTAGTGAAGTTTGTGCGGTTTATTGTGCTGTAGGTTTTGGTTGTGTTTGGTTTGGAGTTTGAGAGGTTTATGCAGAAATGGAAATTGTTAATAGGGTTGGTTAATTTGCGTCTCTATCCTGAATTGAGGCGCTCGGCTTGCTTAGTCTCCCCTGATGCGGCTCTGTTCTGATCTGGGTACGACTGTTATACAAGGTTTCTTACTCCTCTGGCCCCCACCTCTAACATGCTCTCTGATAGCTCCCCTTATCCTCCCTTCATACTCCTCTGGCCGGTGCACCTGCCTATGTCAGCCTCTTAGGTAGTGTGGTGATTGCTAATATCTTGACAATTCTGCGCTACTGTGGTACCTGGCGGAAACTCAGGGGCGGGCGAAAGTGTTGGTGGGATTGTCTGGGATAGTTGATCCAGTCTCTGTGCGTGCCGCCTGTGTTCCAATTTATCCTGTGTCACCCGTCCAGGTGCCGTGGGAGCTATCCTCTCGGGTCGGGGATGTCCGTGTCCTTTACGGCTTAGTCGTCCTTTTTTCGGTTTTGGTTTCAAGGTTTAGTCTGTGGTGTTGAAGAGCCAGGTTTTTAGTGATTTCCTGAATTTTAGGTGATCTTCAGTGTTTCCTATTTTTTTTGGGATGTTGTTCCAGGTTTTTGCGGCTAAGTGGAAGAAGGAGGTGCCTCCAAGTTTTTTCTTAAGGTATGGTTTGAGTTCCAGGCGGATTTCGTTGCTTGATCGGAGGGGTCTCGTTGGTTTGTAGACTTATTTTCTTTTGTAGGAATTCTGCTCCTTCTCCGCTGATTGCCCTGTGCGTTATGCACATTGTTTTGAAGGTGATGCGTTGTTTTACTGGGAGCCAGTGTAGTGTTTTTAGGGCTGGAGTGATGTGGTCTCTTCTGGATAGTTTGAGGAGTAGTCTTGCTGCTGCATTTTGGATCCGTTGCAGTTTCTTTAGGAGGTATTCTGGTATTCCGAGGTAGAGGCTGTTTGCATAGTCGATTTTTGACATGATTAGGGCGACGATAGTGAGTGTTTTATGGGTGAAGGAGAGGAAAGGTAGAATTCTTCTTGCCGTGTGGAGGAGAAAAAAGCATTTCTTCACTGTTGCATTTATTTGTGGTTCCACGGTTAGGGTGTTGTCCATTAGGACTCCCAGATTTTTTACTACCTTCGATGGTGTTGGTGTGTTTCCCATTTCTGTAGGCCATGGGATGGTGGTTTCGTTCTCTTGTTCTTTGGATACGATTATGATTTCTGTCTTTCCTGGGTTGATTTTCAGGTTGTTGGCATCCATCCAGTTGAAGACTTCTTTTAGACATTCGATTAGGGTTGAGTGGTCGGCATCGGTGTCTTTGATTTTGTAGATGATCTGAGTGTCGTCTGCGTAGTTGTAACATGTAATGTTGTATTTTTTGAAGATTCTGATGACCTCAGTCTGATAGATGTTGAAATATAGTGGAGATAGTGAGGATCCACTCTCTTTTCGAGCTTCCATTTTTCTTCAATCTCCTAAATATAAGCAACTGGATCTTAATCATCACACAATTTACACGTCATGATTGCACTCATGTCTGACGAATCGGGATACTGCACTCTGAGCGCTCTCCATACATCTGCCCTACAGTTGTTAAATGGTGCTCTGTCATGATCAGTATTCTGAGCTGTTACTCTGGTATACCCCGCTTGCTTCCAAATGTCGTCAGCTCTCTCCACAATAATGGCAGCGAGCAAGCTCTTTATGTCACTAACCGTTACCAACATCCCTGCTGTCATTCTTTCTAATTCATAGATCCACTTGCCCGCTCCCGATGTCAAAGTTGGTAACTTACACACTAAATTATTCTTGTCCATTTGTGGCCAGAGCATATATTGCGGCTGTCCTCTTCCCTTCTCTGACAATGGAAATTGCGTAAACTCTGTGGGGCCAATTCATGGAACAAACGTGCGCCGAAAAAAGTGGTGCAAGCTGGCGCAAGCGTGAAAAAGGAAGAGCACGCACACGCGTGCGATTCATGGAAGTCCCTGCACGTGTTTTTCTCAGGATGTGCGCCCAACCTGTGCGTGGCGCCCAAGGGCGTACACGTCATTGCAGCATCCCGAACTCCCTGCGTGACGCACACAGGGAAAGCGCACAACGCCCGCGCACACACCAAAAAGGGGGCGAGACACGGGGCGTAACACGAGGAATGGGGAACAACGCGTGAAAAAGAAGGCGTAACTGGGGAAGTACTGCAGGGAAATGCACTGAACGCCCACAAGCACATGAACAACCCGTATTCATGGATTCTAATATGGGAAACCTGCGCATGGCAAAAGACGCACATAGGCGTCAACGCGCCCACCACATGAAGGCAGGCGGAAGCGTTCCCGTGCACAGTATAAAAGTGCGCGCAAATAACAAACACGTATATACAGCTACGATGAATGCCCCATTTGTCGCAGCACCGATCGTGGGACACCGCAGGAGGAGGAGAATAGCCAGGGCCCGCATTTTTTTACCCCAGACCAGCCTTTTTGGGATGCCTGACAACCACGTCTATGGCAGGTATAGGTTTCCACCTCATATCATCCTAGACCTCGTCAGGAAGTGGGAAGATGACCTTACCTCCCCCCCCCCTGTGCTCCCAAGCATTGAGCCCCTTGGAGAAGGTGCTCAATGTCCTGCATTTTTTGGCCACTGTGTCATTTCAGCGGACCACAGCCATAGTGGGGGGGGGTCTCACAGACTACGCAGTCACGCTGCCTACACCAGGTATTTGCAATCATCACTGCACGCCCCTCAGTCCGCAGGCACATATACATGCCCAGAACACCCGCAGAAAGGCAGGCCGTGGTCCAGGGCTTTCACAGGGTGGCACACTTCCCCAAAGTGCTTGGTGCCATAGATTGCACCCATGTGGCCCTACATCCACCCAGGGCCACTGAGCACATCTCTATCGAAACCGCAAGCACTGGCTTTCCATCAACGTGCACGTTGTATGCGATGCTAAAGGAATCATCACCTCTGTCTATGCAAACTACCCTGGCTCCACCCATGACAGTTTCATATACAGAATATCCGCCCTGAGCCGGGCCCTGGAAGCTCGGCAGCATGGGGACACTTGTTGCTCCTAGGTGAGTACAAATGCCTTTGCACATGCATGGAAGTCACACACAAATACCCAAACCCTAATAATCTCAACTATCATCACCTCCCCAGGGGACAGTGCCTACCCTCTGAGCAGCCACATGATGAAGCCAATCCGGAACCCCACCACACCACCCCAGGTAAGATACAAAGATGTCCATATTGCAACCAGGGGCATAGAGGAGCGCACATTCGGAGTGCTCAAGTCACGCTTCCACTCCCTTGACCGCTCTGGTGGGCAGCTACTATATGCACCCCCAGTAGTGTGCAGGATCATTGTGGCAGCATGTGTCCTGCACAATGTTGCAACACGGCGGGAGGTACCGGTGGACATGATGGTGACCCCACATCCCCAAACACAGGCACAGGCACTGCCCATGGGAGGGGACAGGGCACATGGCGAGGGAGCCCGGACCCAGCTGTGGCCACATTTTTCACCTAAACTCCCACCCCTGCGGAGTGCACAGAGGCCTGGCACATACCAGGTGACCATCGATGATGACAAAGAGACAGTCAACTGTCACAACCTTACCACCCTGAGAATGTTCCCATAAGCTACTTAAAAACAAACAATCCTGTGTGACCAAAAGGAACACATACGAGGTGTGTATCACACACCCCTGCAAAACAGTCCATCACAATCCCTGGTATGTCACCCAAACCCTGCCAAACCACATCACCCTTGTCTGCTACACCATGACATGGCATGCAACAGCAAAAGACAAACACATGACCAATAATATACAAAGAGACATGTCATAAATAAAAACTGGCATGAGACAATTATGCCTCACATGGAATCAGATGAAATGACTGACCAACAACCTCCCACACATACAAAGTCAGACACAAATGCCTTCCAACAGTCGTAGCATGAACACAACACTGAATGCCCGTTCACATGCACATTGGGCATGGCAAAATCCAAACTCCTGAACCTGTGTGCTGTGTGTTTCTCCTGCAACACACTGCACAGCACACAGCACTTAGAGCAGCCATTGTGTTGCAGATACACCTTGAGCATCACATGAAAACAACTAATGAAATCTACAACCAAATGACACATGTACAGGGTACCCAAATGGCAATAGATCATGGGCTGCATGCACACGGAGGCCCTGAAAATGCAATCTGTGTGCACCTGTGGCCATGGAAGGGTGGATGCACGCGTGGTGGATCATTGTGCAACTGTGTGTGTCATTAGGGACATGCTCTCAATATATGCATGTGAAATCAAGTGACCCTCAGTGTCCTGTACACATCACATGTGAACATTGGCCATGTGAACACCCCAGCATGTCAAACCACACCAATCCCCTGACACCTGAAATGTAAAGGCAACACAGGAACAGGCATTGAGCAGCACAACACATCATGTACATAGTACCCCACAATTACAATGTCAGAGTGCCCAAAACACTGTAGGCCAAGCCAACTGTCCAACAACAAAAGGCCCTCACTTACACATCACTGTGACCTTCTAAACAACTGTCTCTGGGGTATGTAGCCTTCTTCTATCAAGTCTACCTGGCTACAGGGTCACCCTACCCCTTGGACTCCATGCTCCAGCTTGCGTGTAAATAGGGCCCAGCCCCCTCAGATCCCACCTTGACTGGTAAAAATGCCACATCGCAGAGAACTCCAAGTAGGCAAACCTGCAAACCAGTGGAAAAGGCTGTAGGCACCAAAAAACCCTGGAAGAGTCTCCAGTAGATGACTTGAGGTAGCAGGAAATGTCAAAGCACATGTACAAGCACAATGATAGAACAACCAAGGTAGCACAGTTGAACAATGGTCTAACAGGATGGGTACCATTCACTTTACAGAAGATACAATGATGATGCAACAACTGATGGGTACTGTCACAGCTCCGGTGTCCTGGTAAAGGAGTGGCACGAACCAACCTCCCCCTCCATGGTCTGCATGCCTGCAAGGTCAAACTAACACAGGCCTCTGAGACCCCGGCGGGGAAGGAGGGTCAGGGATATGTTGCATGGACAGGCATTGCTATTCAGGATAACTGGAAAGAGGGGCAGGAGAGTGGATGTGGATTTGCAAGGTAAAGTAGGCAAAATATAACTAATCAAAAAAACACATACTCAATCAGAGAAAACATGTTCATCATGCACATTGTACCAAATCAGTCAAATGAAAGCCAAAGAGACACTTATCTGTGGGGTGAGTGCTGGCCTCCTGCCTGCGCACTCTCAGGTCCGGTAACAGGAACACTTCAATGCTGCAAAGAGAGCATGAGTTACTAATCTGAATGTGTGTTTACAACACACACACACCCCCATACATGCCCCAAAGTAAGTGACATCTCCACAAACTCTCCTGTCTGCTGCTATGTACCCATACGTTAGCTTGGGCCACCGATGGTACATACACTGTCAATGCAGTAATGCCGGCGCATGTGGCCGCGCGGGAAATGGAAGACCAATGGGTCAAGATCAGACATGATACAATGGTCCCTGGGTGAGCTGCTAGACGCGTATAGCAAGGTGCAATTTCAGTACAAGTTGCGTTCTGGCCGCCGCAGATTTAAGTAGGCACGTGGCAATTTGCAAATGCAAATGACATGCACTCACCACAAGTCTGAGCCTCGCTGGTTGTCCCTGTGTGCTGTATCAGTTTCTGGCCAGGAACGCTACTACCCTAATTACTCTGCTTCAATGGAGCAGGGGGTACTCGAGGATATGTTTTATGGCCCCTGCGTGTGCCCCTGACAACTAGTAAAGGCACTTTGCATTTGGCCCTCAATGCATGTCATCTGTACTGTGTGCTTCTCCAACAATGCCTGGCAAAGCTCCACAGCACTGGTGCCACTTAGCATCCATGTTCAAGTGGCCTGGTGGAAGGTAGTCTGCGGTGTGGGCCCTTGTGTTGCTCACCTTGCCAGGATCTCCTGGAAACACGCCTGCTTCAGTCGGACGTCTGAGCACAAGCCCTGTGCATCTGCTTGCGCACATATCCACACGTCTGCACCACCAAACGTGCACAGTTTTCTGTATTAGTCATCCCTGTGTCTGCAGGCAAAGGTAGTCTGGAGGCTCATCTTCCTGCAGAAAGGGCATGAAATAAATTAATATGGCTTGACAGTTCCCTGTGTGTGTGTCTACATGTTGGTTGTCACTGGGCCAGGTTACAGAGCTACATCCAAACTCCTCCCACCATCATTGTCACTTTGACAGGCCAATGTTGCAGGCTACTGTCTACAGCATGAAGTGCATCAAGCACATATACAGGCAAGAAAATAACATACATCACAATCCACATCAATTAATGGAGAAATCACCCAAATTCATTACAGACATTGGGTGGATGAAACGCAACCAATCCCCACTAGGGGTGTTAACACAAGTAGAACAGCAGCAGACAGACCACAGTAATTAAGGAAGTCCAAAGCCCTTGTGAAATATTTTGTAACACCGAACCGTCCTAGCGAGCTCATGGATGAGGGAAGCAGGAGTGCCATATGTGAGTCAGGACCCCAAGCTGCAAACACATACACAAGACAAGCTTGAAGGGCCCAGCTGGAACAGACAGTGGATGCTTTCAAAAGCCACAAAGCACCACACCGTCACATGAATGCACAATAGACAAACAATATTAAACTATATTAACTAATTAAACTAACAATGAACAACCTACATAACCTAATTAAAATAACTATCAAATAGTTAATATTAACTAACTAAACTAAAAGGAAAAATCAAAAATGGCCACATACGACCCGGGGGGGGGGAGGCACCCAGGAGGGGGACGTACAGGGTACATCTCACCACCCACATGCGATGATGATGAGACAAAAAAAAACATCCATGGGCTCAACGCCTGCACACCACGACCTGTGTGGAAGATAATCCGTCGTCCGAGTCTGCCTCATCCTGTAAAGGACGACGTGGCACAGGAGCCTGACCACGCCTAGGCGCAGCTTGCCCCTCATCGGCAGCAAGTGTGCCGGACGGGTGAGCTTGGTTCTGTGCGGCAATGACATGCAGGTCTGCATGCAGAACCTCCTGTGATACACGTGCTTCCTCTTGCAAGGTAACACATGTAGCACGGAGATCTTCCTGCGTGGTCTGGCTGGACAACCGATGCACCTACCGGCAAGCATATAGCTCAGCCGAGATGGTACGCTAAAGCTGCTCAAAACTCTTCTCTGACCGCACCCTCTGGGATGTCAAGAGGGCATCCAGATTGGATCTGAGGGACTGAGACTCAGCCCTCAGGGCCGCCACGTGTGCCTCTGCGTGAGCAGTAATTGCTTGACGCAGAGACAACATTTCAGCCTAGCGTGCCCTGTCAGAGACCTCCATGCCCAGCCTGAGTGAGCGGGCTGTGGACTGCGCCGCCTGTCAGGGGGAAGCACGGATTGGGCCACACGTTCCATGCTTGCAGCGATGTTATCAAGTGCTGCCCCTGACGTTCTGAATTGGCAGTCATGTCTTGCTCCCACTCAGTATACCTCGGTGGCGCGCGGCCACTGCATTGCTGGGCTTGACACCTGCGGGACCCAAGGACTGTGCGTCCTCGTTGGGTTGGCACCGACTATTGGCTGCACGACTACATGCCCCCGTCTACGTGATGCCCCAGGCACATCAGCGACTGGTGTGGAGGGTGACCCTGCGTCCCGATCCATTACAGGCGGAGGTCCCACCACTGTCCGGCCCCTCAGTGCAGGTGTCACGGACAGAGAAGTGTCCACATCAGAATCACTCACCCCTGACGTATGGACCTGATGCACATCCAACTCAACATGGCTGTCAGAGTGGTCATTTGTGCTGGACTCATAGCCAGCCAAAGACAAGATGGACTGGAGCACACGTGGGTTCTCATGGTCTACCACCCCACGACCCCCACTTGTGCCGGGTTGTGGTTGTGATGACAACCCTGTGCCTGGCCTGACAACACCATCCTCTGGCTCCATTGCGTCATCACCTGAAAAGTGGAGAGAAAAAAAATATTAGTACACATGTCAGATGCACATGACACACATACACACAGACATCACACAGATAGCCAACACATGAAGCAGACATGTCACACACAAAACATGCCTGGTCCATTTGACATTGCATCAGTGAGTAGGCATGTAGAACGTGTTACATGGCTCAGAAGCGGGTTGATGCAGTGCAGAACATGTGTACCTTACTCACTATCTACATGAACAAGTACTTCATGATGTGTATCACAAATCGTGGAGCCAGTGGAAGGGCTAGTTCAGGCATCACGTGCAATGTGCATGCAATGGGTTGGATGGCTACAAGCAAAGCCCCCCGCCCCCTCAGTGAAAATGCATGGATGCCTTGCTTGGTAGCAAAAGGCTGAACAGAGACCTATGTATTGGCAGACAGTGTTGACTAACATCAATGGCATCATCTGAGTCAACTGACAACACAGCAGATGATGATGGGACAGTAAGCAGGACACATGACGAACCCTCAGTAGTACACCCAAGTGTGCAGAAGCCACTACACCAGTTGGACAGAGTCAGTGGGCCTGAAACTGGGGGGAGGACTGTGCCCCACACAGACTTTGACACCCAAACATGTGTGTGATGCAGGACTGGGCCAGAGTGGGCATGGGATGGCTGAAGAAATGCCATGAAATGTTGATCATCCTGGACACGTACTACAATCATCATCCAGTCAAGGGGCATGCATGGAATGCACATGGAGCATGAATGGGGACTCATGTCCCTGCGGAGCATCTGCAAACCGCCCAGTCCAAGTGAGACACCCTGCATGAAGGGCAGAGCATGTACCCCACTGCATGTGTCTGGCAGGTTAGCTGATGGAAGTTAGCATGTACACAGGAGGCTTGAACAGGCCATTGCAGTATGCCAAGATGATGCACACCAGTGCAATGGTGTAATTGGGGTGCGGGGGGGAGAGGGGCAAGGGGGCATGCCTACGTGGAGTACCCGCATGCAGGCAGAGGACACATGCACATCAGTCATGCAATGACATAGTCCCAGTGCTGAGCGGAAAACCACCTCTGGCTACATGCAGAAGGGCCAGGGAGCAGGAACATGGACCGGAGGGCATCTGGGTGACTGGCATGTGAGTAGGGTGCAAGTGTGGTGATGAGGACAGTCCCCGTCTGCTCTACATGTCCACCATCCTGCACAGAACGCACACATCAGTGAAGCATTGCATGACTAGCACATGAGAACCATGTACACATAGCATGTAGTGGCAGTCAAGCACAACACATCACACAGGCAAACCACACGTGGGCTGGACATACACGAACCAACACTCACTGGACGGGGCATCAAAGTCCTGCATCTCTCCCACTCCTTCGACAGATTCTGCTGGTATGAACTCTGCAACGAGTGACTCGTGCAGAGTGAGGTCATCCTCTTCAGGTGGTGGCCCACCGCCAGTCACCAGATTCATGCTGTAATTAGAGGCACGCTTGGCCTTAGCGCTGCGTTTGAGGTCATCCCAATGCTTCTTGCACTCAGCACCTCTGCGCACCTCATGGCCGAATGCACTCACATTATCCACGACATGCTTCCAGTGGGTATTCCGATGGGCAGCAGTAGTTTGAGAATTCGGCCCCACTAGCATGTCATGCCTGTGGGCCTGCACGTAGTCCACAAGGGAGTCCAGTTCCTGTGCACAGAAAGGCTTCTTCCTTGATGCACCTGCAAGGCTGTATGTGACCCTGGTGATGAAGTGACGGGTCACGCAATGCTCAGGCACCCCAAAACTGCAGTAAGACCGTGCACGCAACCCCGGTAACCCAAGTATGTGGAATTAACCTCCCACAGTACGCTGTGGCACCCAGGGACACGAAAAAAACGTACGCGTGGGACACGCAGGCTACTATGACCTCGAAAATGAGTACGCGATACACAGGGGCACCAGCAGTGGGAAAAATAGCATGCGCGACTCACCGTCAGGCTAGCGTGATAATGAAAAACACGCGTAGCCAACACCCCCGCCAAAAGAAGAGATACGTCCTTGATCTGCTGTGAAGTTGTGATGGTGCGCGAAACAACACGAAGTAGCAACACACACGCCGGTCTCCACGAAAGGCACGTACAGCGAACTGCTGGGCCCACTCACCTTTAACCCGTGCTGAGCGAAACGCCCGTGCACATCACATCACTTACGCGCTTAGGCCCTTTCCTCGGATTACATGCATTAACACGCGGACGTGCTGTTTTTTCACGTGCTGAATCACTATGCACCCGTCACGAGGGAAACACCCGCGTGCATAATATCACAGACGCGCTTACGCGCTAAGGGCCTTTCCTCTAATTACACGCTGATGTGCACTTTTTTCACGTGCCAAATCACCTCTTATCAAGCTGGCCACGCGACAACACACAGAAGACCACGCTCCTGCCCAAAAGGCCATTTTCTTGCCCCCCAGCGCCCCGAGCATGCTCCCAATTGCCATCTGCTGCTGCCTACCTGCCTGCTGCCATGTGCCCTGCTATCTGGTGCCTGCACGTCAGCCATCTGCAGGGGTGCAGTAGCTGTGTCCACCCCTGCTAGAACAGAAGACTCCTGACTGGGATACCATCGCTCCACAGCCCAGCCCCAGGACCCAGTTGCCCACCCACACCTGTCTCGGGGATCGCCATGTCGGGGCAAACACCATCCAAGAACACTGGCGACCCCCAGCCAGAGAGGCAGAGGGCTACCAGCTTCAGCAATGAGTAAGTTGGTATCCTGGTGGAGCAAGTTCTGAGGCATTATGATACCCTCTTTACACCATCGCGTGCCGACAAGGAAGGATGGAGGAGGATCTGGATGGACATAGTGGGTGCCATCAACGCGAAGGGGGTGGCACCCTGAGACCTGAGACACGTCCAGAAGCGCTGGGAGGACTACAAGTCCAGGACCCTCAAGAAGGCCCGGCGCCTCTTGGAGGCAGAGGATGCAGTGGGGCGCCGGGGCCAGTTTACCAACCAGCAAATGAGGGTCCTGGAGCGCATTCGCCCAGTGCTTCGCCACCAGATCCTCAGGATGCAGGCCCGTCTGGAGTCGAGCAGTAAGTGGCCATGCATTGCTGTGTGAGACTGGGCATGTTGCAGTGTGCTGGTAGTCAGCTACTTGCCTGTATGTGTGACATAGGCCATGTATGGATGTGTGTGTGCAGGGACATCATGGTAATGCATGTGAGACCAGTCATGCGTGAACCACATGGATGGTGCATGTGTTACAATACAACATGGGGAGCAGCATGCGGAATGCACACATGAATGCATGCCTGTCGCTGTTCTTGGACAGGGATGGGGTGTGAGAGATGGGTGCTGCTCTCATGTACATGTATGGTGTACATGTCTGTGTGTCTGAGTAGCGTGTGTGTGACTTTGAAACACCATGGATGCATGACACATGTCTGTGACGATGTGTTGATTCACTTATGCAGTCTAGTCATCCTTGTAGCCACTGTGTCTGTTGTGTACGAGCCCTGATGCATGACCCTCCAGTGATGTGTGTGCATGGGATCAGTAGGAGCCATGATGCATGTGAGTTTGAAGCCAACATTTATGTCAATAGAGGACCTTGTATATGGATGCTGATGTTGATTGCATGTGCCGTGCCTGTTTCTGGATGTGTGTTGCCTACATTGACCCATGTGTTGTGGAGGGACAGGATGGAAGTGATGTTTGACAGTGCCACTCATGTGTTATTGCTTCCTGTCTAGGGGACTATTGTACAGTACCCTGATGCTTGTGTTCTATGTCTCCCCCTACGCAGCGTCGAGTGAAGAAGAGGGTGGAGAGGGCGCTGTGGAGCAAAGCGGCGGGGATGCCTCCACCGGGCAGCGACGCAAGGCCCAGCCACCCTCCCAGGAATTGCCATCATCCGGGAGCAAGGGGACTGGTGCCGCGTCTGCCACTACAGCTGTAACGGAAGGGCCGGGTGAGCACCCACAGGGGCTTGCAATGGCGGAAGATGGTGCGGAGCCATCCAGGTTGGTGGTCTCCACAGAGGAGAAGGAGGCCGCTACTGAGCTGCACATGGGGCCTGGTGGGGGTAGTACCACTGGTGCAAGTGGTGCAGTCCAGGGCCAGGAGGCAGCACAGGTCACCGCGGAGGGGCCTGTGCATGTCACTGTCCCTGACCCGGACCCTGTGACTGCACCACCATGCACCAGCAGGGATGACCCGTCCCAGGTCCGTCCGCAGGTAGGGGGGAGGCCCACGTCATCTGGCACTCCACTACCTGCGGACGAGGAGACGCATGACCGTATTAGGTCCTGATTGGTGTCACGTTACGCACGCGTGTCATTCGTGATGATGTGCGTGCTTCCTGGGGGGACCACGCACACCATCACGAAGAGCTGCGTGGCAACGTGGCACAGTTGGGAGGGGCCATGGTTGGAGGGTTCCTACATGTGTCGGGCACTCTGGCGGCTCTCTCCTCCTCTGTGGAGACTATGCGCCAGTCGTTCTCCCTGCGTCTTCTGGCCCAGATTCCACCAGGGCCTCCTGTGGACCTGGCCCGCCAACACAGCCAGCTTGATGGAGATCACATCCCTGCCACAGTCGGGAGTCGGAGGTCCAGCAGGGGTGGACAACCCACCAACTGGAGACCAGCAGATGGAGGATGTGCCGGCATCATCGGGCAGGGCACATGGACAGCAGCAGCAGGCTCAAGGTGGGAGCGATGATGGCTCGGGGCCATCAACATCAGAGGGGCAGGCATCGGCCGGAGGGCAGGAGGACCCTGGAATGGGAGTGTCTTCCGTGTGGCAGTGGTTGGGCCAGCGGATTGATGCTGAGTGGCGGCGGGTGGAAGAGGCACGGCTCACCATAGTCAGGGCCGAGTTCTCCATGCGCAGGGCGTTGAGGCGGGCTCAGTGCCTCGAGGCAAATCGCAGTGAGTTTGAACAGGCCATGACTGCATCCCTGCGAGACCTCGGGCCCACGGCAGAGGCCTGCCTTCGGGACATCGACATGGAGTTCGATGATGCCCTGGCCCGGGACATCACAGAGTGAGCCGTAGGACTTGCCCGTCGCCATTGTATATAGTTAGTTAGTGTTAGGTTTCCTTTCTTTTTTTATTTCTGTTGGGGCGCTTGGACAATGCCCCACCTTTTTGTATATAGTTCTTCATTAGGTAGGGGTTTTGTAGGTTTCATTTCAATGGTTGGGCTCATGGACCCTGTAATTGTACTTTGTAAATAGTTCTACACTGGATTTCACTTCTTATTTTTTCTTTTTCCATGGATCAATGGTTTTGTCTTGTTTTTTCACTTTGTATTTGTTTTGCCAGACTGACACTTTGGACACATGCTTTTGGATTGATTTGGATTCTGCTTTCCTACATCTTTTTTTATATTTTTTGGACATGCAGCTTTTTGATCATTATTTCCATTCTTGTATGTTTCATTTCATTCCCTTGCTTTCGTGTTTAATACATTTTTATTTCCTACTTCAATGTGTGGTATTCTCTCTTTGCTTTCATGCATGTCACGATGTGTGTTTTCTCAATCACATGCACCCATTGTGTGTGTGTGACGGAAATGTGTTGATGTGCATACTTGTCATTTGGGATGTATCATGTGATGCCGATTTCATTGTGGGGTGGATGTAATACCTAGTTGTGTGTTTGGACTGGGGTGGCGTGGGGTGTGATTTGGGTGGCCATAAAGGCCCATGATTGTGGATTGTCATGACGTGTTGGGGGGCATGAGTCAGGGCCTGCTGGCAGGTACCTGTCACTGCTGGGTGGTTGAGTGGGGATGCAGGGGCATGAGTCGGGGCCTGCTGGCAGGTGCCTGTCACTGCTGGGTGGGTGAGTGAGTGGGGGGGACATGAGTCGGAGCCTGCTGGCAGGTGCCTGTCACTGCTGGGTGGGTGGGGGTGCAGAGGGACATGTGTCGGTGCTCACTTGTGCATGGTGACATGTGGGGCTGGGGGGCATGGCCAGGGTGGATGGGCTGCCTGCGGGGCATGGCCAGGGGTGCAGGGTAGTCCCCTGTGTTGTGGGCTGCCTGCAGGGCCTGTGGAGGGGGGAGAGGGCACACCTGGGAGGACTGACACTGCCAATTCGCGTTGGGGCACCCCAGGAATACACGTTCACCTCCCGCAGCAGCGAAAATGCATGTAAAACTCCCCGCGCACCCCTCTGAATACACGTACCCCGCTCGCACAAGGCCTATCTGTCACCGGGGTCGGTGATATCTTCGTCCGAAAGTGTAGCTTCTGAAATCTCCCCCTCCCCCGACTCCTCACCTTCTTCTTCCTTCCAAGAACCCTTCTTTTCTTTTCTTCGAGTAGACACCTTTTTTTTTATGAAGATAGGGACGACCCTGGAAGGAAGCCACCGTGCTCCCCAAAGAAGGGAGACCAGGGGGCCCACCCCCGGGATCGACCAAGAGGGGAAAAAGCCTTAGGCACAAAAAACCCCTGTAGAATCATTGGGTGTCTTGTAAACGTGGAACTCGGAGTACTCTAGGTAAGATCTGGTAGAAGTGACTGAAGAAAACACGTGGAGTGAAGATTCAGAAACACAGGCAGTCCATTAAGAGGTCCGAGGAACTGGTACACAGGCTAAGTGAGGAAGTACTGAGGCAGCAAGCAAAGGCAGTCCAGGGGAACAGGCCGGAGTCTGGTACACGGGAGGTCACAGAAGCAATACTGAAGGTAGGAGAAGGAAGAGCGGGAAGAATAACAGACAGGAAAAGGATAAATGCGGTAAGTGAAGATGGGAAGGTGGGAGGGGAAGTAAGATGGAAGGAGGGCAAAGGAGAATTATTGCGAACCAAGAGAGAGAGGGAAAGGCAGACCGATCCAGCGGAATGAATGACAGACAGGTTCAGACGGGGTACGAGGACCCGACCAGCAGCAAGCGAGAGAGCAGCACGAAAGCCACAGGCAGCAAGCAACTCAGCCTACGGACGAAACCGGAAGCGTTGCAACGCGTCCGTGACCCGGAAGTGGCTGGTTAAAACACCGGGCCGCGGAGCGTCTAGCCAATCAGAATCAGAGAAAGGAAACCAGGAAACAGGGGGCGTGGCCGAAGCGAACGAAGCTAGGTTCCGCGTCGCCAGCGGCTCCATAGACGCCAAGAACTCGGCGGTATGACAGTATGCCCCCTCCTATACGCTCCTCCTCCGGGTTTCCCTGGATGGAAAAAGTGGTATTTGCGAAGTAGGACAGGAGCATTAATGTGTGTGATGGGTTCCCAAGAGTTTTCCGAAGAAGGGTAGCCTTTCCACTTAACCAAATATTCCAGCCTGCCCTTATGATACCTGGAGTCACAGAGTTGGGCGACCTCATATTCAGCTCGAGTGGAACCCTGGGGAATAGGAGTCTGTCTAACCTGTCGTGCCCATGTATCAGCATGAAATGACTTAAGTTGGGAAGCATGGAAAACAGGGTGTACTCTTTTTAGGTTATTTGGTAGTCTTAGGCGAAAAGCCACAGGATTGATTTTCTGTATGATCTCATATGGCCCTAGATACTTTGGAGATAACTTGGAGGGATGTACCCAACGAGGTAAATATCTAGTGGAGAGCATAACATGGGTACCCACATCCCATCCTGGTACCGGTCTACGATGTTTATTGGCTTGAATGCAATATCGGGCTTGGGCTGACTTAAGGCCTTCTTCTACCTTCTTGTGTGTCTCTCTAAGGAGGGTGAGTGAAGAATCTACTGAAGGTACGTTAGTGGAAAGGCCTGAGACAGGAAGAATAGAGCGAGGGTGAAAACCATAAGTACCAAAAAAAGGGCTGAACCCCAGAGCTGCATGTGTGGAGTTATTATAAGAGAATTCAGCTAGAGGGAGTAGTGTGCACCAGTTGTCTTGTTGGCTGTTAATAAAGCATCTTAAGTACTGCTCCAGGGTTCCGTTCAAACGTTCAGTTTGCCCATTGGATTGTGGATGAAATCCAGAGGTGAGAGCTCTTTCAATACCTAGTCTGCTACACAGGGCCTTCCAGAACTGGGAAGTGTACTGACTACCCCGGTCTGAAATAATCTTGTTAGGTAGACCGTGTAACCGGAATATGTCTTGGAGAAACACTTCCGCCATCTTGGCTGCCGTAGGGATGCCAGGTAATGGGGAGAAGTGAGCCAATTTGGTAAATGAATCCACTACTACCATGACACAGGTGCATCCTTCAGACGGAGGTAAATCCACTATGAAATCAGTTGAAATCGTGCTCCAGGGACCCTTGGGTACAGCATTAGGTTCCAGTAAACCAATTGGTCTCTTTCGGGATGATTTACTCCTCAGACAGATGATGCATGACTGAACGTACTGCTCTACATCCTTTCTCATTGTAGGCCAATAGAAATGTCTTTGTAGATAGTCGTGAGTACCAGCCACACCCCTGTGTCCTCCTAGTTTAGAGTCATGACACCAGACAAGTGCGGTTTTACGAAAAGCCGGAGTGGGTAGATAAAGTTTTCCTCCTACAAGGTAAAGACCGTTCCTGATTTCATAGGCCAGATCTTTGGAGTGTTTTTCAATTTCAAAACGACCTCCAGAATCCTCCTGTACCTGCTGAAGGAATTTAGAAATTATTCCGATGGTCCTGGACTGGGGAAACATCCGTTCAAGATTCGTCTCTGACTCTGACAGGTAATCACACCGGCGGGAAAGAGAGTCGGCTACAACGTTATCTTTACCCGGGATGTAAGTTATGCTGAATTCGAATTGTGCAAAGAAATGAGCCCATCGGGCCTGTCGAGTATTGTAACACTCGAACTGTTTGAGAACCTGTAAGTTCTTATGATCAGTCCTTATGGTGAACGGGAACCTTCCTCCTTGAAGTAGATGACGCCATTCTACACAGGCCGCTTTCATGGCTAGAAGTTCTCGCTCAATAACCGAGTAGTTCTTTTGGCTGGAGGTTAGGGTCTTCGAGAAATAAGCCACTGGATGTTCTGTACCCTGGATTTCTTGAAGAAGTACAGCCCCTATTGCGGCTGAAGAAGCGTCCGTCTCTAGAATGAAAGGTAGATGTTGGTTTGGTTGTTGTAAAATGGGTGCTGAACAGAAGGCTTCTTTAAGAGTACCAAAGCTGTCTTCTGCCTCCGTTGTCCATTTAAATGGAGTTGCAGATTTCTTTAAGAGCGAGGTGATAGGTAATATCTTTTGAGAGAAATTTGGGATGAATCTTCGGTAGAAGTTTGCTAACCCCAGGAATCTTTGTATCTCTTTGACTGAGGTGGGTGAGGGCCATTCAAGGATGGAAGACACCTTATTAGGATCCATAGAGATTCCGTGGTCTGACAGAATGTATCCTAAATAAGGAATGGAGGAGGCTGAAAACACACATTTGGTGAGTTTAACCGATAACTGGTTTCTCTGTAGTCTTCTGAATACTTCCCTAACATGTTCCACATGGTCTTCGGGAGTACGAGAGTATATCAGTATGTCATCCAAATAAACCAATGTGGTTTGGCACAGGAGATCTGAGAATAGTCTGTCCATAAATCGTTGGAATACCGACGGCGCATTTACCAATCCGAACGGCATTACCTGGTATTCAAAAAGTCCGAAAGGAGTCCGGAATGCTGTCTTCCATTCATCTCCTTTCTGCACCCGGAGTAAGTGATACGCATTCCTCAGATCGAGTTTGGTAAAGATGGTAGCACCCTGTACAGCTTGTAGAATATCGGTTATCAATGGCATAGGATACCGGTCCTTTATGGTAACCTTGTTTAGGCCGCGATAGTCTATACACGGCCTCAACTCCTTAGAATCCTTTTTTGAGATGAAGAACAGTGATGCCCCTGCAGGGGACTTGGAAGGCCTAATTAGCCCGTTCTCCATGTTGCTGTCCAGGTACTTTCGGAGGTATTGTTTTTCTTCTAATGATAGTGGAAACATCCTACCGAAGGGTACCAATGCACCAGGGGTGAGATCGATGCAACAGTCTTCAGGCCGGTGAGGAGGGAGCTCTACGGGTATCTTTTCAGTTGCCACTTCATTGAACTCCTTCAGGTATTGGGGAAGACAGTGCACCGTTTTGACTTCGCAGCTATTAGTGGTCTTGACGGTCTCGAATCTTGGTTCTGGCAAACATTCCGATTTGCATAGTGAGGACTGAAAGCTAAGTAGGTTTCTAGACCAGTCAATACAGGGGTTGTGTCTGCGTAACCAACAGATACCCAGGATAAGAGGGAAGTGAGCAGCTCTGATGATATCGAATGTGATACTTTCGGTGTGTTGTTGGATGGATAAAGTAAGTGCTTTAGTGGTATGAGTGATCAAACCCGAGCTCAAAGGTTCGCCATCAACTCCTTCCACCTTTTGATCTTCATTCTTGGCTATCCTCTTGACTCCATGTCGTTCTGCCCAATGGGTATCCATGAAGTTTCCTGCTGCTCCACAGTCGAGTAGTGCTAAAGCGGTTACTTCTTTGGGGCCTACTCTGAGAGAAACTGTGAGCACCATCAACCGGGAGTCTTCAGATGTTTCTGTAGAGGATACAGAAAGTGGTGCGTAGGGACTAAAAGCAGCCCCTCGGTAATGCGTCCCAATGTTTACCGAGGGCGAGCGTTTCCCGGTCTTCTGGGTGGTACATCCGGACAATCTCTTAATAAATGTAATGAAGATCCACAGTACATACACAAGGAACTGTCCCTGCGCCGTTTCCTTTCTTCCGGTGTCAGTGGGGCTCTGGTGATCCCAATCTGCATGGGTTCGTCCTTAGTTGTCTGTTGGAAGGGTACAGATGCTGGTGAAGGAGTCTCCATGGGAGGGGGTACGCTTAGCCTGATCTTCCTCTTTTCTTGACGTCTTTCCGTCATCCTGAAGTCAATTCGGAGGGTAGCTGTCAGAAGTTCGGCGAAAGACACCGGTCTTTCTATTCGGGCAAGTTCGTCCTTCAATTCCTCCCTTAAACCTCGCCGAAATATGGCATACTGAGCCTGTTCCTGCCAACCTGCCTCTGCAGCCACCTGTTTGAAAGTGGTGATGTATGTCAGTAAATCAGAATTCCCTTGACGGATGTCAAGGAGGTCCTCCGAGGCCAAGTATGTACTCTCTGTTCGCAAAAAGGTTTGTTGAATCAGGGCCTTAAAGGCATCGTAGTCCTGTAAAACCGGGTCTGACTGGTTTACCAGAGGGGTAGCCCAAGCCAGGGCATTTCCGATCATGTGGGTGATCATAAACCCCACCTTGGCGTGATCTGAGGCGAAGGTCAGAGGGCGAAAGGTAAAATGAAGATTGCATGCGTCCAGAAATTCTTTAACATTCTTTGGGGATCCATCGAACTTCCCTGATACTAAGGGAAGTGGAGGTAAATCGGCTAAAGGTCTTTCTCTGTCCGTCATACGCTGTTGAAGGGTGGCGTTAGCAGTCTTAAGGTTCTGCATCTCTAGACTTAGACTTTGTACAGCGGCTATGAGTTCTTGTACCTGCTGTGGGGTGGCCATCTCTTTTGGGCGTTGCAAACTGTCACCGGGGTCGGTGATATCTTCGTCCGAAAGTGTAGCTTCTGAAATCTCCCCCTCCCCGACTCCTCACCTTCTTCTTCCTTCCAAGAACCCTTCTTTTCTTTTCTTCGAGTAGACACCTTTTTTTTTATGAAGATAGGGACGACCCTGGAAGGAAGCCACCGTGCTCCCCAAAGAAGGGAGACCAGGGGGCCCACCCCCGGGATCGACCAAGAGGGGAAAAAGCCTTAGGCACAAAAAACCCCTGTAGAATCGTTGGGTGTCTTGTAAACGTGGAACTCGGAGTACTCTAGGTAAGATCTGGTAGAAGTGACTGAAGAAAACACGTGGAGTGAAGATTCAGAAACACAGGCAGTCCATTAAGAGGTCCGAGGAACTGGTACACAGGCTAAGTGAGGAAGTACTGAGGCAGCAAGCAAAGGCAGTCCAGGGGAACAGGCCGGAGTCTGGTACACGGGAGGTCACAGAAGCAATACTGAAGGTAGGAGAAGGAAGAGCGGGAAGAATAACAGACAGGAAAAGGATAAATGCGGTAAGTGAAGATGGGAAGGTGGGAGGGGAAGTAAGATGGAAGGAGGGCAAAGGAGAATTATTGCGAACCAAGAGAGAGAGGGAAAGGCAGACCGATCCAGCGGAATGAATGACAGACAGGTTCAGACGGGGTACGAGGACCCGACCAGCAGCAAGCGAGAGAGCAGCACGAAAGCCACAGGCAGCAAGCAACTCAGCCTACGGACGAAACCGGAAGCGTTGCAACGCGTCCGTGACCCGGAAGTGGCTGGTTAAAACACCGGGCCGCGGAGCGTCTAGCCAATCAGAATCAGAGAAAGGAAACCAGGAAACAGGGGGCGTGGCCGAAGCGAACGAAGCTAGGTTCCGCGTCGCCAGCGGCTCCATAGACGCCAAGAACTCGGCGGTATGACACTATCGCATGTAAAATGTCCTGCGTACCCCTCAGAATACACGTACCCCGCTCGCACAAGGTCTATCGCATGTGATACTTCACACGCACCCCCTAAATACACGTACCCCGTTCACACAAGGCCTGTCATGTGTGATACTTCACTCGCACCCTCGAAATACATGTACCCCGCTCACACAAGGCCTGTTGCGTGTGAAACATCCCGTGCACCCCTTAGAACACACGTACCCCGCTCGCACAAGGCCTATCGCGTGTGAAACACACTGCGCACCCCCAGAATACATGTACCCCCCCCGCGGCAGCAAAAATGCATGTAAAACTCCCCTCGCACCCCTCCGAATGCACGTACCCCGCTCGCACTAGGCCTATCGTGTGTAACACGTCCCACGCACCCCCAGGATACACATACCCCGCTCGCACTAGGCATATCCCGTGTGATACTTCATGCGCACCCCGAAATACACGTACCCCGCTCACACTAGGCCTATCGCGCGTGACACGTCCCGCGCACTCCCAGAATATATTGTACCCCGATTGCACTAGGCCTATTGCGTGTAACACGTCCCGCGCACACCCAGAATACACGTACCCCGCTCGCACTAGGCCTATCATGTGTGATACTTCACGCGCACCCCCGAAATACACGTACCCCGCTTGCACTAGGCCTATCGCATGTAACACGACCCGCGCACCCCCAGTATACACGTACCCCGCTCACACTAGGCCTATTGCATGTAACACGTCCCGCGCACTGCCAGAATACACGTACCCTGCTCGCACTAGGCCTATCGCATGTGATACTTCACGCGTACCCCCAAAATACACATACCCCGCTTGCACTAGGCCTATCGCATGTGACACGTCCCGCGCACCCCCAGAATACACATACCCCGCTCGCACTAGGCCTATCACGTGTAACACGTCCCGCGTACACCCAGAATACACGTACCCGGCACGCACTAGGCCTATCGCGTGTGATACTTCACGCGCACCCCCGAAATACACGTACCCCGCTCGCACCAGGCCTATTGCATGTAACACGTCCCGCACACCCCCAGTATACACGTACCCCACTTGCACTAGGCCTATCGCATGTAACACGTCACGCGCACCCCCAGAATACATGTACCCCGCTCGCACTAGACCTATCGCGTGTGATACTTTACGCGCACCGCCGAAATACACGTACCCCACTCGCACTAGGCCTATTGTGTGTAAAACTCCACGCGCACCCCCAGAATACACGCAGGCACCCCATCCACCCTGGGCATGCCCCACAGGCAGCCCATGCCACAGGGGGGTGATTTTTCTACGCTTTTTACCTGGCGCAAGCGGGGTTCGTGTATTCAGTGGGGTGCGCTGGGAGTTTTACATGCGTTTTCCCTGCTGCGGGAGGGGTATGTGTATTCTGAGGGGTGCGCGGGTAGTTTTACACACGTTTTCGTGGTTGGGGGTTTGTATGCTGGTCCACTGGCCTTTGCGCCATGTACTGGATTTGTGCGCTAGTCATGGTGCACGGGGTGGGTTTGGGGGCGTAACTGGTGCTGCTACAGGGTCGCTGCGCCACTCTGCGCCACGGCTACTTACGGATGTTGAAATCCATGAATATGCTGTGCGATGAAATGGGTTTTGGTCCACGCGGTTGGCGCAGACTGCCGCACGCGCACACTGTGCACCAGCCGCATGCGCCACTTGTGCGCCGAATTCTATGAATTACCCCCTTAGTCGATCCATTCCTTGTACAGTATTAAGCTTCTAATTAATTGGCACTTGGCATTCAAAGGCTATGTTTTCTTTATTTAATCTAAAAAGAAATATGTCTTACTCTTGGGAATTATCTTCTGTTCTCTTTGGAGACATCAAACCTCCCTTATTTCGCAATAACCTTGGAAAGGGGCTGCACAGCCACTGTTTGACCTGCACGGATCTGTATTTCAGTGAATTCGGCAAGATGACCCTCCCTGCATCAAGGGTTTTCATTCACTCTAATGAGGCTCTGCTGTCCATTTTATACAAGATGGCCGCTCATTACTGTACGTTAGCAAGTTATATGTGTATATCGTTTGTGTTGCATTTCAGCATATACATTGGCTATGCAATTTTATTTATGTCAATATGGTGCCAGCAATATTCTTCGTGTCTAAATGCACGTTTGACCCAGTGTTCATGTTTCTTCTTGTGAATGTAGCGTAGCGGGGGTGCAGTGTCACACTCCTTCTGAGAGGCAGCCAGCACAGTCCCCCATGCAAGTGAAGCAGACCGGTGACTGTGCTGCCTGCCTCTCAGGATAGGTGACGTCCTGCAACTCAGGTGAGGGGACGGCACCCCCTCGCCCATAGTGACGGGGCGCCACTGGGTCATGCGCCTCATGCACAAGCATTCTACGGGTACTACTGTACTGGTTGGGACATGCAAGGATCCGTCCCTGTAGTTCTGTTAACAGTGGGTTGAAGGTCAGTGTGGTCGGGCCCAGGTGACTGGCACGCGCTCTTCCCCTCGCACTGACTTAGGTGGTCTGCAAGGGGGCAAAGGGGCGTCTGGGCTACAGGGCCAAGATGTTGTCCTGCAATGGCCCTCGCTCAAATGCGGTCTTTGAGGATATTGCAATGATGCATTCTCTGGCCAGAACTGGGAGGTCTAACTAACAACCCAAGTACATTAATTTCTCTAAATAAGGATTCTTGTGACTAAATGGTGGCCCTGTTGCTCCCAGCAAGAAAGTGTTGTTGTGCCACAAACCCATTCTAATGGGGCTAGACATAAAACCTTGGACTCTGACATTGGGGCCGCGCTCACACCTGCGCAGTTTACGTGTTTATGAAGAAAATAATCAAAAAAAGGCCACCAACAGTTCTATCTGCTGATAGAGTTAGCGTTGCATGTGAGCTGTGACCTTTCATCCGGATAGAGGGTTTCCATCGCATGCCCCTTCCAGCTGGCAGACATCCTGCGGTGTTGCGCAACTGCCAGACTCCGAGATAAGGGGCCTCCACCCCGCGTGCCATTGGCGGCTTCCAGACACCTGTCACAATTCATTGCGTTTTTTTTTAATATATTCGTGCCCGTTACAGCACCTGAAAAGCCACCGGCGCTGCGCTGCCTGCTCCATTCCGGTCTCTGCAGGCGTGGCAGGGGGGCAGGTGGCAGGGAGTTCCTGAGCATAGCACACTTCACCTGCGTGCAGCGAGGACCCGTCCACTCCCGCAGGGAACGAAGAGCGGCGAAGAGGGTGAGTAAGCAGTTGGAGCGCCGCGAAGGGATTCGAACCAAAGCTGGGCGCTCTAAAAGAAACACATGCGAGACTGACCTGAGTATCTTGTGCGATGCTCTTATGAAAGATGCAACCTTTCAAAGGGAATTATGTAAATTTAACGGCACGGGCATTAGGTCTATCCACGAATCGATGCCCAGTATACATCCTTATGTCGTCCAACAAAAGCCAAGTGCACATTTGCACATTTGTGCTACAGCAGTGAAGACAACAGCTTGGCTACAGAGAAGTTTTAACCCTTTCACTAACCGGGCATGTTTGAAATGTCGCAGTGAGGTCTCAGGGCGAAAGGGGCTTAGCCCTCTCATCCAGGGTGGCTAGGAGGGTGAAGGGGGCACATGAAAAGAATCCCGTGCAGGCGTGTTGTGGACATGCATCCCTTTAGAACCTGGTGCATAGCCCAGGCGCTACACCGTAGCTGAAAACACATGCCCAGCTCATGCACCACAGTAACATGCAAACTCTTAACGTGTTTCGGTACCTTTGAGCTGCTTCGGGGTATATCCCACATTTGGATACATATCCGCTTTTGTTAAAGAATGGTGACACCTTATCTCTCAAGATAACTAGGGAACAGTTGCGGGGCTTCCTAGCAAGGTGCGTGCGATCCCTCCTGAGGGACAATGGGTTGTGTTGCTTTGTATTGAGTGAATGGTCTTTATGACCCACGGGAAATACACGTGTACTTGGGGAAGGTATACTTGCTTGCACTTCCACGGTACTTGCACTACAGGCTCTACATTGGTTTTCTCGTGAGCCCTCATTATCATATGCACAGTGATACAAGTCTGAGGATGGGTAATTGTAATTCATTCAGTTTCAATATGATTTACTCAACATGTGCAGGTTCGGTGGTGTGATCGCACAACCCCCACAGCCGCAAAAGTGTAAAATAAGGTTGATTGACAAAACAGTGACAATATCATTTCGAGCAAGGAAGCATCCAGCCTGACACCTGATGAAATAATGCAAGTTCCATTACAACTCTACTTTGGGTATCCAAGCAACGCAAGCAAGGAAGCCCGGAATCATGCGGGTATAGGGCGGCATTGCCCTTGCGGCTCAGGCGGGGAACATGCAACAATGGAAATAAGGATTTGATGAGCAGGAACTAAACGTGGCTTCAGGGTATCACATCACCCATTAGAAGAGGGTGCACAGCTCGCTGCGCGTTGACCTTCCCAGAGACATGCGCCCATAACTCTGCGTCCAGAACATGAACCATTATGCTTTTAATGCCTTAAAGATGTGCTCTAATGCTGCTTTAAACATATCCCCAAACACCCCGCGTTATTGCCACATATGCATGCTTGCATGGCGCTACTTGCCTGGCGCTCGAAAGGTGATCCTGTAACTGTTGGGGTCAAGTTAACCAAGTTCCTCGAATACACAAGCCAGAGTTCCCAGGAGTACGTTTTCTGTGCAGTGATAGCCCGGCTGGATAACGTGTCTGCTACTGACGGAAATTCAAGTACCGTTCAAAACGGGGCAATAAGAACACCGGTTATTGCAGTGCTTAGAAGCTCATGAGTCTGACATGAAGCACCATATACGAAAACAATCTTTTAAAAGTCATTCTGGATGCAGTGGTGTGCGTTTCCTTCTCATTTACCTTCCGTGGTTGGACCCCAGCAATCAAGATACGCGCCAAACCACCTACCCAGAAAGACCCTGGAGAGCTCTTCTGGACACCTGGTGCGCCCACTACACAGCAGTGCCCGGAAGAGAATCACGTCAAACCACCAAGCATTGCAGAATTGACCAGTTCATTAACGCATGCCTTTGTTCTTTAGTGCTTTTGGGATCGTTTGAGGATGCATGTTTGCACGCACTCGTGCATTCGTGCATTCCAACGGTCACCCAGCGCAGCTCACGGGGCCAACGTGCCCATGGACAGGAACACAAACGTGCAGGCAGCTTTTCATCCCTCGCAGCGCCACACGTGATTCTTGCTTCAGCGCCTGAGCCGCGCGACACTGACCAAGGGCCAGATTACAGAAACTTTGCACTGGTGAAAGTGCAAAGTTGCATGGTATCACCAATAGGGCAAACTTTGGCTTGGTGAAACAATGCAGTGAAAATGTCTCTTTTTTTTTTGCACTAGGGCAGTCTTTGCCCTGGTGCTTATACCATGCCAAACTGCACTCGTAGAGGTGCAACAGTTTCTAATATGTCCCAGTGTTTTTTTAAAATGGTGCATACTTTTCCCTAGTGCTAATACTGCACAACTTTGAGTTTAATATATTTTTATTGAACAAACGAGGGTAAATCACCAAACACTGGAAACATTGAAAATGATCCGAGCACCTGCACGTGCAAAGTTTCTGTAACCTGGCCCCTGGTCTCAATGCCCGCCCAACAGAACGTCCCCAAGCTCTCGGGAAAGGGCAGGCGTGTGCGATTTCCTGCTGAAGGTCCATTTTTTTCAGCAGGACCCCTGTAGTTTGCTAGATAGTTAGCAGTGGGTTGCCCACAACCATGGGTGTTGCTATGTCTGGAAAAGATCTGGAGCTAAGCTACTTTTGGGGCTATCGGGCCTTTTTGGTTGTAACCCCTGAGCTTCTATCCGGGGCTACAACCAAAAGACCCAGGGCTATAGCCCCTTAGCCCCCCCTAGCGACGCCCCTGCCCACCACAGCAGCAGTGTTTTAATGAAAGTCTTATTTAGACAAATATTGGGACAAATATTGGGCCTGTTTTACAGAAGGCTTTTTGAAAGGGAAACCCCCGTTGAAAAAGGCTTTGTAAATCAGGCCCTCTGTGTGTCTTTGACACGTACTCGGTTTATACAGCGCCAGGACCAGGGGCCCCTGTGTGAGGAGGGCCTTACCCTGGCTTCCGTGCGCTGCAGGACCTGCAGAACGCAGCGCCTACTGGTGCAGGCCGGAGACTACACACGCAGCCCGCCCGACACGGGGGTGGGGCCCGGTCTTTAGATCGCGCGTTAGACTTCGGGCGTGGCGCGTGCCAGTCTCAAAGCTAGGGCACGCGCTCTAGGGGGAGTCCGAGGACAGGGGCAGAACGGATGGCCGCTGGCTGCACGTCACGCTGTGTCTCACTGCAGCTGCTCCAATCAAATCCGCCAGGCTTATAATGGAAAGACCTCTGGCTGTAACTTTCAATGCTCCCACGTTTTTCCAGAAACAAGGATGCTGTGATTTTATTCCTGCTGAAAAATAATAATTTCCCGCTTTAATGTAGCTCCTCCTCCCACTTCTAAGCACTGCTATTGCCCCTTTTAGGGGCAGATCCCGAGCTACCCATACAATAGATGTTCTTTGTTAGACACTTTTCATATTTGCTCCATATTGTGTGCCTCGATTCATATACACACAAAACATTAAGCAAACAAGAAAAGGGTCGTTCAGCCACGCAATGACGCGTTTCTAATTTTACAGGGAGCTCAGAATCAGACCCTGAACGGGAGACAGCGACCCCGCTGCCCCGCTCCCTCGCTTCCCGTGTGTCCCGCGGCAGGCGCTCGCCAAGTGTGTCACGGCCGAAGGCCTCGCGCAACGTTCCCTGGCGCAGGTCACATCCTGGCTCCCTGCACCGGGAACTGATAGTGCAGAGAGCGAGCCAAAAACACGGGACCAGGGAGGAGGGGGGCGCGACAACGTGGCCAATCCAAGAATCTTATGCCCCCCCCACACACACCCCGAAAGCTGCCCCCTAAACCACAGCACTGAAGGGTGGGTGCTATGGAACGACGAGAAAGGTAACTCCGGTGTTGCACTGTTGAGGGTCCTTGAACCCTGAAATCTGTGCAACTCTTCAACACCTTGTGCCAGATTACAGAAACTTGCACTGGTGCAAGTGCAGTTTTGCACCGTATTAGCACTAGGAAAAAACTGCCCTAGTGCAAAAACATATAGGGCCTGATACATGGAATGTTTTGCACGGTTCAAAGTGACTTTGCACTGCTGAAAAGTGACTTTGCACTGCCAACTAATACCCAGATTCATTGAACTGTGCAAAGTGTATTTGTGCTGAAAAAATTACTTGCACTGACTTTGCACTGCACAAATACACTTTGCACAGTTCCATGAATCAGGGTTTTTGTCAGCAGTGCAAAGTCACTTTGAACCTTGCAAAGAATTCCATTAATCGGGTCCTTGGGGCCTAATTCATGGACATTTTAGTGCAATGCAAAGTGACTGCCAACAAACACGTTGAGCCGACCCTGATTCACAGAGCGGTGCAATGTGTGTTTTGGTGGCGCAAAGTCACTTTGCACTGCAAAAGTACTCTTGGCACTGCCCATTTAGCACGGTGCATAGAGTACTTTGCAGTGCAAAGTCACTTTGCACCGGGCTACATTTCCCCTGAATTAGGACCATACTTTGAATGTATTTTTTCACCAAGACACATTTTGCCCTAGTGCTAACACCATTCCTTATTAGCACCAGGGAAAATGTTACCCTGCGGCAAAAATACATTGAAAGGAGAGGACTTTGCGCAAGTGCAAACTTTGCCCTAGTGTTAATACCATGCACAATTGCGCATGCAGTAGTGCACACATCTTTTAATATGGCCCACATTTTTTTTTGCACTAGTGCAAACGTTCTCGTAGAGCTAATACCGTGCAAAATTGCACCTGCACCGGTGCAACGTTTCTCTAAAATGCCCCCAGGTATCTCATTCCAATGAACGCCAAGAAGCAGCTGTAAACTACATGAAGCGCTATACATTTATCCCAATGAAAAGGCACAGAATCACACATGGCAAGGACCACAAGTGGTGCTCAAGATCACACAGTCTGTATGACAATCGGGAGGGCGGGAGCTTCCCAACTGTTGAAAGCACACTCAGGTCTTTAGCCGTGCATTTGCATGTCCGGCCCACACACACGCGCGAATGGCTTAAAATACACATTGATTGATACGTGGAGATACGTTATTAAAAAAATTAACTTAAAATGGAATTCAAAACTACAACCCATCGCGTAACGGATGCTTCGTGTGCATCCCTGGTTACAGAATCTGCTTCATAGATACATGCATTAAAGCAAACTGGGAGGGTAGGTGGGTAGATCAATAAACTTCATAACCCCAAAAGTGCAAGACGATTCCAACTGGAGGACAGGGCAGACGACCGAGCCAATCTCGCCTCAATGGAGCGAGTGACCATCACAAGTACAGAAAGGGCGGGGACTGGAGTGTGTGAAATGTGTTTCTGTACAAAAGACATGCAAATGTCATCGCCCCAGATACGTTGTGCCAATGCGCAACTGGAAACGTACAATTTTGATGCTATGACATTGGACAACGTTTCATCGCAATTTATGGTTTTGCATTTTTCAGTATTTTCGTGTATTTTGTAGCGTGTATCGTTAAACTGGAAAACATATTTTTGGTGAATTCGTTTTTTATACAAAAGAGAATACTGGTTAGAACCCAAACGACGAAGCACACATTTCATTAAACAGTTCAAACCCCAGAAAGTGTTGGGATAGTCAAGACATGGAAAGGGAATAGACTTTCTCATTCAAGAGATCACATTTGCCAGGCTCTCCTTTACATACAAAATGTTCCTGGAAAAGCCACAAAAAACATTATTCACTGCCAAAATGTGTGAAGGCAGATTTGTTGACACCATCTAATCGAAATCCTGAAAAAGTTCTAAAAGCGAATCTGAAATCCAAATTTTTCCAAATGTGTGTTAGTCCTTTGTCGTATTAAAACAGGTTTTTACAGGAACTCTCATAAAATAATAAAACATGTTTAGGTCCGGTACAGCATTCAAGAGCAAGGGAATGGGAAACCAATGGGCGTGGTGTTTCGAAAAGTCTGTGCCAGGCCGAAACTTAGAAGCAGAGCTGTGAACATTATGTTTGCCACCAGAGATATCACGGGTCCCTAAATGATGCCCCCCAAGCCCCTCCGAACCTCCTCAAGACATAGTTTGTCTACTATTACTTCATGGTTTCTGTAGGCGTGGATGCAAATGGAGGAGGGATCGCTGTCATATTGGCAGACCTGATTCTAGGGCAGAATAAAATCGGTGTGCCACAAGCAGTGTTGCACTAGTTATGCCACAGAAGCAGCAAACAGGCCCCATTAATAGTGGTTGAGGCGACAAAATGTCACACTCCATGGGGAGCAAAAGATTTTGCAACAGAATGGCCCAGTGGGAAGGCATTGATGTCACCTTACAGAATGGCATATGTTCTTAAAAATCATCTACAACATCACTGCATTTTATATTTGTTCTTTCCTTGGTTCTTCCATTCTGAGGATGGTGGCAACTCTGGATTTATGGATGCATTAAGAGAAGTGTTTCGAGCCTGCAAATGCCACATTATATCATCAGTGACATCTCATCCTTCAGAATGGTTCCATGGCGGAGAGCGTGCGAGCAACAGATGGCAGCATCGCCATAAAAACAGTGCATTGTAAAAATGACCAACAATGAATAAGATAATAATAATGTGGCCCATGTCAGGTGGGCCACATGTAGACCATGGTCTGTTTGAGTCGCATGCCACCAAGTGTGATGGGTGGCGACATACAAAGTACCTTGATAAACAGGATAATTTCTAGTGGGAACAACAGATCACCACAGAATTCTGCCAGTACGTATAATGCACCACTCCGGTGGATACTGGCCGCAGTCATGGCTACAAACATGTATCATAATACAGCAAGGGCTATGACAAAATTCGGCCGTGCTGTTTACATAAGTCTCCGCCTACTCACACAAGACTACCCCTCAACATCTCTGACATCAGAATTCAGCACAGACCTATGACAAATTTGGGCACGCTGAACACATAGCGAGTCTCCGGCACTCACGCCATCTCCTGACTCCTCTCAGCACCCATCCACATGCCTGGCCACATGGGTTGCTCTCTACTGGATCCTGGACAGCTGTCTATTTCTGGAGCAGGCTAGGTTCCATAATCTAGCTTTTTAAGAAAGCTGGCTTGTTCTGAGATACCCTTTGTCTTAAATGCTGGCTAGTACCCAAAGCTGGTGAATTGGGAAAGCTTAACAAACAGAAAAAGAAAATCCACAGGATCTAATTTACAAACGTATCAATACAATTTTTTTTTTTACAAAATATTGATTAAATCAAGAATACATGCAAGACGAATTAATAAATGCAGGGCAATGAAAAAACACCCTCAATGTTTCTCTAACAACCATAATAAACAACATTCCTGAATACAGTCAAGCATACCCACATCTACACCCACCATACACAGTCACATATATTCATAACTGGAATATTATGAATCAAACCCGAGGAACCATATAAAAAACAAAAGAAAAATTGACACATTTAGTGACACATGTATCCTGAAATGTACACTAGTTATCATAATCCCATTTCCGGGCATTTAGACAGGAACGACCGGTTTCGGCGTAATTGGATCCATTTCACCATGTCTTCATCAGGGAAAACACAATTTTTCTAAAAGAACCACAAATAAAATGAAATACTTCATCAACCTACAAAATATACATACTAGACATCTATTCAATATGCATGGACATTAACCAGCCTATTATATACCCATGTGATCACAAACAGAAAGTGAATATCGACGATCCCAAGAATGTCCAACTGTCACCATACCGAGCCAAGACCCAAAGAGCAACCGCAGCAGAACAAACATGCCCCATGAATCAGTAAGTGACATGCAAGGGTTACTAAAGTGAAGTGATTACAGATACAATTCCTTTAAGGGAGGAAGGCCACACATAAGGAATTACCTAACAGGACTTAAACCTATTCTTCATTCGCAGGTATAGGCTGGAGCGTGCAATCCATTAATACCCAGAGGAATAATTGGGAAGCCTGACATATTCTAACCGGTGACTAGTTATTACAGCACGCTCATCCCCAAAGCCCGAAAGCTGTCCCACTCTGGAAACACGTTATCAAAGCTGCCTAGTGTCTAGGGCTGCCTCGGTAGGAATAAGCCACCCATTTTCTTGGAATCGCTTCAAGCCACTTTATTAAGCACTGTAGGGTAATGTAGCCGAATCGGATTACCCTCATCTGCTACCAATACGTAATTATAACGGAAAGGTAGCAGAGTGGCTTGCGTGGCTGCAGTGGAGCTCTGTGAGCCGAGCAACCTAAAATCCGCTTGCTCGAGTGGCAGCAGAGCTGGCTCAGCCATTTCCTCGCCAGGGGACAATTATACGAGTATTGCTGAGGTGCTATTCACAGGGACCTGAGGATGCGAGTGCCGTGTGACCCAGCCCGGTGATGGAAGCAGTGTTATTAAACGCACCTGTAAAGGTCTCCCGGTTTATGCTCCTGGGCCGCGGGGTCATGTCATTTCACAACGCAGCAATTCACCGCACGGGACTCCTTCCTCTCATAAAAGTCTGCCTGTAATAGCACCTGATGCGTAAAGCTTTTACCATGTATTGAGCTACTGGACTCGCGCCTATATTCACAGTTTCGTCCATTCATCCTGCTTCTGGGAGCCACGTGACTTTATGGCGCTGATTTACAAAGCATTTCTCAATGGGATTGCATCATTGGAAAGCGCTTTTGTAAATCAGGCCCTATGTGTCTGAGAACAGCCCTACTTCTGGGCGCAGTGACACGGAGGGTATCACAACCAGCGCACCCTAACAGGAAAGAGACTGTGGGCCTGATTCATGGAATAATTTGCGTGGAAAATAGGGTACTTGTGTGTCAAACTGCGCGCAAATCAGCGTCCGTTGATTCATGGAATCGAATGCACAGTACTTTTCCAGGACTTGCGTGGAGTTCACGCAGGCTCAGCAGATCTCTGCAAGGCATGGAGTGCCTTGCGCAAGACACCACGCAGAGCATGGACGAGGCTTGCGCAGAGGGCGGAACACAGAAAATGGGGAAGAAAATGTGACCCAGGCCCCGGGCCGCATGAAATGCGGGACGATAGAGGGTCTGGGAGTGTAGGCGCGGTGTGGGGGGAAAACTGCGCGAAAGCGTAGGGAGGGGCGTCCGAATGGCGCCACAAGAAACAAAAGACCAGGAAGGGCAGGAAACGGCACCTGGTAAGGTGCAAATTGTAACAGCAAGGGATCAGGGGATAACCCGGCCGCCCCCAGGAAGGATCAAAAGGCCGGGGGGGTATAAGTAAGCCTGGAAAAAGGAGAGGCGGCACAAACCAGGTAAGAGCTCACCTCTCTCGGGTAGGCTCTTGGTACCTGGAGAAGGGGAAGGAAAAACGTTTGCCACCCAACCCACCCTACAAGAAAAACGGAAGAAGAGGGGGTGCAGGCAGGAGCCAGGACGACGAGTACTCTCTCGGTACACGGTCCAAAAATGAATGAGCAAGCAGAAGTAAGAACGCCGAGTACTCTTTCGGTACACGGTCCAAGAAAAGAGGGAATAGGCAGAAGAAAGGAACGCCGAGTACTCTTTCGGTACACGGTCCAAGAAACGTCGTAGGCGGCATGTGCCCAGGAACGAAGGCTCAGGGATAACAAGGACTCAGAAGGAGCCTTGAGCTGCTTCGGAACTGGACACAATGTGCCCAAAAGCATATGGCTGTGTAATTATTTTTGTTGTGTTGGATTTTCTGTAAGAAAATAAAATGCCTACGGCCTACAATTTCTCCATACACATAAGTTGTCTGTAATTTATTACTTAGGTAGGGATCTGGTAAGAGCAGCAGAGTGAACCCACACTACTCAGCCTACGAAAAAGTGAGCGTTACGAGGCACGGCCCATTGGCAGTCCATCGCACGCCCACAATTGCGTCGCACAAGACATATTCATGCATTCGACCGTTCAACCTCTCAGCAGGGAATTGACCACGCAAGTCCTTCATACTATCTGCCACCCGAAAGCAGTTGTATAGGCACTTGCGCATAGAATTGCTGCGCGATGGTAAGATTGTAAGGCGGTTATGGGATGCATGCACACAGTCAGAGTTCCGATCAGACTTATATGGGTGTGCGAATGCATCGTATTGGTGTGCAGGAGTGGTTTGTGAGGGTTTGCACACATATGTACCGGCTAATGTCAACTTTTTTGATATATGGTATGCATTTTGAGGGGGTGCTGGGAATAGTTACGGAAACCCCACGGGCCCCGGCCAGGTGCTGGCCTGCTTGTGGAGGTTCGCAGGTGTGTTTTCAGGGGTGCATTGAATTGCACGCAAGGAGTGCGCAAAGATCTGTTTCCATGGCTGATATGGCTCTGCGTGTGGGCGTGACATGGGCGTTCCTCAAGCAGCCTGTGCATGTGGTGGTTCTGCGCGGGTAATTCCATGAATATGTGGGCTGTGCACTTTTTGTTCTGCGCATATGCTCGCGCAGTGACCGACTCAGTGACTGGCCCTTCAGGATTTCTGCGCACATTTCTATGAATCAGGTCCTGTATACTCAGTGTAACCCGAGGGATAGCTCTGCTTTCTAAGCAATGAGTCTGAATATATGGTGTAACCCCAGAGATAGCTTTGCTGTCAAAGAATAGAGAGTGCATGATCTTTGTAAGCCGAAGGATTGCTCTGCTAAGGAATGAGAAAGTGTGGTCTGTGTAACCTAATGAAACGTTGAGCTGTACGAGGAACGAGCCTGTACATTTCTGGCTCTGGTGTCTCAGAAAAGAGCCTGCCACTCAGTGTAACTTTGGGGATAGCTCTGTTATCTAAGGAAATAGGGGTTCATTAAGAGTATGACTGATAAACAACAGCGGTAATGTGGCAGTAATGTAGTTACTGCCGCATTACCACAACACCGTACTAGAGGTGAGGTGGATGATTGTCCTCCAGCAAAAGGCTGGAAGCAAATTCGCCACCTTATCATCCAAAAATTGGCATTACCAGTAGTCATTCCTTCAAAATCCCCATTGCACCCTGTGTACTACAAAAAGTGGTGGTAATGGTAATTCCATTTGGTAGAATTACCGCCAAACTACTGCGAAACTCGTTATGACCCCTATAATCTACATAATGAATATATCTTGTGGCATAGCTCTGTTCTCTAGGAATAGGGCTTGAACAGTGTAGCCTGTGGGAAAGTTCTGATGTCTCAGGAAAGAGCCAGCATACTCAGTGTAACATGAGGGATAGCTCTGCTAGCTAAAAAAAGAGCCTGCATACTCTGAAGCTCTGCGTGCGAGCCTCCGTGCATGAAGAGGTTCCTGTAAGATTTGCATGACCTAAGAGATAGCTCGGCAGCTCTGTGTAGGAGACTCCGCGCATCATGAGGTTCCTGTAAGATTTGTATGACCTAAGAGATAGCTCAGCAGCTCTGTGTAGGAGACACCGCGCATCATGAGGTTCCTGTAAGATTTGTATGACCTAAGAGATATCTTGGCAGCTCTGCGTAGGAGACTCCGTGCATCATGAGGTTCGTGTAAGATTTGCATGACCTAAGAGATAGCTCGGCAGCTCTGTGTAGGAGACTATGCACATCAAGAGGTTCCTGTAAGATTTGCATGACCTAAGAGATAGCTTGGCAGCTCTGTGTAGGAGACACCGCGCATCATGAGGTTCCTGTAAGATTTGTATGACCTAAGAGATAGCGCGGCAGCTCTGTGTAGGAGACTATGCACATCAAGAGGTTCGTGTAAGACCTGTGTGACCTAAGAGATAGCTCGGCAGCTCTGTGTAGGAGACTCCGCGCAACATGAGGTTCCTGTAAGATTTGCATGACCTAAGAGATAGCTCAGCAGCTCTGTGTAGGAGACACCGCGCATCATGAGGTTCCTGTAAGATTTGTATGACCTAAGAGATAGCTCGGCAGCTCTGTATAGGAGACTATGCACATCAAGAGGTTCCTGTAAGATTTGCATGACCTAAGAGATAGCTTGTCATTCTATGCAAGATCCTTTGCGTACCCTGATATTCTTGTAAGATCTGTGCGTCCTAAGGGATAATTGGAAAGCTCTGAGAACAATACCTAGTTCATCCCGAGGTTCTTGTAAAATATATGTGACCTACGGCATAGCTCAGCAGTCTGTGTGATAAATTGTGCAACCAGAGTTTTTTTTCAAGTTCTCTGTGACCAAAGGGACAACTCGTCTGCTCTTTGCACGTGACTCCATGCCTCCTGAGATGCGTGGCCCTCCTGAGGTTTGTGGGGTTCTTTTGACCTTGTCATCTGACCATCTCACCCTTCCAAGGAGGACCGTCTGTACTTTTCAATTCAATAAATTGATCCCACTTTCACAACATGCCTGGCACCGGCTTCCAAAATCCTGGCATTGTGCAAGTGTCAAATATAGATTGTTACAAGCATATAAAACTCTTGCACATGGTACATCTCAGACATAAAAATAGCAGGCATTTTTACAGACGAATTGCACAACCCTCTGGAGCAGACAAGAAATTGCAGAATCATGCGTTATTGGCATTATTGCTGGGTCAGTGCCACCTAAATTGTCTTAGCATGATGATGAGAACATGTAAACCGCTGACAGTGCTAAAAGTTGGCGGTCACGCCTCTGAGAAGCCTGATTTCTGGGCCTTGTAACAGGGCCACTTATTCTATTTTAGGAAATGAGGTGGAGGCTCATTAAATCCTATTTAGCCCAGGTGTGCTAATTCTCTTTCTTTGGGCATTAGAATCTCTCCACACTACTTGTATATCAATAATAAGATATGATCCGTTTCTAGGCACACTTTACACACTTCATTGTTTCTTTTCACAATTAAATAAGAGTTGTCTTTGTCACTCCACCCAGAGCTGAACGAGTCGTGCTTCATTACCTCCACGTCCACTCTTCCTCGTACCAGGACTTGTCAATGTGGTGTCCCACCTCTTTACAGGAACTCTCTTTCTACTTCTTAATTCTTCAGGCACCGTCCCCTCCACCTCCCGCCTCTGGGCATAACAGCCCACCTTCCCTGAGACCCAACAGTACGTAACACTGCCCAATAGGCCCATTCACCGCAGGGAAGGGTGAGGCGGGAACTTGTGCTGGGACGAGGAAGAGAAGGACTAGGAGTAATGAATATTACTGGTAATTAATCTGGGCATTACCGCTACGTCCACTCTCCCTCGTCCCAGCACTTATCAATGAGACATGCCAACTCCACAGAGAATGGGCCGAGCACAAAGAAAAACACCAGAAGGCAAATGGAAATGCAACCCGACCAACACCAATTTATTGAAATACATTTATCAAGACAGCAGCAACAAGGTATTTCACAAGAGAGCCAAACTCAAAACACCTGCCCCAAAGTCTCCCGCCTCCCTGCGGTGAAGATTCAAACGATAGTGGTTAGTGAAAGTGCTTGGATCAGACCAGGTGGCAGGCTGCAAATGTACTGGATAGGACCACCACAGGCTGATTAAATAAATCACCCAACCAGACCACAGGAGCAATGGGTGTGCTGCACATTCCATAACTCAGAAGCCCAAGCATGGAAGCAGGATAAGCAGAGCATCCTTCCCTGCTAGTTTATTGAAGACCCAGCTGTAGGGTGTTCTTGGCATGCGCCAAATATGATCCACCTGCAATCGAGAACTTCTCTGCAAGAGATTGCGGTTTCTTCAAGACAGAAGTAGGAGACATACAAGTCAGTCAGGTCTGAACAGAGGAAGGACATTACGGAAGGAATTAAAAGACATTTCTTTCTAACTGAGAGAATAGTGAGACATCTTCTGTATCCCCTAGGCATTCCCGTGGGTGGAGGGTATCCCACCACTGACGACTCCTTCAGATATTACATGGAGCCGTCACGCTTCTGGTGGATGGAGATACCTGGGGCTAGCAACGAATCTCCACGAACATGTTAAATAACATAGGTGTCGGGATAGACCCTTGGGGGCACACCACCAGGAAGGGGAAGGTGGTCTGAAATGGAGACTGCCAACTAGTAAACAGAAACCTCGCTGAGAAAAAGGATGCGTTCCAGTCAAGGAGCTGACCCCCTTCTAACGCGGCTGGAATAAACAGAGAGCCGTGCCCCTGGTGGACCGAGTCAAAAGCAAAAGCAATGTCTTGAAGCATGAGCAAACCAGGTGTCACCACCACCCAACACACTCCTGGCCTCGCCCACCCCATGCATGATTACTGTCTCAGTGTCACATCCGGGTCCAAACCAATTGATAAGACTGAAGCAAGCGACTGGAGGGGAGGTCGAGCTAAGGGTGTGTGTCCATGCACCTTTCAGGGCATTTGCTGGGAAAGTAAATGCACGGCAATGGTAGGAGGTGGCGAGATCAGTTGAGTCATAGTTGGGTTTTTTAAGTAAGGGAGACTCTCGTTCATCTTTGAAGGTATTTAGAAATGCCCCAGAGGAGAAGGAGGCATTAAACATCAGGCACCAGGAAGGCAAAGGACACCAGGTACTTCCTAGTAGGGCAGAGGGAATGGGGTCATTACACGAGGAAGCTGCTTTCATAGAGCTCATAGGGATGAAAAACAACCCTGAACAGTCAATCCTTGACCATCAGACCACAAGGCACTTGCTTTAGCTGCAAATGGCGGGTAATAGCTTAAGAGAGAGGCGTTTTCGGTGCAATTTTCAAGATCACTTGGGAGTTCTTTGGGACACCAGGGTGAGTGGGAGATGAGAACGCGAGGAAAGGAGAGTAGGAGAAATAGGGATTGGGGATGGAAATTAAGATGGACAAAGCTGGGCAGGGAGGTGCTGACGCGAATGGAAGTAAGAACGTGTCAACTGTTTTTATTTATTGGCCTTTGCATATTAACATGTCGCCTTTTGACCATCTCAGTGTGCTTTTGGACTCAGTAAAGTCGCGGAAGCCAACGCAGTTGACATGTTCCGCATTTGTTCTTTCTTCTTCGCAGGTCTCAAGATGTCCGACGCAGAGTTCAGCCGCATGTCCATCAAAGATGGCGACTCAGACAACAAGCGCAACTCTTCCTGGCACCTGTTTTTCGAGCAGTACGTGCAGCCGTGCTTCGCTGAGGTCATCGGCACCGCCATGTTCCTCTTCATTGGCATCATGTCAGTGGCGGAGAACACGGACGGCACTGGCAGGCTGCAGCCCGCCCTGGCACACGGTCTGGCGCTGGGGCTCAGCATCGCAGTCCTAGGGGGCATTAGGTAGGTATCAGGACACCTGTGGCTTTACTCCTGCGCACTTTGTGTGCGCGTGCGTGTGTGTCTCTGTCCACAGGTGGAATAATCTACATGGAAAATGAAAGGATTATTGGAAAGAGGGTTGTAGCCTGTGGTTTACCCTGTATCGGAAGATGTATGGTGAGCCCAGATAAAAGAGCAGTTGGTTTATTGAGAAGTTCATGTGTAAGACACCCTTTAGAATAGTGTGTTCGATTTTGGTTACCACAAAATGGCAAACAATGGCTAAGCAAATGGTTCATGCTTTTTTAAGCATACATTTTGTGTAGTTTAATGGAGAACAATCGTAAAGTTAATAAAGGCACCAAATCTTGCTCCTATTCAGGAACTCAAAATATAATTTTCAAAGTGTTAATGAAAACACATTTTGGTATAATGTTACGGGCCCCGCCCGTTGAACTAGTGTTTATCTTTTCTATGGGTCCCGCATAAATCTGTAAACTAATGCTTTTAAAGTCATATTTTGTGTTCTGTAGGGAATGGCTGGTTTCTGCGCATTTATGGACATTTTTGACTATTTATTTAGGAGCTGTTTAACAACGGGCTCCCTCTGATGTCAAGCTCCAATAGGTCTTACAGAGAGGTGAAGATCTCATATATCAGACCTAAAAAATATTGATGAACCTGGGAAAAACCAAGGGACGCAAAGTGGAGAACCTAGAACTGTAGAGGAAAAACGAGTAACATTTCTTAATAGGCCTGCTTTTGGTGAAGGAGGCTGGGAGGGGATAGACTAGCAGCAGCAATGTACATAATTTAGAGCAGACTAGAGAGAAAGAAATAACCCAAATAAGCAAGCAATTTCAGACAAGGTATTTGGCTGGGCAACCCCTGGCATTTCTGTGTGGAACTGGCAAGTTGCGGTAACAAGCCTCCACCCTCCCAGGGTGCACTGGAGCACAGCTTAAGCCCATCCTGCAATGTGACCCATTTCAGTGCTCTTTTACAGGCTTGGACTGACCTATAGGGCGATAGGCCCATGGCCGAACCAAAAACACAAAGTGCTAGTGTGGGCCAATTTTTTTGGTCAAAGTGGGTCACTTTTGTGGCCCATGTGGGCCACTTTGATAAGTGACTTGACCATGCGGCTAGTAGCTTTGACCAGTGTTACTGAATGAATATTCTTTAAAATACACAAATTGCATCACATTTTATCAAAAAGCTCCCCCTTGGGTACTGTCACAAAAGGCTTGAATTGCCAGTGGCAACTGTGGGCCACTTTTTCATTGGTGTCCGAGACAATGTTATGCCCCAGCCCAACACTGCTCCCTTAAGGTACCAGGACATGCCTTGTGGAGTGCACACGCAGTCTCCGCGGCGTTATGCACTCGCCCTTTGCCTGATCAGCCATACACTCTCATTGCTCTTCACTGACGCTACTGGCATGACATCCAACTCATTCGCCATCACTACCGTCCAGGCCCTCTCCTACCAATACATAGCTTTCAGGCTTGCTTTCCTCTGCTCCCCCTTCATCCTTCCTGTCCTCTGATGCCCCTTTCCTTTCCTCTGCAGATTAAGGTCTGGTTATACCGGTGTGGGCACCATAGACCTCCTTCCAGAAAAAGCCTCAACACTGTTCGTTCACTACAGTGGTGAACATCGCACTGTATAAAACTCTTAACATAATAGAAAATAACAAGGGAATAGTTACGAAAAGATATATACAGAAACCCGTTCTTTTTACCAGAGCAGTCAAATAATGGAATAGTCTCCAGTGTGACCTGGTTGAAAGCTCATAGTTTCAGGGCAAGAAGCAGCACTCTGGCGAGACCTGCCGAGGATTAGTGCAGCGATGGCTCCCAACTCACATCAGGGGGTTGGGTACTATGAGTGGTGGGCGGAGCTACTCAGGGGCGCACCAAAACCTACATTTTGGGGGAGGGGGCAACCCTTCAAATGCTGGGAGAGGCACTAACTTCAGAGACGGTGGGGGAGGGGCAAACGTATTCGTGTAGGGGGCATCTAACTTATTTACGCATTCCAATGAAACTATTCTAGTGCATCTCCAATGTTACAAGCAGTTAACTCTCTCCTTTAAGTCTGAAAGCACCCACTTAAGGACTGCTGTGAGAATGAGAAGTCCCCTGTCCCCTCTCTACCCTTCCAATCACTCCCCTGGCATGCAAGTACTAAATCCACATCACAATTTCAATTGCCTAAAATATTATGCCTATGAAAGCAGGTGTTAACAGTGAAATGCTTTACATTACTAATTGCCGGGCCTTTGATAACAGCGAAGTCCATGCGCCGTTTAACATCTGTGTCCTGTTCTGTCTGGCCACGGCTCCGTAGGTCAGCCAGGTTGAATCAACGTAGGCCAACATTTCGGGAGATTGGGGGTGGGGGGTTGAAGCCCGGTCAGCTCAATGGTGTTGCGCCGCTGGAGCTACCCATCCTGCAGGGCTCTAATTCTGGGCAGCCTCTCCCCTGATTTCAGGAGTCACATTAACTACAATCCCCAACGAGCTTCAGCGACGTTCCGCTCTGAGCGCCCGGTCCATGGGTTCAGGGAAAGTGAACATGTGCATGTTGCATACACCAAAGCTATTCATACATCTGGGCGGGCTAGAGGTCCCTCTGGGCGCTGCAGATGTTTCTTGGCAGGTGTTGGTTATGCAGGGCCTGCAGGAAGCCCCTGCACTTCCTGTGCCTATGCTACAGAGACACTTTAACAGGGCCAGGACAAGTCTCAGTCTCGGAGAAAGTCAATCCCCCGACTTGCTGGTGACGTCATCCAGAACGTTCTCTTGGGCGTGAGTTTCCTGTCCACGCTAGACAGAAAGGAGCTTCCTAATGGTGCTTCCATCACTGGCAGAGGCGGTTTGAGCTACATTTGTGCCGAAAACCATCATTGCCGTTCACCAAGCGGTGAGCCGCTACTCTGGATATTTACCTGAAAAACACCTTATCAGTGTTTCCCTTCTTACTTCCAAGCAGAGGTGGGCTCGATATTTTTGGGGGGCTGGATGGCAGTTTTGAAAGCTGGTGGTGAGTGGAGCCATTAAACCAATTGTGCTGTTGAAACCCCCCCTTTATTTGAGCCCAGGAGGTTGAATAGCTATTTCAACCTCCTTTGGCCCATTGGATGCATCTTTCACCCCAATTCAGAGGCTATGTAATATAACAAAGTGGCTAATCCCGGGAGGCGTGGGCCATCGACACGCAGAGCCCAGCAGTTAAACATTCAGATTCATGGTAGGGCAGTGGTCTTCAAAGGTTTTTATTCCAACCCCTGTTGAAGAAACATTTTTACGGGTGCACCCCCCACCTATCCCTGGTCATGGGGTTAGCTGCCCATGTCCAAAGGGAGGCACGTGGTATGCCGAGTAACACCTTGCCCAGGGGCTGGCTGTGGCTGACGGCATGCCGAGATGCCATTTAACCTACTCTAATGCATACTACCAAACCTATTTAGTCTTGAAGGGGAGGCCAAGCTGGAATGCTTTTGAGGGGTGTCCTATTGAGGTCAGGATGACATTTGGTTTGCTAGGAGGGTAAACATGCGTACCATGCCAGACAACACCCTGAGAATTGAATAGTATGCTTCTGTGTCAGGAGGATTGCAGAGGGGTCGAAGCCAGCGCATCGAACCAAGTGTCTCAGATGGTTTCATTGCAGGTGGGGGGGGGGGGGAGAGGGCATATGCTTCACATGTAAAAGATCCAAAGCCTGATCACTGAGGATGTAATTTACAGAGCATTGAACAGGCTGGATCAGAACATATGTCTTTTTTCGATTCGGATTCTTAATTTACACTGCCTTCTTTTCTTCCTCATCACTCGGCTTTGCCTTCTCTCTCTCCAATATCTCAACATTCTTCACACTCCCTTCTCTGTTCTTTCTGTCCCACCGTTGTTCTGTCAGCCTTCCCTCTCTCCCTCCTTCAGATGTTCTGTTTGTACTCTTACTCTTTCACTCTCCCTTTTGTGTTCTCATATTCCCTCTTGCATATTTGATGAATGTTCTGCTTCATTCCCTTACTATATAGTGTGCTTTGTCTTGGCCACTCATTCCTGTTCCTTCTGTATCACTTATTTTCCTTCCGTCATAACTTTATATTTTGTTAAACTGTCCCTCTCATGCAGTCTCCAGGTTCTCCCTCACTTCCATTCCGTCTCTTCACTCTCACTTTCTCTGCTTCAGTCGCTTGGATCGTCCTCCCTCGCATTCTCTTTATTACCCTCTCTCATGTTTTTTCTCTTTCACTCTTTTCTCTCCCTCCTTTCTCCTCCTTTTTCGATGCTCTATTTTCCTCTTCAATTTTGTATTTTGTCTCTCTGACTCCCCTTCTCCAGAGCACTGAAGTGGACCCATGCCATCCACGAGTAGGTCATCCAGTCCTGGATGGCCCAGTTATATACCACAGGGACACATTCTATAGCTCTGTGTCTGTCTCTCTCCATCCCTCTGTAGCTATCTGTCCTGCTATATGCCTCTCTCTCGCTCTCTCTTTCCCTTCCTCTCTAGCTCCCCCTCTCCCCTCCCTTCACTCATTCAATCTCTTGCTTCCCTCACATTCTCTTGCCTTGTGCTCGCTCTTACTTATATCTCCTCTATCACTCTTAATGTTCCACCTTTCCAGGTTCATCTGTCTCTCTCTCTGTGTACCACTCTCTCAGTCTCTCTCACTCTATCCTTAATCTGGCTCTCTGTATCCCTTGACCTCTCATCCGGTGTCTCTTTCCCTCTGACTCGGATCTCTCTCAGCCCTGTCCTTCGCCCCTAACATCGATGTGGCTGTCGTGTTTCATCCTTTCGGTTCTGTTTCTCCCTTCGGCTCTGTATGTGCTACTGATTCCTATATGGCGCCTCTCTCACAGCCACAGTGGTCCCAGCCAGCAGGCCCCTTTCAGGGGACTCTGCTGCAGACTTCTGTAACCGAGAAATAAGCACAGCCTGGAACCTTCTTTCAGGTTGTGCTTATTTCCATTAGTGTGCTGGAGGTAACGTGCACATGATCTCAGCTGAAATGCAGATAAGCCTAAATGGTTTAGGTTGTGCTTCACGCTGTGGGATCCGTGCTCCCTTGAGAACGTGCGAGGCCCCCAGGGGTGCGAGCCCCATACTCAGGAGACCCCTTGGGGGGTGGGGGATCTAGGGATGCCTTGGCAGGCTTCTGTCCTCTGCCGCTGTGTGTTTGCTGCTGCTGCCGGGCGGTCACGTGAATGATTGTTATAGTATGCCGAGGTGAGAAATCTGACAGTCTCTCGCTGTCTGAGTGGCCTGGGCATCACATCAGAGCAGAGTGATCCATTATGCTTCAAGCCCAGCGCTGGCGCCGCCCATGCTTCTAGAGTTCAAAAAGTTGGAGCACCTGTGATGTTTGCTCACTTCTAAATTGGGCATAGGGTGGCATTGATATCAATGTGTTTGGTGTGCAGGGCTGGCCTTGGGGCAGGGCCGCCCGGGGTGCTCTGCCATTAGCCCCCTGCCAAGCCAGCTCAGTGAGTCTTTCAAGGTCTCCCCTGAGCTGGCGGGTGGGAGAAGGCACGGCAGGCGCTCTATTGAAATTAAATGCATCGCACTCACGGGAGTGGGGTGCATTTAATAACAATAGGGGGCTGATGCTTTTGCATCAGCGCTTATTGAAAAATGTGGCGCCCCCGCGGCCCCCTCATGACCAGGGGCGCACAGGGAGGGACACCACATTTTTGCTTTCTGGCTGGGGCACTGCCACCACTAGCGCCGACCCAGGGTGGTGGAGGCAGATTTTTGTGTAGGGTGGCGTGGGTATACAGAGTGGGCTGCGAAATTATAAATCATTCCATTTCAGTGGCAGAATTGGATTTTTTTCCACTGGAGGTGCATTCATATTGCTGCCAAGTTAGTGCAACTGACAGAGTTTAGCGAGGTAGTCCAAACCATTTTATAGGGATTTAGGAGTGGTCTCGCCCGAATGCAAAAAAATAAAAATAATAAAAATGCATTGAAAGGGTGCATTGTACATCACAATCAATTTATGTGAACTATTGCGTAAACAGCCAAACAATTTACTATCTGTTATGTAGGGTAACACGTGAACAAAGCCAATAGAGGGATGCCAGGATGCCAGGTTTACAACATTACAAATAAGCATTTTACAAAATTCCAACGAGTGCCAATACTTTACAGCCTTGGTGCTGTTAAACACTTTGAACATAGCTGCCAAGTGGCTGCATGCCATATGAATACCAGAATGCAAAGCGAAAATCCAAGATTGGCCAAAGGAGTCACACATGCCATTGGGTTACTTGATGGGGGATGCTTTTTAATACTGCCCTGCATTTTCCACCGGCTTCTCTGGATCCTACATCTCTCACAGAGTCTCTTGCTTTACAGTGGCGGCCATTTTAATCCTGCCGTGTCCCTAGGAGCCACCATCATGGGTGGACTGAATCTCTTCCTGCTGATACCATACTGGATTTCCCAGCTATGCGGAGGGTTGATAGCTGCCGGCCTGGCCAAGGTGAGTGGCGTGTGTTTCAACATTGATTCCAATATACACCGTAAACAAACAGAGTCTACAGTTGGTATTCGCTGGCAAGAGGCCCGGCCGTGCTTAAATGGGCCTGGAATATGACCTTCTCTCACACACACACATGCCGGTCCTATTCATGGTAGGTTTGAGGTAGGCTGGCACGTCACTGTGGGAGAAGCTTGCACTGCTGCTGCACATGCTCTACGGTGCACATATAATATAAAGGGTGTCAGTTTCTAGTGCTTTCAGTTTTAACCAGACTTTAGACCAAAACATTAAGACAACTCATTAAAGTGATGAATATAATGACTCTGGCAGACATTTGAAGCTGTTGTTAAATGATCCCTTCCCAAGATGGACGATTGCCCAGATGCCATGCGCTGGAAATGCTGCCTCCCCTACATTGTCTCAGAGTGGTTATCTGACTCTTCACGCATGTCCTGGGTCGGAGTTGGCATTGAATATAACAACATTCTCTTCCTTTCAGGCCATGACCCCGGAAGACCGATACAACAACGTCAGCGGTGCCGCCTTCACAACCATAAACTCTGATGCACAGTTAGGCAGCGCCATCGGGGCCGAGATCATCATGACTTTCTACTTGGTGCTGGCGGTCTGCATGGGAGCCATTAATGAGAAGACCAAGACCCCCCTGGCCCCTTTTGCCATTGGCTTCACTGTCACGGTGGATGTCTTAGCCGGGTAAGATGAAAAGCGGTTAGATCCACTTCCAGGAAATTGTATTCCTTTTCTGGCTTATTCTCTACGAATCGATGAGCAAAATGGCCGCCCGCCTGCTTTTATTGGTCACTTTTCATGGCACCTAGTGAGTGAGGACGCTTGTCGAGCACAGCACTATCAATGAATCACCTGTAGGGGCTTCCAATCTGAAAAGATACAAATCTGAAAAGAATTGTTCAGTTAATTTTTAATATAATGCTTGATACTGCTTTTCAGCATACTTGTAAACACTCCCAATTTTGGCAGATATGTAGCGAGACACGGGCAGATAAGGGTCTTGGCTCAGTGTCGTACAGTTGGTTGGCCAAATGGTAACGCCTTTGTTCAAACCCATGCATTGTGGTTCCAAAGTCAGAAATGTAGTCACTAGACCATACCTTCCCTTCTATGGAGACATCACAACACCTCCTAAGCGCCTATTTAGGAAGGTGTCCATCTGCTATTCTGGCTCTATCCCAGAGGCCAACAAGCATATGTCAACTGGGGCTTCCATGCAGGGCCGTGGCATAACGCTGGTTTGTGGTCTCTTGTGCTTTTGTTAAGTTTCGACATTCTCCGTTTCAGTCTCGGTCTCAATCACAACCATCACTGGTGGAAAATACTCTCTTTCCCCCATCCATGCGCCACTGGGAGACCCTGATTTTACCGTATGACACCCACTGATGCCCACAAGTCACTGCTAGTCTAGAAAACCCTGCAAAGGGTCGGCATCACCCCATCATTTCCCTGCAAAAAAGCCTGAGGCCGAAAAATGACGAATTTTTAACTGCACATTTCTACACAATTATTTGTGAGGTGGGGGGGTTGGTTAATAAATAATGTATGGGGAGTAAAGAGGAGGTATTGCGGAGGGTCTCCCCGCACATATGATTGCATGGAAATGTGCAGAAAGAAAAAAGAAATCAGTATTTTCGGCTTCTGAATTTTTTTGCGGAGATAATCACATAGATCGCACTGGGTCCATGTGACTATGAATGGTCTTCCAGCTCCTCCTTGTGTGTAGACACCAGCCCAACCTAAAGCCACTCTCGGTGGCATCCTGCATGAATAACCATGCTGACCCAGATGATGCAAGGGTGGCGTGAGTTGTGACGGTTCTGAAAACCCTCAGCCCTTTCCTGGAACCAGCCTACCAAGGTAATTACGGTCTACATTGCATGCCTCAAGGCCCTATTAAAGCGCTGACGGGCCTAAGAGACCAGTTAGCCTGATTGCTTTGGACCAAGTAGAACCAGCCGTGCTTCTCTCTATGGGACTGAAGAGGGACGATCAAACTAGTTTTCCTGGCACACGTGTGTGAATCCACAAAGCTGTGGGCTGCTTAGACCCAGAGAGTCCTTATCTGAATGTCCCCACTCAGTTGATGCCCTACACTTGGCACCTTGGTTGTTGCTTCATTTGTCAAGCAGTAGTTTTTTTTCTGGGTGACTGGGTGCTAAGTGAGTATATAGCGTGTGTCAGTGGATGCCTTGCCTTTACTTTCTTTCCTCCTATGCCTGCAGTTGACTCACACCCTGAAACAGGCCTCTCTAACCTGCATCTTTCTATCTGCAACACTCTGGGCATCCTTGCCCCTGTCATGAGAATCCGTCTGAAGCCTACCTCCAAGTGCAACTCTTGCTATGACTCCGACCTCGCCATCCTGAAACGCAAGCACAGGGTGGCTGAGAGGAAGTGGCGGGCCTCCGGCGCATCCTCTGACAAACTGGCCTGCCATCTGCTCCAAAGGCAATACAGAATATCTGTCTTGTCCAAGAAGAGAGTCCACATCCAAGCCAGTGTCTCTGCAGCCTCTAACAACACGGCCACACTCTTCCAAAATGGAGCTGGACAATCCTACTGCAGTCTCCACCTCTCCTGTTCCCTCACAGGCCCTCTGTATGGCTCTGGCTTCTCACTTCACCACTAAAACTCAGGACATCCTGTCCTCGCTCTCCTCTTCCTCTCCCTCTACTGCCCTCGGCCACCCTCTGGCCGTCTCTCCCTCTCCTCCTTTCTCCTCTTTCTATCTGATAACACCATCACCTTATGATGTTTCTAGACAAGTCCGATCTATGAAAGTGTCATCCAAACAGTGCTCCCCTGCTCCTCCAGAACAATCAAGGACCACATAGACACCCTCTGTCCAGCCTTGGCCAATTTCTGCAATCACTTTTTCACCAATGGATGCCATCCTGATAGATTGACTCCATGAGAACCTGGGCATTACAGATCAGGCCCTGGAGTGGTTGACCTCCTTCCTACTGGACTGGACTCCCATGTCCATCTTGGGTCCTTTCTCTCAGTCACCTTTCTCTCCACGTGTGGTGTTCCCCAGTGCTCTATCCTCTCACCCTGGCTCTTCAATGTCTACGTGGCCCATTTAGCCCACCTGATTTCTATCTTCTCCTCAAACTTTCAGTGCTCTTCGCGGATGACAACCAGCTCTCTTTCAGGCTCCCCTCAGCCTCCTCTCCTCTCTCGCTCATTCCTGACTGTCTATCTGCGATTCAGGATTGGTGCGCCTCCAATGATTTCTGCCTTAATGCCAGTAAGGGAGCTCTGTTTCTGCTTTCTGTATCTCACTCTGGCTGCCCTCCTTGGTCGCTCTACCTTTGCCTTCCTGTGAGGCATAAAACCTTTTGTGTTATCTTTGACTCCACTCTCTCCTTCTCTCCTCACATTACAGACCTTGCCAAGAAGGCCCACTACCAGCTGCACCCCCTCAGAGGCATTCTTCCTTTACTCACTTTCCCCCAGAAGCTCACTGTCTCCAGAACCCTGGTTCTCGCTAGGCTGGATAACTGCAACAGCTTCTTTCTCAATCTGCCTTCCTCTACAGTCCGCCCTCTGCAACTGATCCAGTATAGGACTGCAAGACTTATCCTTGGCCTCAAGCCGAGGGACCATATCTCTCCTGCCCTGAAATTTCTCCACTGGCTTCCGGTGGCTGCAAGGATCAAGTTCAAGACCCTCTGCATCGTCCACAAGGCCTGCTGGGGCGGGGACCCGCACTACATCCAACACTCTCTTCCAAAATACCTTCCTTCTTGAGCCCTTCGCTCAGCCACCTCCAACTCTCTGAGGGTCAGACGCTTCTCCAGGCATAGAGTGGGGGGTGGATCTCTCTCTCATCTGCAGGTGCCTCCCTCTGGAATGGCCTCCCTGCCTCTCTCAAACTTGAGCCTGACCACCTGAAGTTCCGTAAGCATCCCCCGGCTGACCTACCTCTCTGCTGCGTCGCCTGATTGCTTGGCTACCCTCAATGTCCCACTGGGTACCAGGCTTCTCCATGATCTGGCCCCTGCACTGCCTCCAGGCCTACCGCGCACTTGGGATGTAACTGCATCCCTACAGTCTACTGCGTCCTTGCACTTAACTAGAGCCGTGCTGCCTTGGCTGCACTTACTCAGAGCTTTCTGCCCTGATTGCACTCCCCCCTGCACTAAACCTAAGTCCCTTAAAAAATCCAAAAATAGTCATAGGCACCCTCTGCGAGAACGAACAATAAATCGGATAGAAGAATAAAATCGATAGTGGAATATTAGGAGGTACTTTTCCAAGTCGGAGTACAAGGACAGTCTCCTTTTACATTCCCATTATAACGACGTACGGTCCACGCGTTCATCAAATCAGACCCATTTCTGTCCCTTGGATGTAATTTATTTTGATTGTTTGTTAACTTTGGGGCCTGTGTTTCAGTTGACCTTAGACCGACACATAATTCCAAGGGACCGGTTTCGCTGGGGTATGGGTTATTTTTGTCATGTTTGTCTTTGGGCACTGATCTTCTTCTCCCCTTTCCTTTGCAGGGGAGACATCTCCGGCGCCTGCATGAATCCTGCTCGGGCCTTTGGACCTGCGGTGGTGGCCAATTACTGGGACTATCACTGGGTGTACTGGGTTGGCCCCATGATAGCTGGTGCTCTAGTCGGGACACTCATACGGTAAGATACTGAAAGGCTCCAGAGGGCACAGTCTTAATAGTAATGCTGAAAATGTGGCACACTGTAGTAAAGTACCCCCAGGAGAATGCTGCAAATATAGCATGCTGTTACGCAATATTCTTGCGGTGTGAGTTCAGATTCTGCGCACTGTAGTGCAGCACTCGATTGTGATTTTGTGGCTCTGGCAGACTGAATTGGGGCATTCCTCTGGCAATGCAATGGATCTGGAACACTAGAGAGTTGTATTTGCATGGTAATGTTGTGAACGCGGCACGCCAGAAGACTTGGTGGTCTGTGGGTATTCTTTAGACCAAGGATGTCCAACCTACTGTCCGTGGGTCTCAATGCGGCCTTCAAAGCCATTTTATGTGGCCCGCGAGGCTGAAGAGTAAAGAAAAAAAAGAAAATAAAGTGCCTACGTGCGAACTGTAACTTCCTCTGATGACCCCATGAATGGGGTCATCAGAGGAAGTTATAGTCCTCAGCAATGACGCGGTTAATTTAACTGGGTCATGGCTGAGGACTGAAACACCATGACCTGGTTAATTAATTTATTTATGCAATGTTTGTTGGAAACAGGTATCCGACAATCATTGCATGAATAAATAAACTGAAACGTGATACAGTCTGCTAGGGGAACATTTGCCTTCTCTCCAGACTTGCCTCGGGGGTGCTGGCTAGGGAGGGGTGGGCAGCAGAAGAGAGGCTCTGTGACACTGAGCATTGGCACATGGCTGGGGAAAAACATAACTGGAATGACAGTGGGCATCTGAAGGCTTCCTCTGCAGAAACACTCAGCCACATGGTGAAGCGCAATAGCACAGGCCCAGGGGGCTTTATCTTCACATACATTTCTTTATTCTGGGACCTGTTCTGTCCCCTGTGCACATTTTTTTTAAATCAGAGCGTGGAAAGGGGCATTTTTTCAAATTTGAACGTGCATTTCAGATTGCTGTTATGATATGACATTTATGATATGATATGGCATTTATAACGCACCTATACACATGTGTTTCAAGGCACGACGAGGCAAGGGAGGAGAACAAGGGATGACGGACAACGATCCTACTTTGGGACTGCATGGTTATCACTGCCTGTGATTGTCTCGGGAGGATAGCTCAGGGGCAACGTGCTCGCCTTGGAAGCAAGACGACACAGAGCACCACAGGTTCAATCCCTGGGTCCGCGCGTAGAAACCTCTGGGTATTAAGCGCGTTATAAATAACCTATCATATCATATTATTTTGTCAAAGTTCACACAATATCGCTTTTTAATATACTGCTTTGGGTGAGGTTGTTGACTTTTGGCTCGCCGGCCCACTGGGTGAAAAAAAGTTAATGCTTTGGCCCCACAATCAAAAAGGTTGGACAAGCCTGCTTTAGACGAAGCCGACCATGCAACTATGAGGGTGTACTATCTTCTCGATGTTCTCGAGTGGCCGCTGTGTAGTTTGGATGTCCTGTGCAAATCTGATCATTTTAGTATGTAATCATACAACATTCGATGACTGTCTTGAGGTTCCAGTGATCTGTAATGTAGTGCTCCTAGAATGGCTGTCTGCGACCTCTCCCAAGCCCCCCAGCTCTATGGTACACTTAATATAGTTGGTCATCGCTGAGGGTTGCTACTTCCTTGACATAACATGTGCAACAAAGGGCCTCTACTCAAGATCCATGTTGGTAGCTCTTACACCCTAAAAGTAGCTACATACACCCACGTTTTGGTTCCATTGCTACCAATTACATGGTACATGTTCAGAATGAGTCCATCTGTTTTCTTTTGGTTGTGCTCCTTAACAGTACACATGGGTTCTGACAGAACATAAACAAAGAGACAGCTGTCTTTGAGAAATACACAGATATATGCTGAATCACTTAGAATTTACTGGCAGTAACTTTGACTTACTCCTGCAGAGAGACTGTTTAATTCAGAGCTCACTCCTGAATTATTCCTGGAAAGAGAACAGTAGGTTAGGAAGAAGTCAGAGTTACTTCTGGGAACTTCCTTGTGAATCAGCCTCATAGATAAGGCACAGATGAGAGAAAGCGTGACTGGGAGGGAGGCAGCAGCAGAGTGACTATTCCACGCGCTGCAAGGCAGCCAGGTGGCCTCAGGGCACGTGACTAAATGAATGCGCTGCTTTCCACAGACGGTTATTCACAAAGGGAAACGATCAGAATGAAAGAAAGACTTAAGCAAACAATGGAGAGGGCCCCAGAAAGATAAGCACGAAAAGAAACAAGACGGGCACTTACACAGACGCCATACCCGAAGGTGACAATCACCGAAACAAAACACCGACCACGGAGACAGGAAGGGGGGGAGAGGGAGAGAAAGAGAGAGCCAAGCTGACACCCACATAAAGCCGCACAGTTCCATAATAAAGAGAGACTGAGCGAAGAGATTTATCAAGATGTCCACGAAGCTTGAGAGAAAGAGGGAGAAAGAGCGAGAATTAAATAAAGAGTGAGAGAGGGAGAGAAAGGGTGAGGCATCAACATCAGGAGACTGCCAGAGAATGGGAAAACTAACAGACACACAGATTGGAAGAGATGTACATCCAGGGAGTGAGACACACACATCAGGAGACTGCCAGAGAATGGATGGGAAAACTAACAGACACACAGATTGGAAGAGATGACCATCCAGGGAGTGATCTGAGACACACACATCAGGAGACTGCCAGAGAATGGATGGGAAAACTAACAGACACACAGATTGGAAGAGATGCACATCCAGGGAGTGATCTGAGACACACACATCAGGAGACTGCCAGAGAATGGGAAAGACTGAAAGAGATGCACATACAGAGTAAGACACACGCACCAAGAAACTGACAGAGAGGAAAATACTGATAGATTAGACACGAAGACATAATCAGACAGAGACGGACATTCAAACGTAAAGAAGTGGCTACTTACATAACATAGCGGAAGACAGCTATGCACAGAGAACTCAAGACATTAATGAAATGTACCCCTGTAGGAAATAGGGAGGGCATTTTGTAACTCACCTGAATGTAATATTTCTCCAAACTTTAAAAAACAAACCTGTTTCAGCTTCAAAATGGTACCTGCATGGCTGACCACAAGCTTTGTCTCTTTCTACTCTGCAGGCTTCTGCTTGGTGACCGGAAAACCCGCCTGTTCCTGAAGTGACCCCGCGTCTCCACCAGGAATCAACCAAAGGGCCACGAATAATGGACACTGGACACTATGGTGCTGACGGCGGCCGTGATGGACACGACCCAGCCCCCAAGCACACAGCACACAGCCAGCTGCCCAGCCCTGCGCCCCCTGCCCGTGGCATGCCATTACGCACTCCTTTCAGGGCACCTGCCCATTACCTTTTGCTAAACAGCTATGGAAGAATTCAGCCTCTGGCATGGAAGCGACGGGTTCTGGTGGCGTGCAGTGAGGCTCACGCGGGGCTATGGAAATGAACGCTTCGTACCCCTCTCCACCCACGCATTCACGCATTTTTACTTGAATTCACCCATTTGAAAGACCCATACGTCATTTGTCGCTAAACCAGGTTCTGTGTGAGATGGAATGGAGTCCCCTTTGAGTAGCATTGTCTGGAATTAACTGCTGTGTGCAGAGGAAGGAAGGCAGAAAGGAAGTAAGGGAGGGAAATAGGAAGGAAGGAGGGAAAGAGGGAGGGAGGGAAGGAAGGAGGAAGAAAGGAAGGGAGGAAAAAGGAAGGTTGTTAGGAAGGAAGAGAAAGAAAGGAAGGATTGATGGATGAACGACAGTAACATGGAACGAAGATAGAAGAAAAGGAAGAAGGTAACACGGAAGGAATGAAGAAGGCGGAGTGAGAAGGAGGAAGGTATGTAGGTTGGTGGGAACGTTTTCTCGGTCCCCGTTGTAAATTGTGGGTCACCATGAAAGTTGAATGCCTATAGCCTCCGAGGCTATAAGACTATGTCGATAGTGAAAGCATGTGAGAGGGAAACCGACAGTGAGGTAGACAAAGGAGAAAACTAGAGGCGAATGCTATGATAACTGGAGGAACAAAGAGAGAGGGGGAAGGAGGGAGCTTGGGTAGCTTGAGGCAAGGGAAACGAGAAGAGGGAGATGCGGAAGAAGAATCACACGAGCCAATAGTGTAAGGGATGAGTCAGAGGAAGTATCAGAAGTGAGACGAGTGGGTGATGGGGCACTTTGGTGAGAGGGGAGCGGCCGCAGTGAAGGGAGTTTTGGGAATGCGAAGCAAAGACAAGACTAGAGGCATAAGGAGCCAGAGCCGGCTCGGGCCTGGTTAGGGGCAAATGCTTGGCTCTGGCTCGGCTTGGATCCCTATGTGAAGGAAGAGCCCAACTGGAGCCGAGCCAAGCATCCCTTCATCCTTTGTTACATTCACAGAGCAAATTATAGTGACACCGCCACTCACCGCAGTGTCAGTTAAAAGAGCTGCATGCAATCAAATACTTGCACATATTTCTTGCCAGGAATTGCACATTGGTCAAATCTAGAGATGCAATAGGAGCATGTGTGCCCTAAAACCTGCAAAAGCGCAAACCGTGCAACCGAAAAACCTGGCTTCCACACTTGACCCATCTATGCAGTCCTGGGCAAACCACTCTACATGACTGGGTCATATTTCCTTTGGCGGCGACAACTGGAGTCACTTAGAAGGGATTCTGTTAAATATGCACTACAATAAGGTGCACTTGTATATCATTTTTAAACTATATTTTTTGCTCCAAAGATGACAAAAATATTGACAATTTAGAATATGCACACACGAGGCTGATGTATCCTGTAACTTGCTCATTTCTCTGTCACTTGTGGCTCCTGTTTCTTTGTTAAAGAGAAAGTGAAATAGATTGTAACTACACTGATGCCTGAGGCATGTTCCATTACTGTATAAGGAACCTGTCAGGTCAATTTATTTTTCTCTCTCCTCCTGCTGGGCAACAGAGGACATGTGGGTACCGCCTATTGCTCCGACCTGTGCCTGCTTAATGACTGAGGCAAGCTCCCCTTTAAACCCATTAATATCTGTGCACAATAACCAGCTCAATAACCAGCTCCATGTTTGTATGAACCAATGACTACAAGTAGGTGACGTTTTCACATAGTTTTGTCATTTTGTCTCTTGAAAGTACAGTTGCAAAATACAGGATTGTTTAGGTTGGCACTACTTTGCCTTCTGGTACATGTAGAGTCCCATTCAGGAAGGTCACAATAAAGCTACAACCACTCTTTTTGCATAAGATAAGGTTGTATATATTTGTCAGGTTGGTTGATAATTTGATCCATGTACTTTTAAGGTATCTTTATGAAGCAGCATTATTTTAGCTCCTTAAAAGAATACATTAACACACATTTATGTCAGCTAGAGATTAAAAGACATGCAGACACGTGTCGTAAAATACAGATGGGATTAATCTCATTTTACAGAAAGTGTGTGATCCTGGACAAATGATTTAATTTCACTATGCCATATGCTCCAGAATTGGCATTCTTGGCACAGCTTTCCTGTTATGAGGGCCGGGAGGCAGAATATCAGGTATGGGTTCGTGTGGTGGGGTACAGGGGAGAAAATGTCAGGTACTGGGTTTTTGTTGTAGGGTTCGAGAAGGCAAGATGTCAGGTATGGGTTTTGTGCTTTAGGATGGGGGGGCAGGCGGCAAGGTGTGAATCGTTTGCTGACGTGGCTCGCATTCGGCCCTTAGAAATAGCCAGACACCATGGCTCGGCTCAGGCTTGGCTTTACCCATGAATTCTTTGACTCCCCACTTCAAGACGAGAGCCAACAATCCTTCCAAAACACACACGCACAGACAATGCGAATCGCAACCTGTCCCTCTGAACCGGCACATTCTGCGGCATGGCTGATGACATCTTTGCTCGATTACGCCGCAATAAGACCCGCGAGGGAAAATAACCCATGGTGACGTCACGGCGGGGCAGTATTTAGAGACTTTTATGCACATTATTGCAAACGATAAAGCAGCGAGGCGCACGCCAGGCGAACCCCAGACCTGCTGCTGTTGGACAGGAACACTTGTGTAATATGTAAAAACGTGTACATAGAGAACTAGAAAGACTTTTTAAAATAAATATTGTCAAAACAATGTAAAACTGTGTTGCTTACTGTGAGCCTCAGCTGTGTTTAGGGGGGTGGGGGGTGGTTCAGAGGGACTGGGAACTTCCGCCTCTAGAAGTCGCAGCAAGTACAATATTTTGTAGAGCACCATCAGAAAGACAGATTTGACCAAATCTCCTAACTGCGCAGGCGCGTAGAAATGCTCCTGTGAGGCAAAGCTAGCCAGCATCTCTGCTGCTCTCTTCCACTGCGGCACGGGCGCACTCGCGTCTGGCCCAACGCCATGGCTACAACTGTGTCCCTCTTGTGCATTCCCTGACAGTTCCATGCTAACTACAACAAACTGTTGCACGCACCCTACCACATATTGCGTTCGCCCAACTACAATCGGAGTCACACATTGCTAAGAAAAATACCTAGGCAGCGGGCACAAGCCCCGGGAGTTCAGAATGCAGGTGCCAGCGCCACCCAGAACTTCTGCCCGCAGGTGATGTGCGCTGGTCTCCCAATGCCAGACTTTTCGGATAAGTCGACCTAGCCTTCATTCTGTATCTCTCATTGGTCCCTTTTGCAACCTGCCACACAGGCAGTGCTGTGCAGCTTCAATAGCGCTGACACTGAACGTATCTGATATTGACATTCCTCTGGTCAGTGTAATGCGTGCATCACAGAAGTAAACTGCTGCCTCCATCTTCTGGTGGCTATCTTTAGATACACCTGCGTATGCATGCATGCGAAATGGGGTGCTGTGTGACTCTGCCCTTTGCTTACAAGTACAGGTCAGGAACATTTACGACCTTGAGCACATTTTCCAAATACGTCAGAGATATGAGCTGAAAGGGTATTAGCGGAAGTGCGCCTGAGATGAGTGAATTCACACACTAAGAACGAGCTTTTGGGCCTGAGCACCTCAATGCTTTTATTGCACGGGTGTTTTTGGAGCCCGGTTGCAGTTCTTTCACTTCCCTCGTGGTCATACAGTGTGGGGGTGGGGGGGGGGGTATCCTGAGCAGCATATCCAGGAATGGGGGTTGGCCATATCCCCCTTCACCTCCACTCCCACCCTCACCCCAAACAACTCCCCACACCCCTTTTACCTCTTACCGCAAAAATACATATATAATTTCGAAGTAATGGTAAGTGTTTGTTGTCGGCAAAACCACGGGACAACGCAACAATATCTACTCTTCTTTCTCTGATCTTAAGCGCCATCTTTGCGAAAACAAATTAGAAATTTGCAGCGCTCAAGCTATCGCCAAGGATGGCAGGTGAGAGTGTTTTTTATCCAATAAAGAGCCGCAGCTGGCTTTATTTGTGATGATAGCTGTTCCAATACTCACCACTTAAAACACAGCCAGAAATCATCTAATGTGCAACACAATTGCTCAGTCATTTCGGATGTCAGACCAAAGGGAGTAATTCACAGAAGCCTTGTATAATGGCAAAACCCCATTGGAAAACGTTCTGTGAACTAGGCCCAAAGCCTTTGGGCCACATTCCAAGTTCAGCGGTATGGAAAAAATGACAGTACCGCAATTCCAGCCGAGCCTGCTCACCACTGAAGGCAAGTCTGTGCTTCCCCACCCAAGGCCGCCAGCACTTCGAGCGCCACCAACCCCACACCACCTGACGTTTGTCCGCGTCTTTGACATGCAAGGCATCACCTCTGCTGAATTGCACAACATCTGGAGATCCCATTGATGCCGCTCCACGACTCGGCGCCGAAAGTGCGCTGACTCCCAATTTGATATAACAAATTCTCTAAAGTAAGAATTAAGGCACTGATAGTGGGTCTGCTCCTCTGTCCTGCTTTCGCGGTCCCCAGTGACTATTAGGATCACACGCTCTGCCTTTTTTCAAGACATCTTTGGTGATGTTGACATTGCTGCGTAAAATGTTGCCCCGTGCGCTTAATCAGTTGCCATCTTTACGGGAAAGCATTCAAACATCTTTTCGGCATTTCTCAGGGACATCAAAAATCTATGTCCCTTTAGCCAGCTTCTTTTAAAAAAAAATAAAAAAATGTTGTTTATTAAACATGGATTCACGTCACACATACACAGTTTTTCACCCACTGATACATGGGACAGTGCAAATATGTTACACATGCCAATACAGTACGGAGGGCTGCCTGCCACTGCAATAATACTGGACTGAGGTGTCAAACATCCATTTTTCAGCGGGAGACACTTCAGCGGCCAAGTCAGAGCACTGCGCAAGTAAATAGGACTTCAGGGGGTCCCATATATCTCTGGGTCTCGCTCCTGGTCCACTCAGCAGTCCATAGTCTCTATATAGTTAGCTTGCCCTGGTTAGACCATTCAGCCATGTACGAGCATCGGGGGAAGCTGGCTGGCCCACTGCATCCGTATGCATTTCCTAGCTACTATCATGCTTGTAGTCAACAGTTTCCTACTCCAAGCCGGGATCCCTGGTAGCCACCCAAACATACAGCACAACAAATAGCACGGTACACTGTAGTGCAGTACCTCCTCGAGGGTGCCCGTTACCTCCCCCTATTACTCCCCCAACTTGGGACAGGACCACAACATGTGAAGGGTGTCGGCAGCTGGCCTCCGTCACCTTGGGCACTAGATTTCTCAAATAGAGCATGACGAGCTGGCGTCAAGTATACCCTAGGAAGGGTTTTCAGTTGGATTAGTTGCAAGCCTGTATTGGACGCTCCCTTATGTGATCTAGATCTTGATCAGTGAATGAGACCCCAGCATCCCTTTCCCACTGCCCCTTAACACTTCAGCATCACTTTTGGGGAGTCCTATTGTATCGTTCTGTAAATAGTAGACACCACACTCTTGCCAGATGCAGAGTGAAGGAGGTACTTCAGAACAGGGAGAGGCTGCGGGAGAGCCGGGAAAGTGGGGGACCACACCTTAAAAGCAGCCCCAATATGAATATACTGAAGCTGTCTACTGAAGCCCCCCCCTCCTAGCAGCAAATACCTCCTGACATATAAACTCGCCCTCTGGATATAAATCCCCCATTGTGCCTATTCCCGGCCCCCGCCATTCACTCTCCAACGCTTCGTCACAAGTGGGGGCAAGACACTCAATCCTTCAGAGGTGAAGCCCCGGGTCAAACGGGAACTCAACCCCCAGCCATCCAAGTGCTCTGTTCCATGCATGCACTGTGCATGTGACTGGGTCAAATTTGCAATTATCTGCCACCTTCCTGGATACCAGAACCTCCTGAATTGCATGCGGCCGCACAGAGCATTTCTCTATATGGACATGAGGGTATAGCGGTGAGCCCGGTATACAATATGAAACAAATTGTAAATTGGCTGCAATGAAATAGAACTCCATATCTGGTGCTCCTATGCCCCCCTGGTCCCACTGGAGAACAAGGGATTTACACCCGATCCTTCGGGGCTTAGGGTGCCACGCCAGCCTAACCATCAACAACCTCAAAGTGCTATAGAAGGATACTCCAGGCCAGACCTGGATATTCTGGAACATATAGAATACCTTGGGGACTACCAGCATTTTGGTAATAGCTACCCGCCCTAAGAATGATAAGGGAAGCATACACCATCTGTCCGACTTCTTAATCAGGACTTCCAGATATGCCAGATGATTTTTCGCCATGAGAGACCGGCAATCCCTACTAACCCTCACACCCAGATATTTCACAGAGGCTTGTTCCCATCTAAACTCTTCGATGTCCCCAGGTTTCTTCGTTATTGCTGTCAGAGGGAATAATATTGATTTAGACCAGTTCACTTGAAGGCCAGAATACTCCCCGAACTCGCCCACTTCTTGTGCCAAATGGTGCAAGTTCTCACCAGGGTTCCTAAAATAGAGTATCGTGTCATCAGCATAAAGAGCTACCAATTCCTCTTACCCCCCATCGCCAATCCCAGATTGAAATGCAATTTCCGCAATCTGGACGCTAATGGCTCAATAGCCAATGGCGAAGAGGAGCAGGGAAAGTGGGCAACCTTGTCTTGTACCGCTCCCAACTTCAAATGGTCAGAGAATTTTCCAAACAGACCTATTCTCGCAGACGCATCAGAGTATAACAACTTCACTGCTGAGAGAAAGTATGGTGGGATCCCCACGGCCTGCAACACCGCAAAGAGATAGCCCCACATGACAGAGTCAAATGCCTTTTCCATATTCAGAAGAGCAGTGGCAGCGTGTACCTTCGGGTCAATCTGAGCCAGAATGGAGAAGAATCTGCAAAGATTTAATGCTCCCGGGAATAAAAGTCCGATTGATCCACATGTACCAAATCCAAAACAAATGGGAGCAACCTATACATTAGTATTTTCGCAATCAATCTTCGTATCCAAATTCAACAAAGAAATCGGGCAGACTTGTTAATTGCCTCCTAATTGTTTTCAACATACCAATTTCCAGGGACATACACCTCCCCCAGAGGACAACTTTAAATGCCTCCCAGACAAACGCCATTGAGTCAACAGCGCCCACATTCTCTTTAAAATATAGATGCACCACATCAGCCACCTCGCTGCAAAACACTATATCTACCAGGGCCGCCATGTTAAACCTCCACCTGGGCCTGGGTAGCATCCCCCTACCCAGTTCCAGAGACCACAGGACCGGAGAATGATCTGACAGTGTTCTTGAGAGTAAAACGCAGTCTTTCGTCATCCTCATTGAATACGTACCAGCGAAAATGTAATCTAGCATGGACGACATCCTGTGTACTGATGAGTAGAAGGAGAACTCCCTCAACCCCGGATGCAGCACTCTCCACACATCCACTAGGCCCAGTTCTGCCATGCACCCTCCTACGTGGACCGCAACCTGCGATGTCGGGCAGGCACTCTCCCCTGATCTATTCAGTCACTTCTTCAAAACAACATTCAGATCTCCCACCCAGATAATATTCGTGTGCATATACTTATATCAGCTGGAGAGTAGGGATGCACAGAAACCAGGGCCATCAACATTGGGGCCATAAATATTCACAAATGTCACCAGACCATGGGACCAGCTCCCTGACACAATGACAACTGTACCCAGGGACGTCATTTGGGGCTCACCAGGGGTCACAACTACGACCTCTGTGGTCTCCCTTGCTTCCCCTGTGCTCTTCCTTGCAACCCCTTAAAACAAATAAAATAAAAAAAGTTTATTTTTTATTTTTATTTTTTTAAATGTAAGTTCCTGGCTCCTTGTTTATGGAGTGGCTGGCTTTCTTGATCAGGCCTCTTAAAAAAAAAATATTAACAAAGCGGTGCTGCACAAGTGTAAAACTTTGAGAAAGTATAGGAATAACAAATAATTTGTCTTTATGGAATTCTATACAATAATTGCTAGACTCGTTTTATTTCAGGCTCACTTCAGGGGGTGACTCACTGATTTAGTCTGTTCTTAAACACCTCAACTCAGCCTTTCATTCATCTGAGGTCAATAAATGAGTACCAACACAGGTCGGGTGATATTGTATGTATATTTGTTCTATATAAAGCACGTAAGCGTAAGTGCTTTATAATAACACATCATTTGGCCCTGGACCTATGCTTGAATTGACATTAATTGGGTATTATGGGCCTATAAACACTGATATTAATGATACATATGGGGATCCATTCTTGTTTGAAATGTATATCACATTATAGTGATATCATTACCATATTTTTCGTTCTGTACTTAAGAACAAGACTATGATGCCCCTTCCTGTTTTGTCAGGGGGTCGTATTCCATCCCTCCCTGTGATGTCACTTCAGGGTTGGGTCAAATGACATCACTTCCTGTGATGTCATCAGAGGTCAGAGGTCATGTGATATCACATCCGCTACCCCCTGGCATTTTGGTGAAATGACATCCCTGACTCTTCCCCCTGGATCAACCACCAATTCCAGCAAGTGAAATCGTAGTGTCTTGTGAATCAGTGTCATCACCCCTGCCGAATAATTATAGTACGAGTTGTAATATTTGTTGGAGTCCCAGGTTTTTGCGACCTCCTCGTTGGCCCTCCTCATCAAGTGGGTCTCCTGCAACATGATCACCTTAGCCCCTTGCCTCTCACAGTAATTGATCACTTTCTTAGTTTTCCTTGGGTTATTTAGCCCACAGACGTTCCAGCTTATGATATTACAGTCTGTCATGCCTCTTGAAGGTTCTAGCATTACATCTTACACCAACCTACCGTGAGATGACGTGAATCCTTTTGTAACTTAAACCACTCACCCAACATACCACCCTCCCACACCTCCCACAATCCCATTTAAACCCCCCGCAAACTTCGGCATTCCCACCCCAACCCCCTCACCACACTGCCGACCCCCCCCCCCTAGCAGTGGCGAGCCCCACCAACCCCAACACCAACATTTAACTGATGGGCAATTACCTGGGGGTGCCGGACACAGCGACCTAGTCCGCACAAACCACATCTGCCCGTCCAGTGAGCCAGTGAGGGGGGGAGGACCTATTTCAACATCATAGATAGCAAATGGCCCATTTTGTTACAGTAATATTCTGTTACAAACCACAGAAAAAGGCAGGGGCGCCGAGTACGCGGGTGCTCCAGGGCCCGGGCACCCGCCGGCAGAATGAAGTCAGAGCTGAGCCCGCCCCCCGGGCGGCAGAGAAGAGACACAATATGGATGGCCCTTTGTTCCATCCATACTGTGTCTCTCTCTGGCGGACCAGGTAAAAACCAGGTTAAAAAAAAAACGATGTTTAGAATTAAGGGACAGATGCAAAGCAAGAGGCTCTTGTTTTGCATCTGTCCCTCAATTTCTAAAAATCGTTTTGGTTTGGGTATACTTCTACATCTGTGCACCCAGGTGCACGGATGTAGAGGTACACGCAACCCAAAACGATTTTTAGAAATGGAGGCACAGATGCAAAGCAAGTCTGTCCCTCAATTTCTAAAAATCGTTTTGGGTTGGGCTTATTTGTACATATGTGCACCCCACTTGGCAAGAGGGGTGCGCGGATGTAGACGTACACCCAACCAAAAACGATTTTTAGAAATGGAGGCAGAGATGCAAAGCAAGTCTGTCCCTCAATTTCTAAAAATCTTTTTGGGTTGGATGTATTTGTACATCTGGGCACCCCTTTTGGCAAGAGGGGTGCGCAGATGTAGAAGTACACCCAACCCAAAACGATTTTTAGAAATGGAGGCACAGATGCAAAGCAAGTCTTTTGGTTGGGTGTACCTCTACATCCGTGCACCAGGATTCTTGGAAGCAAAGGACCATATGTTTTTCAAATGAAACATTTTGATTTATCAGATGGTTAAATCCCCAGGTATGCCAAGACAATAAAACGAATCGGGGTCCTCATTCAGCCACCCATTCGCTCCTTGATTCTCTATGTAAAGAGTTATCACGGGCCCGTCTTAATTGACAGACCTTATGTGTACTTCTGTAGAATGAGATTTACCCCTATCTAAGCTATTTCACCCAGTGTTGCGCTTAACGGCATATGAAACGTAGGCACGAAGTCCTGGTGGATCACGGAATATAGAACCATCCAAGCCCATACATTCAAATATTTCGTAACTCAACATTAAGAATGTTTGACTCTGAGCTAAAATAGCATTTCTCACCTTCCTTGAGTGGACATGAATTTTAACTACATGCACGCAATTATCAACAATTAATTCGACTTGTGCCAAATCTTGTGATGTGATTAAGAGCAGGTTAGGGATCTCACAAGCAAGCACGTGATTTGTTGTCGATGCTAAGGACGTTCTTCCGTTTTCCCAAATAGACGAGCCAAAAAGAAATGATAGGGGTCTAAGTTGGAGAAGTCTTTGGATTGCCCCCCTGCTTATTCAGTAAGCATAGAACGCCTTTAATCAACTAGCGTTGTGTGCCCCTTGCTCGTAGATCTTTCAATAGTATCTATGTTCTTCTTAACTATATTGTTCAACAACCATCCCTTTCACTTCCTCTTCTCTCCCAAAGTGCAGAAGATGGGGAACACTTGAGTGGGTGTTTTATTTGACACATCTTTAGGGCAGAAAACAGGGGCCGATGGATGTAACATGCAGCCCTCTGTCCCCTCCAAGTGAGGGGCACTTGATGTACTATTCTGCAATTCTGCAGCTTACCAACAGGTACTAAAATAGCATCCTGACCCTCTAATATTTCATTTTGTTTCTCCATTGACAGTAATTCCACAGAGTCAGGATACGTTGAGATATTGCTCAAGTTAAACAAAGATTCTCTCCCTTGCACTTGCATCGGCTTAAGGAAACGAGTAATAGCACTCTTTCCCTGAGCCGGAGTAGTGTGTGTTATCTTGTCTTTAGCTTTTTCAGGCTTAGAGTAGGAGCTGACCAAAATGAAGGGCATTTCATAACATGCCAATTACGCTCACCAGTCTTTTTCTTAACCATCATTGTATTCAGTGATTGTTCTTTTGAATTTAAAAGCTCCAGCTTCAATTTTCTTAAAAACGTACTGGAGCCTTTATAGTGATGATTTGAAGTATCCTGACAACTCTTAGGTTTCTTTAGAGTTTTACCTTTAGTGGAGTGACTCCCCATTCTGGAAACCGTCAATAACGACTTATCATCTGGTTCCCTATTGATGGCCTCCCCACTAACAATCTGAGGAGAATGTCTAAACAATGGGAGGTCCAATCCCTCAGGCAAGGGGGCTGATGCCCAGTCAATATGACCAGGGACCAAATTAGGAGCAACAGACACAGACTTGGCAACGCCCCTGGCACATGTACTAAAATTAGAACGATACAGAGAAGATTAGCATGGATGACACGCAAATTCCTGAAGCGTTCCAGATATAAAAAAAAAACAACTAAAAAATGAAGAAAAAAACATCCATACAAACATCCTCTTTAGGATTAACAAGACCCTAACATGAATCTTAAAATCCTAATTTATAGCATTGATTACACTTTCTAAAAAGTTCCTTTTTGCACACAAGTCCTTTAACACCAAACGAACTTCCCACATTTTGAAATTGTGGACATCATAACCCCTGTCCATCGTACTTAATAACCGTGTTATTACGGGAAACGAAATTGCATCAACAACTTGCTCCGTCACGGTATTACAGCTCTGTTCTCTTACATAGTCTGGGGCTGTCTTATTTTTGCTCGTAATAAACCCCTTGGAGAACATGGAGAAGTTGCAGTATCAGACAATCAGCTCTATGATTACTTCCGCTCTCTTCAATTTCTGAACTAATATTATTAGCAGGTGTACAGTACAAACTTCAGTTGGAGTAACAGGGGAGGGGCGATGCAACAGCACCTCAGTAATATCGCCTAACCGATGCAAGTTTTTAGATTTAAAATCCAAGGATAAACTCACCCTTTTCCCTAATTCATGTAAGATTATGGGCGCTAGGATTGAAACACCAGAGATCAGGTCCATCTGACTTTCAATATTCATATCTTCAATATCTATAACACTAGTCCCTCTGTAGTCCGATCCCACAGGACCATAACCCCCGGTATAGTGGAAGTGACAAAAGAACAGCTAGGTTTCTCTGACATTAATAATTCACCCCCACAAGCGGAAGCAACCACTTTGGCATACGACTGAGGGTCCAAAATACTGACCTGTGGGGAGGAGCCCTGCAGAGCCTCCCCAGGGTCATTACAAGCCGACTCATGCTGGCTCGTTAAAGTATGAGTGACAACAATCCGAATAGATGCATAAGCAAAGGAGCCGTAGCCCTGCTGAAGACTAGTAGAGCCATCTGACATTGTGTTCGTTGTGGTCTGGTTTGTTTTGCTCCTCAATATGCAAACCATAGACTCAAACAGGACATTGAAGCGGGGGGACAAAGTTACTTAAATCCTACCGTTTTGAGTTACGCACCACTTCCTTCTGCAAGAGACACAGAGCGCGTTACAGAAGGGTCTGCTGCCGCTGACTCCCACGGACCACTGCAGACCATTTGAAACACCACTTGTCTCTGCGCCGCGCTCTGTGCGAGAATGACCACTTTATGCAATCCCTCACAGGTGAGTGAGTAGAGGAACGACATTCAACATTTGATACTGAAGAGTTTAACAGTAAACAGGTTTTCGTATCTGCATACCACTTGTAACTCCACCTGCCTCCACACCGTGCAAGAATGACCACTTTATGAAATCCCCCAAGGTGAATGAGTAGAGGAACTGCCTCCAACAGTAGATATTGAAGAGTTTAATAGGGTTTCGGCACTGCAGAACACTTGAAACTCCACTTGCCTCTGTGCCACACTTCACATCAGAATGCCCACTTTATGCAATTCCCCCAAAGGTGAGTGAGTAGAAGAACCACCTACAACAGTAGATACTGAAGAGTTTAACAGTTTAATAGGGTCTCGCCACTGCAGACCTCTTGAAACACCACTTGTGTGAGAAATTCGACCATCCGCACGGTGGGTGTGCACTCTCCTGGGCTTTTCTTAATTTAATGATGGTAGATCAACCTCTGGAAAATGTGTATGGCTAATCTACACTCATTTTCCTATGCTCACCACACACATACACATAGACCTGTGTACTTTGGGTGGACCGAGCTAACAGGCACAGTCACCCCTGTCATATTTAGTTGGGATCTGACAGGTGGAGCACACAATGCATCTCCAGAAGGGGAAGGGCCAAGCCCCCCACCCTGTCATGGCCAATCTAATTAAATAACAAAGGCCCCATGGATCTGCCCTGACCCTTTGATCCACAACAGACAGGAAGTTGGGTAGGATTTAGTAGTACATGTTTTCACCTTTTACCTTTTCTGTTGTAAAGAACTCTGGTTATGACCGCACTCATAGAGGAGATTGTTGGTGGTGACCCAGGATTGGTTCATTAAGGTAGGCGTAGCCTCCACCTATCCCCCTCATCCATTTAGAGTTCAAAGAGGTCTGAGACCTTCTTTTGGGAAGATCATCTGAAGACTTTGCAAGGAGTAACAAGAAGAACTCAACATTGGTCCCTGGCTGAAGCTGCAGTCTACCTTACATCTTCCACCAGTGAAGGAAGGCCAAGACCTCCATGACGGAAGCAAGATCTCTCCCCTAAATATCTCCCAGTGAACAGAGGGAGATACTGCATCCAGAAGACCCTTCAGCAACTCCAGAACCGATACCCAGCCAGCACACAGCATGCCCTGCTAAGCTCTGCAGCAAGCTTCCTAGGTGGGGAGTGCCAGAGAGTCTCTGAACCTAACCAAGGACAATGCAGCTGCCTGCAACACTCTCCTCAGCTTTGGGACATCTGCCTTAAAGGTTGACACAAGCCCAGTGAAGAAGCTAGGATGAGTACATCAACAAGCATCTACCATCATCCTCCTTAAAGGACTTTTCGAGCCAATCAAGCACCTCAAGCTGCAACCGACTGCACCGCTGACTGTGTTTATGCCACAGTCATTAAAGCCATCCGAGATGCCTCGAACAGTGCTTCAGAATCGCTGACCAGCATTGATACAGTTCCTGACCCTGAGCCGCCGTGTTGGCGAGCCTGCAGCCTTCCATCCAGCTTTGCTCGGCAAACTGCCTGCTGCCTGATACCCGCAGCGGTCTCCCATCTTGAACTCTGTCACAGAAGCTGCAAAGCGCCCGGAAACTGACTCAATCCTGTTGAGCAACAAGAACTCTTACAGCACAAGGTACATTGTGGTGCTGTCCCCCTGGTCCTTCTCCGAAGGCCCCTACTGACATTCTATGACCCATTCCTCCCTTTGTGCTGAAACTAAGCATCCATGAACTATTGCAATTAATTACTTTACCAACTACCCTCCCGTCAGTATCCACAGTGCATCCCTGTTCCTTCTTTGAAACTGTCTGTCCTCTGCATTCCTTTACAGGGTGGGTTGCATTTTGTAGTGTGCTAGAACTGTCTGTTGTGCTAATAATAAAGTAGATATTTTAATACAACCTTGACTGGACAGTCCCTTTTATCATTGGGTAATAATTGTATGTTTACTGTTGTGGGGTACATTTAAAGCCCAAAACAGAACTCCCCTACAACAAAAACTGCATTTCAGCAGTCACCCAAAAACGGTTGCTCTTTGGTCTGCTGAGCACATATGGGGCAAGATTTGAACCTAGCCACCCCAAGAATGGCTGCATTTTGCTTTCTTCATGTGAAACCAGAGAGAATCACTTCAATTCAGAATGGCTGTACCTTGCTGTTCTGTCATTTAAACATTCACAGCTGCACAGGAAAAAGACCTGCATTTTAAATGACATCGCACTGGTGCTGCTTTCATTTCAAACACCACCCATTCCTTTCTAGTAAAACACAGCCCTGTCTGTGTATTTCATTTTGAACACCATCAGTTAAGGCCATCCCTCCTAGAACGGCATTGTTTGATCAGGAAAGTCCATGAAAAGCAGAAGAATTCTGTTTTAAATCCGCACTGCTCGGATTTACCTTTTTAAATAAATCAACACACGCAAAGTACTTCAAAGGAAAAATGCTCTCTTTTGCTTCATGTCAATTACCAAGAAACTATTTTGAGCATATCACTGTGTCCAGAAACTGACTAGATCTTTGAAGAGCCTTTCAGAAAGATAAATGCAAAGGAGACCGCATTTATGACAGTAACATACGAGAAAAAGCACACGTGTGAAATCTGCTTTTGCAAAGCAGGAAAATGACATTCGTGAAATTAAATGTGAAATAATACTGTAGCTCGCACAGAAACACAATTGTACTTGGGGGTAGGAGGGCTAAAAACATATGCATATTGTTCTCTGTTTTTCCCCCAAAAGACAAATCATCCTTGCTAGGCCCAGGAATTTCAGCCAAAACCAGTTGGAAAGCAAGGCTAATTTCACACCTACCAGTGACTAAGGCTTCACGGATATGTGCTCTGTTCTCTTGCACCTGATAGAGTGATAATTACAGGTTCCCCCAGACTGCCTGGCAGAACTGCTCCCAAGGACAAAGGAAGAGTCGAGGCCTGTGTTTTGGCTCGTAGGTGTGATTTCCTCACCATTTATTCCCAGTATCCACTGGAGGACTTCAAAAGGGGAGTCATGGAAACCATTGTGCAAGGTGACCCAGGGGGGACATTTGGCTGTAGGGGGTTGAGGACCACCCCTATCTGTGAAAAATTCACCTCATTGACAATGCAGAACATTTATACTTTAAGACATTTTTTCCCCACCTTTTGAATAAGCAGTAATATGATATTATGACAGTTTTAATGTGATTAGTGGACAAGCACAATGAGACCATGTGCGCCTTTCTGGTATGTGGTGAACTGGGATGGCAGCAAAAAGGCATTCATTTTTGGGTGAAGCATAAATGGTACAGACATTGAAACTGGGGAGAACATGCCTGATACTAGCAGGAATATATGTAGCCATTTGCAGAATTTTAGAGGTCATGTGCTTCCTGAAAACTGCAAAATTGTGTCCAAAAGTGATGCTGCCTCGTTGGCGATCGGACGATTTAATTCCTTGTGAAATATTTGATCTGTGTATGATGGTGACTATTGTAAATATAAGGTTGTTGTGTCATAACTTATTTTTGGTAAAAAAGTAACTGGTCAGACAAAGCAAGTAATAAAACGCACACACTTAAACTGAGGCCACGTCTCCCAAACCAATCAGTTTGGAGGGAGGTGAGGGCATTAGTAGCCTGGTCTATCCCCTTTGAGGGGTAAGTCCAGAATATTTCCACCCATATAGTAAAAGTTTCTGATGTCCTTTTGCCTATATAAGCCGGAGGCAGAGAGACACAAGGAACTGCGCTGAACTGAACTGGACCTGCATTGCACTGACAGAATTGACTGAATCTACTGACTACTTGCTTCCTGACTGACTGACTGCCTGATTTCCTGACCTGCTGACTCAGACCCAAATCCAGATCCAGGGAAAAACCACTGATCCAGGTCCAGGCAGAACTACCTATCCAGAACCACATCCATCTCAATAATCCAGGGAGAAAAGAGGAGAGGCCGATGATCCCTCTTTAGGAGAATCCAGTAACCAGACCCTTTGTCCAGCTGATTCATCTTGCTATCCACCGTGACCAGACTTTGTCCAGCTGTTCCCATCCAAGAGAACCCAGCCGTCCCTGTGACCAGATCTCTTAACCCTGCCACCCAGTGACTAGATCCCTAACCCTGCCATCCAGAGACCCGGCTGGCTATCCAAACTACCCAATTCAAGTGTATTTTGTAAGTATCAACATCACCCCGCACCCTAAACCTGCATATCCCGCTATTTTACCTTTCATTCTGTTCAAATCCTATAAAAACCCCATATGAACCCTAGTCACATCCCAAACTGTTAGTATTCTCTGTTTACCCTTTTCTTAGAAGAATCCATGTTAGTTCATATTTGTTAGCATCTTTCTTTTCCATTTCTTTCAATTATTTGTTTAAATCCTTAGTATTCTTTGAAATAAATTAATTAATTCCCCTATAAGGAGGTACGCGGCGCAAGCTGGTTAAAATTGCAAATGAACCCCCTTGCATGCAGTGTCTTTATTGAATAGTATAGCCATTAAAATATAATCTTACTAAAACTAATCATTGTGCTAACAAAACCGATTTTGCCCGTTTATTTGCTTTTCTTTAAAATCCGATTGAACTTTTTCCCATAAAAAACCCAAACATAATCCCATAAAGCATCATCCTGTTACCTCAGTACTTTTTCTGTGATGTGTCTTTGTTTCCCCTCCCAAAAACTGATTTTCGATTCTGACTGCTAAGCCCACTTCCTTAGCTGTTTCACAATTTAAAGCCTGTGTGAAATAAGAAATTGCAATTCTGCCGAGTGTGATTTTGTTGCAGTTTTCCTTCCCAAAATCGTTTTCTTACCTGTGTTCACTTGCTTCCGTGCCCTGCCCAGTAGCCTGTCAGCTTCATTGTCTCTATAGTAGAGCTACTTGAATTTCTGTCCTATCTATCCAACCGAAAATGTAAACTGACCTCTCAGTAACCAGTGAAATACGAGTATGCCATTTCCCTCATTTTGAGGGTTTTGGCCTCCCATTTTGGAGTGATGGGTCGAATTTCAAAACCAATGTTTCCCACTTTTTGCTGACTCCTTGCTACTGCTTTCCATCTACACATAATTTAGTTAGCCCGGGTTTCGGGAAGTGTTGCAGGGGGAGTGCATAACATAAGTGCCATTTATGATTTGAATCAAAGGTGAATTAACACTATTATAAGCTTTGCCTTTGTATTGTCACCATACAGGAGATTGCTGCCCTCATTTTGATGTGCTTGATTTTATTTGAATTCTAAAAATTTATAAATATTTAATTGTTACACACTGGTCTGTTTCATAGTCCATTGCGACATGGGGTATTCGTTAAGGTGGGTGTGAGTCGGGTTGGATGCTTTCTCAAAATAGAATCCGAAATCAATGAAGATAAAAAGCATTTTATTGTGCGTCACATTCCTTGCCAGTGGAAAGAGTCCTGGTCTGAAGTGTGCTGTGTTGTAATTCCGCTACACTGTGATGCAACAAACCCATGATCCACAACCTTTCCGAGACAAGCCTGCTGTTCAGTCCACGTTACCGAAATTGAACAAGGAGGTTTATAATTTGTTTGTGTTTACAATCTGTTCGGATCCCTTCTGGTGAACTAGAGGTGTGAGGCTGATTGATGGTTTGGAAACCGATATTAATCCCTGGACCACTGTCCTTTTTGCATACAAATAAGGATGAAAAACGTTGCCGTAATGTGGTGAGAAATCCTCTTCAGTGCGAAGCAGGGAGTTTAACATTAAACTTGATCATCACCTACGAAAAATAAGAAAAATATCAATTAACGAATGCAGGAAATGTGAAAGCAAAGTCAGCATTTTTCACAACCAAGGATTAAAGCGAAATAAATGTCAGGCCAATACAGCTGAGGTTGGACCATCCTCAACACAAGGGCGTTAATTGTCTCCGACCCTGTTCTTTGCTGTTGGCTTGGCACATACCCCTTCCTATCAACAGGCGCTGTCAGCCTGTTGCCAACTCCAGGATCACTAATGGGAGTCACATCAAGGAAGCAGTACCTGTATTGCCTTACACAGAAGCCGCAAACCCAAAAGACCACACTTTGTGAAATAGACATATCAATATAATACATAGCCATGCAAACAATCAATGAGAACAAACTAAGTTGAGCTGTGTCTCTCAATACCCCAAATATATGAAAACTGTTACAAACAGAACTGATCCGCGCCAACATACACAATTCATGGCGAAGCAAAAAGGTCATAACTTTACAATTGTACGGCTTGCTGTGATCTTCACTCTTGAGAAGTCCTCAATCCTAAAGTCCTCAATCCTATCTGCTAATGATAGTGTAACCATTTAAAGGGATTGCTCCTCCATCAGCATTGATAAACAAGCCCAGGCACTTACCCGGGGGACAGTCTGGGTGGTCCCAGATCAAAAGACCCCAGGACTGCGTAGTGGGTAGAAGTACAGAGCCACCCACCCCGAGCCGTGCAAGCGGGGTGGGCAGAGACCATGCAGCATGGTCATGTCTCCGGCTGACTAGCTTCAGGGCCTGACGGGCATATGGCATATGCCAGAAGTAGCTCAAGGAGTGGGGTAAATTAGGGAGCAGACCCTCTGAGAGCCCTCATCATCTTCGTGGGGCAGCCCTATGTCCTGCGGGGCTGCCACGCTCACCACCACATCGGATGTGCATTAATTTCTTCTGGTGGCATCCCCGTAGCTATGGGGATGCCACTGGCACATCATTGGAACTCCCATTATGGAGTTTTTTTGAGCGCCCACCCCTCTCCATCTTCTGCATCTGTGCGGCGCAAGGCGCGCACCGCAGCTCTTCGTCTGGGCCTCATGGGTGTTCCTGCCCGGGACTTGCACTCTTTACTGCCCCGGTCCAGGCCGAGGTGGGTGGGGGGTAGACTTTGGTAACCTGGCTCCGCTCCTTCATTTCCCTTTGTGCCACTTCTAGCATACGTGGCCCGGGTTGGCTTCTCTTCAGGGACCACCTCATCTGCACCCGGGGCACACTGATAGGAGGCATGTCCACACCACCTGATCCAGGCAGCACCACTCACATGGCTCAGTGCTAGGTGGCCCTAATCTTCCTGAGCTGTCCCACATATGCAGCCCGGCTCTTTTGTTCTGGGCCCACTCGGTCTGGCTCCCGGGTGGTCCAGTTCACCAACAGCCCTGTGAGTGCCGAGCTGCACCAGGCACACGGCCTGGACCCATGCTTTATGCCGGGCAGCCGCTGGCATTTGAAGCCATGCTGATGAAGTTCATTTTAGGACAGGGGGGACACTTGGGGCCACGGCCCTACAGGGTGCTGATAGTGATTGCCTTTCAGAGATAAAAAAAAAGTTCTGTTAAGATATAGGGCCTAATTCACAGAATCATAATGGCAAAATCCCATTGGAAAACGCTCTATGAGTCAGGGCTATAATTTCTTCTGGAGGAGCTGCTTAGCGAGCGTGCACTCTGCACCATCTCAAATTCTGCTCTATGCCCCCACTGCCATGCCTCAACTTTGCCCTCTAAGGTGCTGATCTGGTCTTTTAATAATATGCTGGGCTTTCATCCGCAGATATGGTCTACCCGCCTTATAATCTTCTATTTCCTGGAACGATTCTCTTTCAGGAGAGGTCAGTCGAGGCTTGTCCGTTCTTTGTCCTTTGTTTTCAATTAGAAGTGCAGGTTTGGCAGGAACCTCAGACTTTTTCAATTTAAATTCAAATATGGCATTTTCACTCTTTGCTTTCCTCAATTCTGATCCAATCTCCACCGCTGCAAAAAGGAATCAACAGAGGGACGGCCTTTTTTTCAGGATCCTGCAGCGCCACCAGACTCAGAGCTTGCCTTTCAGACATCCAGGGTTGGCTGTCTACAAACTAGCTAGTGGTATATGTACATTTTTTTCTGCTGTATCTCTCCTCACATACCACAGCCACCTTAAAAAATTGAGGAAACCCTTGTGCTCACAACACTTGCTTATCCCTGTCTACAAACTGAGTAAAGGGAATCCAACTAAGATCAGAAGCCCGCATATGGGGACTTGACTGCACGCAAGGCGCCGGCCATTGTGCCCACCTCATGCGAGTGGCTGTCTAGAGCCGGCGCATGCTCGTGATGCCTTCAGATTAATATTGCCCTTCCTTGTCCACTTGAGCTACAGGTGATGGTAGTCACTCATTTCTGCTTTTTCCATCTCCATCTACCACGCTGTACTCAACCGCACCTATGTACAGCATATTTGACGATGTCTATCCACGTATCAATTTCCTCCAGAATTGATTAGAACAATGCCATCCAACTCGGCTTCCTCATCCAATTTCCGGCTTGCCTTCAGGGTCTTCACAATTCGCCGGATGCACTTTCATGCAGGACTCCATTCGTCTTGCTATTGGCTCTCTTCATTGGCTGAAAGTGTACAACAGGATTGAATCACAATCCCCGCGTTTGGCCTGTCAGGCAGTGGCGAACAGCCGCACTCTATCTCTGCTGGGTATCTGGTGTTAACTGCCATAGTGAAAAACTTGATAGGTTACAGTTTAAGAAAAAGTTGGAAAAGATAAGCCAAAAGTGAGAAAAAGAATGAAAAAGTTGAAAAAATGAAGCAATAGCGGGCACGTAGATGCAGGCGTGAATGGAGGGGTGCCAACTCATTTTAATATTAAAAGACACAACTTTAGAAAAAAGGGCAGAAAGGCACAGTTTCAGTAAAAGGACAGCAAAGTGCGGTCCACAGAGTAAAGAAGGGGCCAACTGTGATGTCCCCCTTGTTATAATGTTGAAATTAAATACATGCCATATGTAAGAGCAGAGCGGTAGGTAATTACCCCAGTTCTCAAAACTCGGATTCTTATAAGATAGGGCACCAACACCGGACTTGCAAAATGTCCCAAAGTAATTTGCGGTAAATATTTACACCCTCCAAAAAAACAACTCACCAGCCACCACTTGTGGCTGCTATATTTGCGGACCAGGCACTGCCCCCTTCTTTCTACGCTACGTGAAACATTAAAGCTTTGATTAAAAAACATATTTACTTCTTTCACTTGCAGTAGTGCATGCCCCTGCAGCGGCATATTAATCATGGGCATTGCACACACGTGGTGCTCCGGGCTGGCCTGGGGTGTGGCGTGCCCTGTTCTTTGTTAAGGAGCTTGGGTGCGCCCACAGTATGGCCCAGAGGGGGCCGCACACATTTTGTGCTACGCCATTGTCTGACAACAGGGTATTGTGCAGTGCGCGCCTTGAAGTCTGCCATTGAGTCCCCGAGTGAGAAGCAAATTGTGGCTGTTTCAATTTAAAATAACTGTGTGGTGCCATGTGTGCAGCAATGATATTACATTAAATGGTGGGGGCTTTTTAAGTCCTCTGGCATCCAGTATTATGCTTAGATAATTAAAACGATGAGGGGGCTTGGGTAGACTGAAAGAACCTTTCCCAGGTATTATTCTCCAGCAAAGATAACATTATCAGGTGCACTCTCCTGTGTGCACGCAGACCACTCTAATAGGCTTCTTCTACCGTAGTGGTAGCTGAATCATATACACATTTATAATCAGGGAATTTTGTTGATACTAAATCCTGGTGAATTATTTAATTTTCCGGCCTTGCTCATGCAGCATTTTTCTCCTGGGTAAAAAGCATCACACAGCTCCCCAGGTCAGTGCTTTTTTGGCTTGTTTAACACAGCAACGACACAGATAACGAGTACTTCTGTGTCCATTGATCTATAGATGTTTCATACACTAGCTGTAGCCTGCGTTAGAGATTTTGGTTACCCTGTTACAAGTACTGCATTATGTATGTTTTACATGTAGACCCCACGTCAAATATGGAAAATGACATTCCCCATATGTGTGATCGGGGACAAATCACGCCTCCCTCTGTGCCTCGGTTCTAATAAATGACTGAAATGAGGCAAAAGACACGCGCAAACCAGTATTGCACTTGGGCTTAATACGAGAGGCGAATGCAGCCTAATGCAGTGGACGTTGCTTAACGCAACGTATACAAAACCAAATGTGTTACTTTTATTCATTACCATACATTGCAGGGGTGTGATGAGAGAGTGATTATGCGCACAGTAGTAAAGATATTTGGACACCTATGAACTCCGGCGCCAAAAGATTCCAGGAACACAAGGCACACAGACATGTTTATGTTTTTGTTACACACACACAAACACCGGCAAAACTGTTTGAACTAAATGACCTAAATATCATGGTAATGGCACTGTCGGTGGTGTGCACACTCACAAAGTGTCATTAGCATGATATGTATGTTCTCAGGCGCCGAAAGGACACATGCAGCTCTTATAACAAGTGAAATCACGCAACATTAACACAGCCACTGCAGAGCAAGGCCAGAATTCCACCAAAACCATTGGAAACATAAACACAACTCTTCGAAAACACACCTGAGGGTCAAACAGAACGCAAATCATGCTTAATTCAGTAGTTATTGTCTTAATCACTCGTTACTACTTCAGTCACTGCTCACTGTTTCATTGATTGCTCACTTTTGCAATCACTGCTCGCTGTTGCAATAATTGTTCATTTCTGTTTATTTCTGCAATCACTGCTTGCCTTTCCATTAATTGTCACTTCAGCGACCACTGCTTGCTGTTTCATTAATTGTTCCCTTCGACAATCACTGATTGCCATTGCATTAATTGTTCACATTTGCAATCACTGCTCACTATTTCATTAATTGTTAATTTTTGAAATCACTACTCACTGTTTCATTAATTGTTCACTACTGCACTCACTGCTTGCTGTTTCATGTACTGACCACTGCCTCAATCTCTGCTCCCTCTTCATCCTGCACTGGCCTTGTAGCCTTATCTTGCTCACTGCTCACAGTTTCATTCACTGCTTGCGGCCTCATTACTATTCACTGCTCCTTTCACTACCGAATCCCACATTGTCTGTTCATCTTTGAACTCACTGGTAAACATGCCTTATAATCTCATCTATTGGTCACCAAAAGTTACCTACTGACAACCTTTTTGTTCAATGCTCAGCCTGCCTTCACTTCTCGCTGCCTCAGTTCCTGTTCACTGCTCTGTTCACTTTTCACGTGATCTCATTTCTAGGCCGCTCTACCACAATCCTCGGTCCCTTTGCCTCATCCACTGATCATGTTGTGTAATTCACTGACTGCTGGACCTGATTGACTGTCAAACTTCTTCGCTCATAGGATACTGTGCTTCCTTTGCAGCACCACCCGCCTAATGCCTTGGTCAACTTGCCTCATTCACTGGTGAAGTTGCCTCCATCATTTGCAATCATTTCAGGATTATGCTCACTCTGCCTCATTCACCAGTCACTATACTTTCTAATTTACCAACTGTGAGGAGTTCGACCATCTGCAGCGTGGGTGTGCCCTTGCCTGTTTTTCTTTTTACTTTTAAAAGAAATTGAATGATGGTAGATGAACCTCCAGAAAATATGTGGTTCTTAACCGCACACATTTTCCTATGCTCACTGCACGACATACACATAGACCCATGTACTCTGGTTGGACACAGCTACAGGCACTGTCCCCCCTGTCATATTTAGCTGGGATATGACAGCCAATAGTACATGAAGGCATCTTAGAAGGGGAGGCAAAACCTTCCTCCTGCCATGGCCAGCCTTATTAACTAACAAAGGCTCCATGGATCTGCCCTGTCCTTTTGTTAGCTCTGCTGGTTGCAGTTTCTCATACTAATCAGAGTTAATTCAAACAGGCCCATGTGGGGGCTGGCTGCAGGACTAACAAAGGAGATAGGAAAACCCCAACAACTTTTGATATGCATCTGTGTCAACCTGAAGCCAGCTTCCGCCTCTTAGTATCAAGGGCAGTGAACTGTCATGTTTGGGACAGCTGTTTAAAGTAGTCATCCCTGCAGGGGGACCCCATTCACAAGCTACGCGAATGTGGTTTGCAGAAGTCAGAAAGACTGGTCTTGCTGCAGCTTCAAGGGAGAGCTGCCGCTTTAATCAGGAACCACAGTGAGCTCAATTAACCAGAGAGACACTTTGATCCGCAACAGACAGGAAGATGGGTGGAACTTAGTACTTCATGTTTTTGCCCCTTTACCTTTTCTGTTGCAAAGCTCTCTAGTTATGACCTCACACATACAGGAGATTATTGGTGGGGACCCAGGATCGGATCATTAAGGTAGGCTTAGCCTACAACAATCACAGTGGCCTATTTGACTTTAAAAGAGGGCTGGGCCCCTTTTTTGGGCAGATCATATGAAGACTTTGCAAGGAGTAGAAAGAAGAACTCAGCATTGTACCCTGGATGAAGGATCAGTCTGCCTTACATCTTCTCTCAGTGAAGGAAGGCCAGGACCTCCAAGAAGGAAGCAAGATCCCTCCCCTAAACATATCCCAGGGAAAAGAGGGAGATACTGAATTCAGAGGACCCTCCAGCATCTCCAGGACTGGTACCTAGCCAGCAAACAGCATGCCCTGCCAGGCTCTGCAGCAGGCTTCCCAGGTGGGAAGTGCCAGAGAGTCTCGTAACCAAACTAAGGACCAGGCAGCTGTCTGCAATGCTCTCCTCAGCTTTGGGCTGTCCACCTTAAAGGACAACACAAGCCCAGTGAAGAAGCTAGGAGGAGTGCATCGACAAGCATCTAACAACCTCTGCCTTAAAGGAAATTATTTCGAGCCAGTCGAGCCCCTCGAGTTGCAACCGACTTCACTGCTGACTGTTGTTACACCGCAGTTACTCACACCATCCGAGAAGCAATCGACCGTTGCTCCAGACCCGCCGACCAGCACTGAAACAACGATTCCTGGTCGAGCCGCCATGTAGGCCAGCTTGCAGGCATACATCCAGTCTTGCTCGCCAAACTGCCTGCTGCCTGATTCCCACTGCTGTCTTCGGTCTTGAACTCTGTCGCAGAAGCTGAAATTTCCCTAAAACCGACTTGACCCTGTCTAGCACCAAGAACCTCTACAAGGACCCGGTACTGGTTCAGTCGCCTTAGTCCTTCCCTGAAGGCCCCTAGTGACATTTAATGACCCATTGCGCCCTTTGTGTGGAAGCCAAGTATCCTTGAACTATTGTGATTAATGACTTTACCAACTGTGAATATCCATAGTGCATCCCTTTCCTTCTTTGAAACTGTCTGTCTTCTGCATTCCTTTGCAGGGTGGGTTGTATTTTGTAGTGTGCTAGAACTGTCTGCTGTGATAATAATAAAGCAGATATTTGTATACAACCTTGACTGGACAGTCTCTTTTATCATTGGGTAATAATTGCATTTTTGCTGTGTTGCAATTAACTAACGATCTACGATCTTGCAGAGATAAGCCTGCTGGTCCATCCACGTTACCAAAATTGGACAAGGAGGTTTATAATGTGCTTGTGTTTACAATCTGTTCAGATCCCTTGTGTTGTACTAGAGGTTTGGGGCTGATTGATGGTTTGGAAACCTGTATTCATCCCTGGACCACTGGTGCCTCTAAAGTTGATTCGTCACATTGGTGGCAGGCAGTTGGATCTAGTTGGAGCCTTACGCACAGCTTAGTCACCCAACTATAAAAGTACTGTTGCAGGCAACCTTTAGACACTGCTAGGTATTTGTAATAATCATGGATATTGACATAGAGATTGTAAGAGGCATGATCAAGGATGTCCTGGGCGTCCTATGTCAAGAGAGGGGACTTCCCCACAGCACTAAGGTTAATAAACCTGAATTGCTGACCAGCCTCCAAGCTTGGGTAGAGGCAAGGGCAGTAGGGGAGAAGACCCCAGGGGGAAGGCTAGGCCCTGTGTACCCAAATGAAGATGACCTTCTGGGAGGGGTAGTGCAAGATGGTGAGGAAGACAGCATGAGCAGTGTTTCTCGCCAGCCATCCTGCCGGGGGGCAAGCGTGGCTTCTCAACACTCCAGAGTATCAGTGCGGTCAGGAGCTACTGTGGCATCCTGCAGATCCCAGGCCTCAGCAAGGTCTCGAAGTGGCCCTTTAATTGTTCAGGCTGTTAATGAGGTAGCGGCTAGAAAGCTCCTGCTAGAGGAGAGGAGACTAGCTCTAGAGGAACAGAAACAGAGGGACAAGGTCACCATGGAACTGAGCAAGCTGGTGCTTGAAGAGAAGAAGGAGGCCAGCAGATCCAACTCTAGTGAAAGCAGCAGTAGTGGCTCAAACCAGAGTGCCTGGGATAAGCCCCAGCAGGACAGCTCCAATGACATGGTGCATGCAGGCTTACAAAGTGGGGAAGGATATAAATATATATATATATATATATATATATATATATATATATATATATATATATATATATATATATATATATATATATATATCTTTTTAATGTAATCCTTTTATTGCCTTTCAAACACAAAACAATAGCCAGAGAGAAGTCTGGGCCAGACCGTGCACATTGTGTTCAAGAATGTCAAGTACATTGTACTGTGATAAAATCCCTCAGTCCCCTGCCTCCATCCCCTCCTGACCTACCTCCCCTAAGGATAGACAAAACAACTTAGAACACAACAAAACAAAAACAAACCAAGGAAGGTACACTTGCCATTCTGCATATGGTATCATTGGCGGGTGCATTTTGGAAGTGCCTTTTTGCAACTACTGTCGGCGTTGAAGGCGTTCTGACGGGGACCTCTGTTCCTTGATTTGGAAATATACTATTTGACCATTACTCTGCTAAGCCCGCCCACCTTCCCAAAATCCTATTCCAACAGCGGGCCGCGTGCATTTTGCAAGTGCCTTTTTGCAGGTGTTGTAGGCTGTCAGCTGGCAGTGGGTGTGTAAGTTTTGCTATTCATAGTTTTTTCCTGCTATATTGTTTTGTGTTTTCTGCTTCTTTATTATATTCTGTCAGGTCACCTCACCTGGTGATTGGTTGTGTTTTTTTTTTAATTGCTGCATTTGATTCTTTTTTGTAACCCCCTGGCGATGCCTTTTATACTTACGACTGGCATGCATGAAGCTAATGAAAATTGCTGCTCATGCTGCAGCCGCATCGACAGCCCCAAAGTCCTCAACACGAATGGTACATTTAGCCCATTCTAAAAAGGCGGCCCAATGCGAGCGTTCCTATTCTCCAATGGTTGACATATGGAATTTCTGTTTTCCGGGCGTTAGAGTCTTCACGGCCGGAAACACACAAATTCCGTCTCTTGATGTGTGTGTCCCCTAGAGACTGCTAAAACTGAGACTGTGTGATCCGTGAGCGAGTTTACGTTAATCGCACGGCACCTGACTCCTTGGTTCAAGCTGGGGCCTTAACGTTGACATCAAGAACATTGAGCGACCTGTTACCAATAAGTGTGGTACAACTCTGACTGAGGCCGGTAGTAGGTACCCAAAATGAAAAAGAGCTGTGGATATGACTTCAGCGCAACACTGTAACATTTTTGATACTAAAATGAAAGTACCTATAGTCAATCAGCCTATTAAAAAATTGAAAAATATCAAATCATGTACTGTGAACAAGACTACGGGCGCACAGAAATTAATATAAAAATGCTGCCCTTAACCAAAACAGCAGCAGCTTTAGCGAGAGTGGCAATTGCCAACAAATATCGCAAGACTCTCTCTCAGCGGACAATCCATATCCCTCACAGTCCCAGACTCGGCTGCAGTCGTTGTTGTACGAGCCGTTGGATACTTTGGTCAAACTGAGCGAGAAACAAGATGATTCTGCACAGTGCCCTCCTTGTAATGGAGAGAGGTCAGGCGAGCCTGTCGTTTTTTAAGGCTTATCCTTCAGCCCACCAGACGGATCTGCAGATTGCGGCTCAGCCAAGGGCCCCTGTGGCAAACGAATCCGTCATGCCTAAATTAGATAAGCAGATAACACCGGAGGGCATGAGGGAGGAGATAGATAAATCTCTATATCGCTTCTTTTCACAATCAAGTAAACAGGTCGTGAGTGCCCACAGCGATAGACAAATTAATAATGTGTACCTAACATCTGCCAATACTAGTAACTCCCGAATCCACTTAATACATCAACCAGAACAGGATTTGAAACAACCCCTACCACCTAATCATAAACTCACTCATCTAATTTTGCAGTGCCGCTCGCATCCTTTCCCTACGTATGACCGCAATAGGCAATCCGTAATGAATATTCTTGCAGAAATACCGGCACTTGAAGATCTTACATCAAATGATATCGATCAAATTGAATTTATCCATGGCCATGATCTCTCAGTAGGTAAACTATGGATGAAATCAGCCCTTGTAAGAAGTGTTTTTGTGGCAGGCGCGTTGTGAACTTTAGCATTTGGTTTTTCTTTTAATGAAGCAGTCTTCCTTAGACTATCAGCACCTCCCCACTTTGGGGAAACAATACATTGCAGCAGCCAGTAATTACCAAAATAAACAACCAATTATCCAGCAAGGTAGTAGGGTGAATTTTAATGTTGGCTATGTTAAAAATCACAATACGATTCAAAATCAGCATTAACTATCTGAACTATCCTTCCCCTGTTCCTTGGCTTCATGGAACACCAGGGGTTTTAAGCATCTTTCCAGCTCTGAAAATAATCTCCTGAGAGATTATGATATTATAGCTTTACAGCCGTATGGCTTACATCTCCTCCAGTGTGGGATCAACATGTTGCCGCCCTAATTCCAGCCTTCCTCCCTATTAGGGGCCGTCCAATGGCTGGACCTATGGTTGCTGTTAAAACCTCCGCTAACCTAATATTGGAACCCTGCGTGTCACCTAATAGCTTTTTGCAAATGGTAAATATAAAATCGGAAAAGCAGGTTGTTGCTATTATCAATGCCTATTGGAACCATGCAGGTATAGCGGATGAGGTTTTATCAATGATTTGGAAGAACTACGGGATATAACTGCTGTAGATTGTTGCTGTGACCATGTTATTCTGGTAGGCGATTTTAATACCAGGTGTATTGTTCAACCCCCCCAAGGTTCTCTCTCCAATTGCCAAGCGGTGGAATTCATTATTGAAAGGGCGGCATTTGCACATGCTAAATGGGTGTATGCAAGGTGATATTCCTCCGGCAAATTCCTGGCACAGAGGGCACCAGGTGGCTTTGATTGATTATGTTTATGTGGATAGCAGATTGTTTAATCTTATCTCCAAGTTCAGAATCATTTTGCAAACCATAAGCGACAACGATATTCTAACTGTCTCCTGGACTTGGGCCAATCCTAGGAAAGTCCAGAAGCCCTCTCTACCTTCTGGTATGGTATTAAGTAATGCCAGTAATAGATTTCACTGGACACCGGGATCCTTGGAGTACTTTAACAGGAGATTGCATCAGTCCACCTTGCCGGGTACTGTGGATCCCCAATCATATGTTGAAGTTATGCAGATTTTTAAAATTAGGAAGAAAGCCTCTGTTAATGCTCCTAAAACCAATTTGCATGCCTGTGATCCCGATTTGGCCACTAGGAAAGCTATCTACTGCGCGGACAAAAGGAAAATCTGTTGGTTTCCTGATCATACCACAATGGCATGACTGAGATCTCTAAAGTGTCGATACAAGAACTGGCTAAAGGCTAGGAGAGCATTAATCTATCAACACGATGCAGTAGAAATGTTAGGAGCAGCAGCCTCCAAGAGTTCTGCTAGAATTTGGAGCCTTTTGAATAATGCATATGGTAGCTCGCAGCTGGCTGCCCAGGCAAACTCGGTTCCCGAGGCAGTCTGGGTTAGCTTTAACAAGAGTCTGTATGCTATTACACCATTAATAGGCAATTATAAAACTTGTGTTGGGTTAACGGATGATCAGTTATATTTTGATCTGGAAGATATTTTATATTATATTTCTAAGCTCACTACTTCTAGAGCACCGGGCCTGATGGGTTCCCTAATTATACATTTAAATAGCATCCGATAGCCTGGGCTAATATCATTTTGATCCTCTTTGAACAGGCCCTTAGGACTAGACCATCGTTATACCGATCTCTAAGAAGGGTGATTGATCTAGCCCTGCTAATTATAGGCCGATAACCCTTTTTCACATCCCGGGTGAGCTTTTTGCCAGGTTTCTTCTTAGAGATTTAGATTGTTGGCTTGACATCTCTAACTTGCAGGACCCAAATCAGACTGGATTCATGCCTGTTTTGGGAGCCGCCATAAATGTGCATGTCTTGCAGACTATAAAATCACAGGAATTCTCTAAAAGGCAGCCAGTATATCTAGCCTTTATTGACTTCCAGGCCACTTTCGATTCCGTCTGCAGAGGTCTACTCATGGATAAGTTACGAATGGCCGCCTGTCCAGAATATTTGTTATTCTTGATAAATGAATTGCACTCGCAGACCACTATACAAGTTAGACTGCCTTTGGATGGAAACCTGTTCGAATCCATCGAGACCGTTAGAGGACTCAAGCAGGGTTGTCTCTTGGCCTGCACTCTCTTTAACTTTTTTGTTTCTGATAGCTCTCATGATTTTGCCAATGTCATCTTGGATTTGCCTAGGTTTTGGGGGGCAGGCGATCCCCTGGCTGTTCTATGCTGACAACCTTGTGTTGCTGGCTAGAACTCCCAGGGGCCTGCATGCCTTCCTTTCCCAGCTTGGCAGTTATGTTGAGGTTAATTACTTGAAGATCAATCAGTCAAAATGTAAGATTTTGGTGTGGGGCATGAATAACAGAAGGGATCCCAAGGCAGTGCCTTGGCTCTTGCAGAAAAACAAGCTGGAAGTGGTTGCGGAATAGAAGTACTTGGGCCTTACTATCAGCAACCACCTGAGCGAAAAAAACTATCTATTGTGATTTGGGGCTTAAGTTGAAGACGGCATTTCTCAGGCTTGCATTATTCAGGTGAGATACAGGAAGTTCTCTTTCTCGCCGGCTATTACTTTTTTAAAATAAAAAGTAACTCCAATCCTTATTTACGGCGCTGAGACAAGGCGCTGCCTAACAGAATCCTTCGGACAGAAATTTGAGGGTCACTATTGGAGGACAATTCTTGGCTTACCACAGACTGTCTCAATGTGCCTTATACGCCATGAATTAGGAATGGTGTCACTCTATGCTATGTATTCCTGGAAGCTTCGTTCTCTCTATAGTAAATATCTGATGGCGGAGAAACCGAACTCTGTTATGATTGTCCTGGCCAAGTATGTGCTAACCTCCAAACATGCAAAGATCCTGGCTTGGAGAATAAGCGCCAAGAATATTTTGGAACTTGAAGGGATACCAGAGAAGGTTTAGATTAATAACCTGGTTAGGGTCAAAAGAAAACTCTGGCTGAGTGACTGGATCAAACAAGAGAAACATGTCTTCAGCTACGTTTGTTCGGGGATCTAGATTAACAACACAAAAAAGTTGTATTCCCTTGAACCTTACATGTTAAAATTCCCTGACCCTAAACAAAGATTTCTATATATGAGGTTGAGGATGAACCTATGGTATATCAAGGAAGTCATGTTTAGGGGGAATCTTAGTCATGATAATTGCTGTAGGTTTTGTTCTAAAGACGCTCAAATTGAAACAATAAAACAGCTGATTGCTGAATGTCCTGCACTACTGTCTCTAAGAGTAAGACTCTTCCAGCACATGTTTATGGAATATCAAATATTAGATTCTGGCATGTTGTGGAGAGCTCTCTATAATAGCCACAGATTGGGAACGAATATAGCGATGATGACCTTTATGCAGTCTGTGAATCTGCTGGAAGTGCTAAAAATCTGATGCAATGTGAGAATCTAATTGTATGATGAATTACTGGTCATGTAACCTCTGAACTGGCAACCATCTGAGAGTGTATTAGACAGTTTTGGGATTCTAATGCGGTCACCGTGGCTACTGCCTCTTTTCCTCCTTGTTTACGATTGTATAATACCTTTTTTTGATTGTATATTCCTTTTGATTGTATATAACATTTTTATACTATTGATGTGACAAGTTGTCCATTTTCCTTTCTTGTTTATTATTCCTATATCATGAATTTTATGAGTTTTATATTGTCTTATTAATATTGAGAAACCAAACAATATTGTAAATGTGAATTGATGTGTTTTGTATTTGTGCGAATATTGATTTGTATATTTGAAAGGCTGTTTCTGCAGCTATAACAAATACAAAAAATATATATTTATCATGAGGCCATTGTCACTGCAGTCTATTCCCATGTCAGTAAGCCGGCTTTAAATAATCAGTCCCTGCTAGGTCCCAGAACCTCTCAGCCCAGTTGGGTGTGCATTTCTATGGAGGCAGCCTTGTTCCGCAGCACAGGTCTTGGTCAATAGCTTCTGCCATCTCTGGGACGGGGGGTGGATCTGCCTTTTTCCAATTCACTAAGATGGTCTTACGGGCAGCAAATAGCATGATATGGATTAGTTTACGGGCTAGAGGATCAGTATGCCAGTTCTCAATTCCCTGCCCAAATAACATTGCGGCTGAGGTCATCTTGTTCATGATCCCTGGAAGCCCCCCGAAGTGTCTGGACCACCCTTGACCAGACTGTCGACAGCCTCAAGCAGTGCCAGAACATATGACCCATGGTACCGATTCTGCCACAACCTCGCCTGCATTCAGCTGTCGTAGCGATGTCCAAAGTGCATAGTCTGGTTGGGGTGTAGTAGGCACTCTGAATCATTTTTAATTGGATCTCTCTTTGTCTCAGGCTGCAGGACACTTGTGTGCATAGTTATATTTCTTTTATTTCTTTTATAGTTGTGCATGGTGAGGGCATTGGTCGTTTTGAGTCTAGGATATTCTGTGGGATATCTCATAATCTCTCTCTCGCATAGGGTGGGTTCTGTCGTTCTGGTATCCCTGGTGCTGTGTGTGGCTATGATAGAGTGAAGGGCCCGATACCTCAGCCAGTCTGTGTCCATCATCCCTGACTTTGCACTAGTCTCAGAGAAGGGGATGGGGGTGTCATCCTCAAACAGATCCATTAGCCTCATGTCCCCCACTAAGACTGTTGTCGAGGGTGCAGTCATTCCAAACTGCCATATAAGAGTAAAGCACAAAGAGAAATCCAGCGGGAAGCCAAACGCATGTTGGGTGCTGGTGATCTTACACATCTTGTGCCATTGTGTTAGTGTAGGTCTTATGATGGGGTGGCGTGTGGGTGTTCTCAGCATGTGGTGCAGGGATATGGCCAGGATTTTGCATGGTGTGAGTGGCTGAAGAGCCTGCAGTTCGATAGCATGCCGACTATTGGTATCCTCCTCATTAAGACATCTTTTCGCCCACCCTGTTTGTACCGACAAGTAATAAGTTCACCAGGATGCCAATGCAGTTTAGCGGCCTGGAGAATATGGCTGTTTAATCTAGCCTTTTTACCACTCCAAATAAATGTTGACACCTGCCGATTAAATTCAGCAAATTGCCCGTTGGAGGGGACAACAGTATCATGAATGCCAGGTATACCAGTTTGTGCATGGAGTTCATTTTAATGGTGTTCATTCTTGTGGTGATGGAAAGCGGGATAGAGTTCCATGCAGACATGTCTCATTGGATTCTGTCTAATACTGGTGTGTAATTCAAATTTGCCAATGTCTGAAGTGCCGGACTCAGCCATACTCCCAGATATTTTATGGAGTGCCTTTGTACTTTGAATGGGGCCCCCCCTCCCAGATCCCAAGGAATGCCTGAGAGTAGTGGCATGACCTCTGACTTGTCCCAATTGACACTATAGACGGCAGCAAGTCCATAGTTAAGCAGTATCTTTGAGATGCGTGGCAGGGACCTAGCGCAGTGACTAATATTCAGTAGTATATCATCCTCATATAGAAAGACCCTATGTTCCTCCGGTCCTTTTTTTACTATGCCAGCCCATTGATCGTCACATCTGAGTTTAGCCACTAGTTGCTCTATCGTTAGGGCATAGAGTAGAGGCGAGAGCGGGCAGCCCTGTCGTGTCCCTGTATGCAGGGGAACAGGTTGGATCTAAGTCCATTTTTGATCACTGAGACGCAGGGAGCTCTGTAAAGAAGCTGCACCATTTGCAAGAAGTGTCCCAGGAAGCCAAATTTGCGCAAGTCCTCGAACATGTAGTTCCAACGCACTTTGTCGAATGCCTTTTAGGCATCGAGTGATAGGACCATATCATCGGGTTGGGCTTGCCCTTCTAGCAACAGGCTTAGGAGGTTGTCGGACAAGTGTCTGTGCTGAATAAAGCCTGTTTGATCTTGATGAATGAGTCTGGGAAGCACTCTCCCTAAACTGCTTGCCAGAAATTTCACCTTGACCTTTACGTCAGTATTAATAAGAGATATGGGGTGATAGGAGCCACAGAGTACGAGGTCACGCCCCTTCTTATGGAAAATGACTATGTTGGCCTTTAGGAGAGATGTGGGGAGCTGGTGTTCTGCAAGGGCCTCACAGAATAGCTGAACCATTCACTGAGCATGTTCATCAACCATTAGTTTATAAACATCTATGGGCAGACCATATGGTGCAGCAGCTTTACCCACAGTCAGACCCTGAATAGCTCGTATGACCTCCTCGTCTTCTAGTGGAGCATTCAAGAGATCGAGCTCGCTAGTTGAGAGTGTAGGGAGGCAGATGTCAGTAACATTTTTTGCAATCTGTTCCGCGTCTCAAGGGCAGTGCAATGTCACATCTTGGACAACTGTTTACAGGTGTCATCCCCACTGGGGGATCCCATTCAGGCAGGTATGAGTATGTGGTTTGGTGGCGACCATAAATCTGGTCTGACCGCCACTTCAAGGGAGACCTGCGGCTTTTAATCAGGAACCACAGAGAGCTCAATTAACCAGAGAGACAATTTGATCTACAACAGACAGGAAGATGGGTGGGACCTAGTAGTACATGTTGTCACCCCTATACCTTTTCCTGTTGTAAAGCACTCTGGTTATGACCTAACACATAACAGAAGATTGTTGGTGGCGACCCAGGATTGGTTTATTAAGGTAGGCTTAGCCTGCAACAATCATTGGGTCCGATTTGGCTTTAAAAGATTGTTGAGCCCCTCTTTTGGCAGATCACCCAATGACTTTGAAAAGGAGTAAGAAGAAGGACTCATTTGGACCCTGGCTGAAGGTACAATCTGCCTTACAACCTCTGCCAGTGAAGGAAGGCCAGGATTTCCAAGAAGGAAGCAAGATCCCTCCCCTAAACATCTCCCAGGGAACAGTGCGAGATACCAAACTCAGAGGACCCATCCAGCAGCTCCAGAACCGGTACCCATCCAGCACACAACGTGCCCTGCTAGGTGCTGTCATCAAGCTTCCTAGGTAGGAAGTGCCAGAGAGCCTCTGAAGAAAGGACAAGTCTGTTGCCTGCAAACACTCTCCTCAGCTATGGGCTGTCCACCTTAAAGGATGACATGAGCCCTGCGAAGAAGCTAGAAGGAGTGCCAGGACAAGCATCAATCAGTGTCCATCTTTTAAGGACATTTTCAAGGCAGTCGAGCCATCGAACCGCGACCGGCTGCCCCACTGATTGTTGTCACGCTGCAGTCACTAAAGCCGTCCGAGACGCCTCGACCAGCATTCCAGATCCGCCAACCAGCACAGAGACAATGGGCCTCATTATGGTTCCTGCCGGACCCGTAAATATTTATCAGATCCTCACTTGCCGGTAACACCAGGGATTACAACCCTGGCAGTCCGGAAAGCCAGGCACAGTAAAATGTAATTCCCCATTCCCATAGAGTCCCCTAGGACTCCATAGGAATGGGCAACAGAGAAGCACCAGCACTGTTGGTGGTTGGTTTAGAAACCGATATTCATCCCTGGACCGCTGGTGCACCGGAAGCTGATTTGTCACACCAACCTGCAGCATTCCTTGGCAATGTGGCCTGTTTTACTGGACACTCTGTCCCATGCACTGCTCAGCCACCATCCTTCCCTGGTGACCCTGCAAGATTTTCACTGATTATCCAACTTCCGGTTGGCTTGTCATTGCTCCGTAATGCGTTTTCCCTTTTACTAGTCACGCCATTTTGCTTGCCACTGCTGCTGCACTCTGCGCCTCTTATTTCTCATGATCTTGTTTCTTTGTATTGCATTTTTGGTCACTGCCTCATATGTCAAGTAGTATCAATAACTGTTGCTATACTTCCAAGTAATATTCTTGATCCAGAAATTATTTTAAGCTCCCATTTCTTCAAAAATTCAACACGATGGAAATATTATGTTCTCATGCTTTGATCAACATAATAATTGGCAAGCATCCACTAATCAAAGGAACGTTCCAGATGGCCAGAATGTCTGGTGGCGCCTAAAGTTTGATCTTATGAGCTCTTGGACTATTTGCACTATCCCTGCACTCCACCCACCTCTCCCTCACTCCCTCCCCTCACCCACCCGTCCCGCCACACAAGTACTCTCATGTGCCCCCACCCCTGGAAACAGAGTCCTAGAGCCGGGCAGGCCCCCTCTCAAGAGAAGTGGCCGCCCATATCCAGCTGCTGCGCCAAACTCCCCCTCTACCCGACACGCCCTCAGCCTATCCCCTTTCTAGGAACACGGACACAGGTATTTGCCACCTGGCTCACTTGGAGCTGTTGACTCGATGTTGTCCCGTGTTTTGCATTCCGAGGACGGCTCACAGTCCATTCCCGCGCAGCTCCCACCTTCAGAAAGTAGATAAGAGGGCCTGGGCTGAGGGTCTTCAATGAAATGTATCGAACGTAACGGATGTCATTGTGCTCCAGAGACAAGCACATGAAACAATGACAAATCAAAGGCATCTGCTTCTGTGTCACCCCCCCCCTGCAACCCTACGCGCCACCCCCCCCCCGAAAAGGAACGGAGGGGAGGTAATGCGTGTGCCTCACGCAATGTACTACTACAAGCACCGATTATTGCCCTTGAGATCAGAGGTGAAGTGGCCATTACACTTTTGTTGGTAACTGAAAAAACAGGCGATATTTGGAATGCAGCCTATTTTATTGTTTGCAGGATTATACATAGATACCACGTGGGACATTTACTGCATTTTATGCAATTGGACTACCACATGCAGCATTAAAAAATAATGCATACAGTAAATGCGGCACCTTTACGAGTATGAGTGGAACCCGAAAATGCACTGTAAAGACCTCTAATTTTTACCTCCACCACAAAGGTGGAGCTAATGGCGTTCAGCTGGATCTAGTTAAGGCACACGCGCAGCCATCGTCTATAGAGGGTACACTAGGGGCACAGGCAGTGAAAGCACGGTCAGGATCCAAAAAACAGCAGGCAGCTGGGAGGACATAAGGACAACAAGGAGGTTGGAAATTATGGCCCAGATGGAAATTGGGCAGAAAGGGAGTTCAGAAACCAAGAGGTAAAGTGACCCATTAGATTCTCTGTAAATCATGTTTATGCATCAGTTACATTCCAAGATGGCTCACCGATTAGCCTTTGTGTTAGCAGACAAAGGACTAGCCTGCTTTGGGATTGGATGGGACTTCAAATAACCGGGACTAGCATTCGAAAGTTGCTTGGCAAAGATCTTCAGTGGATCATCTCGGTTCCCGTTCCAGCCCATCAAGGATTACTTCACTTTATTCATTGGATTACTGGCAGTCCAGGTCGCTCTCCATTCCCCTTTGGCATCTGAACCTTTCTTTGCTTCTTCTGTTTCCTGCTTCTTTTCGTTTGGCTATTTCCTCTTCTTTCCCCGTTCCTACCATTTTGTTCCGCTCTCCCTGCACCTCTGTGTTCACACCGCCACAGTCTTTTGCACTCCCAAGGCTCGCCCAGCCATAGCGTTGCTTGTCGTGTTCATTGCTGAATCGCTGCCCTCAGGCTTATGTATCCCAACACCCTCTTCCGGGTAAGTCCTCAAAATACCTCTCCAGCATTGAAACCCTGATTGATGCTGGCAGCTATTGGGTGTTCTTTTGCACTTCAAAGGGAGCCCATGAAGATCCTCCTCCGAACCTTCCCTTTTTCCCCCCTTCACTATTTCCCCTGGACTGTGACATTCTGGGGTGTAGCATTAATCCAGGATCTCTGGGGTCCAGCTTCTAGTCATGACATCAACCTACTAGACGCTGGAGCATTGAACCTATGGGTGCTCTAGTTAAAGATTGCTTCAGGTGCAGGAGATGCAGTACAGGTGACACAGAAGAGGAGGAGGTCCAATGTCCAGAGGGTGAAACCAGCACACTGGATGCTCCCTAACAGGCAAAAGCTTGTTCTGCATGGACAGGCCCAACATCACCTCCATGTTATGTTATGTTATCAAAACTTTCTTAAGTGCACCGAGGACCCAAGGGTATCTTGGCGCTGTAGAGGAGGAAGATAAGAAGGAGAAGGGAAAAAAGACACCCCAGAGAAAGAAGATAAACACAGTAAGCAGACTAGCTAAAAAAGATGCGTTTCAAGAGCCTTCCCTAAAGCCAGATGGTCAGCAGTGATACGCAAGATCAGAGGGAGAAGGTTACATAGGGTCGGGGCAACAACTGGAAACGATCGTCCGTCCATCCCCAATCTGCTAAAGGGTAACATTGAGGTAACAGAACAACCCGTACATGAGATGCCTCCTGTCCTCAGGGTTGTGGATGCGCTGCATTGTTGTCCACTGGAACCATCTGACACATGGTGGGAATGGCACACAGAATAATCTGGATATCTTTTTGATTGTCGGGAGCCTGGTGTCACATGTCCATATGCATATCTCCTTCCCTACCACCCAGGCCAGTCTGAGTGTTGTCAAAGCCAGGTTGTACCCCACGGCTAGCCCCCTGAACGCTAGAGAAGCCCTGGATTTTACCAATATTTAATTGGCAGCCTGAAAGCAACAGATCCGCTCTTCTGGAACCAGAAGTAGAGGCACAGGTAGAATGCACTGATCACCTTATAGCTAAGACTCTGCATCACCCGCTGATGTACCAGTTCACAGGAACTACCTACGACTCCTTGGTCCTGTGGGATTGGGATTCTGGCCAGATATGTGGCAACAGATACCTGGCTGCGAGATACGTAATATAACTTCACCACTTTGCCACTTTGCCCCTGGAGCTCTTCTCTATCCTGTCTTCCCCACCCATCCTACACCCCCACTGCCATTGCACCAACTCTGCCAACCTTCCACCACACCTCTCCCTGTGATGTCCACTCGCTGTAGAAGTGTTATGTCTGATCACAGGGATTAAGGAGAATATGGCTGTCTCTGCATGGCCAATGTACCTGTCGGCTATAGCAGCATGCAGGTAGCAGGTAGGTCAGGATATCCACTCTTGTAACAGTTCCTGACATCCATCGAGACTTTTCACATAACAGACCAGGAATTTGGTCTGCTGATAGCTAGGTCCTGGTGCCTCCACCTAATGAGAGAAGCCTTCCATTATACTCGGGAGGATAGCTCAGGGGCAACGTGCTCGCCTTGGAAGCAAGACAATGCAAGGCAACACAGGTTCGATCCCCGAGTCTGCGCTTAGAAACCTCTGGGTATTAAGCATGTTGTAAATAACCTGTCATATCATACCATACCCCAAACAAGGTCAATTTTGTGTGGTATGTTATGTAAGACACCACCAGGTGTTGGGTGGCTACGACAAACGAGGACAGCAGTGATAAGGATAATGAGAAGCAACATCTATCTGGGTAGCCTCCCGAGGCTTATCTGGGAGGATAGCTGAGGGGCATTGTGTGACACGAGCAACGCAGGTTCGATCACGGATCCGCGCTTAGAAACCTCTTCGGTATTGAATGCGTTATAAATAACCAATAAAAAAATAAAAACTATCTTGATGCTCTTGGTGGTTGAATCACCTAACTGGACTTGATATTGATGTTTTCTTTTGCGGGCATGGACATCATTGT